>NC_135788.1:74686267-75293767 GCF_051106095.1 Pogona vitticeps | reverse complement strand
TGGAGCCAGCAATGGACACAGCCAGGACTGACAGGCAAAGGTAAGGGCAAACATGGCTACTGCATACCCACACATGTGAATGCATGCATGCATGCATTCACACACACACACACACACACACACAGAGAGAGAGAGAGAGAGAGAGAGAGAGAGAGAGAGATTCATTTAGACATATACCCCAACCCGATTCATTCATGCCACAGCTCAGGCAAGTAGCAAAAGACAGCTTGCTCCCAATTCTGAAATTTCTCTACCTTGGACTAGCAGTTGCACAAGAAGCTATGCAAGCTGCTGTGCAACAACTTATTTATACATTTACTTACTTACTTACTTACTTACTTACTTACTTACTTACTTACTTACTTACTTACTTACTTACTTTACTTACTTGATAGTCCATCTGACCAATGGTCACCCTGGGCAGCATAAGACAGTAACTCATACATCCAGTTGCAGAAGGTCTTGTACAACGGCTTACAAAACTGTATGTGCAATCCACTGTTCAACTAACTGTGTCATGGATAGTACACCTGAACTTATTCTGAACATACAAACCCACCAGCCAAATGAGGCTTGTGCTAGGACAGTTCCACCACTAGACACAGATCAAATTGTGTAATAGCCTTTAATGATCTTGGGTCTTCATTCAGTGCTACATTGTGAGGATGACAACAGTGGCACAGGCCCCCCTGTTGGCTGGCTGTCTCATCTTTCCATAGAACCCAAGGAATTTTGCACTGTGAGCTCCTGGGCAGAATTTTGGGACGATCACCTAGTAAACAGTCACCAGGGGAACCTGCACAGGAGCAGGGAACTTAAACAGAGGCCCTGGAAGGGGAGGCCTGGGCATGAAACCTGGTTGCTGGGGTATATAAGGGAGGTGCTGGAGAAAGAGACCTCATCTGGGGAGGAGAGGGAGAAAGTAGAGCAGGTGTTACAAACTGGGAGCCTGGCATCCTGGTGGAGGGAGTGGAAGAAGAAGCATCTTGGAGAGATACCTTGGAGGAATCTAATGAGGGCTTCCAAGTGGAGGAAGATCCCATTGAAGCACCTGAGCAACCCAGGGACTGGGAATACATTTATAAAGAGGACTCATAGACTGGATAATTGTACAGTTGTAGGTGCCCAAAGGGATGGCAGAAAAACCTATCAATCCCCAGCCCCCTCCCTTGCCCCTCTTATTGGTGAAAGGGACAAGAGCGAGGGATGCCACCTCAAATAACCCAGACCAGGGGAGCTGCTGTAACCCAGCCTTGACACTTGTGGCGACAACGCCAGTGGCAGCACCAGTACCAGCTCTCTTGAGTTAGAGAGAAAGTATCTGTCATCACTGCCCTTGGTCTAGGTATAATGACCCTCTTCGTTGCAAACATCATGGTTTGAGCCCATGTGGGCAACTACAGTAGGCAAGACTGAACTAAAATCCCTCCTGGTGGTGGTAACTGGATGGTTATAGGACTTTAATGCTGCTGACTTAAGAGAAATGAAGGGAGTGGAGATGGGCTATTCTTGTACAGATATCCCTGCACAGGTGGCGATAAGAAGGGTCCAGCCTCATGGGACCGGATGGTCCACTCACCGATCTGCCGCTGCTGCGGATGCTGGGATTCTTCCAATGGCTCTGCAGATCGCGATCTGCGAGCCACTCTTCAACCTTGCAGCGAGGCTTGTCCTCCCACCTCCTGCCAGGAGTGGCTTGCCGATCGTAAGCTGCAGAACCATTGAAAGAATTGCTGCATCTGTGGCAGTGGTGGATCAGTGAGTGGACAGTCCGGCACCATGGGGTTGGACTCTCGTTATCGCCACCTGTGTGGGGATATGCATATTTGTATATGAATACTCCCATCTCTAGAAGGCAGCTATACTAGGAAAGGTGAGTTATGGTTTACATGTATTTATATCCTCCATCCTTGTTGTAATAAAGCCCGTTGCTATTTTGACTTTTATACCCCACCATAGTACTAGAGCATAGGTTTTTATACTGTGGTCCACAGGCCCCTGGGAGGCCGCAATGTCCTCACAAGAGGTTTGCGAAGGCTTGAAGAAAAGTTATGACCTTTTGCAGTTAGAAAGAATGAATGAATGAAGCAAAGAAAGTGAAAGAAAATGCAGAACAAAACCTTAATTTCCCTTGCTTGTTTAAAAGTTGGCTTTTCTAACCCACCACCACCATTAAAATCAAACAAAAGTAAAATTCGGTTATGAAAAGTGTTTGATAGGAAATAACTTTGATATTTCTACATATGGCGAGAACATGCAAATGAATGATGCTGAGTGGCTGAGAGACAACATGTGATATTTCTTGCTACTGCACAGACAAAAGCTGTAGGAAGAGAGAGTCAGAGTCAGTCAGTGTGAATGACTGGTCGGACAGACTTTGTGATCGTGTTTCTTTTTTGGTTTCTGCTAATAAAACCATTTGGTTATTGTTGGGTAAAGTGACTTTTCCAATATTATTGCAGTGAATTTTGTAACAAAACATTTTGGCTGAGCCTCAAAATGGCTCACTGGCTGAATCTGAAACGTAAAAGAATTGATGCTGTTTATGAGGGTGCATCCTTTTCAAATCAAAATGAAGTTTCCTCCAGTCATCTTAAAAAGTGTCACCTTTATACCAAAGAATATCTGTTGATGAGACCCTTCATGAGAAACTTTAAATAAATATTTGATGCACTTTAGAGTTTAAATAGGGAGTTAAGTCTTAGTAGTCCACGGCAACAACAGACATTTAAGTAGGGTCCGTGGTAAAGAAAAGATTAAGAACTGCTGAACTAGAGTTTACAATGTAATTATGCAAGGAACACTTTTGTACCTATTTGTATCGAGCCATCTGTGGCCTCATCTATGGACCTAGGAATGGAGGAAGAAGCTCCAGTGGACCTGGCTAGGGCCAGCAAGGCTCACATACACCAAGAGAGTTAAAAAAAAGAAGAAGACAAAAAATATTGTGGCCAAAGTCTAACTGCAATATTTTAATGTGAGCTTTCATGGACAAGTCATGTCCTCAGACCTATCCTCTGATTGTATTTATTTATTTATTTATTTATTCAATTTCTACCACGCCCCTCTAGACAACGTCTACTCGGGGCGGCTTACAAAAATTAAAACACATTAAAACAATGTAGAAAAATAACTAACATAATGCAATTATTATAATTAATATTATCCAAGATGGCAACATTAAGAACCAGAAAAAAGGGGGAAGGAACTTAGGTGACTGGGGGGAAGGCCTGTCTGAATAACCATGTTTTTAGTTGGTTTTTGAACACACCCAGCGAGGGTGCCAGCCGAATTTCAGTGGGAAGTGTGTTCCACAGCCGAGGGGCAACTGCCGAGAAGGCCCGGTTTCTTGTTTTCTCCTTCCGGGCCTCCCTCGGCGTCAGTCCCCTCAGCCGTCCCTGCTGGCTATGTCGGGTGACTCAGGTAGATCTGGGTGGGAGGAGGCGATCTGCCAAATATTGAGGTCCCAAACCGTTTAGGGCTTTATATGTAATCATTAATACTTTGAAGTCAATGCGGAAACGAATAGGTAACCAGTGCAGCGCAGCCAGAGTGGAGGAGATGTGCTGATATTTTCTCACCCCACTAATAAGCCTGGCTGCTGCATTCTGGACCATCTGGAGTTTCCGCATGAGCCTCAAAGGCAGCCCCACGTAGAGTGCGTTACAATGGTCTAGTCTCGAGATTACGAGCACGTGGACTAGAGTAGTGAGGGCCCCCCGATCAAGATATGGCCGCAGCTGGGCAATCAGCCATAGATGAAAATAGGCAGAACGGACCACGGATGCCACCTGGGTTTCCATGGTTAGTGCCGGGTCCAGATGTATCCCCAAGCTGCGGACCTCACTCTTTGTGGCAAGGGTCGTCCCTCCAAAAGAAAGGGAGTCACCTATGCTGCTGACGGGAGGGCCACCCACCCTCAAGACCTCCGTCTTGTCCGGGTTCAGCCTCAATCCATTTGACTGCATCCATTCCAGTACGGTGTCCAGGCAGCGCTGAAGGGACTGGACGGCATCCACTGAAGTTGGAGTAAAAGAGATGTAGAGCTGTGTGTCATCAGCGTACTGGTGACACGATGCCCCACACCCTCTGATGACCCCGCCCAGCGGCCTCATGAAGATGTTAAACAGCATTGGGGAGATGATCGACCCCTGTGGAACCCCACAATTGAGATTCCACGGGGCCGAGACATTCTCCCCAATCTGCACTCTCTGGGGGCGGTCCTCCAGGAAGGAGCGGAGCCAGGCAAGTGCGAGGCCACCAACTCCCAACTCAGAGAGCCTCCCCAGGAGGATACCATGGTCGACGGTATCAAAGGCAGCTGAGATGTCGAGGAGGACCAACAAGGACACATTGCCCCCATCAGCCTCCCTCAACAGGTCATCCAGCAGTGCGACCAGTGCCGTCTCTGTACCATAGCGTGGCCTGAAGCCCGACTGAAATGGGTCTAGAGCATTGGTTTCATCTAAGAGCGCCTGAAGCTGGTCTGCCACCACCCTCTCAACCACTTTGCTGAGGAAGGACACACTGGCGACGGGCCTATAATTGCCAATTTCATCCGCCGCCAGATTTGGTTTCTTCCTGATGGGCCTAATGAATGTCTCCTTGAGGGCAAGGGGTACCTTGCCCTCCTGGAGAGACCCATTAATTATTGCAGTGGCCCATTCAGTTGTTACCGGCCTGGCTGCTTTGATTAGCCAGGCCGGGCAAGGGTCGAGAGAAGAGGTGGTGGCCCGACAGCGATCAAGCGCCTTGTCTACCAGCTCTGATGTTACAGGCTGAAAAGAATCGAGAATTACCGGGCAGGACGGAGCGCTGGACATCTCTGCTCGATCCATTGTATTTAAAAAAGGAGAAAGGTCACGGCGGATGGCCTCCACTTTGGATTTAAAAAACGCTGCAAATTGGTCAGGTGAGATGCTAGTGGGAGGCCCTTCACCCTGGCCAATTCCGGATAGATCGCAAACTATACGCGATCTATCCTTTTTCTTAGGATCAATATTTTTTCCAGAAAGTCTTGCCATCTTATTACATTTCTCAAGTGTGACAGCCTCAGATGAGGCTGTCCTACCTCGGCCATGTCATGAAAAGACAGGATTCTCTGGAAAAGTCAGGAATACTGGGAAAGGTTGAAGGTAGTAGGAAAAGAGGAAGATCAAATATCAGATGGATTGACTCCCTAAAGGAAGCCATAGGGTTGAGTTTGCAAGAGCAGAGCAGGGCTGTTGAAGATAGGACATTTTGGAAGTTGCTCATTCATAGGATCACCCTTAGTCAGAGATGACTTGATAGCACATAACAAAATGTCTTCTGAGTCTGCCATTTTGAGAATAAAACACGTTGTAGCTGCTGACTAAAATGTTTCTTTGCATTTGTACCTGTTTGACAGAAAATGTTCCATTTAGTTCACTGACATAAAGTCTTAAAATACTAGATTATTGTGCCTTCACTTTTTGATGTTGCTTCTGTTTACCATCTTTTACTGTGGTGTTTGATTTTTTTTTATATTTGTATGCTTACTGTTTTTATCTTTAAATATTCTTTGAATTAAGTGAGCCACCTTGGTTCCTTCTTAAGGAGAAAAGTGGGGCAAAAGTATTTTAAAGAAATAAATAAGTATTGCAATGTTTAAACATTCAATTTTTTTCTTTACAGTTTCTGGTTTACCTTGAGTCATACTTGACAAATTCCATGTTCCAATTGTATATGCTGTGTAACACCAGACTTTCCTTTCACCTTTAATCCAGTTGTACATTGTCCACTGGACATTTTTTCAGCTTTAATCCAGTTGCATCATTTGTGACAATGTGATTTATACTTGTCCTTTGCTCATCCCTGAATGTTTTTTTATGACCTGGTGATCTCATCTTCAGCACTATTTCTTGTTTCATTTTGGACTGGCTCATCATAAGTTTCTCAACATAAGAAATATTCAGCAGTGATTTACCATTTTCCTCTTTTGTGCGGTACTAACAAGTTTGGGTATCAGTGGCATTGTTTGTGAAAGATCCTCCACAAGTGTGACTTTCAACTTCGGTATCTTTGCTGCCCAATTTCTTCACCTTCATCTCCACCAAAACTATCTGTAGCTGAACATGATGGATGCATCTCAATCTGGTGTCTCAACTGTGATTGAGAAGTTCTGCAATGACAGACATGTTCATTTTACCATATAGTGAGGAATCTCCTTATCAATATTCCAGTTAGTTATTTTTCCATCAATTTGACAATTAAGAAGGGGAAAATGTTGTGACCTTAGTCAAGGAGGCTGGTGCTAGCTGCCTTAGAATTATAAAGGGGACAGATTTGAGGCCATTGTTGAGCTTCAGTATAGACCACAGCTATACCACAGGACTCTGTACCTCACATGGAAATGTAACAACTTTGTCACTGTTTCCAGTAGCAGAAGGATTTCTCCTTGTATTGTTTTGCTCTATCCTTTTGCATTAGAATTAGTCTTTTATCCTTTTTGTAGAAATGCTTTCTATTGTATACTTTACTATTGCTTTCCTTTTTTCCTGTTCTTTTAATAATGCTTTGGAGCCTTTCTTCTTCTTCTTCTTCACAGGGATGTCATTACCTTGAATCCAAAAGAACCCCCTTGCCTGTGGCAAGATACTGATCCACAGCATTCTGATTTCTTTCCTGCTTTCAGAGACCTCGACATTGCTCATCTGTACCGAGATCTAAACAGCAGCGTCAGCAGCCACACTTCTTGTGGTCATTTGTTCTGCAAAGCCAGGTTCTTCTTTAGTGATTTTGTCGCCCCCCCCTTTCCCCCTGTATTTGTTAATTTTTTTAATGTGTGCCTGTCTGGGCTTGTTTCGTTCCTCTGGCACATCGTTTATTTTGTTCCAGGATTAACTCTACGACACATTTCTGCGCCAGAGCCAGGAAGTCTTCAATTAACATAGAAATATTAACGTTTTATAAGAATAGCTATAGAAACCGAGCTCTAGTAGAGTACTGTAGATGTGAAAATATTTTTTTTCGCATGGATTTTCAATAGACGCAGTTCTTAAACATGTGGTAACGACACTACAGTTTGGAATCAAACCCGCGAAGGTCTGCTCTTCTCCTCGACTGTTTGGACATGTCCATAGTCCTTGAGATGTAAATCTTTTAAAAATATAAAGCTACTTTCCAAGTTTGCAGCTGCATATATCAATTGGGTTTATAGCTTTGTGGGTTTTTTTCGGGGGGGGGGTAAGTCAGTGCCCTCTTTCGTCTGCCTTTCTGGTGATGTGCAAATGGTTTGTGCTAACTAAATAGCGAGGTCTTGAAGTAATTATGTTCTATGCTGGGACCTGGGTGACTCCGAAAGACTCTGACACGGACCTCGACCATTTTCTTGCTCCCCCTTCTCTTTCGGACCTCGTCCGTTACGTCACTTCCTCTCCTTTGCGGCTTGCAGAAAAGCTTGTCTCGCTCTTCCTCATTGGCACGCTAACTGCCTGTCTCAATCTTCCTGATTGGTCGATTCATTTGGTCTGGGGGGGGCTGGTAAGTTACGTAATTGTCCCGGATGTACTTGTTCTTGGTCGGTGACGGCGAAGGAGGCGGTGTTTCGTTTCTCGGCAGGTCTGGCGTCAACTCGGGAACCGTCTTCTTGTTTTTTTTGTTGTGCGTGTGTGGAGATAGGCCGAAAGCTTTAAACTCTCCTTAGTCGTCCTTAAGAAGTTCTCTCGCCTCGCTTAAAAAGAAATTAGAGCCCAAGGAGGTCAGTAATATCGAAGTGTGTTTCGTTAAAGGCGCACGAAGCCTGAATAATGTCTGTTCAAGGGTGTTTGGGCATCGACCCATGCTTTATGATACAAAATCCTAGGGGGAAATCCGGGGAGAAAATGCAAATAATAAAAAAAAGACTAACTGCTGTATTTTAATCTGGTCGTTCGTCGACAAGTCTTCCTCCTCAGATATAAAATTAAATTATTGGCGTTAGTATTTGAGGTGCCACCACATTTTTGTCTTTATTTTTTTCCCTTTTGTTTTTAGCCTGTTTATTTATTTATTTATTAGATTTTTACCCCGCCCCTCTAGACAATGTCTACTGGGGCAGCTTACATAGATAAAAGCACATCAATATAACAAAAATAAGATCACAAAAAAAAAATACAATTATAACAATTCCAAGTGACCAAGATGGCATGACTTAAAAAGAAAAAAAATAGAAATCACTTAATTGACTGGAGGGAAGGCCTGCTTGAATAAGCAAGCTTTTAATTAGCTTTTGAAGACTCCCAGTCGAATTTCGGTAGGGAGAGTGTGCCACAGCCGAGGGGCCACAGCCGAGAAGGCCCGGTTTCTTGTTTTTCCCTTCTGGGCCTCCCTTGCCGTCAGGCCCCTCAGCCGTCCCTGCTGACTATATCAGGTGATTCAGGTAGATCTGGGTGGAAGAAGATGGTCTGCCAAATACGTGGGGGAAAGGCTCATTCCTCATGTTTACATTGCGAGACGCTGTGCGCAAACTCGGGGCTTCTTGTCTCTGGCTCTTTATTATTTCTAGGGATTAAATGCTGGTATTAAAAAGATGCATTGGCCAGCATGCCTGAAATTAAGACCTTTCATTATTAGGGCTAACATGGGATCCTGTTTTAACTGTTTCTGCCCCCTAATTCCTGCTTACATTCAGGTGTGCTGCTGTAGTAGTCTTGAGATGCTTTTCTTACACCTTAAATTTGCAGGTTGGCTTGACTTTGGTTCCATCCCACTATTTCCTGTCTTGCAGTTTTTACTTTTAAAGTGACAAAATATCCTCAGTTACTGAATAGTTTCCTCTTTTGCTGACCCTTATTTTGGAAATTACCTTCCACAGTTCTGCTCCTAGTTTCTTCATAGTTTTAATTCCCTCTCAAATCCCAAATTTTCTATGAAACATTTAGCATGTCTTTGAGAATATATTTAGCATGTCTGTTTTGTTTTCATTTTGCATGCAAAAAAGCCTTGAAATATAGCCTTTTTTGTATATGTTTACTCTATTAGGATTCTTTTTCTGTCCATATTCTGAGCCTATTATTTGGAACAAGATTTAGATAAGGTCATCAGATGAGAGAACTATGTATGCTTGTTACTTTGCAAAGTGTATATTACTGTTTGTATAAATTGAATATATTAAAGATTTTGATCTTTTAAAATTATAATTAACAGGCTTAAACACAATAACAGCTGTTCGAAACATCCTTTTGTTAAGTGTGCTGGGCACCTGATCAAAAAATGAGCACTCAAATTAGACGAGGAGAACCCAGCCCAGAATCTGGGGGAAATTCTAAGGCAGCAGCTGAAGGATCGGCAACTGAAGTGAGTCTCTTTCCTATTAGTTTTTTTAGTATTATTCTTATAGCACAGTCATATCTTTAGATAATTTATTTCATGTGTGCAGTAAGACTGGTCCTGAATTACAAAGCCTTTATTAATAAAATACATGATTTAAAATGTAGAAATCATACAGTTAATTAATTATAAACTAAAATGTTGGAAGTGTTTGTATTGGTAGTGTCTGCTACAAGAGAAGTTGAGCAAGTCATACTGACATCAGCAAAACCAAAAGGTCTTTGTTGGTTCATTAGAATTTGTTGAGGTAATTCATTGGAAACATGGGGATAAACAGGTACATGAAAATGGTGTGATTGCACAAAGCAGTCTCTGTCAGTAGCTTCACTGCTGTCATAACTGACCAGCTGAAGTTTCCAATTTGTTTTCATTTTAGTATTTCAGATGAGAGGTTATCGGGGCTTGGATAATTATAACTAGGCTGTCTTTGTGTCCATGAAGTTGTAGTTTATGTAGTGGCTCTGGCCCTTCCTAGAGGGGAGAATTCAGAAGGTAGTGCTGGGGGACTCCTGTTGGACATCCTGGCCATTAACATCCCTTGGGGTTGTGTTTTGTTCCCTTTGCTATTTCACATCTACATGAAACTTCTGAGAGAGGTAATCTGGAGTTTTAGAATTCACTTTCATGTGGATAACACACAACTCTGTCTCAACTTTTCATAAAAATCTCAAGGAAATTTTTTTTGGTTCTAGATCATTGTCCAGTATCAGTAATGAGTTGGATGAGGATGAATAAACTGAAACTTAATCCAGACAAGACAGAGGTGCTCCTGGTCATTTGAAAGACAGATCAAGGACTAGGGATTCAGCCTGTACTGGATGGGGTTACACTCTCTCTGAAAACATGGGTGCACAGTTTGGGTGTTCTCCTGGATTCATTTCTGAGCCTTTTGGTGGTGGCCAGGGGTTCCTTTGCACAGTTTAGGATGCCAGCTGTGCCCATTCCTGGAGAGGACTGACCTGGCCACAGTGACACATGCTTTAGTGACATCCTGGTTGGATTACTGTAAAACGTACTATATGGACCTGCCATTAGAAAGTGCTCAGAAACTTCAGCAGGTCCAAAATTCTGACTGCTGATCCATTTCTAGGCACAATTCGAAGTGCTGGTTTTAATTTATAAAATCCCAAACAGCTTGGGTCCAAGCTACCGTATTTTTCCATGTATAGAACGACACTTCTTCCTTACATAATTAGACAAAAAAATGAGGGTCGTTTTATACACAGAGTACAACCTCTTTTGCGAAGCCACGGGGCTTAGCAAAAAGGAAGGAAAGGCTTCCTTTGGGTAAAGCAGCATTGAAAGGGCTGCACAATCACAGCCCTTTGATCCTGAAGCCCTTTCATCGCTGCTTTACCCAAAGGGAGCCTTCCCGTCCTTTTGCTAAGCTCCGTGGCTTTGCAAAATGAAGGGAAAAGCAGGGATCAAATTTTCTAATTTGGGGTTAGAAAAGGGGAAGTCGTCTTATACATTGAGTCATCTTATAAATGGAAAAATACGGTATCTCAAAAGCTGTATTTCCCTTCATGAGCCTGCTTGGATGTTGAGATCATCAGGGAAGGGCTTGCTCTCAGTTCCACCACCTTCACAGGTGCATTTGGTGGGGAAAGGAGACAGCCTGCTCAGTTACTGCTTTGGAATTCCCTCCCACAGGAGGCCAGGCTGGCCCAATCTTTGCTCTGCTCCCACAAGCAGACAAAGACATTTCTCTTCAGGCAAACTTTTTCTTAGTGACTGGCTATCTAGGAGACAATAAACAGGATGCTTTATATTTTGTTGCTTCCAAATCTGTTTTGTTAATGTTTTGATAGCATTTTGAAATACAATGTTAATTTTTAAATATTTGAATAATTACCATTTTTATCTTTTAATATTGTATTTTAATTGTGTAAGCCACCTTGGGCCCTTTTTTAGGAGAAAGGGAATGTGAAAATATTGTAATCAATGCAAATTAGTCTTTATTCCTTTGGAATGAATTCCGTTTGTACCCTGCCCTTATACATAGGTGCTCAGGGTGGCTATATATATCAGCCAAAAAAGATGAAAAGGTTTTTGTGACACTTGGAATATTTGTTCCTCCAGTGGCAATGTTTGATCTGTTATTTGCTACCCTATGCTCCCAATGTGAATATAATGCTTTAAGGAAGTGCACCCTGAAATCCAGAGCAACTTGCTGTCTGAAAATGTTTGTGTGTGGTAAATGTCTTAATAACAAAATAAAAATTCTTATTTTTACAAGGACATTAAATGAATGTATAAGTGGAACTATTTCTGAATTTGCTTCAGCTTTGTAAGATTCCATGTTTGAGTGCTCCGGCACTCCAGACACACTTTGCTGGAATAAGGCATAAAAAGGTAGTCTTTTGGTTGCTGACAATTGAAATTGGATGTGCTATCTGTAATGACTAAAAAAATTAAGAATACTGCATATTGTTTTGGATGATGGATGTATTGGGCTCTGATTTAGATACCAGTTGCACTACGCTCTGGGTTAGGAGTGAAAATACGAGAGAAAAATAAAACTTAAATCTGGTGTGGGCAGTCTAGCATCTGTTCTTGGATTGAAATGCTTACACTGAACATTTAGACAGCTCTGTAGACAATGGCTTGGGACTTGAATTAACTGCTTTAAAACACTTTGAATTACACCATGGAGCCATATTGAACTCCAAAACTGAACGGTTATAAAGTCTTCACTGTTCACATGTCAGTGGCTGTAAATTTATACTATTTTGTAAACGGTATAAACAAGCAATTTTCTGTAGAACAATTGAATACTGTAATTTAAACAGAGTTAATGCTACAGTGGTACCTCGACTTACAGACGTCCCTACTTATGAAAATTCCAAGTTATGGAAAGCTCTGGCCGCAAAATTTTTCTTCGACTTGCGGCTGGAGCTTCCACTTACGAAAGGAAAAAGGCAGGGGGAAAGGGTGGGAAATTTTAATTTACTAACTGTTGGTGGCTAAGAGGTTGCTTCTTTATAGCTCTTTCGCCCAAACGGTTAGGGAAAGGGATGCGCTGGGGGTGGCCCAGAGCCGGGAGGCTTGACCCTCCTGGGTTTTCTGGCGGGTGGTGGAGACAGCGGTCGCCCAGTGCTGGGAGGCTTGAGCTGTCCGGAGTGCTTCGGCTGCTTGCCTCCCACTCGATCCTTGCCGCCCTCCGCCATTTTAATTGCCTGCCATGGGCCCACAGGGTGGCGGGGAGCAAGTGGGAGGCGAGTCAGGAGATGAACGGCTGAAGCACCCCGGCCAGCTCAAGCCTCCGGGCGGTGGAGCCAGGGCCGGGAAGAAGCAGTGGAGGAAAGGTGCTGCTTTTAACTTTTTACTGTTTTGCGTGGCTTTTGCAGGGTAGGATTGGGCTGGTAGGGTTATGTTTACGCTTATTTTTAGATTTGTTTTGTTTTTTTGCAGGCCCAGAGGCTTGCAGTATTTTATTTTTATTTATTTTTTTTTGGGGGGGGGCAAGTAATTTTTCTTTGGCCGGAATGGATTAATCCATTTTCATTGCATTCCTATGGGAAATGGTGCTTCGATTTATGGAAATTTTGACCTACGTCCGCTGTTCCAATACAGATTAATTCCATAAGTTGAGGCACCACTGTATTGCTGAAAAATAAACAGAAGTTTAAAGAAAGAACAAGGAAAAATCCGCATGGTCCTGAAAACCACACCAGCCACATGAATTCTTCGCGTCTGACTAATTTGGCACAATTGACTGCTTCTACCTGGTGAATGTGCTAAAAGCTGCTGGGTCTTTGTGTTGTCTTTCCCCACCCCCACATTTAAAAAGAAACTTTACGTATCAAGCAGCAATGTGAGGGGAGGACAATCACAGGGTAATTGGCAAGTTTTTGGTCTCAAGAGTCAGAGTGTAAAGATTCCAAGCCTTCCTGCAGAGACAGTACAGGCTCAGCCTCACAAGAAGACCTGACCATTTCACAGATATGTAACATCCGTTTTTGGATATTTTTTCTGCACCATCCATGAAGGAGCTGTGCTTTAGCTGAGGAATTCGATTTCATCCATGAGAACTTGCTATTTAGTTTTTTAATGTTCCAATGAAAGTTATCATTCTCTTCTGCGTTTGCAGAATTATAAAGAAATACTCTTGATGATGATTTTCACATCATCCTTTCTGGTGCTTCCCAGTCCAGACCCCTGGGATATTTTGGATTATATTTCAAATGATCCAAAACGTGTGAGTGAAATATATGAAATAGTTGATTATCCAATGGGATGCTTGTGGCAGTTTTTGAGCTGAACAAGATCTAATCCCCAGAGACCTGATGCTGAATGCTGCTTATTGCTACATAGACTAATATATGATCATTTTTCCCCAGCCAAATTTTATCTTTGAAAAATCAAAGCAATATACAGCAAGTGCTGAAATGTGGGAAAGTGGTTTAGAACTCTTAAGGTGACAAAGTTGTCAAGTTCCTATTTTACAACAAAAAAAATGACTTTGGGAGATTGAAAGGTTCTTTATGAGTACAACAGTTTAACGGACTGCTGATCTCTTATTATCAGATGAGAAACATTTGTTTTTGCAACATACTGTACCTGAGCAGATATCCTGATATTACAAAGAAAGTTTGGCATTGCTGTTGGATCCCCAACTTTTCTTCAGTTTCTTATAACATTTTATTCTGCAGTAATAGCAGTTGTATGGTTATAGACCAGTGTTCAGTTACATAATTTGAAACTTAGAGACAGATAGGTACTGCTTTTGGGCAGGTGCTAAGTCAAAGTGATTTTTTCCCCACCTTTCCATTTCCACTTTATGAACATCTTGAATGTTTAAAATGTGGTCGTAGATAAAGTTGTTTTAAAGCACTCTGTTTGCTCTGGAGGCTTTGCCTTTATAGAGAAAGTTACCAACTGATTATCACTGTCACATCTGCTGTATACCAAATGTGAAGATATTTGGTGCATCTGTTAAGTGCCTGTTTTCCTTCTCTTTGTTATTCAGTCTCTATTTAGCCCTTATATCAGTGTTGCAAGAATGAAAATAATTTGGAGTCTAGCCTTAACATTTTAGAGTTTCCCCATGTACCTTGGTTCAGTAGCGGACAGCTCCTATGATAGAAGCAAGGCTCCTGGGATAAATTCTGTTCATACAGCAATTCTGATTGTACTTCATAGGACAAAGAACAATTCAACTTTTTGGTTCAATATAAGTTGTAATCACTAGGTAGCTATCTTGCCAAAATGAAATTACTGGAATATAATTTTGAGAAATTATTTCAAGGTCTGGATTTCAAATTTCTGCACCTTTTGTTCACATGCTTTCTTCCTTATATGTGATATGGCTGCATTGATGCACATGCAGAGTGAAGATTGTCAGTCAAGCATCCAGGAGTCCTAATTATACCTAGTCGGCAGAATGCTCAGAAAAACTGGATCTTCAGAAGAACATCCCAGAACTATTCCTATAATTTACGGGAAACAGACAAGTATTTGCCTCCTTTTGATAGTGGAGATGTGATAATGAATAACAAGAATGGCATTTTCTGCACATTTGGCATTTTATATATCTCTAGAACAGAGCAGTGTTTACTGCTACTGAGTTATCAAAATACAAGTATAATTTTTAAATATTCTTGTGGCTGAAGACTGGACATGGAAGATGGCAAATAGGAAAAATAGGATTTGTGATAGCAGAAGTGTTGATCTACTGCATTTGACTGCATCACACCACCAGCGATGTTTCCAGCAGTAAAAAGGTTTCAGCAAAGTATGGATGTGACATCTGTGTTCCAGACCATTGGAAGTTGCTGAGGCATACGAAGGATGCTCTTAAAGAAGACACTTCTTAGTGGGCATATTTATGGAATCAAGAGCAGAGCTATTTGTTACATACAGCACTGATGTTACCTGTCTGTCATGGGTTTGGAGGGAAAGTTCCATCCTATGGGGAGTGGAAGGCGGGACATCAGGAGGAGGGGCTGTACTGTATATAAATGTGAAGCCTGTGTGGTGAAGGAGACGCTGGGATGTGACGAAGCAGCAGCTGGGAAGAAGAAGCTGGTGTGGGAGTCTGTGTGTCAGACAGGGTACTACTGTGTGTCAGAGTACCAACCTGATAGGTTCAGGTGTCTGTTGGTTAGCCAGAACTGATAGGTTCAGGGTCTGTGCTTTAAGTTAAGTGTTCTGTGTGAACCAAACTGTATGCATGTATGAATGAGACTAAGCCACGTTACTATATCTTATTCACCTGATTATTTTATTTTCCCTGTGTGTGTTTTAAATAAACCTTATTTTTTTATTTGTTGAAAATCCATCCCTGGTCTGTGTGACTTCTTAAAGGGAATGGTTGGTGGCAGCTTAGTGTAACATGTGGCAGATCCCAGTAGGTCTGGGTTTGTCACATTGATTGGTGTCCAGCGTGTGGGATACGACTGGTCCAGTTGTCCAGTGGTCCAGCAAAGCCTTGGCAAGTGTGCCCAGAGCAAGGGGGGTCTAGTCAGGGACAATCTGAGAGCACGTAGGTAATCTTCTAGGTGTACCTCACGGGGGGGTGCACTAGTAGAAGAACGTGTAACCTCAGATTGGGGACTAGATTAGGGAGCTCTGAGGCAGCCTGTTTTGGCGGGAAAAAGCTGAGGCAAAACTGTGAAATAGCAGTGAGCTAGCTTGTCTGCTGAGAGGCCCAGCAGAGGGGGGTAGACTCTAGCTCGCAACTGTTGCAAGTAGTGCTGAAGGACAGCAGCAATCTATAGAGAAAGCTGGTTCTGAGGCAAAAGAAAAAAAAAAGTGGTCGCTTTATTTTGAGGCTTGACTTTTGAAAGCAGCCTGTTCTGGGGGGGGGGATTATGCCCTTGACTCGAAGCCAAATGGCAGAAATGGGTGAAGTGAAAGACCCCCAGGTAGACCAAGGTTCTGAGGATGAATTTGGCTCAGTGCAAGGTGACAGCACAGGAGAGCAGAACCCAGAACTCAGAAAATTGCTCCTAGCCCAACAGCATGAACTGAGGATGAGGCAATTTGAAATGGAGGAAAGGGAAAGAGAAGAAAGATTAGAGAGAGAAAAAAGGCAATTTGAAATAGAGAGATTGGAAAGAGAAGAAAGATTAGAGAGAGAGAAAATTGCTCTGGAAAAAGAAAGGATGGCGTTTGAATTAAGGAAATTGGAAATGATGAACCAGAACAATAATAACATTAGGGATTCTGAGGGAGGCCAATTGTCTAAGGCTGACCTGAAGAAATTCCCTGTGTACCACAAGGGAGATTGTCCTGAGGTGTTCTTTTCCTTAGTGGAAAGAGCGTTTGTGGACTTCTCAGTGAGGGAAACTGAGAAGATGACCATCATGCGATCTTTAATCAGTGGTAGCCTGGCTGAGGTTTATGCCGAGATGCCTGAGGAACTGATGAAAGATTTTGCAGAGTTTAAAAAACTGGTGTTTGCAAGACATGGGATAAATGCGGAACAGCTGAGGCAAAGATTCAGGTCCCTCACAAAGAAACCAGAGCAGACTTTTACCCAAGTGGGGGCTCAATTGGTGAGGCTGCTAGAGAAATGGCTATCTCAGGAGGGGACAGAGACCTTTCAGCAGCTCAAAGACTTGATAGCGCTGGAACAGTTCTATTCAGTCCTGCATGGGGAACTGAAATTCCAGGTGAGGGAAAGGAAACCAAAATCTGTGGCAGAAGCAGCCGAGATCGCAGATTTTATTTCCCAAATAAGAAAGCCCTTGGGTGAGGGGAAAGCGATGGGAAAACCTAAAGAACCCTACAGCAAGTACTCTCAGGGACCAGGGAAAAGCCAGCAAGGGGGAGGGGCCCATGGTGAAGGGAAGCCCTCAGACATGAAACCAAGACCTCAGATTTTGGAGGGAAAACCAAAGCAAGATGAGAAAGACTCAAAATACACCAGAAAATGTTATTTCTGTCAGGGAAAGGGCCATCTAATCTCAGAGTGTGAGAAATTAAAGCAGCTAAAAGGAATTGTGCCTCAGGATTCGAGTGGAACCAAGCCAAAAGCTGTGTTCTGTGTCCAGAAAGAGCAAGGCTCATTGTCACTGAGGGAGCCTGTTGCCATAGCTACTCAATCTGGAACAGCTACATCTGCTGATCAGGCTGAGGAAAGTGGTCCTCTTGTAGAGGTCAGGCGCTGCCTACTGGTGAGAACGGATTCTCAGTTGTTTGAGACAGCAGGGGTGGACGTAGGAATACTTGGCCATCAGTATCGGGGGCTGCGGGACACTTGTTCTCAGGTGACCCTGTGCCGTCCAGATATTATTCCTAGGGAATATCTAATCCCAAATGAGAGCATGAAGGTGGCAGGGATTGAGGGGCAGGTAATCTCACTGCCAGTCGCGGAGGTACCTGTCAACTTTCAAGGCTGGAGGGGAGTTTGGCGGCTAGCGATTTCATCGACTCTGCCAGCAGCCGTGCTCGTGGGAAATGACCTGGCTGAACATGTGAAACGGGTGCTAGTGATTACACGTTCACAAGCCACCACGGGGACAGTTCAGGGGGGTAATGATGAGCCAGAGACGGAAGCAGGTGGGGGGAGTTCAGAAGCTGTGGTGGAAACCTTAACCACAGACAGCAGATTTGGACAAGAGCAAAAGGCAGACGCCACTCTCCAAAAGTGTTTTGAACAGGTGACTGACGCCCAGCTAACACCTGAAACCCCAGTGAGATTTCTGGAGAAAAAGGGGATTTTATATAGAGAGACCCTGAGGAATATCTCAAAAGGGGGAGATGGGATCAGAAGTCAGCTAGTGGTGCCTGAAAAGTATCGCCCCATGATCTTACAAAGGGGGCACTCTGACATGTTTGCTGCACACTTAGGGGTGAACAAAACACAGCAGAGAATCACACAGAATTTTTACTGGCCTGACATAGGGAAGCAGATCAGGGAGTTCTGTAAACAATGTGATGTGTGTCAAAGGCAGGGGAATAGCCGCGACAGGACCAAAGCAAAGTTGTGCCCTTTGCCTGTGATTGACACTCCGTTCAAATGCATAGGGGTGGATATTGTGGGACCTTTGCCCAAGGCCACAAAGAGGGGGAACAGGTTCATTCTCACCATTGTGGACCATGCCACGAGGTACCCTGAAGCCATACCCTTGACTAACATTGAAACTAACACAGTGGCAGATGCCTTGGTGGGGTATATGTCCAGGATGGGATTTGCCTCAGAAATAATCACAGATTTGGGCGCATCGTTCACATCAAAGCTCATGAAACGCTTATGGCAAATCTGTGGAATTAAGCACAAGGAAACCACTGCCTATCATCCTGAAAGTAATGGGTTAACTGAGAAGTTCAATGGGACTCTAATGCGCATGATTAGGGCTTACTTGGCAGAGAATCCAAACAATTGGGACCAGAAGCTGCAATCCCTTTTGTTTGCTTATCGATCAGTGCCACAAGCCAGTACCGGGTTCAGTCCATTTGAACTTTTATTTGGGAGAAGGGTGAAAGGGCCCCTTGATTTGATCAAACAAAATTGGGAGCAGATCACCCAGGATGACCCACAAGACGTTGTGACATACATAGACACCTTGATGAATGACCTAAAGAGGAATCTAGAGCTGGCAGCAGAAAACCTGCAAGCTCAGAAGGTCAGACAGAAAGCTTGGGATGACCAGGAAGGCAGGGAGAGGCACTTTGACCCAGGGGAGGAAGTGCTTTGGCCTAGGCCTTGCAAAGAGAGCAAACTGCAGCTGGGTAGCCCAGAAGTAAAGTGCTTGGGTCACATAGTAGGGGGAGGAGTGATAAAACCCCTGGAGGCCAAGGTGGAGGCTGTTCGTGGTTGGCCCAGACCCAACACCAAGAGAAAAGTCGAATCATTTCTTGGGTTGGTGGGCTACTACAGAAAGTTCATCCCGAGGTTTAGCGAGATTGCGGCTCCGCTGACCGATCTGACGAGGAAGAAGACTGATGACAGCATCCCGTGGACCAGCGACTGTGAGGCGGCGTTCCAGAGGTTGAAGGAGGCGCTCGTCCAGTATCCAGTGCTGCGTGCTCCAGACTTCGACCGGGAGTTCATCATCTACACCGATGCGTCTAACAGCGGGGTAGGAGCAGTTCTGTGCCAGGAGGATGAGAATGGTGACCAGCATCCAGTGTCCTACCTGAGTAGGAAACTTCAAAAAGGTGAGAGACATTTGGCAACCGTGGAGAAGGAGTGTTTGGCCATAGTCTACGCGATCCAGAAGGCCAAGCCTTACATCTGGGGAAGACATTTTGTTCTGTGTACTGACCATTCACCATTGCAATGGTTAAAGACAATGAAAACCCACAATAGCAAACTTATGAGGTGGGCTTTAAATCTACAGGACTATGACTTTGAAGTGAAGGTGGTCAGAGGGTCAGTGAACTGTGTTGCTGACGCCTTGTCAAGAAGACCTGAAGAATGAAGACGGCGAAAGAAACATGGACTATGTATATATATTGATGACAAAAAGTTAAATGTACCTGTTTTTTTAACTTGGTTTGTATGAATAAAGGTAAATTGATGTAATGTATATGGTAAATGTTTAAATGCCTAATTGCTATGGTTAACTTAGAATGTAAGTATAAGTAAGTATGATATGGTATGTATAACTGTTGTTGTGTGTTTTATCCAGGTTGTTTTTTGGGAAAAAGCACCTTAGCTTTCCCCCTACAAAACAACTTATAAAGAGGGGAGGTAACATCAGTGCTGTATGTATGGATGTGACATCTGTGTTCCAGACCATTGGAAGTTGCTGAGGCATACGAAGGATGCTCTTAAAGAAGACACTTCTTAGTGGGCATATTTATGGAATCAAGAGCAGAGCTATTTGCCACTGAGCCAGCCAAGTTTGCTGACCAATCTTTCTTGCAAAAATTTATATCACGTGAATTGGCATGTGAATCTTCACTGTGGTACCGTTAATGTTGCCTTTATTGAGGCATTTGCATGTTTTATCCTGAGTCTTCTCTGTTCTAAAGTTGTCCTCTTAGTCAGTACCAACAATCTTGATTTTTATATATATATATATAAAAAGATAGTTACAGATAAATTATAAAAATAAAGTACCCAGTGATATTCTTTAACAGATTCAGCAAGGTCTTTATGGCAAGAGAGGAGTGAATAACTTAATCTGAATAAATTGTCGTACAGACTTTGAAAAACAGATCAGATAAATACTGTTTGCTTGAACAAATACGAAGTATGCCCTGCTTCCTGATAGACAAATTCTTTTGAAAACCTTTAAAATAAAGAAGATAAGAAGCATGTGATGATAAAATCAGAAATGGTAACAATTTGTATGCCTTGTCTGTCCCAACGTAGAAATAAGAAGTGGTGGTAGTATTGTTTCACCTTCTCTATCAGTGAGGCTGAAAACCTCTTGGCATAGCTGCGCCACCAGCAGGGAGGATTTTTGGGAAGGAAAGATTTCCCCTTCGTTGCATGGCTTTTCTCATCCTTTTCATAATATGAAAACTGTGAGACCTGCAGAATAGGAGGAGGAAATCTTGCATTACCAAAAGTCTCCCCCATTGGTAGTGTAATTCAGCTGTACTGATTTCCATAGTCCATCCATAGTTGTTTGAAAGCAAATGTGTGTATGTGTGTTGTATTCTAAATCTTTTAATCTTAATAATCATTTCAGAGCTTGTCAAAAAAGCTTAATTTCTGTAGGTTGCTGGTTTTCTTGGTTTTAATTCAGATTTTGGTTGAATATTAGGAAAAACTTTTATAGTAGTATATTAATGAAACCAATAACCTTGGGAAGTAGTGAGTACTGGAGGTATTCAAAAGAAAATTTGACAATAATCTGTCAGATATACTTTGTTTTGGGTTCTTGCATTGAACAGGAGATTGAACTGGATAGCCTTATAGGCCCCATCCAACTCTATTATTCTATGATTCTATAATCTACTGAACTTAATAATGATAAAAATCCTGCTAATTGATGCCTGTGGGATAGTACAAAATGCATGAATCTCACAGTGAATTGTCACAAGTTAAGAAGTCAATGTAGCCACTTGCCATTGCGCAACAAGTTTTGTGACAACACTCAACAGTGAATGCTTACAATGACTTCTTAATTTGTGGCAATTTCCTGCCAAGACTAATGCATTTGTTGGGTCATAGGATATTGGCTAATATTTCTCTGTATCAGTTTTTTTTGGAACTAGATAATATTAATATTCTAGTGTGACATTAAAATGAACCAGGAAAAAGCCCTTCCCTTTTCACTTTTTGAGCCACTGATGGCATCCATCAGTGTCAGAAATTGACTTACTGCATAGTAAAAGTCATTCCCTAGTCACAAAGAAAAAAATAATAATTTCATATCTTAAATGCTTAATATTATTATCTCTTAAAATATATATCTTTTAAAATATTTTCACAGGCAAAAGCTAAAAATGTGTGCCCAGGAAGAAGTTAAATGCTTTAACACTGAAGGATATGGCACAGTTAAAAGTGACAGACTTACGCACACAACTCCAACTCTCATTGTTGTTACTTTTTGGTTGTCAGCTAGTTATTTCTTAAAAGCTTCCAGAAACTTCCTGATTATCCTGAACATTCAAAAAGTATCACTAAGTCTTTTTGGGATTGTTTTAATCAAGGTTCCATAAGATAGAATGTATGCCTATGTTTTGAAAAAGAGCGAGGGAGAGAGGCCAAGATTTTTGTGAGGTTCAAATGCAATTTCTATTTCATGCCTAGCATCTTTTCCATAGTCTGAAGATTTCACAACTTCTTCTTCTGCTTCACTTTCTCCTCCAGATTTGTCTTGTTGCTTAAATTTCAGCTACTGACGTCATATTTCCTATAGAAATGTCAACAAAGTGGATTACCATGGAGACTTCAACGAATGGCTCAAAATCTTGATTTTTGGGGAGGGTCTAGCTCCTAGGACTGTAGGAGCTGAAACTGAGCAAAAATCAAGATTTTGTGTAAGCCATCCCTAAAATTTATCTCCCCACATCACTTAGAAGAATCTGTTACCATGAACATACAGTGCTAGTATTGAAGTTATCTCTGAGGTATTCCTTGGAATCAGAATCCTCTCCCCATTACTCTGTAGCTTTTGCAGAAAATAATGAAGGCAGTACTTTTTCCTTTTCCAATAAAAGTTGACCTTCAATTTAATTTGTCTGCAGATGCTATGATCAAGGTAATGTTTTCTCTTTCTAAAGAGAAATGGTTAGTTCGCTAATGATTCTCTCTTTATTTTGTTTTGGAAACATGTGCACCTTTATTTAGAGAGAGAGAAGCCTGGAGGCAAAACGTAAGTGCAGAACTTTTTCATTTTCCATATCTTTTTTAGGAATTGTTAAATTTAAACTTTTAGCTAATCTTTCTAGCATCTCAACATTAAAAATATTTCTACCCTTTGAATTGTGATAACTTTGTTATACAGTGGGCATATGTATGAGCACATCATAAAACAGACAAACTGAATGTGTGCCTTAAGAATTGAAATGATTTTTTTGTCAGTAGAGTTAAATTAGAGAACATAAGGTACCATCAAATGATGGAAATATTTTGGAGGAATTATGGTAACAGTGGGACTTGGGACACTTTTCTCTCCTTTATGACATTTTTCCTTGGTTTCCATACTTTAGATGTTTCTCCATTGACCACAATAAGCATTCTGGCTGGAATATTGGAGTGCATAGAACAAATGAGGGTTGAGGCAAGGTTAAACAGTGCTACTTTCCTCCAAAATGTTCCTTTTGTCATGGGTTTCAGAAATTGGGCAACAGTACAGTGGCTGAAAAATGTCTTGTTTGAGTTTTAAATCATAAGCAAATACAATGGGTTTAAGTGTCCAAGTATATGTGCACAGTTCTGAGGATAGACTAGAAACTGTGTGGGAACAATAGGAAGTACTACTGCATGGTGGCAGCTCTGAATGAGTATTAGTGTCACAAGAGGTATTCAGAATGTTTATTAGCCTCATGAATTAAAAGGGCTTTTGAGCATCATATCTTGTAGTGCTATGACACGTTTTATTTTAAGATGAAGGTTCGGCAGAATACACCATCTGTATTTTGCTGAATCTGGAATGAGAAGGGGGTAATATATCTAGCACCCATTTTAAGTGACATCTTGATAAAGCTTTACTCTAAAATCAAACTCAGTTTAACTTTTTTATAAAATACCTTGAAATATAAAACTAGTCTCACAACATTAGAAAGCACAAATACAAATATAATGTAAGAAGAACATACAGTATGTAGTGCCAAGCATTCACAACAAACTTCCCAAGTTAGAGTGCCTGTCTGGAGTTTTTTTGGACCTGTGTGTGTGTCTTTGTGTGTACATGTCTTTATCTTCTTTGTGGTACAGAAATGTATCCTGTAAGCAACTTTCTATTTGATGTCCTTCACCTTTTAATATTCCTTGAAATATCTGTTGTGATATTTTGTGTTCTACAATGCAGAGTTTCAATCTTTATAATCCAGCTCTTTCTTTGAACTTCTTTGGTCCATGCCTGATTGGTTAGCATCATTTATAACTTGTTTAATGTTGACTGTGACTCCTTGATGTAATGAGATTTCACCCTATTTCAAAACATATTTCCGCCTTCACTTCTGAAGTTAAGGAGTCAACCTCCAAGCCTCCTATGCTTCATCTAATATGTTTTGCTGAATCGCATTCAGCCTTACTGCCAAACAACAGCCTCTTAATTCAGCGGCTGGCACTTTTGGCTCACTTGATTAACTTCTAAGTCAAAAATGGTTAGATATTAAATCATCTGTGACATCCTTTTGATATATTGTGAACTCATTAGTATTGTAATAGACTTTTCATATGAGAAGCTTACATTAGTTAAGAAGAAAGCAGCTAAAATATGTCCAACTTTCCTACAACTCCATATATGGAAAATGTGACAATGTTAACTGACACAAGTGTGGAAATTGTTCCCATGGTATCCAGTCTTTTTGGCCCATGGTAAGATTTGGAAATGTGAGAAGTTGTGAACTCATAAATGCCATAGAGTAACTGTCTTATCACAGAACAGCTTTTGGAGGTGGTCTAGTCCCAAAGGCCTGGGAAGTTCTTCAAGAAAATAGATATATGGCAGAGGGGGCATTAAATTCTGATTTAAATTGGTGATTCCCACAGAGCGTTATAGCACACTTGCCGCATAAAAGGTAAACTGGTTATGGTGTGAGAAACACACTCATTTGTCCCCATGCAAGCAAGGCATGTACTGGTTCAAACCCCCCCCCAAAAAAAAACCCTGCCAAAATGCTGTTCCTGGTCCCTTTGAGGACAGTTTTTGTTGACAGACTCAGCTTTATGGAAACCAAATCACCAATTTCCAGCTTCCTAATCTTCTTTGGTTTCTTTCCTTGAAAGGCTTCTAGGTCAAGCACAGCAAGTATTGATTTTGCAAGAGTTGCTTAGTCTGTAGGTTGTCCCCACAAGGGAGTAAGAGCAAACTAAACTAGATACTTTGAGGAGAAATAAATTAAAGTTCACATTGGAATAAGGGTCCTTGGTGGGTATCAGGAAAAAATGTTCTAGTTTATATGAGGCCCTTATTCTTTATTGAGAGGAAAAAAATACTCTGTTACGGGCAAAGTTTGAATCTCAGTCAGTGATTTTACAATCCAGTAAACAAGTGGAAAGCAAGAACACCTGCCTCTGTGTGGGCTAGTAATGTCTGAGAGTCCAAAAAGCAAGAAAAATGATTCAAAATGCTTGTAAAGATCTGTCCATTTGGTACATATAATGATTGTATGAATACTATACTGCCACACAAATTTAAGCTGCAACAGTATGACAAAGGTATCTAGTTCCAAGTAGGGTAAAATGTTGTGAAGAACACAGAAAACGAGAATACATTGACCTTAAGAGCTTTATTGTGGAGGGCAAACTTGATTTGGTTTCAGATATTCTGTTGAGTATTAATGTGCAAATATAATATTTATCATGATGTCTTCTAGGTGCTCCAGTGCTACATGAAGAACCAGTATCGGGTAAGAATAGCAATAAATACTGAATCAATGGCAGGGTTTCTAAAAATTCTAAGGAAAGATATATAGGACCTCCCTCTGTAGAATCACTATATGTTTGATTATTTTGTTGAGAACAGACGGAAGTCAGCATCTGAATCAGTAGCTTCACTTACCACTTACTCATGGCCATCTTATCTGTTGGAGACAATGCTTGGCCAAACACACCTTGAATGAGATTACAACAGCGGTCCCCAACCTTTTCCCAACCATGGACTGGTTAGGGGGTGGGGTCAGTGTGCATGGGGGCGTGGCACGCTTGTGCGGGGACATGATATGCAGGGGGTGCACTCACGGGGGGCATGGTGTGCAGGGGGTGCAGGGGCGTGGTGCGCTTGCATGCATAATAATAATAATAATAATAATAATAATAATAATAATAATAATAATAATAATAATAATAATAATAATAATAAATTTATTGTCATTGTAAGTATATACACAGTATACCCATACAACAAAATTCACAGACACTCAGAGACCAGACACATGCACACACATAAAATTCCCCAAACACTCCCCACCCACTAAAAGTCCCCCACTAAAAATACAAACATCTACACCGCAGGCCAAGTAACACAGTCCAACTAACTATTCACTACTGGTGGTCCTTAAGCTCATTATTAATTGCAATTGTAGCTCTGGGATAAAAACTATTCAGAAAACGTGTGGTCCGAGTCTTAATTGTTCTATATCGTCTGCTAGACGGTAACAGTTCAAAAAAGTTATAAGCAGGATGGGAAGAGTCTCTCAGGATGCTGTGTGACTTCCTTAGACAGCGGGATGTGAAGATGTCATCCAGGGTTGGTAGCTGGGGCCTGATGATATTCTGGGCAATTTTAATGGTTCTCTGTAGAGCTTTTTTGTCCGCTACAGAGCTGCTCCCAAACCATGCCAGAATGCCATAGGTTAGGACACTCTCAATGGTGCTACGATAGTAGGACAGAAGTAAATGCTGAGATAAATTTAACTTGATGAGCATTCTCAGGAAATACAGCCTCTTCTGTGCCTTCTTCATTAGCATGTTGGCATTTATAGTCCATGAGGGGTCCTCTGAGATGTAAGTACCCAGAAATTTAAAACTACCAACTCTCTCCACTTCCTCACCGTTTATGTACAGTGGTAAATAAATAAATGCACGGGCATTTGCTCGCAGGGGGGGGGGGACAGGAGATCTGTGTCTGTGATTGTATGTGTTCTTTTGTTCATTTTTGTAGGGAGGAAATGTGACAAATACTATTTAAGTATTTCTCATATATAATGCAAATTTGTTTTTTCTTAGTAAGGACACCATTTTCCAAACATGTAAAATGCCTGAAAGACTTCATGAAGGATCCAAAAAGGGAAGAACCTCTCGTAGGTAAGCTTTCTCAGTTCAATCAATGTCTTTTTTTTCTTGATCATTCCTATATTCAAATAACACTTTAAATTAGGGTTTGGCATCATATAGCTCATGGACTGTGTGCCCCTTCCAAAGGCATTTTGGTAGCCACTTGGAGGTCCTTTTTTGTGACAAATGACCTATTTCTGCTCCTGGAACATTTTGCCCCCTCAAAGCCTCTTCATCCCATAAAGGGTTCTGGGGATGACCAAAACCCATCCAGCCATTAATAATAATTGATAATAATGATTATTAATAATTAATGATTATGATGTATTGTCAAATTGATTCTTAATATGATGACACTTCCCAGGGTTTTCTAGGTCTAAAATACTGTTTTTTCTTTCTGGGTACACCCTGAGGCTATGCAGTTTGCCCAAGGCTGCACAGTGGGGAATTGAGTTTCCTACCTCTGGCTCCAGAGCCATATACCTACGTGTCTTCACTTCTTTTAAAATGTTGAAAATGGCTATTTTTCTGCCCAGTGCAGTCTGGGAGAGGAGGGCCAAAATTTGGTCCGAAAGTCCCTGAGTTTCCCCATGCATGCTTTCAATCAATCACTTGCTCATTGGTTTGAAGTTTTATACTTGATTGAAGCTTTATATTGTTTGTCTTGTGGAAAAGTGAACTCAGTGATGGAATTTCCCCTGTGATCATCTCAGTGAGGCTTGACCCTTTTTTTATCAAGGTGGGAATGGGGATATACCTCGCCCTCCCAAGTTTTTTTAAAAATTACATATAGTATCTTTTCTTCTATAAGACCTCATTATTATCAGGTTACTTGTGAGTTGCCTATAGTGGCAGCTTATTGCATTAAGGTAAATTTCTTACTAAGTTTACCTGTTAGTTATCGTTCTTCCTGCAGAATTTCCATTCCAGTCCTATCTTCCTTTGCCAAGATGTTGTCAAATTACCTGGATATCCAGAGGAGGAATTATCTTAGTTTGTCATGGCTCTCTGTCGGTGTTACATTTTAATAGATGTGACAGATAAGCTTTGTGGATGCACATTGGAGTACAACTTAACAATACTGCTAACACTTCTATAGCAGCACACATCAACCTCATTTCTGTTGCATGCGTACTATGTCTGTTGTGCAGAGATCATCACTGTAAAAAAACAGTGCAAGTGGGTTCAGAATTCCTCATGATCCATGATAGAGACTTGCCCCACCTTTGCTGCTAATGAGAAACTCTTCTTGTGTTCATTTGGAGAAGACTTTTCTGCCCCCTTACCTTTTTGAAATGCCACTGGATAGGCTCTGTAGCCTCTCTACTCTTCCCTCTTACCTTCTGTGGGTACAGCCTGCCTCCATTTATCCCTCCCTCTCTCTCTCCCACTCCCTCTCCCATGGAATGAGTACTTGCCTTCCTTAGTCTGCCTGCTCATTTCACATCAGGTCCTTTTCTCTAAATTCAACGAGAAGCAAGCTTAATTTAAATTTAAAATAAAGTAAAATTTCTCTCTTGCTCTCTCCCTCGTCCTGCTTATCCTCCATCTCAAAATTGTGAGAGGAGAGTGGAGTGCCACCCTGCTTCTCAGAGAACATTCCTTCCACCCAGCCTGAATACTTTATTACGATCAACAGATCAGATGTGAATAACACAGAACAACCGCACAAGAATAAACAGAATCAGTACAACTATAGTATACACTATGTGCAGGAGACTCTTAGGGGAACAAAATCCGTAAATAAATCTTAGGAGTATACCCCTACCCCCAGTTCATACATATTCATATATGGGTACATACATGTATATATCTACAGGATTAAGACACCATTTCTCGCCTGCAGACTAGTGCCGCTGCACAGAAGCTGGCCACTTTAATCGTTACTGATGGACATTGTTCTGCCAGCAGATAGCATGTATAGTACTCATAATCTCTACCGGGGATGCATTGCAAAATTGGATGAATAAAAGTATAACGGATACCAGTATAGAAGGAACAATACAACAGAACATGGCCACCCAGCCTTCTTTCTCCTTCTCTGTGATGTACTTGCTGGTGTTTGGTCTCAGCTTCCTCCTCCATCCAGTTCTGGCTTCCTTCTCAGTCCCATTTCCCTCCACCTTGGCTTGTTTCAAATGGGGAGATTATGTCTTATTTAGCCTACACCAGGGTCCTGGATTAGTATTAAATTTAATTTGTTACAATGTATCAGACTTAAATCGAGTGCTAGCCCCAACTAGAGTTAGACCCATTGAAGTCAGAGGAACTGAGGAACTGATGTGGTGAATAGCAAGTCACATTTATTTCAATATGTCTGCTGTAGCTGGGACTAACGTTGGATTAGCCCATGACTGCTATAAAAGCCAGTGTTTCTCCACATTAAAATAATCTCTGCACACATAAATGAGTGTGCCTAGGAGAAGCATCCTATTCTTCTTTATGAAAGGCAGTGCTACGTGGAGAAATGTTCATCCAGTGTGAATCTTGAACTACATTTTGAGATGGTACCACCTCAGTAAAAACTAGACGTTTATTTTGCTAGGATGCAGAGAGGAAACCTGCTTTGTGCTTGGGCTTCCCAGCTCTTTTTTGTTTACAGTGAAATAAGTGCATGCGGGACAGCATCATAATCCATATAATTGTGAACAAATATTTGTGCCACACTTTTCTTTCCAGGGAGTAAGACCGAAGAATAAAATTCAAGATAACCACTAATGCAATTATATCTCCTAACATTGACTGGCCTCTTTAAGTATGTAGAGAAGAGTAATCACATCATTGCTTAAACAAAGAAACATCTATCTTCATTACTGTTTCTGTCTTTATTACTGTGTTTATAGGTTTGGAATATATACTTGAAATCCGGTCTAAAGGGAAAAAACTCCCTTTTTATGAATGCGAGCTATGCCAGTTTAATATGGAGTTGGTGCCGATGATAGAACATGTCACTGGTCAAAAACACAGGAAAAAATATCTTGTAAGTTGTTTCTTTTAATGAAATGTTTCTAAGTGGTACATCAGAAAGAATGACGTTGAAGTTCTCCTATCTTGGCAGAATTTTATCTCTGGCTTTGTGTTCTTGCAACATGAGTGTGCGAGATTTATTCCCCTAGCTGATGCCATATTGCTTTCTTTGAAATCTCATCATTGTCCGTTTGTGAGGTGAAAATCAGAGTACGCAAACAATTTTCCCCAGTCACGGTCAAATACATTCACACACCTCTATCTCATTATGTAGGTCAGCTAAGGAGAGAGGAATACTTTAATCCCCATGGCAATGTAATTACCAGGATTTGTTTTGTGTCCTTGTTCAGTCTTCTCTTAATAAGTGTGAAAATTCAAGCCTCTGCATTGATCAGCTGTGAAAGAGGGTCCAGTTTTCATCCTCTTCACAGTGTGTTGAGTAGGATTCTTTAAAAGACCTTGTTGAGTGTGCCGTCATGAGAATAAAGATCAGAGGAGGGGTGTGGCTCAGAATAGTGATGTGGATGAATTGGGGAGCCATGTGGGACACATTAGGCTAGACTTTTTCGATCCATGTTGTAACTAGAGATAAGAAATGTTACTTTTTGCACTATAGTTCCCAGTAACCATACTGTGGGATTCTGGTAGTTATAGTTCCAAAGTAATGTTTCCTGTTTCTGATTACAGTGGGGTCTTGACTTAAGAATGGCTTGAGTTAAGAACATTTTGACTTAAGAACCACTCTCATAGGAAAATATTGACTTGACTTACATAGATTTGAGTTAAGAACTAAAAAAAACCCACGTGGGAGGCAGGGAAAGTGCAAAATTTGAACTTTCAGTTAACTGGTGGCCAGTGAAAAGGGTGCCTGTCTGCTTCCTCACTCCTCCCAGCGTTTAGAGAGTGGATTGGGAGTCTTCAGGCTGCCTGTACTGCCTGGACTGTATTTTCCCTGCCTTCCCAGAACCTTTCTTGACCGAAGAAAAAAAGAAACAAAATACCCCCCTCTAGCGGTCGAAGGCAGAATAGCAGCTTCCCATTAGTTTCTGTGGACGGAAAAGAGCAGATACGGATCAAATGGTTTTCAATGCATTCCTATGGGAAATGCAGATTTGACCTGAGAACTTTTTGACTTGAGAACCGCCTTCCAATACGGATTAAGTTCTCAAGTCAAGACCCCACTGTATAACAGTTTAAAAAGTTTCTCAGCTACCATGAATCAGAGAATGCAGAGCTCTTTGAAATACGTGTTTGTGCTCTGCTCTTTTGCTTTACATGGATCCATGGACAAAAATGAGAACACTGACTTGTGGTCTCGACCTACGGGATTAATCCATATTGGAACGGGGTCTGTAGGTCGAAAAGTCCTCAAGTCGAAAATGCATTCCCCATAGGAATGCATTGAAAACCAATTAATTTGTAACCCGCTCAAGAAACACCCCCCCACAAAATTAAAATAAAGGTAAAAATTATAACCTTATCTTTTCGAAGCCTTCCAGGGTCCCCCGCCACCGTCATCGCCGCTGTCGGAGGACTCGGAGGGCTTCGGCGCCACTGCCAGAGGCCTCTTGGAGTACCCCCGCTGACGCAGGGTTTTCCCCGGTAGGCCCGGTCTCCTGCCTGGGAAAGCTTGGTAGACCAGACCTACTGGGGGAAGCCCTCCCCTGGTAGGCCCGGTCCACCCTGGGAAAGCCTGCATCGGCGGGGAAGGCATCTGGAGTTCCCCCGCCACTGCTGCTGCTGGGAGCAGAGCTGTGCCAGGCGATCCCAGCCATGCTCGGACTCCTGGACTTCCCCTGCCCGGCGCTTTCCCCGCTTCCCTCTTCTGGTCCGTAGGTCAATTCTCCGGCCGCAAGTTGAAGTAAAAATTTGCGGCCGGAGAAGTACAGATCTCGAAAAGTTCATAAGTGGAGTTGACCGTAAGTTGAGACTCCACTGTATACCACATGACTGATACCCTTCTCATTGGAATACTGTATGAGTCCTGTCTGAAAAACTACTGATCTGTTTTGCTAAGGTGAAGACTGTTATCTTGCTTCTCATTCTTCTGCTCAAGGACTACTGCTAATAATAGTGCCAGAATATTTCAGGGAGTCTTCCTCACCATCCAGTGGATTAGTTGTTGCCCACACTATCTTGCACTTTAATGTGTTCATACATTCTGACATGTTCTGATAGTTTGGGGGATTGCTGTCATTTTCCAGGGCTAATCTACCTTGCTTCTTTGAAGTGGCAGGGTCTGCTGTACAGAAGAGGGAAAGCAGAAGTTTGTTTGTGCTATTTTGGCAGATAATAAGGCTGGCTTGGATTGAAGAGGTGTGACAACATCAAAATTGATTCTTTTTCAGTTTTTTCTTCTGTTAACCTCTTTCAAATCCTTGAAGTGGACATTTAAAAAAACCCTACATGCTATTCTTCACTCATCTGTCTTTTCCATTTCCAGATGAAACATTATCCAGAGAAGGTAAAGAGGAACCCAAATGAAAGTAAAGAAGAAAAATTTTGGTTTTATAAACGGATAGCCAAAGAGGTAGAGAAGATTGAAGGTTTAAAAATGTATAAGGTGAGTTTCATATTTCAGCTGGTGATACTACTAATTGTATAGGCAGTACATTGTGTTTGTTGTAAAGTTTGAAAAAAAATGATTCAGATTAGACTCATTTTTATTAAAATGGACTATTTGAATTTTCAGCAATCTAGCCATGTTTATTTATTACAATCAAAATGACAAGAGTTTTCTGACTTAAAAAAAATTATGGGAGAAACTTTTGTGAACCACAGTTCATTTCATCAAATGAGTAACCTGCTTATTTCTAGGTTAAAGCAGTGTTTGTGCGAGACTCTCATTATATTATAACTAAAAACCATCCTCAAAGGAAGTCTCAGATATAGAAAGTGTTTATTTCCCACTTGGGTGCGTATATTCTCTACTGGTTATATTGTACATGTAGAGAACAGTTTTCCCATAATTGAATTGAATGGAAAAATATTTTCTTTTATAGCGTGAAATTCGTGAGAAACCCAACGTGCCAAGTAAGTAATAATTTTGTGTTTTTAGTATAATGAATTGAAAACAGGTGAAGTTTTTAAATTCTGTTTAAACACACATATAACTGTGTAACAATGATCAGGAAATATAAAAATGTTCTTGAAATCCCTGAGGGCATGGATGAGCAGACTTTAGGAAGGATAGACTTTGCTCTTTATTGGAATCCTGTGATCCAGCAATCCAGCGTCAGATGTCCATGAACTCATCTTGAGTAGCAGAAATGTAAAGTTGATGACAGTCCTTACACACAAATCAATTATGTTCATTCTAATTTCCCTTCATTTCTGGAGTACAGTTTAGAAGTTTAGGGTTAGTTTGTTACAGTTTTTATTGAACGACTGGGAGTTGGCAGTCCTTGCTACTCTTGCTATGTATGAATTGGAAAAATCATCATAGGATGCACTGCTCATATATTCAGTGCACATTAGGTTTTGCATGCAACAGCTTTGTACTGAAATATTACATATGCTTAAAGAAACTGATACAATTACATTAACAGTATTATGTAAGCCTTCAATCTGAATTGACAAAAAGATACCAGTATTGCTCTGAAATTACCACAGGTTAATTCCCAACTTTTCCATGTGTTGTGGACTGCTTGATTATGTGGTGCACATTATATTTGAAATGATTAAGCAAATGTGTAGCTGCTTCATATTCCATAATGACAAGTGCTTCACTTAACTGAATCCTTAATGTGTGAAGTTGCTTGGTAAACATAGGTAGGTTCTATAATGAGAAACTACAACTGGAAATATTATAAGAGAAACAGGTGGTGTTAAATTAAGTACTGGAATTCACTTAAGAACAAAATACATGGGAACCTGTGTAGCAGTCTTGGAAGTGATCATGAGAGTGGAGACAGAGAGAGGGGCTCCAGAGGTTGTCTGTCAGTGTGTGTGAACATACTGTGCTCATATACAGAAACCAAGGCTGACCATGACTGACAGCAGAGGACAAGGTGAGAGGAGATTTTACACTGGCCATGCAGCACAGCATTTTTCTGTTCTTGGAGCCAAACTTGCAATACATTCATAGCCAAACAAAAAAAGGATTAGCTTTCTTCCCTCTCCTTTAGAGCACTGGTTCTTAACCTTGGGTTACTCAGGAGTTTTGGACTGCAACTCCCAGAAGCCTTCACCACCAACTGTGCTGGCTGGGGTTTCTGGAGTTGCAGTTCAAAAACATCCGAGTAACAAAGGTTAAGAACCACTGCTTTAGAGCTTTCTTAGGTGTGTGTGACATGCTGAATGGCAACTGAAGGTATACAATTTGGTCGTTCTCTACTACTAACACCGCCTTCGGGTTAGAGGGTTTTTGTTAAGTTTGAGTACCTTGACCTGTCTTGATTGTCAGTGTTTCCATGGAAGCTGTTATGGATAGATAGATAACACTGGCAGTTTACCACTTCTATAGATATTGGTGAAATCACTGTCAGTTCATATTCCATATTTTTGAGGAAGATCAGCACAGTGTAAGTGAGTTAGATTCATACAAGTGGGCCCATCAATGAAATAGTAAGCCATATTCCTGCCCTCACTAAGAAAAGTGCTTCTTTTCAGCAAGTCAGCCAACCAGGCCACTGTAAATGTTAAGGGGCTCACAAAGTATGCCCATTTTGATTTTCCAGCTTAAGCACAAAATAGCCACGTTCTGTTCACATTTGGCTCTTTCTTTTTTGACTGACAAATTCCCGAATGTCTAAATTCTTAGAGGTTATTACCACATTATTTTCTGGGTGCTCCTATTTGATTTCTAAACAGTCCTTTTCAGTATATGTAAGTGGGACTGGCAGCAAAATGTTTCTGCATGGATTAGTCTTGTTCAGTGGGCCAGCCATGCGGTGCTCTAGAATACTATGAGGTCCTTGAATAAGCAAATTATCTCCTTCCTCAAAAACTTTCATTTTTCTTTTCCAACACATAGTCAGTCTTTCATGGCTCCTGTTTAGCAGAATAAAAAACAATTTTAAAAAGGCATTCAGGCTTTTGAGGTTCCCTCCATTTGGGGGAGAAGTTGTGATGGGGTTCTTGTTTAATCATAGGCGATTCCTTCCCTTTTGATAAAGTCATCGCACGAGGCAGAGCAACATTCAATAAAGGATTAATATTCCTCAGCAGAAAAATGTTAACTTCAGTGGGTCCAACAAGACCTGTAAAAATGAGCATTTCAGTCCATATTTCCTTTAGCCCAGATGTTCGTAATGAGTCCTTTAATGTGGGGACATGCCTAATCTCTCCCAATCGGTAGGCCCCTGTAGTGGTTGGCTCTTCACTGCACAAATAGCCCTGCAACAAGGGTGTCAAGCCCAGTCACCCTCAGGATGTGTCAAATCAGTAGGGATTGGATCTGGGTGTTCCACCTTCTTTCATGGACCTTTCCTTCTTAGGTAGACGTGTACGGTCTATTCTAGGGGTTCAGCCTCGCCCAACTGCATCTCCACTCCATGCCTTACCTCCCTTTAGGGTTCCTCCTTCCCTTCTCGCCCTCCACCTCTACGTTCAGTGGCAAGGAAAATGCTGAGGGCCCCTCGGTGACCCACATGGCTAACTTTCCTGTTGGTTTGTCACCCAAGTTTGACTCTTCCCACTCTTATGATCCCCAACTTTTTTCCTCCCCTTTTATACCACTTCCCCAAGCTATCTCCTCCTCCTCTGTCATCAAGAAGCCCTCCACTATTGATTGCTCCTTTCCTGTCACCTGCTTCCTGCTTTGTTGTTCTCCTTCAAATTTCCCACCTTCTCCTTCTAAAGCCATAGTTTGGATAATTGAGGGTAATAAAGTAAAGACTGTGCTGAACCCTTCTAACTTAGCCAAATGAGGGGAGAGCTCACTTCTAGGTCCAGCTGCTTTCGTCGGTTTCTCCTCACAAGAATGCTGCTTTCTTAACAGTACAAATGTTTATCAAAATAATCTAGCTTCTCATCGGTCCCATTTTGGCTCTGCACAAGAACATTTGAGTTTTCTGTTACATGGAGAGATAATGGTGAATAGAGTTTTTTAGGTCTTTGATTTTAACATGTGTACACAGTGTGAACACTGGAGGAAAGGAAATAAATCAGGCTGATCCTGATTGCTACTGGAACTGGAGAACTCAGGGAGAAAGGTTTCATAGCAATTCCTGAGACTGAAAAACAGTACAAAAGGCTTCTTTCTTACCATTTAACCCTTTAAACATTAACAGAGAAGGGTAATAACTATAAAAAAGATGGCTTCATTCCTCTGATGAAATAACAGCATTACCCATCTCTCTTCTTTGGCATAACTTATCTGACCAAGGAGACAGAGGGTGAATGGTCCAAGTGGAATGTGTGGTTGTAACTAACAGTTTCTAACACAAACTGGAGTGAAATTCCCCTTCATTCATTTTTATATATGCCATTCTCTGTGTCTTTTTTCTAATATTCTCATCTTAATCTTATGCTTCCAGGTAGATCTGCAAAGAAGAAAGCAAGGTAGGTAACATATAAGTAGATTGCAGTAGTGTGATTTAATACTTTTGGATCTTCAATACTTTATTTGCGTGTTCTTTTTTCTAAAACTATTTAGAGGGTCAGCTGTCAAAATAACATTTAGGTCATATAACCATTGCTGCTAAATAGCATTGACTAGGCTTGGGCTGGAGCCACAGCCATCAACTGGGTAATCAGAGTAGGTCAGATATGTGAAAAACCTCTTAAGTTCTTGGGAAGGAGTGGACAGTTATTTCTCCAAAAGAAAAACAGCAATGTAGCCTATGTGTAAAATCCCAAAACATGAGTAGGGACCATTGAAATGTTACAAACAGGGTTGCTTTCAATCCTACAAGACTATGAGGCTGTGTGATACAGTGTGAGGAAGTCAGCATTGGTGTTAATCGATTTTAAATCATATCAGACAAACATTGCCTTGTGTTTAATACAGTTGCTAGATCGGTAGTCCAGCGGTCCCCAACCTTTTGGGGACCGTGGATCGGTTGGGGAGTGCAGGCTCCATGCTTGGGGGGGCGCACACTTGCGTAACACACCCACATGCATGCAGGGGGGCAGAGATCCGTCTCCTTAGCCCAGTTCCAGGATGCCTGTGGACTGGCGCCAGGCTGCGGACCACAGGTTGAGGACCCCCTGCTTTAGTTTATAGGAATACTGATTGTAACACAACATTGGACAAAGTTTTCCATCATATCCTTGTTGACAAAGTGCTAAAATCTGGACTGAACTTGCTGTTGTTACTTGGAGCCAAAAGTGGTTGGTTCACTGCATGGAGTATTTGTTAGTTGTTTTTTCCAACCAGGAGGAAAGTGAAGCTGCACCCGCAGAGAGGCCTATAGTAATACCAATTATATTATTGACCTTGGCCTGCAGAGGCCAGTTACAGTTATTGGTCTCTGCTATTGTTTGTCTCTCACCTTGCCCACTAAATGAAATTGAATCAACTGTGGCTTTCTTCTTCCTATCTGCTAGAGCAGGGGTCTCCAAACTACGGCCCACAGGCCACATTCGGCCTGCCTTGCCTTTTTATCCGGCCTAGCGAATGTCGCAGGCTCGGGCGGGCGTGCATGTGGGAGTGCGCACGGGTGGGCGGGAGTGCATGTGCATGCGGGTGGGCATACATTTGCACACTCACACATGTTCCTTCGGCCCTCGAAAATGTGGCCGTCACAGAGAAAAGTTTGGAGACCCCTGTGCTAGAGTGTATTTATCTGCAGATTTGTGTGCCACCTTTGAATCTGTGTACAGAAAATAGCAAGTTACCTGAATTTGTGATTGGACAGGAAGCGCTGATGAACATTTAGTACATGTACTTTTAAACTCTATTTTATGTGTTGGGACCCCTGATGTAAATGAAGGAAGTCTTTGTTGATCCTAAATTCTCTTAGTGTTGATGCACAGCCTATGTCAAGAGAATAGATTTGGTTAAAAATCACAGCCTGGTTAGTGGGATCTGTAGCATGTTATTCATTCTGTTTTGGTAGGACATAAGCTATTTAGCTTTTCATCACTTTAAATATTTCTCTGAATATCTGGATTCCTGCTGCTTCTGTTATAGCAGATAAATTGTTTCTATATGTTCTACTTGGAATATATTTGATCAAATCAAGAACCTCTTTTTCTATATCTTTTCCAGTGTAAGACTACTTAGTAGGATCTCATAGCTCTCCTGAGTGGATGGAATATTCTGTTTTAGCTGTTCTTTTCCTGGTTTATCAGAGGCAGCTGCTTTGTTTGTTGTTGTTTATTATGAGATTTTTTTTAAAAGGCGAAGTAGTTTTAGAGTGCTGAATATGTGCTTTGTACATTTTATTTTAGGTGGTCTAGTGGTTACAAACCTGAGGTGAGTAAAAAAAAAGTAGATCTGTCTATATATATGAATTCTATCTCTGTTAGATCACAAAAATGTTGCAAAAGTGAGTTTATAAGTTGTTCAGAACACTTCAAGTACAAATGATATAAAATGAGGTTTTATTGAGCCACATGTGATGCTTATTGTTTTGAAGACACACTGCTAATAAAGTTTCTAGATGAAGCATGAAGGGCAAAAGGGGAGGAAGTAGAAAATACTGAGACCCAAGATCATCCTTACTGCAGCATATCTGATTATAATATATAGATGTGAAAGCTGAGCTATGAAGAAAAGTGACAGGAGAAAAATTAATTAATTTAAAATGCACAAAATGTATTGTTGGAGGAGAGCTTTACAGATACCAGAAAGATAAATAAGTGGGTACTGCTAGAGATTCAATAATGTCATTAAAAGAAAACAGATATTATAGAATCTAGCAAAAACACTCCCAGATGTGGTCATATTAGAAGAGACCCATCTCAGAGCAATGGAACAACATCAATTAAACACTAACTGATTCAACAGCAGTTCCATGCAAAGGGATCCCCAGGGGTTTTAAACTCAATTTGCCTTGGGGCCGCTGGAGGCAGAGTCTGGGTGAGGCTGGGCCACATCAGATTTTCCGCCAAGCGGAGCAAGAGCCCAAGGAAGCGGCCCAGGGGTTTCCTTAGCCAGCAGACAGGTGGGCTGGCTGGCAGGCTGCAGTTCTGGATGGAGGGTGCAAGAGATGCTGTCTTGGGAGAGAGTGGTGAGCGAGGCAAGGCTTTTTTTTTTTACTCTTGACAGCAGAGAATGTGTGGCCGCTTTGGGGGGGGGGCAGGCAAGGCGAGGGCCACAAACTATCATCTGGGGGCCGCATGTTTGAGACCCCTGCGTCTTAAGTCCAGGAGAGTAGTTGTGCTAGTATTCCAAAGGATTCACTTTGACCATATTGACGCACAAACGGACCCTAGGGAACACTTTGTTTTTGTTAAAGGACACATTGAGAACACTGAAATTATGCTGGCTTCAGTGTATGTTCCAAATGACAATCAATTGACATTTCTGGAAGAAACCTTACAGGCACTTCAGAATTTCCAAGAAGGGGATCTCATTATAGGGGGAGACCTCAATCAAACAGTGGAACAGAATATGAATAGATCCAGAAAAAAAAATCAAAATGCACAAAGCTGCTAACTTCTGAATTAAAACTAGCCAAACTCCTGAATACAGTGGTGCCTCACATTACGATGTTAATTCGTTCCAGCGAAATCGCTATAGAATGAAAGCATCGTAAAGCGAAATTTAAAAGCCCATAGAAACGCATTAAAACCTGTTTAATGCGTTCTGATGGGCTTAAAACTCACCGTCCAGCGAAGATCCTCCACAGGGCGGCCATTTTCACTGCCTGTCTTGCGAGGAATCTGTCCCTAAACACAGCGGGGAGCCATTTTATTTACCCGGCGGCCGTTTTGAAACCACCGATCAGCTGTTGGAAAATCGTTTTGTAAAGAATCGGTTCCCGAAGCAAGGAACCGATCATCGCAAAGTGAAATTCCCCCATAGGAAACATCATTTTGCGATTGCAAAACGTTCATCGTAATGCAATTTCGTCGTTAAAGCGATCGTAATGCAAGGCACCACTGTATCTGATTGATATTTGGCTTTACCTACATGAATCCAAAAGAAATTATATAAACTATTTTCCAAAGCATGTTTATACCAGAATCAACTTTATCCTAATTTTTTCCTCCATGACAGATAAAGCACTTGTTTCCAACATTGACAATGTTATTTGATCTGACCACTCTTGGGTTGTAAGCTACTCTTTGAAAAAAAAAGAAACCAAGTGACTCTGAGATGCTGGATATTGAATAAAGCTTTACTGTTTAATGGCATGAGCACCAAGGACATAGAAACAAGACTTCAATTATATCTGGAAGAGAATGCAGCCGAAGAGACCACTGAAGCAGCTGTATGGGATGCACTCAAAGCTACCGTCTGGGGTCATATGATTTCATTGTCCTCAAGCCTGAAGAAACAAAGTAACAAAGAACTAGTACAAAACATGAAACAACTAGAAAAAAGACATAAATTAACGGGGTTCTAAGGTACAGAGGTGCCTTGCTTAACGGCGATAATCTGTTCCAGGAAAATCACCGTTAAGCGAAAACATCGTAAAGCGAAAAAAACCCTTCAGTGCGTTCCAGTGGGGTCAAAACTCACCGTCCAGCGAAGATCCTCCGCAGGGTAGCCGTTTTCGCTGCCTATCTTGCGAGGAATCCGTCCCAGAAAACAGTGGGGAGCCATTTTGCTTACCCGGTGGCCATTTTGAAACCGCCAACTAGCTGTTTTAAAATGTCGTTTTGCGAAGAATCGGTTCCCGAAGCAGGGAACTGATCATCGCAAAGCGAAAAAACCCATTTAGACCATTGTTTTGCGATTTCAAAAAGATCATCGTAATGTGGTTTTGTCGTAATGCATGGCAATCATAAAGCGAGGCACCACTGTATATAAAGCACTAATAGCTGAAAGGAAGGCTCTAGAAACTTTGGAAAGCTCTTACATTGCTAAAAACCTGCTATACTTACATCAAAAGTTCTGAAATAATTCATCAAAGACCTTGAAGTTACTGGCTTGGAAAGTGCAAGACAAAAGAATGAACAAATTAATAACTAGAATAAAAGACCCATCAGGACAATCGAAAACCAAATCAGAAGACATTGCCTTGGAGTTTACCAAATTCTACTCTATTATATTCTACCAAAAAGCCACAGGATTCTGACATCCAAAATTACCTCCTAAACAACAAGGAAATCAGAAAAGTACAAGATCATCACTGTCTCATAACGGAAAGGCCCATAGAACAACAAGAGATAATAGACACTATTAAGGCCACAAGAACCACAAAACAGGAGGCCCAGATGGATTTGTAGGGGAGTTCTACAAAAGATATGTGCATATGGTGTCCCAGTCTCTAACATTGTGTGCTGCTGCAAGTCTCTGGACAAAAGTCATTTTATTACCAGAAAATGTGGCAAAAAGACTGCTCATATAACATCATAAAAGAACCTTGAAGGATTTGAGCCAAATGAAGTTTGCAGAGGAGCTACTTGGTGTAATTCTCAACTTTTCTCAGATAATACCACTTGGAGGTGTGTATATATGATGAAGCATATGGTTGGGCTTCAGTCGTACTGTAAAACAGACACAGTGGATGAAATTCTCAACTAGAGTACACCCATTGAACAAGTAGGGATTTGATGAGTCTTGACTTATTCCTGGATTTCAGTCACTCCCCTGTAAGTTTTGGGAGATACAACTAACAAATCACCAGTGCATCTGGGTCAGAGAGACCATGAAAAAATATGTTGCTTACCAGTAGCTTTGGTTTTTTAGGTGATCTTCTGTGAGCTCAAACCATGCACAGTCCTCCCTCTGAGGGTGTTACAATTTGAGGTGTTCTCACATGCCTTCATGGTTTTTTACTGCCAATTTCAGTGGACTCAGGGCTGAGGGAAAAGACTAGAACTCCATCTTGACATGCACACTAGCAGGGAGTTAGAGTTCCCATCAAAAGCTGTCAGCTCTGGAAGTTATGAGTTTACAGATGACTACAGACAACCACTTGTAAACTTGCCAGCCTTTTACATATCCACAGTATATAAGAAAGCAACCTGTTCTTTCCCCTTCTGTGATTCAGGCTCTTGCCACTTTGTTTATGTCACTGATACTCTGGAAGGGTGCTCTGTATCCATCCTGCCATTTTACTTATTTATTGTAAGATTTTTTTTGGAACCTTATTCTCTTGCAGAATGATCCAGCTCAGAGACAAAAGGTTCTGGAATATATGGTAAGCAGGATACATCAGCCTTTTGTTAGGAGGGGGTAGGGGGGCAGTGGGAATCAAGGTATGTCCTATGGAGTCACACTCACTGTAAAGGTTCATAGATAGGGTGTTGTCCTTAGATGCTCAGGTTTATATGGTGGTTGGGGTGTGTGTGTTTGCACAGTTAGTGCTAATGTACCAGCTGTGCTTGTTCTTCAGCTGTCTGCAACGTAGTGATGCATGCATTCATTGAATCATTGTTTGGATTACTGTAACAAGCTCTATATGGAGCTCCCTTTGGAGATTATCCAGAAATTTCAACTGCAGCCAAAATGTTCACAAGGCTGGGTTGCAGAGAAAATGCACCTGCCTTATCAACAGCAGTTCTGCTTCTATCAATATATATATGGTAGCAGTGGAAGTTTTGGTTATGACCTACAAACTTCATACAGTTTGGTTCCAGGCTGACTGAAGGATCATACTCTTCCAACTAGCTGGCCTCGGCTTTGAGATACTCAGTGGAGGCCCTTTTTTAAGTCTTACCAGCCCAAGCATCATTTGATATGGAAGAGGCTTCTTTGGCACCTGTTCAGTCTCTACAACTTCCCTGTTGCTCTTTTATCTCTCAGCAGGCTTCTGTTACTGATGGCTGTGTAATGAAGAGGCTATTAACGGATTTGCCCTATATTTAGTGAATTATTTTAGATTGTTTAATGCAGTAGTATTTTAATATTATAGTTAGCTAAATTGTATTATAACATACTATCTGATATATTTTTATCCGCATCTATTTAGTCTTATTATGGCCTTCCTTGGGTTTCAGTTTGAGAGAAAAGTTGGGATATATGTCAAAGAAATAAATAATAAGTAAGTCTTGGGAGTCTGCACCTTGTCAAGTATAAATGTCCTCTAATAATTCCATATCTGAAAGTAGTAAGAGATGGGGCATGCACAAGATATCTCTTTTCCTATTAATATAGGGGTTTATTCAGTGTTCCTCCCACCCCCCACCCCCCAAAAAAAACTCAATTGAAAGCTTACCCTGGAAAGCAATGTATAGCCGGTTAGTAGTAGTGTTAGATTTCCCCAAAAGCCTGGCAAAAACATTTCAGCAAATAACTTGGCACAGAACTCTCTCAAAGCTTTCTTCTGCCATTGCCCTGCCCCCACTGTTGCTGGTGGAGATATTCTTGTGTACCTCCTAAGTGAATGAGGAAAGAGATGAAGGTCTGAATGCAAAGTTGATATTGGTTTGAGATTGTTGTTATTTTCTTTCTTTCATTGTATTACTTTCTAGACACCAATGCAAATGAAATGACCTTTACTATGGCAGTTCTTAATGCTTAACACTTTGTTAAAATTTTATCAGGAAAACTTTGAGATAACATCAGATCAAGAAGCAGCTGTAGTAATAAACATTGCACAGTCTCTGTCGAAAGATTTGAAAGCTTTTTGTGAAAAGAAAGCAACTGTAAGTACTTAGTTCCACATAGGTATTATAGTATGACTATATGACAGTTGGTGTGATTGTCTGTTCTTCTCTTGGTTGCCAAATGTGTAATAATTCTGGCCACTAGCAGAACTGGAATTTCACACACACACTGTCTTCATAGCCGCTCTCTGTGGTGTCAAAAACCTGTTCTAGAGGGTCTCCCATTAACTAAAGCAGGGAGGCTGAAGGAGAAATGTGTATTCTTGATTGTGATGTTTACCCCGTGACCCCTGCTTGTATCACCAAACAGAGCTCATGCAAGTATCCCAACACATCCTTTACATCGCTGCCACCAGTTGATCTCTGCCAACACTTTAATTATAAAGAGTGAGGTCCAAGCTGAGTATAAAGTTGAATAACACAGGTTGATTTATTACAGTTTGCTTAAACAGGTTCTTCACAGACTTTAATGTATTCATTAGATTAGTAATAACTTGTTTCACTCTTAACTCTCTTAGTTCTCTATGTTCCACACTCTTAACTGCTTCTTTTAACTCCTAACTCTGCCATCCTGCCTAACTACCACAGAGTAACTTCTACTTCAGAGTCTCATCTCTGACTCTTTGTCTATCTAAACTCCTCCTCTTCCTGCTGAGTCTTTTATATCTTGTGACTCCACCCCTCCAGCACTCCCCTTGGTCTATGCAAATATCATATGAATCGCCATGACCTGGGTGAATGCCACAAGGGTGTTCCTGATTCTGAAAGTGGGAGGTAGATTTAGTAGAAGTACCCAATTGGACTTTGGTCTCTATATCAATCAGTAGCAGCAATTCTAACAAACAGCCATCTGGGAAAACATACTGTACACCATTTTTCCGATTGTCTTTCTCAGGCTTCTTTTGAGAATGCAATTGTGTAATTAATCCTCTGAAGCTTTATTATATTTGAATAGCCAAAGTGCAGTGGGGTCTGTTAGTAAATCTCTATAGTGGTGCCTTGCTTGATGACGTTAATTCGTTCCAGCAAAATCGCTGTAGAGCGAAAACGTCAAATGAAATAAAAAACCCATTGAAATGCATTAAAAACCGGCTAATGTGTTCCAATGGGCGAAATACCTAATCGTCCAGCGAAGATCCTCCCTATGGCAGCCATTTTCGGGTGTCTGTTAAGCGAAAAATGCCTCCTAAAAACAGTGGGGAGCCATTTTGAGTAGCCAGCGGCCATTTTGAAAACCCAACAATCAGCTGTTTTGATCGTCGTAATGCGAAAAATTGGTTCCCTGCTTTGCAACTGATCGTTGCAAAGCGAAAAAAAAGCCCATTAAAACATTGTCGTGAAACGGATTCGTCATTATACGGGGTAATCGTTAAGCGGGGCACGACTGCACATTACTTTCAATAGATTGGTAAGGGTTTCTAACTCAGTTGTCAGAAATTAAAATTAAAGGTTTAATTCAGGAAATCCAGAAAAGAATTCAAACCTTGTAACTTACTCTCCTTTTACATGTCCATTGTTGCTTAGTATTCATTTGTTTGTTTGTCAAAAGGACACAACAGCCCAAAAGCACAAATGAATCTTTACCAGTGTCAGCATGGTGTCAGTGCTAGTACAAGGTTAATTAAGAAATGATGTAACTAAAGCAACAATATGAGACAGTTGATCTAATCCAGCTGCTAAAAATCAGGTAGATAAATAGAAAAATGGGGCAAAGTATAATCCAGAAGTCAACTACTGTATAGCATTTCTTCATAGTCTCTGTGATTCCGGCATCTGGGTTTGGCCGTGTGTGCAGCCACAGTCACAGTATGTGAGATCAGACTCGTCTTTTGTAAGATATCCTGCTTTTCCCACCTTCAACATATCTATCTGCCATGCTCCTCCCTCAGTTCTGTTTGGTCTGTTACAAGAACAAGAGCACGAGTAAGAACTTTTTAGCTTCTGCTTGAGGAATACAGCTCAACTGAGCAGGATTTTCGCTCTGACCCTTGCATTGCTTCACAAGCTGAGTCTCAGAGTAAATGCTAATAGTCTCATCTTTATGTGATTAAAACGGTTAATTTCATTAGAACACGTTTGGACTTGAGAGGCATTGTAGCGAGCCTTCATTTAGATCAGATGGTCACACGTGGCAACACAGTGGCAACACAACTCTGGGACATTTATGGCAGCTTAACAGTTGCAGGAGGTTTTAGGATTTATGGCATGATAGCAGTTCAGCATCATTCTTAGCTGTTTTGAGACCAATTCAGCACTTGTTCATTGATGTATTCGCAACACTGAAAGAGGATCAGTGTGCCTAAACTTTGATACTGGCTCACATTTGGGGCCCACCTTGATGCTGGACATCCATATGCACATTTTGTTCAAGAGTTATATTTTAAGCACAAAGTGAATTTGATTGTTACTGCAGATGCTTCACAGCTAGCATGGGGAACTCGCATGTCCATCAGATTCATGATTACTGCTGCAAGTAGGAGACATTCCACATAAACATTTGGGAATTTCTCATTCTTACACAGGTGCTCTGTGCTTTTGAGAGGCTGTAGGTTTGTCACATTGTTCAAGTCACTATGGACAACAGCATGTTGATGCACTACAGAAATAGACAATGATATGTTCAATCACACAATGCTGCTAGTCTCACAGATGTGAGTTTGGTGCCTTCAGTTACATATTTGGCTCATGGCTGCTCACATTCCTGGAAAAGATAATATATAGGCAGATCTTCCCAGAGAACAAGTAACTAATGCACAAATAGCCTCTACACATGTATCATGATCTGCAGGGGTTAGCCTCAGATAGTACTCACTGGCTGAAATCTAGCAGCAAATCACAAGTATAATAGGCCCATTGAATTAGTGGGGATGTGGTGAGTCAACATCTATGTAAGTTCCAGTCATTCAGTAGGACTACTCCAGTTATGACATACTAAGGGCTTTTAGCTACTGTCAAATGAGAGACCCACCTCACCAACTGTCATTGGGAGATGCCTTTCTTCCAGCTTTGTTTCACTAAATGTCCCGTGCCTTCTCACCTTTTCTACTCACCCCCTTGGTCATCTCCAGACTATGAGAGGACACCAGTAGTATTCTGACCAATCTGTGGTGACCAAAACAACTGTAGTTTGCTCCCCTGTGGCTTCCCTTTCAGATGGCTCACTACAACTCCATTGTGAGATGTCCAGAGCTAAACTTGGTACACCTCGTAATTTGTTGTTCTTGTTTCAACTTACATACCGCCCCATAGTGCTGAAGTGCTCTCTGGGCAACTTACAATATAATTGCAAGGAACACTCTTCTCCCCCCCCCCCCAAGATATAGTGGGTGTGGGTTTGTTTGTATTAGCATACCCAAACAATACCTTAACATTTTTAGACTTTTACTCTTAAAAGAAGTGGAGTGCTTTTCAAAAATTTGGGGATGCTTTTGTCTCTAAAGTAGCTGAGCTACAAGTTCTGCTGATGGTAAAGAGCAGAGGCCTATTGATGTATCCTATCAGTGTTCATCTGAGTATCATAATATAATCATTTCATTGTTGCAATAATTCCAAGCAGTTTCAGTTTGTCTGTAATTACAGGCTTTATTCATTTATATTGCATCTATTTCATATGCACAAAATTACTTCAAAGTTGTTGTAACATCTAAAGGTTTTACAGTTGTTAGGAAAATAATAGGCAGATATGTTTGAAAAGATATCCTTGCAACTTATACAGTAGTACCTCGGTTTGCAGAACACATCTGTTCTACGCAACATTACGTAGTATGGAATTTTCACAAACCGAAAAACCAGTTGTGCTATGAAAGGGGTGGCGCTAGAGGCACAATGCGCACTAGGAAAACCCTTTTGTAGTGCAAAAAGAAAAAGAAAACGTAAACCGGGGCTTTATTTCTTAGGGATTTTGGTTCATAAACCGAAAATTATATAAACTGAGGTGTTCACAAACTGAGGTACTACTGTAGAAAGTTACAGGTGTGATTGCCATCCAAAAGTCATAACTATGAAAAATTGGAAGAAGCATTCAAGTACAAAAAAATTCAGTCAAGCCTTCTTATAAAAGCATAGAAAAATATTAAAGTTTAAAAAAATAAGAATATATAAAATTAAATGCAGTTTTAGTCTCTAAGAAAATTAAGAACACACACATTAAAACATTTGACTTTCTCACCCAGTGTGTGTTAGTTAAAAGTCTAAGTAAAAAATTCCAATGTTGATTTTCTGGTGCAACTGCTACTCAGTGTTGCTGATATTCAGTGTGTGAAGCTGAATGAATGCCCTGGTGCATATTTTGTGTGTCCTACCTCCACATATTTATGAATCTTACCAATTGTTTTCATTTCCTTTTGTTTTACTGAGGATTTTTGCCTGTAAGAAACTCTGTTTGAGTTCAATATAACTCTCCATTCACTGTGTTCCTGTTTAGTTTGTTATGTTAGCAACTTTTGTTTCAACTAAATTTTTTTATGATTATTTCTTTAGAAGAAATTCCAACTTTAATCCTAAAGTTGGAATTCCCATCTCAGATTTTTCTTACATAGGAATTTCTGACTAACCTTTTATGAAGTCAGAAAAACCTAAAGTTCATATTTGTACATTCAACTGTTGTTTACAGTAATCTTACCTATGTTTACAAATTTTAGCCAAAACATTCCATGACTTTGTTTATGTAATCACAAAAACTGTCACACAATGAATGGAGGACTTCAAAGTGGAATTATCAGGAACTGAACTTGGTTACAGGCTGGCTGGAAATAGTGTGCGTGTGTTTGGAAACAACTAACTCAAAGCTGCATTATGAAAAGCAGTTTCATTTTCAAAGTACTTTCCCCTAAAACTTTGTAATCATTCCAGCACCTTGTGAATTCATATTTTCAAATATTGGCCATTTGTTCTCCAGCAGCTGAAAATCATCTCCATCCGTTTCCATTGTTGGGATGGGATTATGAGTCAGATTCTTTTCCTAAATTGCCCTCCGCACTGACATCAGTAGATTCACTAGCTGATAATACCAAACACCTCTCACTTTTGGAACAAACTCAAGATGGCCAAATTTCTGAGAATGGAAGTCTGTTCTCAGCTTCCACTTGTTGCTGATTAGGTACTCCAGCAGATGCAGTATCATACTGTGACTTCTAGTTCAATGTGAGTCAGGCAAATGTTGTAAATTTGGTTGGATTAACAGCAACATTTTGAAAGCGCAGTTCTTGGAGAAGAGATTGCAAAAATCTTGCTCTTCCATAAAATACATTAGAGAGATGCTTTCCTACTTAGAAATAATCTACATGTGGGGTACCTGTAAGCTGATGATGGTCTTTGTCTCTAGCTAGGCAGCTAATCATACATATTCATAAGTTAAATTACGAAGAGGAACAGTTTGCTTATCTGTAACTATAGTTCTTCAGGGTGTCATTTGTGAACTTCCTTTTCCTAACAGCTCACTTTTTCATAAAATGATACAAAATGCAAAAGTTGAGGTGAGCTTCCCACAAAAAATTACCATTCTTTCATAGGTGGTTTCTTTTGAAAACGTCTGTGCAAGGAGAATAATTATGTATAGCCAGTAAGTATTCTTTTTGTTCTTTCAGCTCAAGTATATTAAAACTCTTCCATCGTTGATGTCACAAGGTGAAATAAATGAAAGTCGGCATAATCCTGTCAAACCATTTGAAAGTAACAAAGACCAACCAGGTATTTTGAGATGAGATCAACAAGAATGTGATTTTTTTTCAAAACATTTGTTCATTTGCATGCATTTAAAGTTTTTATTTTCTAAGTGTAGCTAAACCAGCAACATTTATAAGTTTTAGTGTGTATCACATGTCATTTATTAATTTGTTAATTGATGTATTCAACACTCACTCTCAAAGTGGAGGCTATTAATATTGGGCTGAAATAGCCACTTATTGAATCACCTCTCTCATTTATTAAGTGCATCCATATAATCATAGCAAATAATTTAGATATTCCCCCCCCAAAAAAGTTCATGAGGTGAGGTTTCAGAGTTTAATGCAGTAGTAGACTATCGCACAAGAGCCATGCTATAAGAGAACTACTATTAAAACTTCCATTTTAAAAAGCTATCTGTGCTAGGAACTTACTGTATTTTTTGCTCTATAAGACACACTTTTCCACCTCCCAAAAATGGGGGGGGGGAGTGTCTACGTCTTATGGAGCGAATACTGTAAAACAAAGCCTTGGAAGGGTCAGAGAGTGCCTTCCGGGACCCTTCGGCAGCTCCCCCCACCCCCCGCGGGGCCAGCAGGGGCAAAATTGCAACCTTCAAGGACCCTTCGGAGGCTTGGAAAGCCTCAGAAGGGTCCTGGAAGCTGGCGATTTTGCCCCCGCTGGCCCTGTGGGGGGGCCCTGAAGGGTCCTGGAAGGCACTCTCGGACCCTTCCGAGGCTCCCCCCACCCCCGCGGGCCCAGCAGGCTGAAATTGCCAGAATATCTTTTCCTGTTTTCCTCCCCTAAAAATGAAGTGCATCTTACGGAGAGGTGCATCTTATGGAGCAAAAGAAATTACGGCAATTGGAAAGGTCTGCGCTACACCTTTACTCCTCCAAAAGAAGAGACTTTCAGTTGGATAAAAAGTTACGGTTGGAGTTACGCTGCCAAAAAGCAAGTAAATTCCGAGCACAGATCAGCACTGCCTATTTAAAACACAAGGACATAAAATGAAACAATTTTTTATACTAGGAGCATCTGCAAGTGGCAAATTTGCAGCACAGTTTTGTGCAGTTAACATAACCATTAGTGTTTCACTCCACTTGATCCATATTTGAGGGGAAAGAGTTGTTTTTATTTAGAGAGCTTAGTCCTATGTAAGTAGAGGCTCCCCTCCATCCATTTAGGGAGTCAGAGTGGAGTTCAGTGATTAGCACTTACAATAAACAAATTGCCAAGAAGCGAAAGCACAATTGCCATTTCATAAGACAGAAACCTTCCATCAAACCTAACTACTGTATATGCTGACTAGTGCCCATTTTAAGATAGGTACTGTACTGCCTTCTTTGTTTGGGAAATACTGGTTCTTCTTCGGGGTCTCTGTGAATGCACACAATAGAGTTTCTTCTGTGCCTGCACAGACACTATTGGGATCTTCTAGAGCAGTGGTTCTTAACCTTTTTGAAAGAAACGCCCCCTTGAGCCATTGAGGAAGTTATCATCGCCCCCCTCCCCGCGGTGATATTTTATTTATTTATTTGTTTGTTTGTTTGTTTGTTTGTTTGTTTGTTTGTTTAAGACACTTAAATCCAATGACCCCTGAAAACAAAATTAAATTCCAAGAAAATGAAATGCCCCCAAAAAGTAACATTTAATGATTTAGTTGCAAGTGAATTTTAAGATGAAAAAAAAAAAGAAATATAAAAAGGGCATTAAAACAAATGCAGGAACTAAAAATTTCAAGACAAAAGGTCTGAAACTAAATTAAAATTGGAAGAAAATATATATTCATGCACACTGTAAAAAAGCTGCATCCATCTTCACAGGTTTGGCTTGCTCCAGCGCCCCCCTACCGCCCCCTTCTGCTCCAGCGCCCCCACGCCGCCCCTTTTCATTCTACCACCCCCCTGAAAAATGAAATCGCCCCCTGGGGGGCATTATCGCCCAGGTTAAGAACCACTGTTCTAGAGCTTCAGCACACATTTGCCAGGACCACCCCCTTTGGTGCTCATGCTCTGCCCATTCCAGAGAATGCCTCAGTTCCTTTTGTGCTGCCACTGAGATTGCCTCTCTCAGTTGCAGAGCTTGACTTTCCACTTTGAAAACTCCTCTTTTTTCTTTGTCTTTTGTCCATTCTTCTTCTCCATGCGTTTTTCCTCCTTAAAAGAGAGAGGCTATTTTTTTCCTCATTCACTGCCCTTTCCCCTTTGCTGCCTTAACATTTTATAGCCTCCTTGGGCCCCTTCAAGAGGTGCTTCCTGCCCCAACAAAGTATCTCTTTTAGTGTGCTTCTACACTATGGTATTGTGCTCTGAATAGAGATCTTAGAACAGCGTCTAGTGTGGCTGAGAAGGCCAATTCGAGAGTGACAGTCCCTTCCACACTGAAGACAGATACAATCTGTCCCTGTCCAGCTCCCTGGTTTTACTGGTCTCAGGACTGCCTCTTTGCCTAGGCCTGCTGGACAAGGGTCTCTTCAAATTGGGGAGAGGCCATGATGCACTGCCTGCCTCCAGGCTGAACGCTCAGATGTCAGGGTTTCCCATCTGTTGAGGTCCATTCCTAAGGCCTTCAGATCCCGCTTGCAGATATCCTTGTATCGCAGCTGTAGTCTTCCTCTGGGGTGATTTCCCTGCACTAATTCTCCATACAGGAGATCTTTTGGAAATCCAACCATCAGCCATTCTCACGACATGCCTGAGCCAACATAGACGTCGCTGTTTCAGTAATGTATACATGTTAAAAATTCTAGCTTGTTCTAGGACTACACTATTTCAAAGAGTGGCTGTTGTTCCGTACATGTCTCCTGCAACTGTCTGAGGGAAAATATCATGTCAATGGTGGATGTATTAGCTCGAAATCCACACTGTGATTCTAGATAGACTGTGTGCAAGCACCTGGAGTCTCTTCAGCACAACACGGGCAAGCAGCTTCCCTACAACGCTGAGATGGCATGGTAATTATTGCAGTCACCCATGTAGCCTTTGTTCTTATACAATGTGACAATGTTTACATCCTTCATGTCCTGTGTTACTCCACCTTCCCTCCAGCAAAGACAAAAGATTTCACACAGCTCAGTGGTGATGATCTCTTTACAGCAGGGATGTTATCCTTCCCAGGTGCCTTGCTGGAGGTGAAGGAATCCAAGGCTGCTTTTATTTCTGCTAAAATTGGTTCGTTGTCCAACTCTTCCAAGACAGGCAAGCACTCAAATGTTATTTAATGCCTCTTTGGTTACCACATTCTCTCTGGAATATAGCTCGGAGTAGTGCTGCACCCAGTGTTCCATCTACTGTGCTCGGTCCTGGATGATTACACCTATAGCAGACTTCAAAGGAGCAGATTTCTTCTGTATTGGACCTAAATCCTGCTTGATACCGTCATACATTCTCTTGATGTTACCTGTGTCCACTGCTATGTATATCTAAGAGCAGAGCTGAAGCCAATAATCGTTAGAACATCTGGCAGCCTGTTGGACTTAGCTACAAGCAACTCGAAGAACCTTCAAGTTGTACTCACTAGGGCAGGCTTTGTATGTTGCTAGAGTTTTCCTCTTTTCCTCAATGGCTGGCATAAACTCCTCCTAATGGGCTTCAAACTGTCTTTTGGTCTTTTTAGTAGTCTTACCAAATGTGAACAACATGGTGCTATAAACAGCATGCTTGAAATGTTTCCATCATTCAGGTGCATTTGCATCAGCCGGGCTGGAAGTGTTTCCTCAAGCGCTTGGGCAGATTCCTCCACTTTTCCCTGATTGTGAGTCTTACTGATGTCCATACATGGTCTTCTTTCCTTTTTGTGTGTGATACAATCACTTTATTCACAGTTTTACTCTGATATACTCCAGGGAGTATCAGTATCACAATCAGCACCCTGATAACTCTGTGTGATCGTAATGCTAGGAAGGCTGGAGCATCTAGTGAGGATCAAATCGAGCTAAGACCGCCAAGAAAAAAAGTCTACTTCAGAGTTTTTGGGACACAAGGATAAACACCCCTTGACTTCACAACCTGCTGACAAGATAACCTTACCATCTCTGATTCCAGAGGAATGCCAACAGGAGAAAGTCTCTTTAGACTCTGCATTGGGACTAGAACACCCCTCTTCCATTATCTAGCTACGTACCATCCCCTCTATTCAATCAATCATCTGATTAGGGAAATACCTCGTCTGAGGTCACTTCAGTGCTGCAGTCAGCACATACGAGCCCCAGATCCCAGGGATGCACAATTTCTAGCCATAATTTGGATTCGGCATTGACCATTGGTGAGCTTCCTCTGCCTTGTAAAAGATCTAACTACCCGTTACACTGAGTCCCATCAGGCTCATACCATACCTAGGGCACCCATGGTCCAGGATCCTCAATATTGATATCAGCATCCTAAATGAGTTAGGCTATATGATCAGTCTATCTGCTACAAGCCTGAGCTCAGATACTACATGGATGAACCTGTACATCCTCAGTATCATCCAGAGTTTTGGCAGCATTTTTATTACTACCAATCTGAGTCCTCCTTGGCATCACCATCATCACCACAATATCAGACTCAGCTAGAGACACTTCAAGAACTTTTCTTGAAAGAAGACTTGTAGCATGCCCCGCCGACATCGAGACGGAGTCATCATCTTCATTCCAAGTGGTCTCCTCCACAGCAGGAAGACCTCCAACCACCTTCAATGCTCAAACAATCCCATTGCACCTTGCTGACATCAAAACGGAGTCCTCAACTATTCTGTCCCAGGTCCAGTATTCATCTCTGCAGATCACCACGACTTACAGAAGGCCATGGCAGTCTGCCTAAACAAGCTCCATACCCACAACCTTGAGTGGTCTCAGGCCAATGCAGTATTCCTCCAACTGTGTCACTGCTGAGGCAATCCTGACGTAGACATCTTTGGTACTGCTGTAAATGTGAAATGCACGTGCTCCAGAGGAGGTTTGTCTCAGATCCCTAGGAGATGTGTTTATGACTAAGTGGTCACCAAGACTGTTGTATCTTTTTCCTTCTATACCACTTATTCAGTCAAACTCTGCCAAAACAGATCTGCTCATCCTGTAAGATCTTCTCAGGCTGAGAGAGTGAGATTCCTAATGCCAAGAAAAGACCAGAAAATGACAACCAGAAACCAGGCCATCTTGGCAGTTGCTCCACAACTTTGGAACAGCCTCCTGCAAAAAATTTGTCTGGCTCTTTCACTGGGAACCTTCAAAAGGTTATTAAAAGCATGATTATTTATACTGGCCTCCCCAGATTTTAAAACATCCTGAAACAATAGTGCTTTTAATAACTAACATTCAACCCTTCACCATGCTTTTATTAATGTATTTTGTTTGGTTGTTATTGACTATTTCTGTTTTTTATTTTATTGCTTTTATTACTGCATTTGTAAACAGCAACGAGTGGCCTTGGTAGCCAAATGGACAGTATAAAAATCAAATAAACAAACAAAACAGGTCAAATGCCATACTTCTAGTCCCATAGTGGCCCTGGCAACCATGTTTCACAACCTGAAGTTCTTAACAAACTACTTTCTCTGCTTACCACTGCTGCTGGATCTCCTAACTCAGGATCAGGGCCAGGTATTTCATCCAGACCTACAGACTCTACGCCTCACATCCTGGGAGATACTCCCTCTATAGCCCATATCTTGCACAGAAGCCCTCCACAAATCTGTTATACTTCTCTTCTGCCTGTTGTGCCAGTAACATTGGATGTTCTCCTAGCATTCCTCCTCTGTCTCTTTAAACAAGGACTTTCTCTCTCCACTCTCAAGGTATACATTGCAGCTATTGTTGCACACCAGTCTGAGAATTTGGAGCCATCTTGCTCTTCCACCATCCCACTTTCAAGAGGTTTCTCAAGGGACTACACCTCTGCCCATTCTGTCACTCACCAACTCCTCTACGGTCCCTGCAGCTCATCTTCCACTGTCTGGCACATCCCCCCTTTGACTCATGAGAGAGGTCTTAGCCTTTATGACTATTTTCCTTGTTGCCATCACCTCCCGCTCGCAGGGCCAGCAAAATTGCTTCACTCTGGATGGACCCCCTGTTCCTTTAGTTTCACTGTGACAAAGTCACCTTTTACCCAGACCTAAGGTTGTCTCAGATTTCCTGTTGTTACCTATTATCTTTCCATCACCTTCCAACAATCTTGAGGGCTCCTTAAATTGACATTTGTCAAGCCCTTGCATTTTACATATCATGTACTTCGTCTTTTCACAATTCCAAAAGACTTTTTGTTAGTTTCTGTGGCTCCACTAGAGGATCCCTGGTTTCTTCTCAAACTGTATCCCACTAGATTGTGATCACAGTTTGTCTTGCTTATGAACTGGCTGACATGCCTCTTCCAGTCCCATGAAGGTGTGAGTCCACAAGAGCCATCACTGCCTCCATTGCCTTTCTCAGAGACATCAGTCTACCAGATATTTGTATTACTGCCACATGGTCCCAGCCTTCCACATTTGCCACTCACTACAGGCTTGATGTCCAAGCCAAGGTTGACGCTGCGTTTGGTCACACAGTGTTAGCTTCGGTTTTCCCATGGCAGCCCACCGTCCGGTAAGTCAGCTTGCTAGTCACCCTATTGTGTGCATTCACAAAAACCACAACGAAGGGAGAGAGGTTACCTACCTGTAACTCTGGTTCTTCGAGTGGTCATATGCAAATTCACCACATCCTGCCCATCCTCCCCTCTGTCCATCACGTATGTCTTATGCTTACTTGATACTAGTGGACTGTTCATCAGCAACTGAGGCATTTTCCAGGATGGGCGGAGAAAACACACCCAACAGGGGCAGTCCTGGCAAATGCTTCCTAAAGGTCTAGAAGATTTTGAGAGTGTCTGTGTGCAAGCACAGAAGAAATTCTATTGTGTGAATTCACAGATGACCACTTAAAGAACCAGAGTTACAGGTAGATAACTTCTTTTTTATTCATCGGGAATTCTAGAGTAGTGTCATGTGGAATTTATTGTAACAGTAGTACTTTTCCAAATATTTCTATTCAATATCTGTTTTTCCAGGAGATGGTTGGACTAAGCATGGGGGTCTGACAGAGGGACTTGCAAAGTTACAGTCCCTATTACAACAGGTGCCAATTACTTCACACACCCGTGCTGATTCATCTGACTACCGACTGAGGAGGAAAACTTCTTTACATGGCCTGTACTCTAACGATCTTGCAACAGTGTCTGCTCTTAAAGGTTCGCTTGCCTTTCAACCAGGAAGCTTTCATTCTGGAATGAATAAGTGGATGAAAGAATTCAACCAGTCTGCTTCGACTTATTTCCAGTCAACCCCAGCTGAAGAAGAGTCTCCCCACTTTAGATCAGCACGAAGAAACTACATGACAAAACGTAATCAGGATGGTAACATAGATAGTAGAATAAAAAGCTGGGATAAAGTAAAGGAGTCACATGATTCAAAAGCACATCCTCTTAACCTCATCTCATATCCTCCTCCAAAACGTTATCAGGCAGGTTACCCTTCAGAAAGAAAATCCTCAAGGTATCATGATGAGCATGGAAATAGAAATGAGATGCCTTCGCCTTCCTGTTCTTCTGAAAGCAGGGGGTCTAGCTGGCCACAACAACCAGACTACCATCGATCAGTCCCTGACAACAATCTGGGATCTTATCCCTCTTCTTCTAGTGGACGCTCACACAGAAATTACCACCAGCAGAATGCACAACTAGATCGTGTAATGGATGGTAACAGCAGTGATCTTATTACCAACATTATGAATCAGATTCGAGGACAGGATGCTGCTACATTGGTGAGCATACTCGAGCAGTTGCTGCCTCATTACCCGGATCTTCAAAGTAAGTGAAATACTTTTATTTTCAAATAAAGGAGGCTGAATAGTGAGGTTGGGTATAGACTGCCTGCCCTAGAGAATGCTTCATGTAGTGAACAGACAATTGGATTAAGCACTGGTGATATTTGTATATGAATATCCCCCCACAGGTGGAAATAACGAGGGTCCAGCCCTATAGGGCTGGGCTGTCCACTCACCATTCCGCCACTGACGCGAGCTCAGTGGAGCCTTCCTGTCACGCTGTTGTCCTCAATGGATTAGCCACTCTGTGACCTGGCAGAGGCTTGTCATCCCGCCTCCTGCCAGGAGTGGCTAATCTATTGCGGACAACCGTGTGATAGGAAGGCTCCGTTGAGCTCGTGTCAGTGGTGGGATTGTGAGTGAACCAACCCTCATAATTTCCACCTGTGTGAGGATATTTGTATATGAATACCCCTATCTCTAACAGGGACAAATAGTATCTTCTTCTGGGTTCTGCAGACTGTTGTTCTTCCTTGCAAGAGGAGAGCCAGTGAGGATTAAGGAAATGAATGCAGCTGAATTGGTGATTAAATGGTTGACCAAAAAAAAAGTGAATGCTTATGTGAGGGTGTGGAATCTTCTTCACCCAAATGGCCCTATTTATTATCAGAAACAGCCTGGGGTGGGACATGTTGCAGTTTTGGATGAGATGAAAGGCAAAAGAGGCAAGCATATACATAGCAGCTTATTTTACCTTGAAAGGTTTTATTCCAAGTTAAATAGCTTTACAAAGTGGCATTTTCACATTTAGAATTAATAGGTCGCATTATAAATGCTGGTATCATGGCGAATATGGTGCAGTTAATTCTGTATGGGAACCTAAGACTGGGACAACCAAAGAGTGGAATTTGATCCACGAGCCTAGGATGTTCCCAAACCTTCTACTGCACTTTTCAGTATTGGATACATAGTTATAGTCTGATAAACTGTGTGATAAGAGAAAAATTACAAAATTCTTAGCTGCCATGAGCATTTGAAAAAAGTTCAAGATTGAAGTCAGTTTCAAAAATGCATTGTTGTAAAAGCCAGTAGGGTATTCTGCATTTAATTTGTATTTCACACATCTTTAAATTTTGATGCCTTTATTGTTTTACTTCTCAGATAGGTTAGCAATATGAAATGTTGACCCTACAGTCAGCTGCCATTTTTGTGAAATAAATATTTGTCATAATATAGTCACACATGTAGTCACACATAAATGGTGGAAAATCAGTGATCACCATTCACCTCTAAAGCATGTGTGTAAGCATCTTCCAGAAATCCCACTCCTAACTATGTATGATCTCATCAACCTACTGCATGTGAACTTCTAGGCCAAAGGGGGTGTCTACCCCCATTCTTACACAACTATATTTCCACTGTATTTTCTGATATCCTAGTAAAAGAGTGCTACTATTGTTATTTTCAGAGTGACGTTAAACTGGTAACTTTTTATTTTCTCCTAGAAATAAATATTCATGCACTCGCCCAAGCTCTGAGTGAAATGAATTAATCGGCAGAAACTACTGAAAGTAGATCTTCTTTCTGGAGAAAGAGGCCTCTAGAAGACTTAGACAAAATCCAATGTGTTCTGCATTACAATGCTTAAAGGTAGATATGTTAGGGTTTCTGGAGTGTAATAGAAGCAAAGTGAACCTGATTGTTATAAATATGTTTCCTGAAGTCTGTTAAACCCTTGTCTCTTGTTGTTTTTACTTACAAATGTAACATTTCGCACATTACTAAGAGAATTCTTGACAGTATCCTATTGTAAAATAAAAATAATTTTCCAGAATTGTCAGTAAATTCCTTTTTACTTCATATCACCCCTTAACCCACCATCTTGGAATCCAAGTACCATAAATCTATAAATACCACTTTTATTGTCCGGCTTAATGAGAGACAAGATATGTTCTTTGGATTTTCTTCCTGTTAAAAGACAAGAAGCTTGCTTCAATAGTGTCAAATGACAAGCCGCATTTATTTTACATAGTGAAAGTAACATAATTTTAATGCATTCCATATAAGCCTACTTATAATAGATGTCTGTGATTCCTTCTTATTTCAATTTATTGCTTATGTACTATCACTAGATAAGACAAGCAGGGAAGAATACTAGAAATATAGAAGGACTGTGGAAGAAGAGTATGCCCTGCATGCTCTGCAGCTTGTAGTTATGCATGCTGGAGTTCATCTATTGAAAGCAATGGGCTGTCCATGCACACACGGGAATAGTGAACTTTGTGCAAACGCCAAATGATAAAAAATAAGTAGGCAACAACAACAACCTTTATTGGCATAAAGAAAAGAACAGATTAAAACATACAGTTAAGTAAATAATTAAAATAGTAAGGAGGGGGGGAATGAGACCGCAGATGCTTAGGGGAGTCAAGTTAGTTTTTTGAGGACTGGGAAGTGAGAACCTGTGCAAGGAACTCAGCTACTAAAGTTGTTGTTTCAAATAAGTAGGCTTATGGCCTCAGTTTTCATTTATCAGTCTGTGTGTCTCAGCCAGTAGTACACAGAATAAAAAAATGACAGGACTCAAATGGATTCTTTTCCATCAAAGTCCCCTTCAGCATTTCCTGCAACTTTAGTGCTCAAAGGCCTATGATAATTACTAGAGATGGGGTATTTGTATGGATGGGGAGGGGAAGGATATCGCCACCACAGGTGGCTGGGCCCTTTGGACCCTTCCCCAGAACCATCTTGGTCTATTCACCAGGCTTGGTGTGGCACATGCAGCCGTCATCAGTAACATCATTCCAATTGTGGAAGTAGCCTGATCGGTGCTTCCCAGTGGTGCTGACCATTCAGCAGCTGAGCTTGGAGATTCGTCATCCTCACAAGAGTGGTCAGCAACACAGGGAGGCTGGAAAGCGCTGACCAGGTTATTTCTACAACTGGCATGATGTTACCGAAGACCATCATGCGAAGCCTGGTGAACTGACTGGGATGGTTCTGGGGGGAGGGAGTGGACCTGTCTGTCACCTGTGGTGTTTCATTTTGTATTCATATCTAGAGGGATATGAATATGAAGCTCCCATGCATACCATTACCACTGCTCGTAACGTCTAATGAGGTTACCTTGATTTGCCTCCTGAGTAGACAAGTCTCATTTTCAACCAACCTCTATGTCTACAATAGCAAGCTAATGGTTCCAAAGGTGACATATTTCCTAACGAGAAAGCAACCTCTCACAGCTCTAGCAGGGGACCCACCAATATGTAACATGAAACATCATTCATGGTCTTGGTGGTGTAACTACTGGTGTTGCTCAAGATCTCAATTTTGCAAATATTCACCATCATCCTGTTCCTGTAGCCCTGCTCTTGTCATTCAGGCTGGGAAGTTCATTATGTTGTCTTACACCACCTGGTATCATTCCCTGTTTTTATTGGGATCATTGCTCACCAGTTACGTTCCCTCTTCTTGATAACCTGGCATGGCATAATCAGCATTGGTACCTGGTGGCCAACCAACAGCATCAGCACCAGCATATGGGGGGAGGGGGAACAAAAAAATTGTAAGTAGAACTGGACCTCAGATCAGCATCAAATTTGGCACAGATTGAGCAGGAAGTCTGCTCTTGGTCTGTGCTTAATTTGGGGAGATTTGGGTTAGGGCTTTCGAGTTGTGATTTTTTAAAAATAATTTTTATCCCCTTGCAGAACCAAGCAACCGTTTCAACAGCTCTTAAAAAAGAGATGAAAAACAGATAAGACAAAATTTGCATACCTGGGGAATAAAACCTGTTTTAACTTTTTTTTGTTTTGTCCACAGGAATTGGGCCATTGATGGCTCTAATTCAGACCCTTTAATTACTGCTTTTAAACCCCAAAAACTTCTGAAATCTCTTTTTAAATAATTTCTACGAATTCTGGAAAAATTATTTGCATAGCCTTCTGGTTAATCAGAATGTGTCTGGAGTCAGCCTACAAGGCAGGTGTCTGTCACTTTTAACATTGGCATGGCTTTCAGTGTGAAATAAATCATTTAACTCCTTCCTGGCCACACATTCTTGGCTCCTTCCTGTGGAAATATTTTAAAAGCTATTTAAAAAAATAAATATACAGAAACTCACTCATTTAAGCTGTGAAATTACTATTTTTTTCCCTTTGTGGCTTTGAATGATCTCAAAGCACGTTTGACCCAGTTTACTTGTAAGTTGACCCAGTTTTACAGATCCATATGATTTATCTGATTTACTCATAACTTAGTAATTTTCTAAAAATTTTTGATGTTATCCTCCCTAAACCAATGCCAGAACATAGATCCTTTTTGCACCCACAGACTACACCACAGTGCATGGTTTTGCAGTGGTGCAAAATATGTATTTCATGCATGGATCCTCATAGATTCCCACGATTTTTAACTCGAATGATCCCCAAACCACTGTCCAGTCACAGACTCCATTTGTACTCATAGATTAAAACAGAAACCATGACTCCAGATACATTTTGATTGGTCAGAATGCAATGCTAAGCAAATAGTTCAGTCATTTAGAATGTTCACATTCCTGCTATATGTGCATGGCACAACAGACTCAAGTTACTCATTTTTGCTCCAGTGATTGACTTGATTGAGCATTCTGATTTAGTATCTCTACTAGAGATGGGGATGAAATGCCAAAATGGGGCTTTGTCTTGGTTCATGGGTCATCAACTTTGATAACCTATGAACCACAAATTGCCCCCATGGATGAACGAACCACAAATTAATTTGTCTGTTGGGTCTTTTTTTAATAAGATACCCCGTGGTGCATCTAAAAAAAAGCCCCCCCACCCACATAGTCCGCTACACCCCCTTCCCACTGCCACTTACCTTCCCAGCTGCTTTCTACTGCTCTGTGGTGGCTTCTGCCAAAACAGAAGCTAGATTGCTGGAACTGTGGTTTGTGTTCCAGCAGCTTAACTCTTGCTAGGAGCAGTGGGGAGGGCTTCCCTTTAGAAAAGCCTGACCGGGGTGATTTCCCCCACCCTGCTGTCTTTGCACAGATAGCAGGGGTGGGAGGTCACTTATGTCAGGCTCCCCCTGTCTTTTTATGCTGCAGGTGTATAGAAAGACAGGAAGCTTGAGCAAAGTGATCCCCCCCTGCGCTTTTCGTAAACGGGGATGGGATTCCCTTCAGGCAGGCTTTAGCGAGCTGCCTTAAGGGAAAACCCCTCTCTGCTTATGCCCCCAAGGAACAGATGATCTGCAGGGGTGTAAGCAGATAGGGATAGACGAAGGGATGGATATAAACGGGTTATATTCGTTGCTTTGTATTCATTAGGCTCTCTGGACCTCAAGAATATGAAGCAACAAATATCTGCTAAGTCAGCAATATTCATTGAATATCGTGATTCATTTTTATATTTGTCCCCATGTCTAATCTCTACCAACACAATTTCAAATTACTTGATTTTTGTCCGTTTTTCTTCACTACCTTTCACATAATATGCATAATTTTGACATTGCTTTCCAGTTACATTCTTTCCTAACTCCTAACTGTCTTGCCCTTCAACTTACCTTAAGTGGTAAATGTAGTAAGAAAACTTCTGTAATGATATACATGACCTTCAGAAAAGAACTGACTTTATTTATCATGGAAGACTCAGGTTGGTTCATAGATACACAAAATATATGAGGCTAGGACCCAATGATATAACAGCAGCTGCACCTTCAGTTAAAAAAGTTCTTGTACAAACTCACTTAAGTTTGATTAACTGTTTCCTCTTATGGAACTCAAAATGAAGAACACAGACAACAGAATAGGTAATTGTCCCAAATGAATCAACTTGCATTTTTAGGAACATACCCATTCACTGTGAATGTCGTGGAGCGAGAAGAGACAAAACCAATTCCTGTGCACTTAGGAGCTGTACAAAATATGAACATAAGGGACAGAAAAGGCTGGGAAAGTTAGCAGAAACGTAACTTTTCATCACCAAGCACACCAAGTCCAGCTTCATAGTGGAAATCTTGATCACACTGATGCTGCACTGCAGCTCATGGAAAACTGAGCAGGAAAACTGACTGCCAAAGAACTGCAATAGTAGACGGCCAGAATAAACCTCTGCTTTTGAAGCTTAGAAGACTGTTTTTTTGTTCTTTGACCGGGGAGAGGGAAGGTCGGTTTGAAGAACCTTTACTTGGTTACTCTACATTTTGGCAATCCCTGTAGCTGCAGCACTAGTTCCAAAACTTTAGTATGGATATTGTCACACACTTGAATAAACTTAAAATATCTTCAAAATGAAGAAGGTTGAGATAAAAAAATGCCGAATAAGCAGGTAACAGCCAACTCTGAATTAACAGGCAATAAATAATATATAATAGTTTAGCTAACAACTTAAGCACCTGAAGCCATAGTTGCTCCAAAGACACAGGACACAACTGGGCATGATTCTTTTAATATTCTCTGTATAAAAAGGCACATGCATAGTTTTCAAGTTGTAACAAGCACTACTTCTACTGTTTTTGGCGTTTAAATTTCACATACTTCCAGCAATGTAAGGTACATGATGTACTGCTGAAATGTATGGCACCAACTACTATTGGCCACATTAGTAAAATATTACAGAAGATAATATTGTGTTAATTTCTCCTATACAATAGCTGGAAATTAAAACTGAATCATGTTGTGATATGAAAGTTGGCAACTGAAGTCCATATTGCAGTGAAAATACATTGTCATACAACACTGAACACCATGGAAAGAAACTGTTCATAAGACACTTGTATCCAGCCATCCTGATCAGTATCATATCGTCTGAAGATATCTGTCCATTTCTGCAAATAAAGAACAAATTAATATCAAATTTTTCTTATGAATAAAATAATTCAGTTCTAGAATGATTAATAAATTCTATTTTCACCATGAGATGATTGGGTTTGGTGATTATCACTGTACAGGAAACACTGCAAGTAGAGTTAGAGAATATTTCCTGTAGCAGGCTACTGACATACAGGGAATCAACTAAACTTGCCCCCCCCCCCCCGGCAGCTGCTCCTTCGATGCTCCACAGGCACTGAGGCAAAGGGATCAGTGGGACCTGGACTGGGTGCCAGTGTGGTAAAGGGGGATGAAAAGGAGAAATAAGTACTGAAACCCCCCTCGCCATCCTCCCTTTATTTCCTCTTCCCACTCCCTCCCCACTTTCTCCCCATTTAGTGCCCAACAATATTTTGAGATTTAGGTCTTTATCTTTCTGCCTTTGTTCTTAATCTCAGCTATTGATCTGGGCCTGGTTTGGGCCCACAGGGGTTGGCTGGGTGCTCCTAATGCCCCACCCTGCCTCCTTCCCCAGTTGCCCAATCAAAAGCAGCACTGTGGGCTTCCCTGCCCCACCTCTTGCTCTGATTGGATGCCTGCATAAGGGGATAGGGCAGGGCATCTGGAGCACCTGGGCAATCTCTGTAAGAGATTAGAAGTAGAGATGGGGATGAAGTGCCAAAATGGCACTTCGTCTTGGTTTGTAGGTTGTCAAATTTGACGACCCACAAATTGCCCCCAGTGGCCCGATGACCCACGAATCAATTCGTCAGTTCATTGGATCTTTTTTATTTTTTGGATAGCCCTTGGGGTTATATATATAAAAAGCCCTGGCTAACAGCCTGCCCCTACCGCCTTCCCTCCTGCCTCCTCCTGCTCTGTGGCAGCTTCCACACAAACAGAAACTAGACTGATGGAACCGCAGTTTCAGTTCCAGCAACCTAGCTTTTGCAAGGAGGAGTGGAGAGGGCTTCCCTTTTGGCAAGCCTAACTGACGCTATTCTCCCGCTGTCTTTCCACAGACAGCAGGGGTGGGGGATTGCTTAGATCAGGGTTTGCTCCTTTAGTCCCCTTTCCCTCCTCTTCCTATGCGCCAGCACAGATAGGAAGAGGAGTGAAGCCTCATCTAAGCAATCCCCCACCCCCACTGTCTTTGCAAAGACAGCGGGGGTGGGGGATCGCTTGGGTCCCCCTTCCATCCATAGGAAGGGGAGCAAAGCCTGAGAGAAGCAATCCCCCGCCGCGGGGGTGGGGAGTCGTCTTTGCAAATACAGCAGGGTTGGGGAATTGCTTGGGTCCCCCTTCCCTCCTCTTTCCATGCCAGGTGGGCATCAAAGTGATACCCCATCCCTGCTGTCTTTGCAAACATAGCAGGGAGAATTCTTCTGGTCAGGCTTCCCTTGTGTATGCCGCAGGGGCATAGAAAGATGGGAAGCCTGAGCAAAGCGATCCCCCTGCTTTTTAAACAGGGTGTGATTCCCTTCAGGCAGGCTTTAGCAAGCCACCTTAAGGGAAACCCCCTTTCTGCTTATGCCCCGAGGAATAGCTGATCCGCAGGGGCATAGGCAGATAGGGATAGACAAAGGGATGAATATAAAATGGTTATATTAGTTGCTTTGTAGTCGTTGGGGCACCTGGACCCTAAGAATACGAAGCAACAAATATCTGATGAACCGGGGATATTTGTTGATATCCCGATTCATTTTTATATTCATCCCTGTGTCTAATTAGAAATGAAGACAGAGAATCTCAAAACACTGTTGGGCATTAAACTGGAGGGGGGGGGAAGAGAAAAAGGAAGAGGGTTGGGGAGAGGGAGTGGTGCCCCTGCTGAGGGTTCACAGAACACCAAGGTGCACCCTTTGGGAACCCTTCACCTAGGCCTTGGCTAGAGAAGCAGCTTTACAGATTTGAAACTTTGAAGATTGGTCAGAAGAGCTAACATCTTTAATTAAGTCCTTTAAAAACCTCTAGTTTATGAATGTGGGATATTGCTAGTATGTCTAAAATACAGCAAGCCAAAAATGGTCTTACATTTCTAGCCATATAAAGTTGTATTTCTTGTAGGCATTTGGATTGCCTTGTTCCCCTATGAAGAAAGACCCGATATACTCAATCCATGTATATGCTATTAAATAAGTAGAGGAACTACTAAGTTTCAATTCTGTTTCAGTTCACATCTATACCTAGGGTGGATTTCCCATCAGGGTGAGTGATTTAAAGATAACCTATAAATACAAAATTCCATCAGCTTGTTCAAATTTACCCATAAGCTCAAACACAGGTTGCAGGAAAAAAAATATGATACGTCCTAGAAATCTTCCCCCTACTGATGATTTTTGCCGTAAACATTCTGTATCCCAGTTAGGTATTACCTGAAGGACAACACAGCACTGAATAAAGTCATCAAAAGCCACTTGTCCTCTTCTTTGCCTGTCAAACTTCTGAATAAGGAGATCGTAGAATTGGTCTGACAATCGATAACCTTGAAAGAATTGAAAACATTGAGGAGTCAAGTAAGGCAATAATCGAACTCTGAAAAAGTCATCAGTTAGCTGAGACAACATTCCACATATACATTTTCATGCATTGCAGCCCATGAAAGCTTACACAATGTAAACTTGCTGATCTTTAAGGTAGCACAAGTCGTGATCATTTTTACTGAGTTACGCAGTACAGCACATTATATTGACCAAACACACAATTAAATATAACAGCATAACGAAGGACAAAACAATGGAACAAAAATGGCACTTAAAACTATGATATATGCTTAGTAAATAATTTAACTTCAGTGGCAGTTAATATGTGTTGCAAATAAAAACAATGAAGTGCAAAATGTGTTATCTGTTCTAAAGACCAAAGTGAACATCAGGAAAACTGGAAATGAATGCTCTCAGACTTGGTCAGGATGCTGTTTCCTTTTGCTGAATGCAAATCACTCTCTCTAAAATACAGTGCAATGATTGATCTCCAGAGCAATCCCTTCTACCAAGTTTCGTACTACAAAAGTGAAAGATGAATAGCAAAGTGTTGGTGCTATTCTCAGTTACATAGGTTGCCATGGTTAAGACACAGGATTTTATCCTGCTCATGGGAGCATCCTCTGAGCATCTTATGGACATCTTATCTGTCTAAAATGCATGGGCGCCGTTGCAGCAGGTGGTGCAGAGCTCTTCCATTCATGGAAACATAGTGAGAAATGTTAGCCATGCAAAATGTTATTAAAACAATTCTATACAAAACATGTAGTTATTGAAGTCAATGCACCCTCTAATTTTCAGCCCTGCTGGGCGGGACTCTACCTCTCTCTCTCTCATGACTTCGGCCTCACATGTATGCACAACTCTGCTCGCCCCATGCAGGATTCTGTCATGACCAGAATCAAAGGGGCTGAAAACAATAGCTGTACAGAGGAGGAGGAGGAAAGCTGTGTGGAGGAAGGCAGAGTTGTGGCACCTTAGGGGGAACCTTGATTGAAGTCAGGGAATAACACAAAACCTGAACACAAACATATAAGGCAATACAGTGGTGCCTCGCACAACGATTGCTTCATACAACGATGAATTCACACAGCGATGGGTTTTTTTGAGGAATTTCCCCCATCGTTTAACGATGTTCTCTATGGGGGAATTTCACTTAACAATGTCCCTTTTTGCTCATTTTTAAGTGTCTTAAAATGTTTGAAACCTGTTTTAAATGCTTGGATTCCATAGTGCACCTTGTGAAACATGTGCAAACTTAATTTGGTTTTGTTCTAAGTCTTCATTAATTTTTGGTGATTTTTTTATTTTCCCCATTTAAATCAATTGAATGGACAGTTCAATGCATTTAAATAGGGAAAACAAAAAATCACCAAAAATTAAGGACGACTCAGAACAACACCAAATTAAGTTTGCATAGGGTTCAGGAGGTGGGCTAACGATTGCAAGCATTTAAAACCTGTTCCAAACACTGTAAGGCACTTTTACAGGAACGAAAAAAGGACTTTGCAAAGCCATTGAAATGTATTGAGTTGGCTTCAATACATTCCAATGATGGAAACACTGTTTCAACGATGTTTCCTATGGGTTTTTTCACTTAAAGACGGCAATCTGTTCCAATTGGAACGGATTAACCGGTTTTCAATTCATTCCTATGGGAAATGGTGTTTCACAGAACGATGTTTCACACAACGTTGATTTTTTTGGAACCAATTAACATCGTTGTGTGAGGCACCACTGTATAGCTGTATACTCTCTCAGCTATAGCTTGTAGTTACCCTATACTTTGGAGATGCCTGGCAGAAACAGGAGCAGGATCAATCTCACGCCAGTCTCAAAGGAGCAGAAACTTGTGCTCTACACATTCCAGAACTCAGTGAGTATTTAAGGTGCACTGGCACAACAATGAACGTAACAGTCAGAACCCTGTTGGCACAGCTTGCATGCTTAATGCTGCTAATATCATAAGTCACAACCTTTTATCTTTAATTAAAAGTTTCCTACCACCACCACCCCAAACCAGGTTCAGAGGCTCCCTAGGATGTCTTACAACCTGGGGATGGTGGCAATGATTTTCGAACAATAAAGGCTTTCTCAGAACCTGAGGTGGGAAAATAGGAAATTTTTAATTAATGATAAAAGGCCTGATAACATCATCAACCTTATGTGCGTGGAGGTGTGTCAACAGAATCCACCCTTTCTTAGATCAAGGATGGGATGACCACTGTATCTTTCATGCTTACTGGAGAGATGGTGGAGTATTTTGCATGGCAAGCAGAACTGTGAACATCTTATCTACCTGTGGTAGATAACAGCTCGGTTGCAGGGTTTCTGGATTAAAGACATCATCTAGATCACTGATTCTTAACCTTGGGTTACTCAGGAGTTTGGGACTGCAACTCCCAGAAGCCTTCACCACCAGCTGTGCTGACTGGGGTTTCTGGGAGTTGCAGTTCAAAAGCATCTGAGTAACAAAAGTTAAGAACCACTGATCTAGATGAAGTACAGTCCTGGGCTTCAGGCCTACTTATGGATCATCACAATGGACAATTTCTGCTCAGTATCAGACAGGGAATGCATGTCTGCTGTCTGTTCTGCTTAATGTTTAAACAGGTTTTAATACAGTACTTGGTATCTTTCTCAAGTTGCCTGTTTGGGCTAAGATTCTGAGCCCAGTGTTTAATTATGGCTTCAGTCCTTTCTGGAAGGGTAAGTTCAAAAGGTAGAGCTCTTCAATCCCCTGGCTAAGAGCCCCTTGTGTTCCCCAGAGCTCTACCTTGAATCTTATAATACTTAATTTATATATAAAACCACCAGGAGAGATCATTTGGAGTTTTGGGGTTCAATGTTATTAGTGTCTTGAAGATAAACAATTACAGTGGTGCCTCGCTTAACGATTGCTTCGTATAACGAAAAATTCACTTAACGATGGCTTTTTCAGAGTGATCTTGTGCTTCACTTAACGATTTTCCCTATGGGCGATTTTCACTTAACGATTTTGGGACCATGCTTCACTTAACGATGACAGTTTTAGGTCCCCTTGTTTCGCTTAACGTTTTTTTTTACAGCCCCGTTTTTGCTATTTTTAAAATATTCTAAAATGTTTAAAAATGTTTAAAATGCTTGGAATCGTTAGTGCACCTAATAAAACCTTAGTTAACTTAATTTGGCTTTGTTCTGAGTCTTTTTGAATTTTTTGTGAATTTTTTCCCCCATTGAAATAGGCTTCAATGCATTTCAATGGGTTTCGCTTAACGTTTTTTCCTATGGGGATTTTCGCTTAAGGATGGTAATCCGTTCCAATTGGAACGGATTATCCGGTTTTCAATGCATCTCTATGGGAAATGGTGTTTCGCTTAACAATGTTTTCACATAGCAATGTGTTTTTTGGAACCAATTAAAATCGTTAAGCGAGGCACCACTGTATTTCCATCTAAATTCAAAGAAGCTGTTTTGATTCTGTATTAGTGTCTTATGTGTGGAATGGTGGTGGTAGTCACACTTGCTGATGATTAGTCACTCAGGAGCATTTGGTTAGCAGCACCTAGCTGCCACTTAGCCTCTTAATTCCTATGGTAAGGATGTACTTAGTTTTCCACACATGGTTACACCATTTTGGTTTTATTTTTGTAAAATAAATCATGATATGTCATGTCTTGTTGTTCATCTGAAGTTGTATTTGCCCAATTTTCCGACCTGCTAAGGACCAGATTATTTTTATTATATCCTGATATGTACAACCATAGAATTCAAATACTGTGTACTTTATTTTTACATAACTGGAACTGGAACGGAACCCACACTCTCAATGGTTTAATCCTCCAGTTTATTATACTGTACTTGTGAAAAAGGAATGATGTTATTTCACCCATTGGCCATGATCATGGATAAAACTGGGCATTCATAAACCTACCAATATTGATGGGTTTATGAATTTTACACTAAGACTATTTAAAATTAGTAAACACCTTAGTTGAAAGATGTTCAATGCTTGAAATTAGAAGCAGAAAGTACTTTCTTCAATTATTTCTTAGGACTTAATGAAACCAACTGCTTGAATGCATTTCTTTGTACAAAAGCCAAACAGAAATGTGGAACTACTTACATACACACACTTATGCAAATTTGGATAACATGATGTACATCTAGCATTCTTAATTTACTTTTGGTCAAAAAGTTCTCAAAACAATTTTACTCTATTTTGTCATGAAGCACAACCGATCCACTTTTAAAAGGTGGAATATTCTAGTAAGTGATGTTCAACAACTTCCCAGATGATCTGGTGATGATCAATTATAATTGCAAATGAATTACCAAAACCTGTTAGTGCTTGCTTTAGTTCATGTTTGTCAATCATTCCAGAATTGTCTCTATCATACGTGCGAAAGACATTCTGCCAGTCAGAGATGTATTTCCAGACTCCTGTGAATTCATTGAAGTTCACGCCACCTTTGTTCTCTCTGTCAAACATGGCTGAAACAAACATTAACTGCATATTACTACATTTAAATTAAAGAACTGAAAAATTAATTAATTTCCCACTGATTTCTTGTTTAAGTTAAAAGACAAATATAATAAATATCTCATGTACAGAGCCTAACTGCACTGCAACTATCGCTGCCTTCTTCAATCAGTGCCAAGAAAAAGAAACATAACAATAGTTCCTATACAAGGAACAATATGAGGATGATAGAAATTGATTTCAGTGTTGTTGACATTTTCCCCAGAGGAACCCAAGTGCTGTGTGCCTTCTCTTAGCCATCATACAATTTTTCAATAAAGGCTTGCCATGATTACCAGTGGGGCTTCCTGCTTCCACAAATAAGTGAAGGGTGTTATATGTACTAAACTATGGAGTTACGTATTTGTTGTAACAATTGTCGTCATTGTTTAGTCGTATCTGACTCTTCGTGACCCCATGGACCAGAGCACGCCAGGCCCTCCTATCTTCCACTGCCTCCCGGTTTTGTGTCAAATTCATGTTGGTTGCTTCGATGACACTGTCCAACCATCTCATCCTCCATCGTCCGCTTCTCCTCTTGTACTGGGTATTAACAAACAGCTTGTGCACATTTATCATTTATGAAAAATGATTCAAAGCACCCATTGATTGATCTGTTGACATAAACACTCCCTGGTATTTAAGAATATAACTCAAGTCCAATACAGAACACAATTCATATGTGTGCTTCTTTATAAGAATAATAAAGCAAATAATTAAAATGGGGTAGAAAAAAGTTAATTCTGAGAAAGAAGCAAAGACTCCTGCATACAGATTGCCTGTTAATACTGAATCCTCCACATGACACTTTTCTTTGAGGCCCTTTAAATTAAGAGGTGTGTGTGAGGGGATGCTGGTTAACTACTAAACAAACAAAGCAAAACTTCAAGAACAGCTTTTGAAACTTACTAATTTTATATTTTATTTCAATGGGTTCTATATACACTGGTGCCTCGCTAGACAGTTACCCCGCATGACAGTTTTTTCGCTAGACATTGACTTTTTGCGATCGGTATAGTGATTCGCAAAACAGTGGTTCCTATGGGGGAATTTAGCTGGACAATGTTTGGTCCTTGCTTCGCAAACTGATTTTCGCTAGATGATTTTGAGAGCTCCCTCCGCGCTCACAAAACAGGTATTTTCGGGACCTAAGCTTTGCAAGACAGCGATTTAAACAGCTGATCGGCACCACTGTATATACAGAGAAGAAACTGACAATATGAGTATTTTTCACAGGAGAAAGAAAGTCCCTATTCATTGACGAATTCTAGGTGTCCCTGTCAGACACGACTGTTTGGCAAACACTACTGAGCCACAGCAGCTACTGTTGGGAAGGTGCCACAGACTGACTGCAAAGCATTCACAGTAGCTTTATAAGAATGGGAATGGGCAATATGCAGCTTGTGAGGACATGTACACACACACTCCGCATGCTGGCAGTTGTTGCAAACCCTTGTTCCTCCACATTTGCTACTGCTAAAATGCACAGAGCTGCAGCAACTACCACAAAAAATAATAATAATAATCCATTTGGCCAGATCATTCCTGAGGCTCCAGGAGTCACACATGCCCATCCCTTGAAAAGCCCTAACTCCTTGTGATTTCCTCCATCCTGCAATTTTTTTTTCTTATGGAAATTATTTTTATTTTAACTAAGAAAGCCTTTCATGCCTTCTTATGCTTCTTTTCCATTTTTGAAAAAGTTTTGGGTAATGCAGGAACCCCAGAAGTGCTGGAAGGAGCTCAAAATATGACACACCACACCCAAAAGAAGACAGAGGGGTTATTTGAGCTACTTTTTCTCTCTCAAATGTAAATTTTTTGGAGGTGAGTCCCAGAAGGCCAGCCTACCCCCAGCTCAATAACTATAAAACCTTAATATCCATTCTAGCATCTTTCTCCCTGTCCCACTGCTATCTGAAAGAGATGTTGGTAAAATTTAGTAAGTTCCAATATGGAATCAAAAGAAGAACAAGACTTCACAGTGGCATTGTTTTAAAACAGGGATGGATAACAACTTTAGGATAGATAAGCAGCACGCTTTGCTATATAAGCAGCACACTAAGCAGCACGCTTTGCTTTGCTTTAGATGACCAAACACTTCAATGTAGCTCTCCATGGGATATATGTTATCCAATGGATGCTTTCCCAGTCTGCTTTGGCCTGAAATCAGGCTTTGTTGCTCCTCCCTTTTACCAATGCAGGCACAAAAAGGAGGAATATCAAATCTTTCTCAACCAATAATTGAGAATCCTAGCTTTGCTATTCCTCACTACATGGAAAGCAGGAACAGAACTTTGAACCAGTGTTTAAAGAAGACAAAGACGTCTCAGTTCTCCATTGGTTGTAAGCAGATAGAGAAGCAGGGATGAGAGGCAGATCTAAACCATCAGCAAAATGGAGGTGTCACCTTCCACATCTTGCTTTTATCTTACTAAATGCACATAAGTCTACATAAAAACTAGAAATGCTCCAAAGAGAACAAAAGTACAGTAGTATAAATATTACTTACATAAGATAGATCTAACTGTTGCTGGATTAAATGGTGTCCATGTTCCTAGAAGAAAAGTAAACTAAACCATAAATACACACATATATTTGAACATTGGTGAACTAAACATAAATAACACCATAAATTCTGAATAGAGTGATTAGAATCTATAACAGTCAGAATCAATAATGGACTAGCACCCTGTTATTCTTACTGGAACAACTGTCACTCAAGAAACCTACTGAAAGAACTGAGAAGACAGCTTTTATCCCATGCTCCAATATATTATGCCACATATAGTTAAGAATTTAACAGAACAGCAATGTGGAGAGAACAAGCAGGAACAAGTTCTTTGAAGGTCCAACAGCATTTACTTCATTACTATTCAGGTTAAGCTGGCACTAAATGAGCGTAGAGTAATGAATGGAGAGTACTGAAATAGGATTTGGCAGACATGTTCAAATGTCACTCAGCCATGAAATTCAGTCTAACACACCACACAGGGCTATTGTGAAGCTATAAGTGGGGGAACATGTATGTTGTCCTGGGCTTCTTGAAAGAACAGTGAGACATAAACGCAATGAAACTTTTCTATCGTTGCAAGGCCAGACTTTCTAAAGATGCCTGCATGCAACAAAAGGAATGAACAACTTATTATGAGTTCACAAATATCCATGGAAGAGACTTCCTAAATGATTTCTAGTGCAACAAGATTATTATTCATCATTTATTTAACTCATATCTCACCTTTCTCCCACAAATGGAGCTCAAAGCAGTTTAATAGTATAAATACCATTAAAGCATTATGGATAAAAGCATAAAAAATAAACACATAATATAAGAGACAACAGTAAGAGAAAAACTCAGAACCCATACTGTTAAAAAAACCAATCCAACGTAAGCGAGACCTGCCCAAATAAAAAGGCCTTGTCTGCCAAAAACAAAGTAGCAAGAAAAGAGTCTGCCTAACCTTACTGAGAGGTTCTGGAAGTGGCTACCAAAAACACTACTGGTGTGGCGCAATGATCTAGAATTCAGGAGATGCGAGTTCAAATTCCCACTTGTGATACTCAGTCTGAAATCATGCTGTGCAAATAATGCCATGTAAGGCTGATGTGATGGTAAGCCAAAGTGATTTTTCTGAAATCAAAATTAAAAATTTCTGAATCCACCCTCCAATCGTCCTAAGACCCCTTTCATCATAGGGAGGTCACTGCATGCACTGGAATGGAAGAATCTTTAATTTCCAAAAATTGTTGCTACTCTGACAACTACTGCTGGAGGAGAGTTTGGGGAATTAAAGATTTATTTCCCATCTTGCAGCCCCCACCTCCAGCTTCCTCAAAACAAAGGGATCTCATGGGAGTCTCAGGATTTTTGGAGGTGGAGTCAGAAAATGTTTAATTTCTGAAAAATCACTGCCGCCGCCGATATTATCAGTCTTATGTAGCCGAAGTTAAAGAAACAGAATTTCTGCTGCTATGATAAGTTACTTTCCGCCTCACTATTTCACAAGATAAATTGGAAGGACAAAGTAAAAAGGAAAGAAAGTTTTGTACACCACGAGCTCATTAGAAGAAAAATGGGCTATAAATGTAGTTAACATACAAATTATAATTGTATTGAAGCTGAAATGCAACAGTCTTCAAGAGATCATTATAAAGCAGCATTACTAGGCAATGTGTGATTAGAAGGAGACGGGATCCCTTGTTTCCTAAATTAAGTAGTAAACTAATGTTTACTCACTGTATTTTCATACCACCCAACAGCTCCCTGTGCTTGAAGCAATAATATATAACATAACAACATCCTGCAAAGTGCAAAACAAACTGAAGCAACTTGAAGGCAAAGGAAAGATAAAGCCAAGAGAGGCCAAAGGATTTCAGAAATACAGTACTTCATGCAGGAGTGACCTGTAATAGCATTGTGAAGCTACAAGTGGATTTGGCTAGACTTTTGATGGGCTTTCTCTTGCTACTGAATATTGCATTTACAAAATGTTAAGGAATAACTCAATTAAAGGACATCTTTCAAGTTTGATTGCACATTAAAGGAAATCAACGCATCATTGTTGACAAGTTCATAATCTTGATTTCAATGGATTGGAGTCACATTTAGAGATAATGATATCAATTATTAGACTACTATCAACATCCCATTAAGTTTCCAATGAGCAAAAATAGTAACAATAATAATCCAGCTGGTGTAGTAACACTGGATCTGCTGATTCTGTGAAAATAACTACCGCAAAAATGGCAGTCTACTACTGTTCTGCCTATGTAAACAACTAACAAGATCTTGGTCACTGTTCTCTACCGGTCTGTTCCAAATACACCTTTTGTAGATCTGCAAACCTATAGGTTTCCCACAAGCACTCTGATGCTGCTTTAGTAATACAGAAATACTTCATTCATATCTTAACCAACATAAAACTGCATTTTTATATTGCCCATCTGGCTGAGGCGGCTCTGGGGGGGTTTACAATTTTTTTCTAGGTTGGTAAAACGAATCCCTAGCTTCCTGGAGAGGGGGAGGGCAAAGTGCTTCTTGCATAGTTATGCTGTAAACTGGCCAGAGTTCTCTAGCATTATGGGATGGTATATGCTGAAATAACAACATCTCGATGTGGTGTGCCCTGGGATCTGGTTAAGAGATAAACTGCTACTATTGCAGGCTAAAAGAAGGAGTAGTTAACCATTTATTTATTTTTTGCCAGAAACAGAAGAGGCTGAAAAAACATCTGGGGGAGGATGACTTTTAATAAATCATTATTTTAATCTAAACAAGCAAACTTGTGAGCGCAATGAAAAATAAATTTCTTATGTCTTATGTCTTATGAGATAAGGACCAGATTGGAAAAAGCAAGTAGTTTACAGTCTCAGTGAAACTCTGCAACCTTCTGCTTTCAGAGTCACTCTCAATCAAAACTCATTTTGGCAGCATTATTCTGATGACTGTATTAGAACAAGGGTTGCTCTGTGGACAGGTGGCTGGAATGTGCAGTTAGTGAGCACAACTTTCCATGCTACAGTTTGCACTATAAACAGCCCTGTTGTAGGACAGTGGAGCACAACACTCAAGACACTGAGGCTACTATCTCTTACTGCATTCCCCCACTGTTTGAGGTGGCATCTAAAAATAGCAAAAGGTTTCAACAGCCGTTTAAGAAATACCTCACAGTTCATTCTATGGTTTCTCATGAACTACTAGATCCTAAGCAAGTTATCAACATCTTTCTGACCAAGTAGATTTTGTGCCTATGCTAAAATAACCCCCATTCAGAGGCAGAAGCTACATGGAAACTATAACAGATGTTATAGGTTGCAGAAAATACACAAGAAACTGGAAGAACATTTTCAAAAATCAGAAAACAAGGTCTGGATCACACAGAAAAATTACACGGTATTTTCACATAAAACAAAAATAAGCCAGGTGTTTTGCTACATTGAAACACATAGGCCCTTGCACATCTCGATATAGCCATACACAGAATAGACACTTGTGCAATAAACATACACAAAGATCCAGCTAGTTTCCTCTTTAGCCTGCAGTTTCACATGTGTGATTAAGCATTACCAGGGAGCTGTTTGCAGTCCTTCCTCCAACTCCAAGTCTGCAGATATTCATGTACAGGTTTCATCCTTCAAATGTGCATGTTAGCACAGGAATATGAGAAGATGTATAGCACATCTTCTCCACAAATCACACGAAAACTTTTTGCACATAATCAGTAAAAGAGGCTATATTTTCCATAAGAAATGAACATATCATGAGTCCATTTTAATAGGGGTACATGGGCTACTCCTGTTGCCTGTTATGATGGCATAATGTAACATTAAGTTCGGGAGGTGAACTGCCTTAAGAATTCACCACAGAGTTTTGCGACTCAGCATGCAAATGATAATGTCTATGGTGATTTCCTAACAGCCTAACTATTGATGTTAATTGTATTTAAATATACTTTGATTATATTGTTTATCTTTATTTTACTGTTAACATTTTTAGGTTGGTTGTATTTTCTATTTTAGCCATGTTTATTGTGCGCTTCTTGTTGTAAACCACCCAGAGTGGCTTTGGCCAGATGGGCAGTAAAAAAATGAAATAAACAAACAAATAATAAACTTGGGTCAATTTGTAAGAGAATTTTAGCTATATCTTGAATGATGCAGATTGAAATATATGACAACATCAGAAACACCCCTCTGGTGTCTACAAATGACTGTGTATGACGGGGTGCTGACAAGTATTGAGCCTTACCCTGAATAAACTGAGCTAGGAATCTGTAAACTGCAGTATATGTTGGCCAATTTGTCTATATTCAATGGTGTAAAAATCAACTACCTATGATTTTAACTTATCTTTCATTTTCAGGTCCAAATTCAACACGACAGCACCTCCAGAAAGTGCAATGTGGAAGAGCATAGGACCATAAGTTCCTGTTTCTCCAAGGGAAAGGTGCAAAGCAGATCCATGATGAAATGTCACAAACTATGGGTGACAGTGGCCCTTCATATGCAACAGTTACACGTTGGGCTGTCAATTTTAAAACTGTCCATTTCAGTGTTGAAAGTGAGAAACCCAGTAGAAGGCCTCTTTCTGTCCCTGTGCCTGCAAATGTGAAAGCCATCCATGACATGATCATGGAGGATGGCCGAATATCAGCCAAAAGTATTGCTACATATCTGGCAATATCTTGTGAGAAAGTTGGTCCCATTATCCACAACGACTTGGAAATGAGAAAGCTGGCAGCAAAGTGGATCCCCAAACTTTTGACAACCAAACAAAAGAGGAAACGTGTGGAGTCATCCGTGGCTGTTTTGGAACATTTTACAAGGAATGAGTCAGATTTCCTGGGCAAGCTGGTAACCGGTGATGAGACATGGATCTATTGTTATGATCCTGAGACCAAGAAATGGTCTAAGGAATGGAAGCACAGTGGTTCCCCTGGGCCAAATAAGTTCCGAGTACAAAGGTCAGTGCAGAAGCAAATGGCAACAGTTTTTTGGGATAAGAAGGGAGTTCTGCTGTGGACTACCTCCCACAGGGTTCAACCATCAATACAAAATATTACTGTGTTTTATTAACGAAGTTGAGGCAAAACATCAAGAACAAACATTGAGGAAAGCTCTCCAAAGGTGTCATCCTGTTGCATGACAATGCCTCATCACACACTGCAGGTGAAACAATGGCAAAACTGACGTCCTTAGGCTTTCAAGTGATGCCCCATCCACCCTATTCTCCCGACCTGACTCCTTCTGACTATCATCTGTTCCCCAAACTAAAAAAAACAAACAAACAAAAAAACAAACACCTAAAGGGACAATTTGGGAGTGTGCTGGAGGCAACTAATGCTGCAAATGAGTGGTTACACCAGCAGTCAGAAGAATTTTATTTGCAGGGACCTAAGAAGCTGCAGGACAGATGTCGCAAGTGCATTAGGGGAATATGTAGAATAGTGTGTCAGTTACAGCTTCCTAGCTCATTTTTTCTGGGTAAGGCTCAATACTTGTCAGCACCCCCTCGTAGACAGGTATGTATCTTTAGTGTGCAAAGAGGATCATATACAAAGAAGCCCATAATCCATTGCAAAAGAAAACAGTGATACATTCTCATAGGGTTTAGACATTTTTGTTCCTTAATGAATTTTTGCATCAGTCATGGTGTTTGCCTGCCGAACAAAAAGCTCTATAAAGAACTCATGACAAAGGCACTGGAAAGCTACACAAAATACAACTGGAACAAATAAGGAGCTCTGAGATCACTAAAACCTTACATTCTCAACTGTCTAATCTCAATGGGTTTTTCAACTACTTCCTGGTAAGTCAGCTGCAATGAACACCACTGGCAGGTCTCAAGACAGTTGAACTTTGTCTCCTGAAGGTTATCACTGGTTAGGCTATTTAAGTAATTCAGACCAACTTAAAGTCATCGAAGGTCTGAACTAAACAAACTGGCCAAAGCTTTTGGGAGCTGTAGCCCAATATCACTTGGGAACCCCAAGTGTGCAAACCACTGTTGTATGCTGGGTTTATTCTGTTTTAAAAACTACAAATACATAATAAAGACAATGATTAATTTTATCACCTAGTTACAGCTGTTCCGGATTCATTTGAAAGCCATGCCTGCAAAGCGGACCTGCTACATTTCAGGGGCTAGAGAGCTCTGCATTTCTGCAGTGCTTTTTATCCCTTACAGAAAACGCACTTCAAACCCCACACAGTCAACGGCAGTACCGACAGATGAGGCCGTAGAAGAGCGAGAGCCTCGGAGAGAAAACCCGCCACCAGGATAGAGAGAGCCGCCCTCCAGGAGAGAAAGCGGGCCGAGACGTACCGTTGGAGAGCGCTTGCTGGAGCTCGCTGTCGGAGATGACCCCGCTGCGGTCCTTATCGACCCTGTGGGACCAAACACAACACAACATTTCCAAGGCACGGCGGCGGGGACGCGGGGAGGGAGCCCAATGCCCAGACCCGTTCCCTACCCAGACCCTACGGGCCGGTGCAAGGGCGGCGGGTAGAGGGGGAGGGGAGAGAAAGGCCTGCCCCTTCTCACCCCCCCCCCCACGACGGAGAGGAGCAGCGGGACCGGCGCCCTCACCTCTGAAAAACTCCCCACAAGAAGCTCGGGTCGGGCATTCCCATGGCCGCCATTGTCCACGCCGGCCCCCAAGAGGAAGACGTGCGGAGGAGGAAGCGAAACCAGCCCCACCCCTCTGCCCGGGAAGGCCCTCTCCGCGCAAGCCTAAATTTTGGGTTTCACGGCGAGTCACTGCTCGGAGGTGAGGGAAGGAAAGCGCGGCTGCTCCTTCTGCCACCTGGCCCCGCCCCTCCGGACGCGCCCAAAACTCTATCGGTTGATGACAACCATTCTTTCGACGAAACTCCTCAGTTCCTGGAAGGGGCGGGGACGAGCGAGCGCGCGAGAGGCGTCGCGGACGGAACTAAGGAAGAGTTCCTTTTCTCTGATTGGGCCTCCAGGAACATCTATAAGTGGCTGCAGACTAAAAATAGACTGAACCCAGGGTCCAACTTCCGGGCTACTTTTACACTACATTGTCGATGTCGCCGGGGTGGATATTGTTCTTGTACGCCGAACCTATGAATGAGGGATATCGTTCCAGAATATCCCAACTACCGTAAAAGGCCCGCTCAGCTTTTGCAACTCGAAGCTGTGGTTTCCTGTATGGAGTCAATGCCTTTTACATTTGGTCTTCCTCTTTTCCTACTACTTTCAAAAACATTTATATACTGTACCACCTAGTAACTAAACAATTGACACACCGGTTATAAAACAATAAAATACTTACAATAGTAAACCCATTGCGACTTTAAAATTAGCCGATTTTTTTAAAGCACAAGCCAAAACCTGTAGGAAAACGTCTTTCCGGTGCCTAAAGGATAGGATAAGTCAGTGAGCTGGGAGAAAAAATTCCGCAAGTAGGAGCCGCGACTGAGAACACTTTTCCTACATTGCCCCTCCAGCTGTTTCAGGTGCAAGGCACCCTGCAGAGAACTCTTGAGAGCGATCTTACTGTGCCTGCCTAGGTTCCTAACCATGCAGGGGTTTAAAAGAGAGCACTAGTGCTGTGAGCTCCGCTCAGAAACAGGCGGGAGGCCAATGGAGTTCGTAAAGCACTGGCAAGATAAGGGGCTCAATCTCCAGCCCCAGTTAGTAGTCAAGTAGTTGGCCTCAAAGGCAGCCTCGCCTATTGTACAACACACTGCCGTGATCTACAGGTTGTTACCTGATTAATGGTACTCAGCTCAGGGTTTATACAGTGTGAGGGTTCAGACTTTGAGTCCTTTGCCTCCACAACAAAATCAGGAGGCTTTTTAAACTTTGAAACAGGTGAAAGGTTTAATCAGTGGTGCGTTTAACAAAAAATCAGTGTCCATAAAATTAGTCCATAACTTTTCTCCTGTCACCAACGGGTCTGACAGGGGTACCCAGGCATCATTGAGGAAGGAATTGGTTTCCTTGCTGTTCCAGGGACCCGACCAGCCTGTCGCTGCATCTTCTTTCAAAACCTCTCCAATCTCTCCTCCCAATATGGGAATGGCCTCATCCTCTGTGGGATCGGTCCACCCGGCATCTCGTGTATGTGAGAAAGTCAACCAGGGTCCTCACAGTAACCCATCATCCTCATCTCCTCGACCCCTCCCCCCATGCTAGTATTTTTTTTTTCTCCCATTCTGCTTTCTCCTTTTCTTCCCTCAATCTCCTCCGCCACTCCTGGGCCTTGGCCTCACCCCAATATGACTGTCGGGGGGGGGGGGTATCTCCCTCCTGCTATGATAGTCAGCCTCCTCCTTAGGCACACACAGATGTCCCCACTCTCCAGTCCATGGGTCTTGTAACCAGACCCATTCTCAACCTGGCAATTGACTTTCCCTCCCTTTTATTTCTGATATCCCCCCTCCTCAGTCTCCACCCTCTTTGTTCTCCCCATTCTACCAACCGTTAACCCATTCAATTCCCTCTCCAAGTCCTGGGTTTCAGTACCCTATTGTTCTCTTCTGCGGGGAACTGGAGTGGGCGAGGTCTGGATTTCCCGTTCCATAGTCTGTGGAAGGGATGGCACTCAGATGAGAGACTCCTTTCTCTCGCCCCCCCATCTCACACAGAGCACCATCAACTGGCAATCTATTCTTTAAATGGGAATGCAACCACACCTACAGCATCTGATGGGTGGGCAAATTCTTGTTGAGATTGACTAGTTTCATTATGTTGGCCCTCCTTCTGCCCATCTCTCATTTTAGCGTTTCTATCTTCTCATGTGAGTTCAGGTTTAAAGGAGAAACATAGTACATGACACCCAGCCCCAAACTCCAAAATGTATTATTTATTGAAGCTTTTTTGAACCCACTTACCTTGTATGGGTAATTTGGGTCTTAAAAGCCAAGCCTCTGTTGAATATTAAAATGAGTGTACACTGTCAAGCTCTTGCACAGGGTCTTATTTTAGACACAGGTAGATGTCAATACACACCCCTGACAAGGTAGGGATAATGGGCTATATTTTTAAACACATAACAGTTGATAACTAGACTTCTGTATCAGGTTTGATATGGCTATTTTTAAAGATTGAAAACTTATAATTATTTTTCAGTGCAAAAATAAGATCTGAACTTTCAACTTTGCTGCTATGTTATATCCATTAAAATCAGTGTGCATTTAATAGCTTGATTAGATACCAAATGTTTCTTAGAACTCTCTCTGTACACTATCTATCTATCTATCTATCTATCTATCTATCTATCTATCTATCTATCTATCTATCTATCTATCTATCTATCTATCTATCTATCTATCTATCTATCTATCTGTCTGTCTGTCTGTCTGTCTGTCTGTCACTGCAGTATTGTGTAATAACTGAAATGTTATTGGTTTTTTTGGCAAAATGCTAGCCTCAATTTAACCATTTCCTTAAAAGCGAAGGTCATTGTTTCAACAATTCAAAAACAACCATATCAACTGTCATATGATGTATGATTTGTTAATTACTATCAAGCTGCATCTAACTTAAAAAGACTAACTTTAAAGTGGGTGTCTAAGTGGGATTTTTAAATGGATTGTTATGCCCTACAGCTCTGAATGTATGTTTTGTATTGCTTTTGTTTACCGTTTCTCAGAATGGCATTTGTTTGTTCCTTTTTAAATATTTGTATTCTTATTTTAGCTTTAAATATTGTCTTTTAATGATGCAAACAGCCTTGGATCCTTTTCAAGGAGAAAGGCTGGGTAAAAATATTTTAAATAAATAAATAGAATAAAGCATGGGAGAATTTAAGGAGTGGCATTGCCAATGCCACACACTGCTCCAGTGAATTTCCACGGCCAATCAAGAATTTGAACCCAGGCCTCCTGAGTTCTGGTTTATCACTCTATCTACTGCAGCTACACAATGCTTGCTCTCATGATGTATATTAAGTATACATAACCTGTTGTCAAAATGCTTAGATAAGTCCCTTTGAATTATCAAAATGCTATTGTCATTCTCAAATATCATTACTGTTTCTGTATCCTATTGCACTGATTCTGGATGCCTACAATCGTTCAGAGTATCTATAAATCTGTGTCCCAGTTTGTACTCTATGTGTTTAAGGGAATGTTTTGTATTTCATGAAAGCATATATAGAACTAAATCTGTTAATCTTAAATTCGCCACAGTACTTTGGTTCTGATTTTGTTATGCATGCTAAAAACAAGACTTAGGTGGTTATCTCTAAAAACCGCTAGCAGCCTGATTTCACCACGGGGGGGGGGGGGGGAATCATAAAAAAGAACCAGGAAGTTTCATCTCTAAGCAATGGGTGTAATGACCCATTTTTCGTATCTCTATGGTTCGTTCTCAGTCCTGGGAGATCCCAAGAGGGGATTCCTTCAGGGCGGAAGGAGGGCGAGTGCCTACGTGGAGTCACAGAGGAAATTCCAGAGAAAGACCGCCGGGCGTGGCTACGCCAATGCTGGAGCTTTGCCTCACCTACGAGGAGAACCTTTGAACGTGCAAAGGATTGTTCCGTCAGCCTAGGTCTCCCCTTTCTCTCTGCATTCCAGATTTGAGGTTTACCTTGTAATGAGGGTGAGAGAGGAGAGTGCAAAAAACGGTCTGAAACTCAACATCAAAAAAACTAAGATCATGGCCACTGGCCCCATCACCTCCTGGGAAATAGAAGGGGAAGATATGGAGGCAGTGACAGATTTTACTTTCTTGGGCTCCATAATCACTGCAGATGGAGACAGCAGCCACAAAATTAAAAGACGCCTGCTTCTTGGGAGGAAAGCGATGACAAACCTTGACAGCATCTTAAAAAGCAGAGATATCACCTTGCCAACAAAAGTCCGAATAGTCAAAGCTATGGTTTTGCCTGTAGTGATGTATGGAAGTGAGAGCTGGACCATAAAGAAAGCTGACCGCCGAAGAATTGATGCCTTTGAATTGTGGTGCTGGAGGAGACTCTTGAGAATCCCCTGGACTGCAAGGAGAACAAACCTATCCATTCTAAAGGAAATCAACCCGAGTGCTCACTGGAAGGACAGAGCCTGAAGCTGAGGCTCCAATACTTCGGCCATCTCATGAGCAGAGAGGACTCCCTGGAAAAGCCCCTGATGTTGGGAAAGTGTGAAGGCAAGAGGAGAAGGGGATGACAGAGGATGAGATGGTTGGACAGTGTCACTGAAGCAACCAACATGAATCTGACCCAACTCTGGGAGGCAGTAGAAGATAGGAGGGCCTGGCGTGCTCTGGTTCATGGGGTCACAAAGAGTCGGACACGACTAAACGACTAAACAAAATGAAACGTCACAACCAATAGTCCCGGGGATAGTTCTTAAAATGAACAAGAACATGCATGTCACCAAGCTTCAGTGTGAGCCCTCAAAATTGCTTCCAGGTGAATTGCTGCCATTCCAGTTAGCTAACCAGGTCAAACGCCATTGTGAAGCTGTTCCATCTTTCTTTCCTTGTGTAGTTTTGGGGGAAGTTTAAAACTTTTATCATAGCCCTGCCTGTTTCAGAATTCAGAACACACCCATTTCCACTCCTTAGTACCTTCTATTACTTTTCCGCTGCTTTTCGCAACTTCTATCTTGCCTTGGAAAATCGTTTTAGGAGTGGTTTAGTGGAGTTCGGGCTCAATGGATTGAAGTCCGAGGGCTTTCTCATTAGCAAGGACTATATCTCTTTTGGGGGTGTGTGTGGCCTTGAATGGGCCTTGATAGCATCCTAAAAAGCAGAGACATCACCTTGCCTACAAAAGTCCGAATAGTCAAAGCTATGGTTTTCCCTGTAGTGATCTAGGGAAGTGAGAGCTGGACCATAAAGAAAGCTGACCGCCAAAGAATTGATGCTTTTGAATTGTGGTGCTGGAGGAGGCTCTTGAGAGCCCCTGGACTGCAAGGAGAACAAACCTATCCATTTTGAAGGAAATCAACCCTGAGTGCTCACTGGAAGGAGAGATCATGAAGCTGAGATCTCCAATGCTTTGGTCATCTGATGAGAAGAGAGGACTCCCTGGAAAAGACCCTGATGCTAGGAAAGTGTGAAGGCAAGAGGAGAAGGGGATGACAGAGGATGAGATGATTGGACAGTGTCATCGACGCAATCAACATGAATTTAACCCAACTCGGGGAGGCAGTGGAAGACAGCACGGCCTGGTGTGCTCTGGTCCATGGGGTCACGAAGAGTCGGACATGACTAAATGACTAAACAACAACACCTTGCCTTGGGAAATTGATTTAGGAGTGGTTTAGTGGAGTTTGGGCTCAATGGATTGAAGCCTGAGGGCTTTTCCATAATACTGTACATTACTATAACTCTATTGTCTGGTACCAAGTAACATTATAAATACTTTGTTGGGTAAATGTGGCTGAAAATTAGGAACATTGTTACATCTCTTAAATTGACACTATTACAAAGTGCTGACCTTGTGAATCTGTTAATTTTGCTACAAAATATAACTTTGAGGAACTAAATATCCTATTCTGGTCTGTGAGGATTAATGTCACACACCTTAGTCAGACTTCCATTAACTCTTACATAATTTTTAATGCAACATATATGTCTTTTGCTCACTTATCATCTCACTATATGCTTACAATCTGAGGAGCAAAATTATTTTCAGCAGACACTTGAGTCCCACAACCCTTTTTTTTTTAAATTGCCGCTTACAAAATCTATTTATAGAGGGGACCCAACATTATATTTCTCTTATCATAGAGTAATTGAGTTTGAATTTTTGGTTGACTAATACTTTTATTAAAACCAACCAGTATGCCAGCTGTTCAGTCCAAACCCTCACAAGACAGGCCATACATGCAACATGCAGTTGTATGATTTTTATTTCAGTTTTTACATTTTTATATTTCGAGGATCATGTCCTGCTTACAAGTTGAGCAGAATCATGCTGATTAGACAAGGCTTGGCTTTACCTTTCAGTCCTCCCCTTTCTTTGTTACCCATATTTCATCTGTAACTGTGATGTAATTTTCTCATTCAACATCTCAGATCCACATCAGTTCTCTCACCTGTAGCCAGCAGTCTGCCATCAAAAAGGAATAACATGTAATTTAGTGGCTATATAATTCTCCCTTGAATTGAATGGATCTGAGCAGCAGTTTTGGTTATAAACTTCTTTTTCCAATAAATAGATATATATTTCAATAAATAAACATTTTAATAAATAAATATTCAACAAATTCTGTCCTGCTATTTACCTCCAGGAAGCGGCCTGAGAATGGTGGTTCTCGGGCTTACCTAGGTCTCTGGTGGCGGTAGTGTGGCAGTTCCTGGGCTGATGATGGCAACCCAGCTGGTCCCTTCTGTCATGGCAGCTCCACATGATGGCCGGGGTGGGTGGGTGTGCTGAGGCATGCTGGAAGGCTAATGTGGGTCAGGTATGTGCATGTATGTGTTAATCAACACTTTATGCCTTGAAGTTCCATTTTTGGAGGCATAAAATTATACATGGATTTTGAACTACACAGGGGTCCAGCGCCCCTAACCCCAGCATTGTTGAAGGGAGAAGTATATATCATCCTTGAATTTGTTCTATCATTTTGAAACCTTTGGCGTATCTCGCCCCATCCCTCATGTGCTTACATTTTTGTACTTCTGATCCCTTATTTTCTAATTACCATCGCCAGCTACTCTGAAGTCTCTTGTTGGAACAGTTGTGCCCATTTTCCTTACTGCTACCTCTAGCCATAATTTTTACTTAACATATTCTGTTCATACAGTGCTACCTTTCTCTTTGTTCCAATGTCTTTTCAAAGTCCCTTCTTTCCTTTGAAGACCTGGCTTAACTCTGCAGGCTCAACCCTTAAGGACAGCCTACACATGGCTACATCTGTTACTAGTCGGTATTTGTCATTTCTCTGTCAGTTGTAAACTTCAATATGCCTGCTTGAATTTCTAACCAGATCATGATTCATCTTGGAGAGGAAAGCTCATGATAGTTTCTGGGAACTATAGGAACTGCACGAGCCCCCTTAAAGCATCACTGAAGTGTTTACATTGCTGCTAGCTACTACTGAAAACTTGATTTAAATATCATGTCATTCACATGGTTGTCCTTGCTATCCAAGCCTAATTTATTTTCTTTGTCTCCCTCCAGTTCCCTGCTTCTGGTCCCTTCTCTTTCCCATGTTTCCCCCTGAACTGCAGCTTCCTCATTCAAAGTCATGGACACAGTCTATGTACTTTTCTTTTTCTGAGAGGCTTCCAGACATGGTTTTGTTGCACACCTCAAGCTTGCAATTTTATGAGGGAGTTACCGTATTCATATTGTGACTATCCCAGGTTTTCACACCACTTCTTCCTTCACATATACACATGTATAACTACAGGACGGGGGAAGAGAAGAATAACTGAATATTCACTTTGGATGTGTAATGGTAGATAATATCTGGCTAGATGGATCCTTGGTCCCTCAAGCAACTAACCCTCGTTGACACCTAATACATATTACAATGTTATACTGTATTGTAACTAAGACAAAGTATGTATAACTGAAATAATCATAGACCAGAATCCTACTGGTGTTTGCATAAGATTTGCATAACCTGCCACAGCAAATTACAGCTAACTGACAAGTTGTCTGAGCATATCTCAGTCTTGTGCCTGCTCATGCACCTGATTGTGCCCTGGAACTTCAGCAATTCGCTACAACAAGTTGCTAATACCAAGAGGATTCCAGCCATGATCTTTCTGTGCCTTCCAGGAGCAGCAGTGGAAACAATAGCAGCAATTATGACATATAACTTTCCCAGAGGGAGAGGGGGTTATGAACAGTCTGCACTCCAAGATTTAAGGTCAGTGTTACTTTTTATTTATTTAGCAATCCCTTGTGTTTTTATTTTCAAATTAAAACAGCAAATAACTGGTGTACTTTGAACATGTCAATTGCTTTTTATTTGTCAACCTAGAAGCTAATTCATTATTGTATTTTCTTAAAAGTATGTGCATCAGAGTATACAAACAAAAGCCAAGATAAATAGTTGTGAGAAGTGTATTGCTGACAATGGCAGTTCAAACTACTTTGGCCATCAGAATACTGCATATTCTTCAAGTGACCAATCTGGCTATTTCTAGTCCTTGTTATAATTCCTAATATTAAAAGCCTAGCAAGAAACTCTCATCTGTTCTTTAAGTGCACAATCAAATTAAGCTACAGAGATTTATAACATATTAATGCCACACCCAAAATAATACATATTTAAATATGTTGCTATTACTTAAGAAGTTTTGGCACAGTTAGAGTTGAAACTGTAACATCTTTAAAAATTGGCACATAGTTTGGACTTGGTTGGCTTGGGCCTTTGTCCAGTGTTTCAATGATGGTCTGCTTCATCTCTCTGCTGGCATCTCCTCGCATTGTCAACAAAGCTGCAATATGGTCATCCCTGCCAATTAAAGTACAGCGTCAATACAAAGCTTCCAAATTGGAAAAGCAAGTGGGAACACAGCTTTACACAGCAGACATTCTACAGCAAACACTTCAGTACTAAGATTTCTTGACAAAGTGATACCATGCAAGGGAAAATCTCAGAAGCTGATTCCTTTTTCCATCAGTTAACCACTTCTTACGCAAAGACAAAGCAATTGTCAGGGCTCTTTTTCAACAAGTGTGAATACAGTAGTAATAAGCCAAAGATGGTATCCTGTAGACCATATTGACTGCTGTCATTCAGGTTGTCAACACTGAGGCTTACCTTTACTATGTAAAGATTGACATCCTTTTTCCTGCTGGCAACACGGACATGATACTGTGCAGCAATATTGAGCCACTTTCTGGCTTTCTGAATCATAGGTACAGAAGCCCAGTATCTCAAATTCATAAACCACAGGACTGTAATGTGATTATTAAGACCTTGGTTTAGATTCTCTCTTTTACCAGATAACTTTAAAAATTAAGAGAAAAGGTTTGCATAAAACTAAATGTCAACATTTTCATCAAGCCCTCCTGTGGTATTTAAATAATATATTATTAAAAATTGTAAATTTAGAAATGTATATTACCTGATATCTGGGTGTTTGCTGACTAAAGTTGAGACCTCTAGATAAAGTAGTGAAGGATCTGTCAACTTGAATACTTCTGCTATAGCTTCAATTACACTGCAAAGTCCTTCTGTGTCCTCCCCAGATCCCTGATAAATCATCATCAATATTAGCTGTTAATCTTTTAAAACATCTAATTCAAAATTATAATTAATGGGTAAGTATAGCATGAGAACAAAATGGCAAAAGCATTGTGGTCCATATATATAGTGTCTCAAATGGAATCCGCATCAGGTTATACAATCTTAACCCTTGTAACTTTGGCGGCCACAATTATATCTAAGTCTGCGCTCGACTGTGGCTATAGAATTTTTTTCAATTTACTAATATTTTTATCAAAATCACACTGCAGTAATCTTATATATACACAATTACTAATATATTTTACTCGTATCAGAGCAAGAGTTTCTAATGAAATATCATGTTTAAATTAGATTGCCTATCATACATCAGTTTCTGCTTGTGTCTTCTTCATCCCATCTCATCCCACCTTTCTAAAGACAGCTGAGTTATCCCTCAGTTTCGTGGCTGCATACTAAGAGATATTATTTTGTCAGGAATAACTGATTAAAGCTGAAGTTTACAAAAGCATAATTTATCACACAAAGCAAAGAAAAACAGGTAACAATGTTATAGGAACATATTTTGAGATTGCTTGTGGCCTAATATAAAAAATAACAGAATTTTATATTAGGCCACAGGCAAGTGTCGTCATGTATTTATTTTATTTATACCCCGCCTATCTAGTCAAATGACCACTCTAGGCGGTTATGTATGTCTCAAACATATGAGGATTTAATCTATGCACTGCACATAAATTCTGCTAATTCTCCCATAACTAAGGATTTCTACAGAAAAAAGGTACTATATCAGCTTTACATAAAAGAGCAATTATGTCAATGTTTAAAAAATGTTATGTTAAATTGGTTAAGTGACGAGTGAAAGGGTTCATTAATATTTCTACATTTTTAAAGGGACAAAGAATTATATGCTATGTATTCTCGAAGGCTTTCACAGCTGGGATCTGATGGTTGTTGTGGGTTTTTCGGGCTCTTTGGCTGTGTTCTGAAGGTTGTTCTTCCTGACATTTCACCAGTCTCTGTGACCGGCATCTTCAGAGGACAGGGGTAGGAAATCTGTCCATGCTCTGTTGCTGTTTGTTGGATAGCTGAGTATTTATAGCTTTGGGAACAGCTTTTGTCCCTTTCAGGAGATTGGGTGATTATGGTGATCAGCGTATTTTTGTTGTGGATGTGTTGTGATAAGTGGGAGAGATTATCTGTCACTGTGACTGATGGGTGTCGTTAGCTGGTCTTTTGTGTGCAATGATCCCTGGTCCTTGTGGCTGGGTAGAGTTTGTTGACCTTTCGCAGGCTGTATTTTTCAGTGCTGGGAGCCAGGCCTTGTTGAAAAACAGCCACCCACAAATAAAGTATTCTGCCATACATCAAAGAGGTCATAGAACGCATGGGGAAAATTTTGAAAAAACACAACCTACAAACAGTATTCAGACCCACGACAAAATGTTATGGTCAGCAAAGGACAAAAGGGACCCTCTCACCACTGCAGGGGTATACCGGATACCTTGCAGTTGTGGACAGGTATATATTGGAACCACAAAACGCAGCATTCATACCAGAATCAAAGAACATGAGAGACACTGCAGACTAAAACAACCAGAAAAATCAGCAGTAGCTGAACATACCCTAAAACAAGCTGGACATGAAATTCTATTTCAAAATACTGAAGAACTGGACAACACTAGCAATCATTATGTTAGATTACACAGGGAAGCCACTGAAATCCATAAACACCAGCAGAGCTTCAACAAAAAAGAAGAAAGTTTAAAACTCAACAAGGCCTGGCTCCCAGCACTGAAAAATACAGCCTGCAAAAGGTCAACAAACTCTACCCTTTTTTGCTTCATTCTCTTTGCATTTCTGATCGCTCCATTTCTTTTTGCAATGGTTCATGTATGCTTCTCTTGCTTTTTTGCTTCCTTCTCTTTGCATTTCTCATCTGCTCCGTTTGTTTTCTGTGTTTTTGCAACGGTTCATGCATGCTTCCCTTGCAAATCAGAAAAGTTTATGCAAAGGTCTGTGCTGGCTTGGTTTAAAATGTTGGTGTAAAATGTGTGGGTTTAAAATGTGTTTTAGACTCTTTCCCTCCCCCATTGTCTTCTCTATCTCTGTCTCCCTCCTTTCCTGCCCTTTTTAAAACCTAAGTCATCTTAGGTTAAAAAAAATTCTCCCCCTAGTGGTAGAGGATGGAGTAACCAGTTTTGCACTAGTTCCTTTGGGAACGAATGCTTTGACTTACAAACCGTGCCTTGACATAAGAACAAAAAACAGCCAGAATGGATTAATTGGGTTTCTGTGCATTCCTATGGGAAATGCTGCTTTGATTTATGAATGTTTTGACTTATGAACACCATTCCATTACAGATTAAGTTCATAAGTCAAGGCACCATTGTACAGCAATTTCACAAGTAGAAACAAGCAGGGACCTGGCATTAAAAACTTTGAAACAAACTGGGTGTTCCTCTTGTGCAGTTGCACACTTAACCAATAACCGATTACCTAACACCAACCAGCACATGTATGAACTACTGTTGTAAAAAGTGATAAAGTGAAATTGGAGAAATGCTAGAGTGGTGCCAGAAACAAAGATCTAGGAAGACAATTTATAATTACTTCAAACATTTCCTCTTTTGTCCTCTCTTACACTTACAGCAGCAAGTTTTTTGAACAGAAATCGGAACTGTTCAGCTTCTGTCTTCATTCGTTCAGCACCTTGTTTCCTTTCTTCTGCAGTCTTGAAAGTAATACGCTTTGACATAATTGCCTTGATATATTCCACAACGACTCTACGATGACACTCAACGGTCATTTTCTAAAAGAAAAAATCAAATTTTACCATTGACAGCCAATATATTCACATATATACTGTATATTATATTTTGATTGTTTCTAATCTTTATTCATAGGCCAAAATTACTGAAAAAGAAGCCACTCTTCTGCACTACACTCATTTAACTTGGAAGAACTGACTGCTGATTTAGTGGCATGAATTCAGGGGTATAGTTTATAGATGGGCCCAAGGTTCCTGCTAAGCCGTGTGTGAGCACATGCAACTCCACCTCCCTCTGCACAGCTCTCTTCCTCTTCTGTGCAGCAATCACAGTCAACTCCTTTGGTTCCAGTCAGAACATAATCCTGCACGTGGGCAGGCGGAATTGAATGCGTGAAAGGGGGAGCCTTGCCCAGTTGGACTGAAAATTAGAGGGTACATTGGGCCACTTACGCTACTTTTAAACAGCAGTTAATTTAAAGTAGAACAACTGCCCATCTTTACACTGAACTAGTCATTAGGGTATGCCTGCTGTATCTCCTGCAACATGTGCTGATAACAGCTAGTACAATCCATACCTCATTCCAGTAGTGTCTCTTATTCTACAACACTGGGGAAAAGGAACCACTGAAGAACAGCATGTGTTCCTCAATATTCCCTGCAAGATATGGAGAACTGATTTAACAGCTGGAATGCTTGCTTATGGGTCAAAGGTGTGAGTATGGGTATACAGTGGTGCCTTGCATAGCGAGGTTAATTCGTTCTAAAAAAAAACATCGCTATGGGAAAACATCATTAAGTGAAACGGGTTTTCCCATAGAGATGCATTGAAAACCGGATAATCCGTTCTAATAGGAACGGATTATCCAGTTTTCTCCCTCCCCCCGTGGCTTGGATCTGACCCGCAGCAGCTACCTCAGCCATGGCTGGACTCCCTAGAGTCCAGCCATGGCTGGGGTAGCCGCCGCGGCTCGGATCCAAGCCACGGGGGGAGAGTGGGGGGTCCGGATGCCTTTCAGGCATCCCGGGCTTCGATCCCACCCCCTGCCGGTTACCCAAACCATGGGTAAACGGCGGTGGGTGGGATCCAAGCCCGGGATGCCTGAAAGGCATCCGGATCCCACCACCCTCCCCCCGCGGCTTGGATCCAAGCCGTGGGGGGAGGGTTGGAAGCATAGCCGGACTTCAGCCGGCTGACAGGCCGGCGATTGGGCAGGAGGAGGTGGGAAGCTTCCCCCACCTCCTCCCGAGCGAACGGCGGGTTTTCAGCCGGCTGACAGGCCGGCGATCGGGCAGGAGGAGGTGGAAGATTCCCCCACCTCCTCCCGAGCAAACGCCGGGTTTTCAGCCGGCTGACAGGCCGGCGATCGGGCAGGAGGAGGAGGGAAGATTCCCCCACCTCCTCCCGAGCGAACGCCCGCTTGTTCAGCCGGCAAATGGTGCCTATGGGGAAAACATCGCAAAGCGATTTTTCCCCATAGGCAACATCGGTATGCGATCGCAAAAGCGATCGCAAAAAAGCCATCGTTATGTGGATTCCTCGTTATACGAGGTACCACTGTAGTAAGTATATTGTGATTTGTGGTATAGCAAGAATGGAATCTTACTGTTCCACACACTAAACTTATGAGAAATGCAAGACGTTCATTCATCAGCAACCTGCTCCCAATAATTCAAGGAATCTTAAGGTAAGGTCAGCCAGCCAGTACAGTTCAGGAACCTGAATAAACCTTGTTGATCATTGTTACTCACAACTGAAAAAATATCTGAAGTAGGTAACTAGTCTGTGGAAAAGCCTGCTGTGTACTTGAGGACTGCAAACTCTTGAAGACATCAGTAGAGAAAACACTTCAAGACATGCACCTCCCCCTCAGTAGATCATTTTACAGAATACGATCACTCATTTTTAATCTGTGAAGTGGCACTGAGTCAATGGCTAACACATCTGAGTTGTAGAACTTGCTCTCCTAAAGTCGAAGTCCAACAGTCTATGTATGTGAATTTACATGCTCTCATTTATCCCAATTTCTTATACAAGGGTTAATTCTGTGTTAAAATATATATATTTCTGTGAAGATAGCAAAGAAATATAAAGGATGCTGCAGGCATTCTGACACATCATTTTTCTTCGGGAGCAGTAACTCTTTTGCTGTTACAGAAGCTTACACAATAATCAAAATTTATACATTTGAGACAGGGACTGCTTTTGGACAATCATGCCTCTTCCTAATAAGGCAAGAGATTAGCATCTTTCATTCTCACAGGCAGCCTCTTCAGTCTCCCTCTTTGCCATGCTAGCAATTTAACCAGGAAGCCTTTTAATAACTACAGTAACCAGTTGTGCAAACTAGGATATTAAACTGACTTTAAACCATGGAGTATCTTGGTTTGTTTTCAGCTTGTTGGTGCAGTTACATAAGCAGAAAGAACCAAAAAATTCTGATTAATTAACGGTCTTGTTTGATTGTTTATACCACAAAGAGAGGAGCCAAGGGGAACACTGAGTCCCATCTTGCACCATACCATCAACACTCGATGGGCAGTGGCTCTCCAGGATTTGACGCAAGAATCCATCCTAGCCCCACCTGGAGACCACTGGTCATCTCCCATCCAAAAACTAACCATGCTTGACCCAACTTAGCTTTTATATCAGACATGATTATTAGGAATGAGATTTTCAGACTTCTTGAACTACAAATCCCATGATTGTCCATTGTCAGGTAGCACTCCCAGAATGGAAAATTATATAGTGCAAGAAACCAAACAATCCCATCCCTGCTGATTATGTGTGTGCAGGGTAGTATGGTAAAGCTCAAAGCTTTCAAAGTCACGAAGTCAAGAGATTGTGTGTTAATGTCAAATGAAAAATCCACCTGATATTAATGATTATAGATTATAGCTGCTTCAGTGGGTATAGGCAGCACCCACTAATCTGATGAGAATATTGCTGATGGAAATATTGCTAATTTAATTTATCTTTAAAAAGCCGCCTAGAGTGGTCGCAATGACCAGATAGGTGGGATATAAATAGAATAAATAAATAAAATAAATTCATAATAATGTTCAGTTATAGAAATTGTTGACAGAGGGTCAAATTAAGTGTTAATAGTAAATTATGTGTTATTATCTTTAGCAAACATGAAGGCAACACAATATTAAATTCTCAGGAATTTTAAAGTAACATGTCACTTCCTTAAACTCCAGTACTTAAACATGCTCAATTAGACTTTGCAATACCTTCTTGTACGGCTTCTTTATTTTCGCAAAATCATTGAAATAATCCTCTACAGTTACACAGATTGTGCCCACAGCATTGGATCCTCCAAGCCATTTTTTGGTCATCAGCTCACTGAGATGTGGCTAAAAGAGACAGAGTGTACAACACAGAGAATACTGGTTAGAGCCACATTTTTAACAGCAACCCTGACACTGAATATCTTCCACATATAACCCAGAACTGTAAATGGATATCCATAATTATTCTAGAATAAGGATGGGGAACATATGGCTCTCAAACTGTTATTGGACTGCAATTCCAATCATCTGTCACTATTGGTTGCACTGGCTAGGGATGCTAAGAATTGCAGTCCTTCATCTGGAGAATGGCACATTCCCCTTCTCAGTTCTAGAAGGCTGGAATGTAATTAAGCCTTGTAGACTAAGCAACTGTTAGTGGAAGACTTGGGGCTAAATGAAACATTGGATCAAAATGCTGGTACAATATAAATGTTTAAGGCTATGTGTGGACAGCTGTTTTGTTCAGTATTGGGGAAAAATTTTCTACTGAAATAACTGTTTCATTAGCAATAGCTGACAGCCAGTAGTAAGTTGCAACTAGAGTACGGCCATTTAAACAATGGGACTTATGGAGGATCTGACTCACCAAATCCCCACTGATACAATGTGCCTACTCTAGTTAGAGTTTACTACTGGATTTTAGCAAATATATATCTGAGAACAATAAAGTCCTCTCTGGCTTCATTATTGGCTCACTAAGTACAAAACTTATTTACATACATTTATGAAAGTGTATATTGGGTCATGTCTCTCCCTATATGAAGTCTACTGTGGTATGAAAGATATTCATCTCCTTCCTGAAAAGCATTAGCAATTGACAGAACTAGGCTCTGGATATTGGGAGTACATATCCCATTGCATTCCATGCACACTTCTAGAATCTTCTAAAATATTTCTTAAAATGAGTTTTGGTGATAGACTAGTTGCTATATATGGGTTTGGGATTAAGGTAAAATATAAATAATAACTTCAGGGTTTGCTTTAGACCTCAGAAATTAATTATGCTGCAGCTTCCTTCTGAAGAGTAATCACTATAACATACTTCTAAAGGGTACAATAGTTCTTCATCTGGACCACCTGTATTGAGCTTCCTACCATGATTTTATGTTTTATTGGGTTTTTTAAATTGCCCAACAAATAATTTTTTGATATTTTCGACTAAGATCAAGTGTAAGATCAAACAACATCTTAAAAGAAACTGATTTTAGAAGGTTTTCTTTAACAAGTCAAGATAGTTATGTCTTTTAGGCTGCTGCTGAAAATAAGTCCCCAGTTTAAACAATGTATGGGTGAAACAAAGTAGTAGGACTCATGCATAAATAGAAACAGCAGGTTTTTTAGTTAGTCTGAAGACAAGCTAATCTGAAAATGTTTGCTATTACTTATAAAAATCTGTACCACAATCACCCAGTTTATCCCTATGCTTTTGTTTTTTTGCATCCTTACACAGGGCTGTGTATTTCTATCCACATCAGATACTTTCAAATTCAGTGGTGATTCAGATAAGCATCTGAATTACATATATATCTCAACCTCAGACCAAGGCATCTGTATTTTTTTACCACTGTGAGATAACACACATATCCTTTCCACTTTATTTAAAAAAAGGTTTGAAGGAAATAAAAGTTAACCTCTAAATCCATGAAGACTTCATCTAGCAGGCTTGAACATCCTTCTTTGGCAACATCATCTAGAACTGCATCAATGCTTGCATGACTGCTTGTCATGATCTCTTCCATCACAGGATTCAAGTATTTCTTTTTTAAACTGATAATCGATTCCCTTTGATAAGCAAAACAAGATTCTTCAACATGTCAGTAATTCTGCATGGAATTTAACAGTAGTAAATTCTGAAGTGCAAGTGTTTATTACAACAGTCCCCCTAGCCACTTTCCACTTAATTTCAGGGAAGCTGTCTTGACTCTAAACCAGTGCTTGGCATCAGTAATGGGCTGGATGACTTAATCCAAACAAGACAGAGGTGCTCCTGGTTAGTTGGAAGGCAGACGAGGGAATAGGGATACTACCTGTCCTGGATGGGGTTACACTCCCCCTGAAAACTCAGTTCTGCAGCTTGGGTGTACTCCTGGATTCATCTCTAAGCTTGGATGCCCAGGTCTCGGCAGTGGCCAGGAGTGCATTTGCACAGCTAAAGCTGGTGTGCCAGCTGCGCTTGTTCCTTAAGATGTCGGATCCAGCTACAGGGACACATGCCTTAGTTACATCCCAGTTGGATTACTGTAACCCACTCTATATGGGGCTGCTTTTGAAGATGGTTCAGAAACTTCCGCTGGTGCAAAACTCTGCAGCCAGACTACTGACTAGGGTCAGCTACAGGGAGCATATAATGCACCCATTACAAGAACTGCACTGGCTACCATCAGTTTCTGGGCCCAAGTCAAAGTGCTGGCCATTACCTATAAAGCCCTATACAGCTTGGGTCCAGGCTACCTGAAGGACTGTATCTTCCTATATGCACCTTCTCGGTGATTAAGATCAGCAGAGGAGGCCCTCCTCTTGGTCCCGTTGCCAGCACAAGCATGGCTGATGGGGACACGGGAGAGGGCCTTCTCTGTGGCAACTCCCAGGCTATGGAATGCTCTCCCTTGGGAGATCAGGATGGCCCCTTCCCTTTTATTTTTTCAAAGAAAGCTAAAGACCCATCTCTTCAGGCAGGCTTTTAACAATTATAACTGAACCCTGAACCTCATTTCAGCAGAAATTTTTAATCTTTTTGTGTTTTCAAGTTTTAATCTTTTAATTGTATTTTAAATCATATATTGTTTATCTTTTCATATTTAAATTACTGTGTTTTTAAATTGTGTGAATTTTAATGTGAGCCGCTTTGGGTCCCTTGTTGGGAGAAATGCGGCATATAAATAAAACTAATAATAGTAATAATACTGGAAGTTCAGGAATTCCATAGCAAGCAATATGACGTTGAAAGGGGCCAATGAGGATACATATATGAAAAAATGTTGACCTAGAGGAATGCCTTATCTGGGGTACCTGAATTCGCCTGTTTCCCTCTACATTGTGTACTGGCTATTATATGTTATCTTTCAATCTCTGTATACTATTTGGAAAATTGTATAGAAATTGTAAGAAATTAACAATACAAACATGCATGTACATCAAAATAAGTGTTCTAGAGTGGAGTTTGTAACACACTTGGTTGATAAAGACTTATCTGACTGAGAGATAAGTCCTCTTGAGATAAGACTCTCCATCCTCTTAACAGTTGCCACTTCAAAACCTGGCTTATATGCTACAGTTACACACAAAAAAGTGAAATACAATTATTAGTCCAAACCAGATTGGACCCTTTGAATTAATAACCCTTATATGAGTTTTAACCTCAGGTGCCCCGTTCATTTTAGAGGGTCTATTCTAGCTAGGGGCAACAATTGGATTTAGCTAATATTATTTAATGAAGATAAAATCCAAAACAGTGTATTTCAAAAACAAGTGTCTCCAATCCCATGGCCTATGTTTTCATCTGCACAGCCATTGTGGCAGTAGCCAGGAACTGATTTTTATTCATATCTGCATCTAGAGTGAAGACAACAAAACAAAACAAAATAAAAGAGCAGTGACAGAGGATTCTTCACACATGAAATTAGCCCCCCAGCTGTATGTTTTGCATAACAGAAATATATTTATTTATTTATTTATTTATTTATTTATTTATTTATTTATTTAACTTATATGCCACCCACACTATGTCAGAATGTATCAATACTTACTTAAAGGTCTGACAATTGTTGATTATGGCAACCATATACTGTACATAACATGGATGGTCCTGACGATTTCTTAGGTGCTCTTCTTTATATGAATGAGCTTCTTCTTTGTACCTGTAGGATGAGTGGGGAGAAATTCAGATAAGGTGTTCTTCTATTCAATAGTCAGTCCAGACCTCCACCTGATTGAGATGTTGTGGCAGGACCTTAGGAGAGCTGTGCTTAAACAAATGCCCACAAACCTCAATGAACTGAAGCAACATTGTAAGGAAGAGTGGGTCAAATTCCTCCATCATGATGTGAGAGACTGATAAAAGTCATATAGATAAATTCAACTTATTGCTGCTAAGGTTGATTCTACAAACTACTGAATGATAAGGTATACTTAATTTTTCACACATGATTTCTCCATTTTAACTTTATCTTTGTAAAATAAATCATAATACAGTGCAATATGTCATCTGTTGTTCATCTGAGGTTGTTTTTACTTAATTTTCAGACCTGCTAAAGACCAGATGATTTTTATTATGTCTGATACATAAAACCATAGAATTAAAAGAGGATATACAGTGGTGCCTTGACTTCCAAATGCCCCTACCTATGAACATTTCGACTTACGAACAGCTCCTCTTGCAAAATTTTGCTTCGACTTGTGAGCAGAGCTTCAACGTAAGAACAGAAAAAGGCAGGGGGAAAAGGTGGGAAATTCAAACCGTTGGTGGCGAAGAAGCTGCTTCTTTGTAGCTCTTTCACCCCAACAGTTAGAGCAGGGGGTCAGGGAACCTTTTTACTCCTGCAGGGCAGGAGAAGGATGGAGAGGCAAGGGCAGCTACGGATCGCTGCCTGGTGCAGAAAGCTGGCGCGCTCCCTGCCCATCCCTGGTGTGGGTCTACTCATGAGTAAGGCCCTCCAAAGGCCCTGGGCTGAGCTGGGGTGCATGGGTCAGAGGGGCTCCTCCATGGACAGGGTGTGCAGATGCGGCGCAGAGGAGGAAGGAGAAACGGGGTGGCTCCAGTTCGCTGGCGGGCGTGGGAAGTCGGTGCGCTCCTTACCCATTCTTGGCATGGGTCTACTCATGAATAAGGCCTGCCAAAGGCATAGGTCTACTCATGAGCAAGGACCCCCACTCCACCAGGGAGTGCGTGCCATCAGAGGAGGCTTCAGTCTGCCTGGTAAGGTGCTGCTTTTTACTTTTTAGAAACTTCTGGGTGGGTTTTGCACAGTGGGTTTCAGCTGAGGGGGGTTATGTTTTTGTGATGTGTTGTTTGTTTTTGGTGTTGTTTCTTTGCAGCCTTCCGGGCTTGCTCTGTTTATTTTTGGTTGTTTGGTTTTTTTAAAGCCCCGGAGCCTTCCGATGGGGCTTTCTGTATGCTTTAATATATATGCTAATAATATATTATATATATTTGAAATGCTGGAACAGATTAATCCCATTCCCATGCATTTCAAGTGGAAATAGTGCTGCGATTTACGAAAATTTTGAGTTACCGCCACCATTCCAATACGGATTAATTTCGTAAGGCGAGGCACCATTGTACTTTATTTTTTACATGACTGTAGATGGCAGTGAACAACTAAATTTTACAACTGACAAACATTAAAACCTCTATTAAGAATATGGAGTGGATAGGGCCAAGACCATTTTTTGCTCGTCTTTTAGAGAGTGACTGAGGTTCATAAAAAGGGGACAACTCTCACACCACTCTTGTTTTTGTATATGCTGAGAACAGAACACAAAACACAACATGTCTGGGTTTCATGGAGAACAATGACAGGCAGAAGATCGCAAGCACTCTGGTAATATATTTTGAAAGAAAACATTTTCTCCAAGTTCCAGAAGCAGTGAATGAAAAATAACATTTAATTGTACCTGCTGAGGAATGAACTCATTTGTTGAAGACACAAATGTAGCACCTTTATTTTCAAATCTTCACTTATCTGGGTAGCCACTTGAAGATTCTGCTCAAACATCTATAAAACAGAAACTAATCAACCATTATTGCACTTAATTAGAATACAGCACCTGGTGCTGTAATGCTACTAACATTACAGGGCAATCAAAAGACGTTATGCTATTCTTCAGCTCATAAACATTCCTCAGGTGAAATTTTCTCCAGTTCTTAAAATCTACAGGACCTTGCCACTCACCTATTGCAGGCACCAAAGTTATAGGCAGTTTGCTGATTCCACTTCAAGACATCAGCTGTCACTTCACATATTTGCTTGCTATGTTTCAAACAGTTGACTTTGCTTGCAAAACATATCTAGAGTTAAAGGCAATTCCACTAACAGCAGGGGTGTGCTAGGAGTATAGGACTGCACAGTATGCCTTTCAAAAATTAATACCAAAATACAAACTTTGAAATATTACAATAGTCGCATTCAGTCAATATAACCAGAAAAGTAGGCTTTGCTGTGTTCATTAGGAACAGGTATGGATTGTGGCCTAAGCAGACATTATAAAAGGTGAGCCAATCCATTTTATGAAGGTAAAGTATAGAATAATATATACAAACCAACTATTTCATTTCCATTTTTTCTCAAATCTCAGTTGTTAACTAGTTTTTATATACCTGAAACACAATAGCAGGGAGTGTGGTTTGGTAATAGCCATCTTGATCTGCTTCAGGTTCATTTGCTCCCAGCCAGTCTTTTTTATCTGTCTCCAGGGCTTTCCGTAACCAGCCAATAATGTTGGACTAAGAAAAATAAAGGTTAAAATTTTAGAGAAGACAAAAATGTTTACAGAGCAAATTAAAAGGAAAAAAATAATTTCACTTAGAAATTATTCTTTGCCAAGGATGCTTTCAAACAATTACTCTAATTCTATTGAGACATCAATAAAATTATGCTGTGCATACACTTCCAGGAAAGCATTTAACACCCCTCTGTCACTGCATTCTTTACATTTTCAGCACCAAGTCTGATTGGGAGAGGTGCCTGTTCACATGTAGGCTCTACATTCCAGGTCTTTTTCCTTGCCACAAAGAGAGAGAGAATAACAAAACAATTGCACAGTGTGGTTTTGGACTGATATTACTACAAGCCATCCACTTGGGAGCATGCACAAACCAACACACCAACCCTCATGCAGCAGGAATCACATCTTTCAAATCATTTTTCAGACATCCCAATATTAACAGAAGAGAACACAAAAAATAATATGCCTCAGACTATTTCCTGGGATACAACTCTGAGCAAATAGCTGCCAAATAAGTTTTTTAAAATAGATAGTATTTTCATGTTGCTTATGTTTGTTGGTATTGCATTCTTTGATCCTTTTAGTATCACATATAGTTACCAACTTAAATGCTGTATTTTAATTGCTGTAGACACCTTGGATCCTTTTAAATGAGACAAATGGGTTTAAAATATTTAAATAATTGAACCAACAGCAAGATGTTGTATTTAGACTTAGCCAGGGTGGATTAAAATCGATGATTCTTTTAAATTTTCCTTTTAAATATTTTTAAATTTTCAACTGGATTTTTAAAATTTCAATCATATTTTTTATTTTAATCAAATTTATTTTAATGAAATGTTTTTGGAGGAAACATCTATCTAAAGATAGTTTTCTATTTAAGATACATTATAGTTCAATGGTTATTCAGCATGAAATAGAGCTTAATTATGTAGCATGAGGCTGTATGTTTATGCAGTATTTACATTTTTTTTGGCAAACTAATTCAATTAATCCAAGCTGAGATAACATGCACTTTTTCACTGTAAATATGGTATAAAATACACAAACTTCAGGAAAAGACCTTAATTCCATTGTTGTTCTGCAAATCAAATTACAATGAACACATTGCCTTAAGTGCTAGGTCTGAAGATTGTTTGGAGTGAAATACATCTAAACCAGGCTGTAAGTGTGAGGAGGGAGGGGCAAGCAGTAAAAATGAAAGTGAACCTGAGCAGGTTACAAAGCTTGGGATCTTTGTGCACACAGCTTGAAATTCTTTATTCCCTCCCTTGAGGAGCAAAATGAAGTTCCTCTACCTAAGGGAAAAGCAGGTATGTGTGCAAAATGCAAGCAATGCATTCCTATGGGAAATTTTGCTTCTAATTATGAACGTTTCAACTAATGAACATTTTCTGAGATAGATTAAGTTTGTAAGTAGAGGTTCCATTGTATTTTTTTTTCTTTGAGCCAGACCGGATTAATTGATTTTCAATGCATTCCTATGAGAAATGGTGCTTCGACTTAGAAAATTTCAACTTACGGCCACCATTGCAATACAGAGTAATTTCGTAAATCAAGGCACCACGGTATTTTGAAAAGCGGCTTAGGAAAGAAGTTGCCCACCTGTCCTTAAATGATCAATAGTTTCGCTTTTCTGTTCAATAAGAGAAAATGCACCCCTGAAAACTTGATAAGCTAAATGTTTTGCTTTGTTTCTATAAAACAGAGAGGAAACAGCAAACACCATAGGACAACTGTTTACACACCTTTTGAGGAGTACATGTAACATGATACAGCTCAGATTTGCTAATATGCTTTACAATGTTTGCAAACAACTACCAGTTTTATAGCAACTCATTAGCACAAGACATTAAGAAACTTTGTGTTGGTGTACAGAATTGTCTGCCAAGGGCACAATCTGAGTAAGACAAACATTTGTAACATCTAAGATAAATTCTGGACTGGAAAAAAAGAGCAAGCAATAGTAATCAGAATTCAATCCCTGTTTGAATGAGTGAGCAAATTACTATTATTCCTTACTGTTAGAGTTGACATATATGTACTAAGAAGGTCATCCACAACTTCTTGGGAAAGTAGAGGCTGCAGGGAATTCACATCTACTTCTGGTGCAAGTTGCGGATTGCCCATCATCTCTACACTGAATGGAAGAAAGAATAGAGAGATAGCAAGTGAATGAAAACACAGACTACAATTCAAGCAACTGCAAGAAATTTTGGCCAGCATCTGCTTTTTTTTATTAACCTCAGCTCACTATTTAACAATGGCTCAAAAACTGTAAATTACTGAATTATAAGTAATCTGATAAAGCCACTTGATAATGTGAACAAGTTAAATCTTAATAAACAGCAAACAGTTTATTCTGGAAGTAAAAGATAGAGGCTTGGTGTTGTTTTCTTTTTTCAAATGCAACTGAAAACTCTCTGAAGCTTAGAAAATCCCTATGAGGGGCATCTTCCTAGCAGGGATGGGGACTTGACTCAGACTTAAGTCACACTGGTGACTCAACTTGGGAGAGTTTTTTTTCAATGACTCAGACTCAACTGGCAACTCAGACCCATTTTTCTGAGTTGTGTTTTTGAGTCCCTATTTTTTTTAATGAAGGACACTGTAAACCCAGAAGCACTGACCTGAGCCCAAAATCCCTGCTTCCTAGAGACTTTCTATGGATGTGGCAGCCCTACTGCCTGTGTATAGTTATGGGAAACATGTTAAATATAAACGTCCACATTAGCATTCTATCTTCGAAAGGTGAACTGCAGCTAATTTGCACATATTCCACTATGTCATACTTGTTTGGTATTAATACAATGTGTATAGTTTTCAAAACAAAGCACATTCAAAATGCCGTTGGTTAGCAAATTTCTTGTTCTACTTCATTCTTTTGCAGAAAATATCTCGCTAAATTTACACAATACAAAATATAGTGCATTATAAAATGTACTGACCCAATTCCCAGCACTACACTACTCAAAATGTAACAAATCCTATATGCAGAAAAGACTAAGTAAAAAAGTCCAATAAATCTGCTTTTAACTGTTTTTCATACATTCCATTCTTGTAGCCACAGTTTCAGGTACAGTATATTGTTCCAACAATGAGCATTAGAGCTACCATTTATTTGGGATTCTTTAAAATAGGAGTAGGTCATATGTGCCTCCCAGCATCCATAGGGGCCCAAGCAGTGCCACACGTATCCAAAATTTAAAAACACTTTTGTCTCAGAGAGTCCTCTTATGCCTTCTAGTGAGTGTTGGTGGAACATTACACTATTTATTTGTTAGGATGCCACCTTTCGACCTCCTTCGAAGTAAAACTTTGGACACTAGAAGGTGCAAGGTGACTTCTTAAGTGAAACCCCCCTCCCCAATTTCTGTAAGATTTTTTTTTCTTGTGAGTGTTTGGTTATGGGAACAGATGCAGGACTCCAATGCCTGTGGATGTGGCCATGAACCACTGGAGATCATCGACCCTTCCTTCAGATCCCAATAAGAGCCACGTAAAATGAACATAGTTTCTGCTCTCAATCCAACCCATTCTGACTTACACTTTGACGGTCCTTCCTTCCAATTCACAAAAAATTAAAAACATGTGTAATGTACACAAATTAATATGATTTCAAGTGGAGCATGAGGCGGGTGAGATCAGGCAGTGGGTAAGACTTTGTCTATATTTTATTTTAGCAGCAGGAGGAGCCTAACTACAGAGCTCAATGAAACTGCCTCTCTTGTTTAAGATTTTAAATATTACTTTCATTTTTATATTCAGCTTGGATACAGGCAAAACTGAAAAATCCATCTAAGTATTTTAAAAGGTACATAGATCCTCTTCTGATACCTTGAACTTTCTGAAGCATAGTAAACCTGGTGCTGCCCCTAGCAAACTTGCTGTGAACATTTTAATTGATAGATCAATAGTATACAAAAATATAATCCACACTTGTTTACCCCATTTACAATTTATATCCATCAATCCAATAGCCATATACTTATAATTATTTTACTATTTGTAATATACAATGCCCTTACCTTTTGTAAGTATTTAATACCCATGTCAAAAGGCTAACAATTTCATTTGCTTCCAGGTCTTCTGATGCCAGGTCCTGCATACGTATAGACAAAGCTTGGTGGTACATGTGTAGTAACTTTTTGAAAATTTCATAATGTGGGGGGAAACACTGATCCAGAAGATTCTTAGCTACTAGCAAATCATCAAGGACATATTTGCGAATGATTTCCAGATGGCGAACCAGCCACATTTTATCAGATTCTCGGGTGTCTGCTTGCGTGCCTTCAATCCTGGTGGTGACAGTTCGATCTAATACATTGAACATTTTCTCCTTCCATTTTTTAGGCCGGCCAGGTGGGATGAACCCAGTTTGCTTTTTTCGATCAAGCATGCGCCTGTCTATTTTCTCTTCCCTCTCTATTATCCTGACAACTGAAACCAGCAAGGTTGGGTCTCGACGGACAGTGACCAGAGACCTCTGAATGACCATCCATAGCTGCTTGGCCAATTCTTCAGAAAGTTTTTGCATATCACCAAAATAGTTGTCAATTAGATTCATATCATGGGTGTTCTTGCTGTCCATACGGTACTGTTCATACATCAGGTCATCTCGAGAGCACTCCAAATCCATCAGCTTTCGATGGGCTTGCAGCAACTGCCCTTGCTCTATTAAGTCTTGGGTTTTCTGAACTATCTCTGGCACTGAAAATCAAAAAATAAATGTAAACAATATTATACAGTATTATACAATTCTTATTTCAGAACTATAATTGCATGATAAATAGTATGCACAACATTAAGAAAAGTTAAACCGTAAAACAGCATCATAATATTATTATTCTATTATTCCCCGAGCATGAAGACTCATTTCACAGATTCATACCTGAGAATATATTTTTTAGGTTTTCTACAGCAGCTGCCACCTGGCGATGTTGAACTACAGCATCCTTAACATCCTTGAGGTTTTCAATCGTGTTGATACTTTGCCGCCAATCTTTATTGACATCAACCAGAGAATGCTGAATAGCTTTGACATCATTCAGTGCATTGTGCAGCTGGCTTAAACCAGTGCGGACTCCATCTAGCTGTGACTGTATTGCTGCCTGAAAAATGATTAATGATGATCTCACTTTAGTTTAGCATTAAACAACCAAGAAATTCTGATACTGTGTTGCCATAAGTTTTTAAACAGTATTATTATTGTTCCACAAAATATACCCATATAAAAGAAATCAAACTGAGATAAGAAGCACATACTGAAATTCCTGTATAAAAATCAAGAAGAATCTGAAGAAAACAGGCATGTGTAGCATTATACTTACATACCTTATTACACAATAAAGCAATACACAAGAAATACACATAAACAAATTAAATCCACTGTCAAAAGTATAAATAATCAGCAAGCAGGTAAAATAATCATTTTCAAAGATCAGATAGTAAAATTAACATAAAGAGATAACATGTATCAGGTAGCATGATTAACATTCAGAGATAGGTGAAGCAAACAATTAATTCTATCTTGCCACAGCCCATTTAATGAATTCGGTGGTCTTATAGCAGATATACTGTAATTGTCTGTGCCAAGTAGCAAAGGAAAACTGTATTTCAAGGAGAATTGATTTTCTCAGTCCCAGTTGTTCAGGTTCAAGATACCGATCGCTCAAATCAGTATACAGAGGACATTCTTTTAGAAGATATATCATGTCCTCTACTTTAGAAAACCTTGCTGGGCAATATCTACTTGTACCATGTCAGTCCCTGAACTTCTTTCAGCTGCAGGGAGTACAATCTGTATTTGGTCAAGAACCATCTCAGCTCATAAACAACAAATACAGTGGCACCTTTCCAAAACTGAAAGAAAAGCCTTTATACATCCTATAAGAGTGCCAGCTAGCTAGAGATGCCATAATACAGTAGTCTGGATATCGATATTGTATAATATTTTAATATCTTCTTAGGCAGCCTCTTATCCCCTTGTGTGGAGGTAGGCTAAAGAATGTTCTGATAGTATTTCAGATGGCATGACATTGTAATGAAATATTAAAGCAAAATTCCAGTGAAAATGGCCTACTGATATATTTTGTTTTAAGCATCTTCACTTATGATGTAGAAAGAAATCTCACCAATGTGGATTAAACAATATACTGGGTATTTAAAGGATTATACTGGGTGCAGGCAAGCATTTGGGATTCACTTCAAGTGCCTGTTATTACATCTTGTATGTTTACTGTTATCTCTGTAATTTACCGTAAAATAAATTGAATTCTCATGAAATTAAAATCCATAAATATTCCCATTTCTAATTGCATGTGTATCTAGTGTGGTATACTGGATAGAGTGAAGGACTAGGACTCTGGAGAACAGGATTTGATCCCCTGCTCAACCATGGAAACTCACTGGGGGATGGAACTGGTAAAACCACTCCTGAAATACCATACTTACCTTGAAAACCCTGTCAGAGTCACTATAAGTTGGTTTTGACTTGACGGAACATAACAAGAACAATTGCAATGTCACTCAAGGTCACTGAAATACAAATGCATACATACGCATTCATCTATAGCCTCTATATGGAATTTTCTACAAAAACAGCACATATACTGGCATTAAATTTTAATGATTTTACTAGACTAAAGTTTGTAGCTCAGTTAAATTTTGGAGGTTTTTTTTTCAAAATTTTATCAGGAGATTAAAAATGACAGAGCAGGGACCATGTCCTGAGATCAGGTAAAATATAAGGAACAAACAAAGAAAAGACAAATACAGCCACGAGAAAACACACATACTCCAAAATCCATGTTTTTCTGCGTTATTAGTAGAGTTACATGCTTATATCTAAACATTTTTTTCAGGGTACCTTTTTCTATAGTTGATTTAAAAAGTGCATAGTAATACATGCCCAGTAGAAATCCATGTTACCTAGCAATAGATTCACAATCAGCCTGCAAAATTAGGGCTGACAATGGGATGACAGCTCTGGTAAGTAGCCCCAATGCTATGTTTTCATGTCCCTATAGGAAAACTTTCTTATTGGCCTTCACATGTACAGCAGTTCTAAAATAATTTTTAAAAATACAGAAGAGTAGGAAATGGATAGCAGATCAAATTGCAGAGTAATTTTGATATTGCCTAAAACTGACACATTAACCAAGTGAGTGATAAAAAGAGGGAGTTCTATCTGTTTGCATGTCTTTTCATCACCTATCCACCAATGTTTTATCAGCTATCTCCTTTCAAATATGGAGAGGACTGTGTAACAAGTCATTCTTCTTTTGGTAACTATGTGATTCAGTCATGGCTACTGCTTTGTACTTTCCAGAAAAAGAGGATTGAAGCAATAAAACAGAAGCAAAGGCAGCTCTAATTATGCAGGCCAACCCAGAACATTTTGCATTAAACAGGGATAGCTTTCATCATCCAGTTCTGTCCCAGCTAGTGGGAGGACTACATCTAAGCTCATAGAGAATACAGTAATCTATCCACTAGCAGATAGGACCCTTAAACTGTGGCACATTGGAGCCTCAGCGAAGATGATACACCTTTAACACATGTCAATTTCAAGGGCTTTGTTGTTAATCAAATAAAGTTTCCTACCTTGAGTCTAGCTTCCACTGAAGCCTTCTTGCGTGCTTCCCTCCGGCGATATTGTTCTACTTTATCCAGCTGGTCTGGCCGCTGAAGCATCCCAGCCACCCTCTGTACAGCTGTGGCAACTGCCTCCCTGCTAGTCTCTTCCATTTTGGAGCTATGTCTTACAGTGCCGATATAGGCATATCACAGGGGACACTGCAGAAACAGGATGATTAGATATTGAGAGACCCATTTTCCTTCAGACATCACTTATAAACTGAATAGATGCAATACATTAGCTAGTGACAAAGGCAATTTAAGTAAATAAAGTATTGGAATCTTGATGTGTAGTAAGTGCTTGCTGCAGCAAAGGAGAAAGACTGATTATGAATAAAAGATTAATCATTCAATTTAACTGCTCCATTTAAAACCTACTCATTGATTCTTCAGCTTTACAGCCTAATTGAACAAAATCATATTGAAATACCAGATGAGCCACATGAATGGATTATCAAATTCACTGCAATTAGGGGTTCCTGGATTGTCATATTTGGGGTTCCCAAGCAAACAAAATAACTGTCAAAATCACTTCAAATGCAAGTCAAACAGATGACATGGTACCAGTTAAGTTTGTAAGCTCCACATTTGTCTGGGATGCCATTTAGCAATGTCTGAAAGGGAATTTATGTAGCCACATCACTCATACTGTAGATGTAGTGAGACCCTACAGTCATGGCCAAAAATATTGGCACCCTTGCAATTCTGTCAGAAAATGCAACCCTTTTCTCAGAAAATTGTTGCAGTTCCAAATGTTTTGGTACTCACATGTTCATTTTTTTGAGAGAGAAGGGTTGCATTTTCTGACAGAATTGCAAGGGTGCCAATATTTTTGGCCATGATTGTATATATTTCATTACACGTGTTTAGGTGCTACCACTAGCTGACCATAACCAATCAACTGCTTAAATGACTTGTACAATTTAATTAATGGCGCATTTGCCAGCAACTTTGTAGGGATAAGTTACATTTGAAAATTGAGATCTCTGCATTTGTATAAAGGAATATGTCACATTTTGTGAATACTTACAAACCAAATTTGCTACCTAAATGCCATAGGCTGAACACAACTATTCTGTATTTTAAGGTCCAAGAGCAAATAAATAAATAAATTAAATTAAATGAGGATTAAGAGATAATAATTACTCCAATAACCCCCAAAACTGACAATATGAAACCGGATATTCAGATTTCTGGTCCAGTCACTGTACATTTAAAAAAGCCTATGTATGCATACTTAAGTCTTTTGTACATCTAGTGTATGAACTGCTACAAAACATATTTGGTTAACATCACATTTTCTCCTTGAGAATGGCTGAAAACATGGATTTTGATCCACAAAAGCTCACACTAACATACAGTATATTCATTTTTAAAGCATCATAATATTTTGCCCTTTCCCCTCTTGTCCCCCTTGCACAAGAATTCAAAAACAAGGGTGCAGAAGAGCTCTTTGAAATGTGGAAGTCTACACAAAGTCATTAGAAATGTCATAGCTAATTTTCACCTCTCACAGATTTACCCCATAGGACTTAGATAACACCTATGAAATTATATTACGTGCTATCAAGGTGATTCTGCATTACAGCAATCTTTTCCAGAATGTTCTACATATATAGTACTCAGAAGTGATTTATCATTTCTTTCTACTGCAGATGCTCTCACCAGGTTTAAAAACAAGAGATAACACTTAGGATCACACTTTTGGATACCCCAATTGTGAAAGCCCTGATAGTCTTACTATTAAGTGAAAAATATGTTTCTGCAAACAAAGTAAATTCTAACTGACTGACAGGGTTTGTGCAATTTTTAAAATTAGGAATGAAAAAATATGAAATACTTAAAATGGCATAAAAACATCAATTCAGTAAAAACCGAAAAGAGGAAGAAAAAGCTCATTACACACCCTCTGCCCAGTGACTGGCTTGCTAGCTTTGTAGATATACAATGCATGCTACTCTGAGCTTTCTTTCTTGCCCTCCGCACAGTAATGCTCCTGGTAGGTTACCTTTGCTTTTTTGAATACAAAGGTATTTAAATAATAGTTAAGTAGTTAATTTGTCACATTAATTATATGTCTTTTAAAAAAAGATTTTAAGAAGATCAAAACTGCTTTTATTTATTTATTTATTTATTTATTTTATTTCTATCCCGCCTATCTGGACATATTAGCCCACTCTAGGCGGCTTACAATAAAAGAAACAATATAATTTTAAAACATTGCACCTAGACTAAGATAGAAATCAAAGAAAGATATAAGAAAAGAAAAATCGTCAGGAGTTTTCTGTTGGGAAAGCCTGCCTATACATCAATGTTTTTAGTTGTTTCTTAAAAATGTCCAGCGAGGGAGCCACGCGAATCTCAGGAGGTAAGTTCTTCCAGAGACGAGGAGCCACCGCCGAGAAGGCCCGATTTCTGGTCTTCTCCTTCCGGGCCTCTCTCGGCGTTAGGCTCCTCAGCCTCACCTCCTGGCTCGCACGAGTGACACGGGTAGATCTTGGTGGGAGAAGGCGTTCCACCAAGTATCGAGGTCCTAAACCGTTTAGGGCTTTATAGGTAAGCATCAACACTTTGAAGTCGATGCGGAATCGGATGGGCAGCCAATGCAGTGCGGCCAGAGTGGGCGAGATATGCTGGAATCTTCTCACTCCACTAAGTAATCTGGCCGCAGCATTCTGCACCACCTGTAGTTTCCGCAGCAACCTCAAAGGTAGCCCCACGTAGAGCGCATTACAGTGGTCTAATCTTGAGATTACGAGCGCATGCACCAAGGTAGTAAGCGCCCCCACATCAAGGTAGGGTCGCAGCTGGGCTATCCGCCTAAGATGGAAAAAAGCGGTACGGACCACAGACGCCACCTGAGATTCCATAGTGAGCGCCGGGTCTGGCACTGGATTGAATATACCAAAGGAAGTAAATCAGCAAGTCAGAATCAGGTACAACCAGTTGCTGGTACAAACTTGCAGAACATGCTTGTATGTGTTTCAGAGCTCAGCTCTGGATAAGTTGCTGGATTTGCTGATAAGTCTAAAAGCACTCTGCCTGTCTTCACCTCAAAACAGTTTGTGTAGGTGTCTCTAGGGCTCTCTTTTGCAAGAAAAGAGACAGCTTTCCGGGATGTACCAGAAATGACATGATCCATAATAAATGACCAAGGGCCAATTCAATATGAGAAATCTAATACAGTAGAAGGATATTAGATACTAGTGAATACTATCATCTGTTTTGCTGTGCATGCACAGAGCATATGTACCGGATGGTGGGACACAGTGGATTTATCCCAGCTGTGTACGTATAAATTGGCTACATACAATTTGGGGGTAAAAATATCAAACAGGATATTCACCCCATCTGTGATACAGCGCCATACAGGAAAAGAAAAACAATATTTGGAGTATTTCAAGGGCTTTTAAAAAAATAAACACCCCAACATCCCACCCCACCCCTCGTTTTCTAAGAACAAGCAACACTTCACGGCCACCATTCACTTCTGAATGACCTCCCTGCATGACAGGTGGAGACCGAGCATACCAAAGCCCTAAACGTCTCATTCACACAACAGACCTACAGAAAAGGCACCTCCCTGCTAGCCTAACCACCCATTCAAATGCCAGGAATCGATATGCTCCACTCTAATATTCCCCCAAAATTGCTTGTTTCCTCGGGATATTTTGGGGGATCGGGGGGGGGGAGAAAGAGAACAAAACACCACCCACACTTCCCTACGGATAGGCGACACTCCCTAATTAAGGCTGTTTCCAGACGCTCGCTTGGCTCACCTGGGCTCCTAGCGGGTCCCCGGAAGCCTCTGACAGACACGTTCCAAGCGCGCTTGCGCCGCTTCGCATCAACGTCAACAAAGCAAAGGACTAGGCGCTCACGGCGCATGCGCCGGCGAACCAACAGGGACATTTCCAAGGAGGAAATGCGCATGCGCGAAAGCGTTGCGACACCTGTTTCTATATTTCTCCCTGGCTCCTCCCCCTTCAGGTAGGGATTAAAAATAAAAGGATTATCCGGAAGAGGTTGGCTTTTGTGTCATAAACGGGTGCCAGTAAATTTTAAATGTCAACCCAACAGGAGACTATGAAGGCCCTTGTTGTATTTCAGTAGTGTAATTCTAGATCATGGGCTTGAAATTCTTATTCTCGCCGCCGCCACCGTTTTTAACGGCGTTGTGTGTAACTTCAGTGCACACGACTTAACACTTCTGTTCCCGTAACCGCCCCGTCTATTTTGCCTGCTGCTTTAAAAGCAAGAACAAACAAGTGTATGTGCATTTTCATATTTTTAACTCACTTGAGCCATAGCACTCTATTTTTACTGTAGCAGTTTGCTTTTGATGCTTAATACATTAATTTGCAAACAGTGGAGTAGGGATCACAGAATCGGATCCCCAGAGAATAAAACATCATCTGCCACCCCCTCAAGTCTTCTCGTTCCCTTTGAGATTAACTGCAATACTAATATCTAGGAGAGACATTGATTTACTCAAGCATGGTATGTTTTTGCAAACTATCCCTGTTGTAATAAAAAGTATTTGAGGGTAGTTCAATCTTGAATCAGCATTTAAGAGCCATTAAATTTACAAAATACATGTTACTTCCCCCCTACACCTTTCATAAATCAATCTAGTAGTCTGAATGTGTAGACTTTATGAGACAAGTGTTAGCTATGACAATTGTTTTGCTGATTAACTACACTTCCAAACTGACCATTATTTAGAAATGCATTTTAGTAAATAAATAGGTGTATACATTATGTAGAAATAATATGATAGTCTGTGCTGCTCTCTGACTATAAATGTGTGTGTGGTAAAAAAAATTTGTGGTGACTTGTAGTGGTTACTGTCAGCATCACCAAGCTGCACAATGCGCATGCTCTTTGTCTGCTGCCTTCACCAGTAGCCATTTCTTTATGGGGAGCAGGGGGCTGGCCTTCAGAGATCTGGACTTGTGGTCCCAAGGTTCAGTAACTATACTGCTATGTCAGGTTCTGTTTTGCCCTTCAATAAAACTATTAATTGGATATAAGTTTGGGATTGGCCAACAATCAATTGGTCCAGGGCCATGACTACAGAAGAGTTAAGTATTTTTTTGTTTTGACAGTGAAGAACTGGAAACTGTTAATTTCAAATTACTGTATTATTTTCTATACCTTGGTTCAATCACTGGGACAAATGGGCGGGGGGAAAGGAAGATACTGTGAAGGAACTAGGAAAGATCCTTACACTAGGAAAGTGTAAGGATGTGTCATTGGAGCTCAAGGCAAAGATTAATCAGGCTATGGTATTCCCAGTTACATGTATGCATGTGAAAACTAAACAGTGAAGAAAGTTGGGTGCTAGATCACATCAAGATAGGTTGTCTCTAGGAGCAAAAATGATATAAACATTTGGGTATTTCTTAAGACTCACTAGCAAAGGCAGCAAGAAAAAGAAGTTGTTGTTCAAGGCACTAGGCAAAGATGATCGAGATGGATCAACTAGTAAAAGAAGTCACAACCCTTAGTCTGCAAGACCTGGGACCTGCCTTAATGGTAAGACATTTTGGAGGTCAATAATTCTTGGACTCACTGTAAGTCAGAATCCGCTTGACATATAAGAGCAAAAACCAGCGGAGCTGTTATGCACATATCATGATGCTTGTATTTTTTTTGGTTTTTTGTTTTTTGTTTAAAGAAAAACTGTGGTTGAATGTTAAGGAGATAAAAATCATGGCTACAGAACTACACAGATTTGGCATGAAACTGAAATAAAGAGATTTTGTGTACTTTACTTCAATCATCAATCTAAGGGAAGACTGCAACTAAGAAACAAAGGAAGACAGACTAGGAAGGGCAGCAATGAAGGAACTAGAAAAGTTAATCAAGTGTAAGGATGTGTCCTTAGAGACCAGGAACAAGCTCATCCACATTCCTATATTTCTGATAACCAGATGTGGGTGGGAAAGCTGGACAGTAAAGAAAGCTGACAGGGATAAAAATGATTAATTTGAAATAAGGTGCTGGAGGAGGGCTTTGCAGATACCAAGGACTGCCAGAAAGATGGGCATGTGGATCCTAGATCATATCAAGTCTGAAATATCTCTAGTGGAAGAATTAAAATATGTGGTTATCCTGTTTTGGGCACATTATGAGAAGGCAAGTTTCCCTAGAAAAGAAAATAATGCTGAGAAGGATTAAAGGCAGTAGGAAAAGAGGAAAACCAAATATGAGATGGGCCGACTTCTTAAAGGAAGCCAGAGGCTTTACAAGAGCTGAGCACGGCCATTGAGAACAGGACCTTTCGGTGACCACTCATTCATAGGGTTGTTATAAGTCTGAGGCATCTCTATGTTTACATACATGGGGCCTTTTTCAGAGTAGACACCTCAATGATTTCTTGGTGTTTAGCAGCTAAACACGATCCACCTGGAGCATGCTGGCAAGCCACTCCAGTATATTTGCCAAGAAAACTCCATGGACAGAAATAAAAGGCTAAAAGATAAGATGCTGGAAGATGAATCCCTCAAGTCGGAAGGCATCCAACATGCTACTGAGGAAGAGCGGAGGACAAGTACAAGTAGCTTCAGAGCTAATGAAGTGGCTGGGCCAAAGCCAAAAGGATGCTCAGCTGCGGATGCGCGTGGAAGTGAAAGGAAAGTCCGATGCTGCAAAGAAAAATACTGCATAGGCACCTGGAATGTAAGATCTACGAACCTTGGTAAGCTGGATGTGGTCAAAGAGGAGATGGCAAGAATAAACATTGACATCCTGGGTATCAGTGAACTAAAATGGATGGGAACTGGCAAATTCAATTCAGATGATTATCATATCTACTATCATGGAAAAGAATCCCGTAGAAGAAATGGAATAGCCCTCATAGTCAACAGAAGAGTAGGAAAAGCTGTACTGAGATACAATCTCGAAAACAATAGAATGATTTCAATACGAATCCAAGGCAGACCTTTCAACATCACAGTAATCCAAGTTTATGCATCAACCACCAATGCTAAGGAGACTGAAACTGACCATTTCTATGAAGATTTACAACACCTAGAACTCACACCAAAGAAAAATGTTCTTCTCATTATAGGGGAATTTGAATGCTACAGTGGGGAGTCAAGAGATAAAAGGAACAACAGGTAAGTTTGGCTCTGGAGTTCAAAACGAAGCAGGGCAAAGACTAATAAAGTTTTGTCAAGAGAACAAGCTGGTCATCACAAACACTCTTTTCCAACAACACAAGAGGCGACTCTACACATGGTCATCACCTGATGGGCAATACCGAAATCAGATTGATTATATTCTCTGCAGCCAAAGATGGAGAAGCTCTATACAGTCAGCAAAAACAAGACCTGGAGCTGACTATGATTCTGATCATCAGCTTCTCATAGCAAAATTCAAGCTTAAACTGAAGAAAGTAGGAAAAACCACTGGGTTAGTCAAGTATAATCTAAACCAGATCCCTTATGAATACACAGTGGAAGTAAAGAGCAGATTTAAGGGACTCGATTTTGTGGACATAGTGCACAGAAGCAGAAGACATCAAGAAGAGGTGCTCACTGGAAGGACAGATCCTGAAGCTCAGTCTCCAATACTTTGGCCATCTCATGAGAAGAGAAAACTCTCTGGAAAAGACCCTGATGTTATGAAAGTGTGAAGGCAAGAGGAGAAGGGGACAACAGAGGACGAGATGGTTGGATGGTGTCATTGAAGCTACCAACATGAATTTGACCCAACTCTGGGAGACAGTGGAAGACAGGAGGGCCAGGCATGCTCTGGTCCATGGGGTCATGAAGAATTGGACACAACTAAACGACTAAACAACTGCAACAAAAGGCATGACATTTTTAGCTATGAAAGCTCCACGGAAATTGACTTTATTAGCTCTCAGGGCTGATCATAATTTGGAAAAAAAATATTGTTTATAATATTGCATGACTGTGTATATAAAAAGCTACATATTTTTAGAGCATGGGTGTAAGCAAATCAGCTTTTAATTAAAAAGAGATTAAACCCCAGTGAACCAGTATAATGCACTGAAAGACTGAGAGTCCCAGTTCTAATTAATCCTTCAGAGCTGTGCATTGTAGTTGTCAGTATTCCTTAGACATTAAAAGAGTTCAGAAAGTCAAAGTACAGTACAGTATTTCAAGTGGGAAACCCCTGGAAAAATCAAAGCTGTTTCATACATGGGTGCAAGGACAATGCTGCTGGTGAACTGATTGAGCAAGAGGTGACATTTTAGAATGTAGACCTTTTGCTCTGCCATCTGTCAAAACATTGATTTATGGTAAGCTATGAATATTTGTCATTCTTCATGGCAGGTAACTTGTTTTAAAAGAAAAATGGAACATTGTTAATAATTTGGGGCAATGATAACGTATTCATTTAATGTATTTTCATTTATTTGCTTCATCTAGTCAAATAACATAACCCAACACTATTGCTGTTATGTTATGCATTATAAAAGAAAATTATTTTTAGATTAGCATGTGTTACTGTCTTTGAGTAATTCTTTTTAAAATAGCTACTTTTACTATTTATGTTCAATATTTTGCATCAATTGGCCTTTATTTTAATTAATTGGCTACTGAAATCCTCCACACTCTTACCTCAGAGTAAACACCCTTGTACTAGGTGGGGACTGACTGATATATAACATTTTTTACACCTTAAACAGATCAGTGTAGTTCATCAAATGATCTTAGTTTTTAACACTGCAGAGTGCATGGTACTTGGTTTGTCTGTTCTTATATCTGTAAAATTTCAGTAGTAATGACAGACTGCAAGATTTCTGGTTAAGAGAAAATTAAGCATTTTGCTTGTCCTGGACTCATTTCACTATATATAAATGAAAATGCTTTTCATGGACTATTGCTGCTCAGCTACAAGGGAAGAACTGTATTTTTGAATCCTGAACATTCTTTGGCTTAATTTTTTTATTGCATAATGAATTGATACTAGAGGGCAAGAATAAGATCTTTGGTTTTATTTTCTGGCATCCATTTTAGATATAAAAAGCAGCTGAGGGGGCAAGTGATTTGAATTAGGAACTCCAGCTTGGGAGTAGGAGTTAGCTGGAAGCTGTTCTTAGCCTTATAGATGGAGAAAAAAAGGCACCTGTTTGCATTTTTCTTTATGGTTCACACAACCAATAGCTTTTAGGAGGTGGTGTAGTACAAGCCAGAGAAGTGGCAGTTCCAATGTGAAAGAAAATTTATTGAAAAGTCTCCCATGTTATATCTAGTTTTTCTTCTAACTGCAGTATATAGCTTCACAAACTAGAAAAGGATAAAATCTACAGTAGTTTTGAAAGCTCCTAACCAAGCTTCAAAACTGGCTTTCAATTTTTAATCTCACTCCTGATGAGTTTCCAAAGAGGTAGTTGTGTTAGTCTGTTTCGTAATGTCAACCAAAAAAACCCCACAAAAACAACAGAAACAGGAGGGGAAAAACAGAAAAAAATAAGCAGACAAAATTTTGGGACAGTACAGATTAACAGGTTTCTATGTGAAGTTTGGGGTATGAGGAGATGGAGTTTGATCCATGAAAGCTCACACCAAAACAAATTTGCTAGCTTTGATACCACAACATTGTATATTTTGCTTCTGTCTTTGTCACTTTTTTATTTTTGCTCTTTGATTTTGTCTGTAGTTTTACTGAAATTTATGCTATTTTTAAGAAAGCGAACCGCATCCTATAACATTAGTTGATGTTTAAGGAGCTCTGTCACATCTTTGTGAAAAAAGATACTTCAGATTTTGGTTTTTAATGTATGTTGCCTCTTCTGTCCCCATTATCTTTACTTTCTCCTAGATATATATATATTTCTAATCAAATAACTGTTCTTCTGCCTCAGGTCAGCCTTATCATGTCTTGCACCTTCACATTCCACCCTCCTCAGACACTCCAGTGTTGACCTTCTTGTTTCCTCTTCCTAAAGTTACCTAGTTGCTGTTCCACTGTGCTGCTTTCAATAGTAATAAAATACCTGCTTAAATTAGTAACTGCTGTGTTAATTGCATTATATGTGTCTGTCCCAGGCAGGCTTAGGAAAGATCTGTTCTACAGATGCATTGGAACCAGGTGCAGGTATGGGGGATTTGTTCTACTGAGGTGCCTATTTGTGTTTTCTTTGCTTGTAAGTGGTGATAGGCCAGAAAGAAAGAAAAAGAAAAAAAGAGAGAGGAAAAAAGAGAAGGAAAGAAAAGAGAGGCAAAAGAACAATCTATGTCAACATGGCAGTGACTGGGTAGAAGTATTTTCTTTAGTCATGGCTTTGTACAGTGGAAAGTCAGAATGGATAGGTTTGTTCTCTTTGCAGTCCAGGGGATTCTCAAGAGTCTCCTCCAGCATCACAATTCAAAAGCATCAATTCTTCAGCAGTCAGCCTTCTTTATGGTCCAGCTCTCACTTCCATACATTGCTACTGGAAAAACCATAGCTTTGACTATGCAGACCTTTGTCGGGAAGGTGATTCCTCTGCTTCTTAAGATGCTGTTGAGGTTTGTCATCGCTTTCCTCCCAAGAAGCAGGCGTCTTTTAATTTCGGAGCTGCTGTCACCATCTGCAGTGATCATGGAGCCCAAGAAAGTAAAATCTGTCACTGCCTCCATATCTTCCCCTTCTATTTGCCATGAGGTGATGGGACCAGTGGCCATGGTCTTAAGTTTTTTTTGATGTTGAGCTTCAGCCCATTTTCTGCGCTCTCGTCTTTCACCCTCATTAAGAGGTTCTTTAATTCCTCCTCACTTTCTGCCATCAGAGTGGCATCATCTGCATATCTGAGGTTGTTGATATTTCTTCCAGCAATCTTAATTCCAGTTTGGGATTCCTCCAGTCCGGCATTTCGCATGATGTATTTTGCATATAAGTTAAATAAGCAGTATAAGTTAAATAAATTAAATAAGCCATGGTGGCTGTTTTAAAATGCAACTACTGTGCAGGACTATATCTATGTATAGTCATGGGAAATGACCCTTGTTTAGCAGTTCTCAACACTTTATGACTTTGCGGTTAATGATAGCTGCAATCTGGATTATTGCCCCTGACTCTCACATTTTGCAAAAGTATAACAAGTTACAAGTTTTAGAAGAACGAACTTTGTCAGTTCATTTTTAGCCTAAAAAAGAGAGAAAGGACATACTAGGCACCAATATATTGTACATTAGCAGTATTCAACAGTTGGAACATAGTTTTCCAGTTTGCATTTGACGGAGCGGGCATGGCAATATTAGCTTCAACGAGAGGTTAAAACATGCCTATCTTTTTCCATTGTATGAGTTGTATCTACTCACATCCTTGCTTCACCATTTCGTTTAATCCAAAACAGCTCTTCAAATAATTTTGGCACACAGGGACTAGAGGCACATCCAAGCAGTTCTCACTTCTGTCTTCTCCAAGAATCATAGTACAGAACATATGCTCATCTTTTGGAATCCTCTACCACTGGGTAATTCTATATGAGGGCAATTTCTGTTGGGATATTTTGTAGTGTATGTGTATTGAAACCCCCGTTTTAAAAAGCCAGGAAATTCAGTTCTTCCCAAAAAAAACACTTCCAGTTTATGAATGTGGGATATTGTGCTTCTGTACCCACAATTCAAAAAGCCAGGAAATGGTCCAGTATTGCTGTACAGTATTGTGCCCGTGTTGTCAGCAGGAAAAAGGATGCCAAGCTTTACTATGAGTAGATTCAGCCTGTGTGGCTTTGGGAAACCTGCATACTCCCAGGATGCCCCCAGAAGAAGGAAATGGTAAACCACTTCTAAATATTTTCTATCTAAAAAAACCCTAAAAAGAGTTGCCGTTAAGTCAGAATTGAATTGACTGCACATGGTTATTATTAATAATAATGGTATCACCTCTCCTTAACTTTTATTGTGTAATGGATCCATGGCACTCTCTCTCTCTCTCTATTTGATGGATTGATTGATATCTGAAGGGCTCCAAAAGTTTGCCCACCTCATCATAAAGTATCTATAGTTTTACTTTCTCTGTGTTTGTTTATTATGTGTCATAAATTCATTTCCAACTAATGGCAGCCGTTGCCAGGTTGTCCTAGTGGTAGTCAGGAGTAGTTTACCAGTCCATTCTTCTGGTGGTGCTTTGGGATTGTGCAGCTTGCCAAACCTGCACAGGCTCGCTTTTCCCCCTTGGGGGGGCACAGTAGGGATATAGATGCTTGGGCCACCTCAACCTGAAGCTAGTCCTCATTCTGTCTCTCAGCTGTTGGACATTTATGAGTGGTAGTAGCTGGTATACATAGACTCTGTAAAAGTAAAACATTTGTTACAATCTGAGCTTGAAAATAATCATCACATTTTCTTCACTGCAACTGTATATTTTGTCTTTAACTATGATAAACTGGTGTATCAGGTTTTGTGTATTTATTTATTTTTTAGGTTTCACATTTTATCAGCAAACTCCAGTTATTTCACTTTTGTGACAGGCAAGCATCTTTTATAGCAGGAGCTTGTAACATATCCTGTAAACACACTCGTATCTCATTCATATTTCCTTTGCATGATGTGGCAGCTTCTTCCACTACTGCATGCCGTCTTTGAATGATGGGTAGGGAGGCAGAGGGCCTTGCTTTGGTGGGGTATGCAGCTAGGCGTCTACCCAAAAGAGGGTTTGTCTTTTTACTTGTTTATTAATGTCAAAAAATGGGTGTGTGAGTATTTACGACTAGGCCAGCTCAGGTCATTGACCTTCAAAAGAACTAAAGGCAGAAAAAGCAGAAAGGAAGAAGGTCTATAGAAGGTGGAGTACACACTGTTGTACTAGGAAGTTAAATGCCTCACAGTTTTTGTCTGACAAGCACTTACATGATTGAGTGCCGCAACAGGCAAGACTAATGGGAAAATCCATTATAGGTGTTGCCTGTGAAGTTGTGACATCACTGATAACTTTCCAGTAACTCTCTGTGATACATGCATATTTGCATTCCATACAGAATATGGGTAAATTAGCACTCAGAATTATCATATTTTGTTACTGATAGCATTTCTAGCTGCCATGGAAAATAATTTATGCAGTCTCAACAGTGCAGACATAATCCAGGGCTACACCCTGTAGGACTACAGATCACATAAGGTCTTGCCAGCATGGCCAGTAGTTGTGAATAATGCATTTACAATCCAAAATACCAAATGGTGCCTCCTTGTGTATTGCAGTACTGTATTTATTAGACACATTAAGTACTGAAATGTGGGGCCCTGCTCACATGAAAGCAGATTTTCAGTGATGCTCATAATGTGGGAGTACATCAAGCAAGCCAAGAACTTTTTGTGAACCAGCTGTTCAAGAACTGGATCTGTTGTGTTCATGTGGGGCATAGGACTTTTCTTAGCCAAATGTCCTTGCTTCTAAAGGTACACTTCCAATTGCTTATACTATCTACAGATCTACCTATGTCCAACTATTTATATATTGTCTGTGCCACAGCCCAGTCCATTATTCCCATCCCTCTGTCTCCATGACCAAATGTCCTGAAACAAGGTGTGCCCTGCTGAAGAAAGCTGTTACTCTGCATTCCTTCCGTATATGAGGCATGATTGAAACTCCAGCTTAGCAATAACTGCATTTCTCATGACCCTCCACTATAGCAACAGCAGAACAAAATCACTTCAGAGACTATCAACTGCACAGTGATAAAAGCAACATACTGTACTATGAACTGCCTTGGTAATCAGGACAGGGTGTACCTATTCTGTTTCCAAAAGTACCTAGGCAACTGCATGGTTCCAGATACTCAAAATCAGGATGTGAAGGTGATGCTCTTGATTTGTTGACTGGGGCTGGTCTGGTACCCAGACAACTGCCTCTGTGCAATATTGCTATTTTTCATAATTAAGCAACTGTAGAAGTATCTGAAAAACAAGTCCCTGCTTACAGTATACCAAGGAAAAGAGATAAAAGAAGACTGTTGAAGGGTGTTAGAGTAGGATAATGAACTTCACTTGAGTGTAAGCACGATTTTAAAATAATTATGAACCAGGCAAACAATAAAATATAGGTTTTAATAATATCTTAAAGTGAGATAGAGTAGATGAAATGAATATTCAGGCAAAAAGAAGTCAATACACTTTTAATCACATGTTAAATTGTAAACACTTCACCCACAATGTTCCACCATTTCCAGCTCACTGTTCCATAAGTGCAGAGATTGTCCCCATAATTTCCAAAGAGGCTTAACACTCAAGCAACAGGGTACTAGAGTGAAGAAAGTTTAATTAAAAATACTGTTTTGCTAACTAGGAAGCTCAAAGGGGATAAAAGCGAAAAAAAAAGCAGCACAGACAGAAAACAGTTAAGAGCATGGAGAGATGCAAAGGTGAAACATAGTTCTCCAGCTGTTGAGTCAAGACAAGAATTTGGCTGACTACTAAGTAAGTGTGCACAGAAGCGCTCTGTAGAAGTTGTAGTTTCAATTATGGTAGAAAACTTGATATTATTCAAAGAGGAACAATATAATGAAGTTAGAAAGTGAAAGAAGAAGCAGAAAAATTGAAAACGGACAAGAGAAAACAGACTGAAACTGAGAAATGTGTTCAGCTTCAATCTTATACATAATGAACATATTAACATATAAGAGGCACTGAGTATCAGAATCAGAGTTTTAGTACAGTTAGTAAATAACAAAGGATCCCTTTATTTTACAAAATTATAAAAATGTTTGCATTTTAATACAAAATATATTTATGATTGATCTAGCACAGGGGTCTCAAACATGTGGCCCGCCGGATGATAGTTTGCAGCCTCCACCTTGCCTGCCCCCCCGAAGTGCCCACGCATCCTCTGCTGCTGTCAAGAGTAAAAAAAAAAAAGCCTCGCCTCGCTAGCCGGCTCTCTCCCAAGACAGCCTGTCTGCTGGCTGGCAGGCTGCAGTTCCAGATGGAGGGTGCAAGAGGTGCTGTCTTGGGGGAGAGCCGGCGAGCGAGGCGCACTACCAGCCCTTTCCCCCGAGTGCCCAAGCAGCCGTAGCATGATGCCTGAGAGCAGAGCTCGCTCCCGGCCCGTCCTCTAAGAGTGCCTCCAAACTGCCAACAGCAGCTGCCACCGCCTCTTTCAGGGAAGCAGTTTTCTGGCTCTCTTTCTCTCTCGGCACCCCCAGCAGCAGGCCGGCCAGCAGTTGCCTCAGTGCCTGGCGGTGCTTCCTTCTCCTCCTCTTCCTCCTGCTTCAGCCACCTTGGCTCTGGAGGCTGCCTGGGCTCGCCTCGTAGTTTGCTCCTCTGTTGTGGTGTGGGTAGCTGCTGCTGCTGAGTGTGCCTTTTTTGAGGGGGGCCCTCAGAGGAAGGTTGCTGGACCTCTGTGTGTGTGTGTTTGTGTACACGCACACACCTGTGGGCCCCCCCGTCCCGTTCTGTTTAATTTCGCAGGTACTGGTGGGGGCTTTTCTCCTTCAGCAAGGCGAATTCTGTGAGGGTTTTTTTTTTTTTACTTTTATGTCATGCCCTCCTCCTCCCCGGCTAGGTGGTCGCTAGTGCTCCCTCCCTTCTCTGCTTCTTCATCCTGCTGCTGCTGCTGGTGGTGGTAGTGAAGAAGGAGCCGGAGGGGGTCATGGCCGGCGACGAGGGCTCACGCACCTCTCCTCCTCCTTGGAGCCCCAGCCGGGCTAAGGAAACACCTGGGCGGCTTCCTTGGGCTTTTGCTCCGCTTGGCGGAAAATCTGATGCGGTCCAGCGTCACCCAGACTCTGCCTCCAGCAGCCCCCAGGTAAATTAAGTTTGAGACCCCTGATCTAGCATGATCGCTGCCTGATTTGACAGTAAACAGGCTCCCAACTTGATTTTTAAGACAAAAGGAAACAAAAACTTACAGGAGGAAACTTTCAATTTGTCTTTTTTAAAAGTGATGTTGCAGATATTTGCTGCCCTAATACTGTACTCAGTTCAAAAAAATTTCCCAGATTCTTGGCTCCTCTACAGAGCTGGGGAAGTGATTATCTTCATTATTGTGAAGAAACTGTAAGCAAGGATCACGCCAAATGGCATACCACAGCTCCTAGCTACCCTATTTAGCCCGTTCCAGCCCACTCCTTTTCCACCATGTAGATAAGCTCTTTAAATTCCTACTGCCATTTACTTGTTACAGATTGTACAATTCCTATCCTGTGTTCTGGCCACAAGACTTTCTTTTAACAGCATTCTTCATTATACAGTGGTGCCTCGCAAGATGAGCGCTCTGTTTTACGACGAAATCGCATAACGACCAAGTTTTTGCGATCACAAAAGGATGTTTCCTATGGGGGAATTTTGCTTTGCGATGATCGGTTCCCTGCTTCAGGAACCGATTCTCGCAGAACGACAGTTTTCCTACAGCTGATCGGCTGTTTCAAAATGGCCGCCGGGTTAAAAAAATGGCCGCCCGCTGTTTTCTGGGACGGATTCCTCACTGCACGGGCAGCGAAAATGGCCGCGCTATGGAGGATCTTCGCTGGACTGTGAGTTTCAAGCCCATAGGAATGCATTAATCGGGTTTTAATGCGTTTCTATGGGCTTTTAAATTTCACTTTACGATGTTTTCGTTCTACAGCGATTTCGCTGGAATGAATTAACATCACAACGTGAGGCACCACTGTATATCAGTATTTATCCTTTGTGCAGTTGGCTATTTTGGTAGATAGCCTGAATTGTTAGCTGTGATACATGGGCACAGAGAGTGGACTAGCATAAATGCCAGATGAATCCCCTACCCATGGGCCAATTGTGGCCCATCAGATGATAGTTTGTGGCCCTCGCCAAGCCAAATTCAAATCACTTTCACACCGAGAGCCAAAGATCAGTTTTCCAAAAAAAGGGGGGGAGAAAGAAAAAAAGCTCTGTGTGTGTGTGTGTGTGTGTGTGTGTGTGTGTGTGTGTGTGTGTGTGTGTGTGTGTGTGTGTGTGTGTGTGTGTGAGAGAGAGAGAGAGAGAGAGAGAGAGAGAGAGAGAGAGAGAGAGAGAGAGAGAGAGAGAGCGTGCCCATGTCAGGTTACAGTGCCGGGGCTGCCGCTGGCGAGGAAAGAGCCGAGCCCTGCCCGGAGGTGGCTGGGAAGTCATGGCATAGCGGCCAAGAGGCCTGACCTCCCCTTCGCGTGCAACAGGAGGGAAAGGGGTAACTTGGGGAGTTGGTGGGAGCCCCACACACAGAGACGCCGATGCCGCCACTGCCCCCTGGCAACGAGACTTGGCCAGGCACTGGCCGCTGCCCCGCCAACAGCCAAGCGCCATAGCCCGAGCCCCAGTCCCCGCTCTTCCTTCCTGTCCTCCTCCTCCTCCTCCCCCCTCACCGCCACAACACACGTGGCGGTGAGAAGCTCCAGCTTCCCCTCCCTGTCTTGCAAGAAGCCACAGCATCAGCTGGCGGTGGCACCTCTCGGTCCCTCCATCATTGTCCCTCTCCTTGGCTCTCGCTGTCAGCCACTCGCTCCACATCGCCCTCACCGCTGATCAACTTCATTCACTTCGGTGCATCCTCAGCTTGGAAATGCCGGGGCAAGTAAGGAGTTACTGTTCCAATTTAGCCTGGATACAGAAATAAAAGCAAAAAAAGTGTGCTGCTTATATTCCACCCCATAGTGCATCAAGCACTCTCTGGGCGGTTTACAAGTTAATTTTGCAGGCTACACATTGCCCCCCCCCCAGCAAGGTGGGTACTCATTTTACTGACCTTGGAAGGATAGAAGGCTGAGTCAACCTTGAGCCAGCTACCTGGGATTGAACCCCAGGTCATGAGCACAGTTTTGGCTGCAGTACAGCGGTTTGACCACAAACACATTTTCTGAGGTAAATGTTTTAATGTAATTACAGTATAAGAAAATGGGAATACATTCCTCCCCAAAAGACAAAAAAAGTCAGAAATGGAAACCCAGATTTTTGAAACAGACCAAGCTGGTTTGGAGAGATTTAAGGAAGTGATGCCGACAAAGCCTGTTGTTGGAAATATGGAAAATAAAAAGAGAGATAAGATTAAGATAATTAGAACAGGAGAAAAAATGGAAAAGGAACAGATAAAATTAAGGAAATTGGAATTAGAAAAAGAATGAGAAAAGGAAAAGCTAGAAACTGAAAAGGAAAAAACATAAAGGTAAGAGAAAAACTGATTTTCAATTAAGAATGAAGGAACTAGAATTGGCAGCAATGTCGTCAAGAAATGAAAATGGAACTCATATATCTCTTCAAATAGATATGAAAAGCTTTCCCAGGGGATAATATTGACACTTTTATCACTAATTTTGAAAGAACTTGTGCAGAGTTAGGAGTCAGGGCTAAGGAAAGAATGGGATATCTTAGATCTCAGGTATGTGGAGGTTTAGCAGAAATTTATGGGAAAAATGAGATTTGAGGAAGACCAGGATTATAAATTATAAAAGCACAGAGTAAAGCAGAGATTTGGAGTAATGGCTGAACATCATAGAAGGGAACTGAGAAGTTTTTTAAAAAAAATAATGAAACTTATATTCAGTTAGCCTGCAGATTGGATCATTTACTGACTAGCTGGATTGAAGGGTCAGGGGTTAAAACCAAGAAAGATATAATAAATTTAATACGATTAGAACAATTTACAGTACTGTATCCCAGGAATATAGATGGTATGTGCAGGAGAAGCAGCCAATACTAGTGGCTGAGGCATCTGAATAAACTAATATATTAGCAACATTAAGAGAGATAATAAAACCACAGTATGGTGAAAAGATGATTAATAAAAAGTGGCCAAGTAGAAGAAACAAAGTACAGTATATGAAAGCTGGCAAGGAAAAACAAAAAGGAGGGGGAAAATCTCCTGAGCAGATTGAAGGTATGGCCAGGGGAAAACAGTTTATTAAGGGAAAAATAGAAAATAAAATATGTTTCCAATGTGACAAAGAAGGATATTTAACAATACAGAAAAGGTGTTAGGGAAAAAGTGTACCTTAAGAAGACAGTATACGATGTTTCAAAACTTGGGAATCTAGGATTAAACCACTCACTAAATGGAGAAACTAACAGGCAGGTTGCTATGGAGACAGGACTGTCAGAAGTGAGACCAGACCAAGTCACAAAGTAAAACATTGTTTATTTGTTAGAATAAATACAGAGTTGTTGAAGAATATGGAGAGAGGATTCAAATACAGTGGTACCTCGACTTACGAACGTGATCCGTATTGGAACAGCGTTCATACGTCGAAAAGTTTGTAAATCGAGGCAAACTTTCCATAGGAATGCATTGAAAACCATTTAATCCGTACCTGCTGTCTTTCGTTTTTAAATCGAGGTGCCGTTCTTAAGTCGCCCCGAGTAGACCTGGTCTAGAGGGGCCGGGTATAAATCTAAGTAAAGTAAAGTAAAGTAAAGTAAGTTGAAGCATTAGTTCCCATAGGAATTAATGCAAAGCCGATTAATCTGTATCTACCACTAGGGGGTATTTTTAAATTTTTCTTCTTCTTTTGACCTAAGGTGAACTTAGGTCAAAAAAAAAAGGCAGGGAAGTTTTTTCTTTTTCTTTTTTGTTCGTAAGTTTTGTTCATGAGGCTCCGTTCACAAGTCGAAACAACTTTTTGTGAACGGAGCCGTTCGTAACTCAAATAGTTCGCAACTAGGGAATAGTTCGCAACTAAGTCGAGGTACCACTGTACAGGACAAAGTTGTGTGACATGTGAGAAATTCATGCTCATAATTGTGTGTGTGCCACCCTGATGTAGTACTCAAGGAAAATATGTTACCTCATGAAAGTGTCCTAATGAAAGGATTAGGAGCATCATCATTTCCTATACCTCTGGCTAAACTACATACATTAGATATTCAGTATAAGAATTGGGAAGGGGAATGGAAGGTAGCTGTGTCTGATGATATCCCAGCCCCATGTTTTATAGGGAGTGATTTGGTGAAACATATAGAAAAAGTTTATTTAACTACCCGATCTCAGGGCCAAATCCAATCCATGGTGCAATCTGAGAAAGGAATTGAGGGGGAACATTCTGATGAAAATGCTCCTCTTTCAAATAATCATCGTAAACATTATGGGGCACCTAAGCATAAAGACAGTGAAAGTAATATGTATGCTTTTAAAGAACAAACTGCCTCAGAACTGGTCACAGGAAATAAGTGAGAGTTTACAACCTGTATTGGACTTGAAGTCAGAGGGAAATGAAACGACTTGACTTATACATAACAGTTATAAGAAAGGCAGAAAACAAAGTTAAGAGGAAGTTTTACTATGGTAAAAGTACCCATATTTTGAAAGGCTGCTATGTTCACAACTATAAATTATATAAAATAAACATTTTAAATCTGGACAAGCAAGGAAAAGGCGAAATATAAACCAAAAGTCAGATTTATGGGATGTGTAAAGAGTATGTGGCAATGGTCAGTAATAGATCTGAGAGAGAATAAAAGACAACAGTGGTGAATATAATTCACAGAAAATGAAATAATGTTTTAGAGAGCAAGGAGTGTTACATACGAAAATAGTTGCTTATACTCATGAGCAAAATAAAATGGTAGAGAGAAAAATAAGATAAACTGTAGTTTAGAAATGACAAGGTGTATGTTTGCCGATGGTGAATTACCAAATAAATTTTGGGGTGAAGCTGTGATGACAACTAATTATATTCAAAATGAAATACCAACTGATAGCCAAACAGCTTATGAAATCTGGCATGATGAAATTTTGTTACTAAGTCGTTTAAGAGATCGTGGAAATCATGCTTACACTTACATACCAAAACAGAAAAGGCAGAAGTTAGTTCCCACAGCTGAACAAACTAGATTAATCTATTATAAGCAAAATAGTAAAGGCTACAGAGGGAGGAATTTGAAAACTGGAGAAAACAGTATTAAAAGTGTAGAGGAACTATACTGAAGAATGCTGAGGGAAAAGACCAATACAACACATCACTCATAGTGTGGCATCAGTGTGGTCAAAGTCTGATTCAGACAGAAGTGTAAATAGTAATGAAATGCGGAATACAGTGCTAATGCCTTGGTGGCCATATTGTATGGACTGGGAGTTCCAAGAGATTGTTTCAGGTTTAGGTAAGGACTTTACATCAAGATTATTGCAAAACACAGGCAGTACTGTGAGAGGAGGGGAAACAGATGGAGATGTCAGCGATGTTAATATTCTGGAAAGGCCCCTTGAGCTACAAGAGTTTCCAGAATCACCCATCAGACATTCATCTCGGTATAGCACTGTACTGGCAAAGCTCCACTTGGGAGGAAATTGCTTTGCATTACAAAACCCGCAGCTGTTGAAAAGCAAGAGAGAAAGCCTCAGAAAGAACAAGTGCCACTTGCTGTTGTCAAAATGACAGCAATTCCAGTAGCTGCAAATCCTGAAACTATGATTTGGGGGACTTCGGGGCGGGTATTTTACGGCTGCTCTGTTTAAATTCTTTTCTATTTTTTATGCTTTGTGGGTTGCACATTGTAATTGTTCAGACAGGGGTTTTGCCCTCATTTTTATATTATCTTTAATATTTTTATATGCTAGGGACCATTTTCAACTCTTGGTACAATCTGGTAGTGGTTTCGCTTATATTTATTTTTTTTCCTGCCCCATTTTTGTTTTCCTCCTTGTGGGTGTGTTTGGGTGGGTGTAGGTGGGGAGTGTTGCCTCAATGGACAACTGTGCCATCCCAATGGTGTTGGGCCTGGTTAAGTATGCTGTTGGCGGGGTGGCCTGCCATTACAGGAGATGTGTCAGGCAATTGGAGCCTGTTATGCATTTTGACCTTCCCACCCCTTGTCAAGAAGGTGGGTACCAGTTCCCTCCCATCTGACCATCCTGCTGATTAACTCCAAGTCTGTTAATAATAAGTGCCATCTGATTTATAACCTCATTGAGGAAAAGAAAGCTGATCTTGCTCCCAGATGCCCCCCCCCCGGTTACACCATTCAGCATCAGAGCAAATTGGAGGGTTGAGGTGGATTTGCAATAGTTTACAGGGATTCCACACATATCAGTATGATTGCCTTGCTCTCAAGCCCAGGCCTGGAATGTGTGCACCTGAAAGTGGGGCTTAGGGATAGATTTGGGATAGTGCTGGTGTACTTCTGTCTCCGCAACCCAGCATTCTCCCTGCCAGAGCTGGCCGAGTTCATTTCAACTGCAGTGTTGAAGTTGTCCCAACTATTGATAATTGAGGACAACAACATTCATACTGAATTGGAACTGTCTGGTCCAGCCCTAGAGTTCATGGATTCCATGACAGCCGTAAAACTATCCCAACATGTCACTTGTCCCACACATTAAGCTGGCCATACTCTGGGCTTGGTGTTCTCAACTGCAGAGGCAGAAAGTGATCAGAGGGTGTGGAACATGAGCTCCTGTCCACTGTCATGGACCATCTCTCTCTGTCTGCTTGGATCAGTTTAACTCTGTATTAGTGGAAGCCTCCAGAGTGCTTGTGAGCTGCAAGCCTACCACCTCCTTGCTTGACCCTTGCCCAGTGTGGCTGATAAAAGCTGCTAAGAGGGCCATGATTGATTGGGTTGTGAATATGTCACCAAGGGAGAGAATTAACGTATTAAAGAAACCATAATCCAACCTACATATTAAGTGCCTCTAGTTGGTGACACAATTTGAACAACAAGTGTGAATACTAATAAGCAGAAGAGAGTATCCTGAAGATCATCTTGACTGCTGCTTTTGGTGTTGTCAACATTCAGGCTTCCCTTTGCTATATAAAACTTGGCCTTTTTCCACCTGGCAACATGGTTGCTTAAGTCTCAACTTTGATTACCAAGAATAAAAGCAACCATGCAAAATTTGGTAAAAGCTTCAGCCTTCCACTCACTCATACACAGCTACTGTAGGCAAAATAATGAGTTAGAAGCACAAACATATTTCAAGATCAAGTACAGTGGTGCCTCGCAAGACAAATGCTTAGCAGGACAAAAACCTCACAAGACAAATGGTTTTGGCAATGGGGTTGATGACTCACAAAATAGATGTTCCTATGGTCGTGCTTCGCAAGACGAATGTTTTCCGTTTTTTATTCCTGCCTGTTTGCTTATTTTTAAATGTTTTTTTATGATGTTTAAAAAGTTAAAAAAATTTTTTATTGAATTTTTAAAAATCATCTGCACAATATGTATGGCTTTAAGGAGCACTTAAAAAACCCTTTGTAAACCAGATATGACTTTGTTCTGACTTTTTTTGCCCATAGGAATGCATTAATTAGATTTCAATGCATTCCTATGGGAAATTGCATTTCACAAGATGAATTTTTCACTAGACAACATTAACTGTGGAACAAATTAAATTTGTCTTGCGAGACACCACTGTTTGAGTTACTTCATTTTAAAGGTAGCTCATTGGGCAGAGAATGGAGAGTGAAAGAGGAGAGGAGAAATATCTTTGCCAGGTATGTGTATTCAGTCAAACTGCAAGACAAAGAAATGTCACTGCAATGGTTGTACACTGACAGAAGAGCAGGGCATTCAACTTCTAAAGATGGGAGGTTGAGTAAAAGAGTAGCAGTTGGGAAGAGGTAGCCAGAGATGGCAGCGGCAGGCACCATTTGCTAGCAAATGCATGCATCCCATGTCATGGATCACTGGGTTCAAAGAGGCATTCTCTTATCATTCAGCCACACTACCATGGTTGTCCTGGTGTGGGTGAAACCAGTAGGACCAAATGTGCTGATGACTGGGAGAATCTACCTGCCCAGCATCCTCACAACACCTTGTCTGATCCAACTAAGCAGTGCTTCCAGGGAATTTCAAAAAATCTACAAGTACTGTGACTCTGATGCCAACTCAAAATAGAAATGCCAGCACACCTACAAAACATACAGGCTCCTGATAGTCGAGACAAGGCCTGGTTTTAAGTCCAGCAAATCTTCTTAATCAAAAAAGCCAAACGATTGTATGAAGGAATTATATATATATTTTTAAAAGATCAAAATATGGTGAAAGAGTCAAAAAGCAGAAACTGTTCAAAAACACTATCAACAGTTGCTTGGACAATAAAAAAGTTTTGAAGTAAATAATTAAAAGCTTGAGGCATGAGCAGTATAGACAATAAAACAATAAAATAAGAGAGTGAGCTAAACTAAACCAGGACTTACTGTCTAGCAGAGTTTCTTTCTACTCGGGTATAATCTAAACCAAATCCCTTATGAATACACAGTGGAAGTAAAGAACAGATTTAAGGAACTAGATTTGGTGGACAGAGTGCCTGAAGAACTTTGGATAGAGGCTCGTAACATTCTACAGGAGGCAGCAACAAAAACTATCCCAAAGAAAAGGAAATGCAAGAAAGCAAAGTGGCTGTCCAATGAGGCCTTAGAAATAGCAGAGAAGAGAAGGGAAACAAAATGCAAGGGAGATAGGGAAAGTTACAGAAAACTGAATGCAGACTTCCAAAGAATAGGAGAGACAAGAGGGCCTTCTTAAATGAACAATGCAAAGAAATAGAGGAAAATAACAGAAAATGAAAAACCAGAGATCTGTTCAGGAAAACTGGAGATATTAGAGGAACATTTTGTGCAAATATGGACATGATAAAGGACAAAAATGGGAGGGACCTAACAGAAGCAAAAGACACCAAGAAGAGGTGGCAAGAATACACAGAGGAATTATATCAGAAAGATTTGGATATCCCGGACAACCCAGACAATGTAGTTGCTGACCTTGAGCCAGACATCCTGGAGAGTGAAGTCAAGTGGGCCTTAGAAAGCCTGGCTAACAAGGCCAGTGGAGGTGATGACATTCCAGTTGAACTATTTAAAATCTTAAAAGATGATGCTGTTAAGGTGCTACATTCAATATGCCAACAAGTTTGGAAAACTCAACAGTAGCCAGAGGATTGGAAATGATCAGTCTACATCCCAATCCCAAAGAAAGGCAGTGCCAAAGAATGCTCCAACTACCGTACAATTGCACTCATTTCACATGCTAGCAAGGTTATGCTCATAATCCTCCAAGGTCTAGCAGTATGTGGACCAAGAACTCCCAGAAGTACAAGAGGAAGAGGAAGAGGAACTAGAGACCAAATTGCTAACATGTGCTGGATTATGGAGAAAACCAGAGAGTTCCAGAAAAATATCTACTTCTGCTTCATTGACTATGCAAAAGCCTTTGACTGTGTGGACCACAGCAAACTATGGCAAGTCCTTAAAGAAATGGGAGTGCCTCACCACCTTGTCTGTCTCCTGAGAAACCTATATGTCAGACAGGAAGCAATAGTTAGAACTGGATATGGAACAACTGATTGGTTCAAAATTGGGAAACGAGTATGACAAGGCTGTATATTGTCCCCCAGCTTATTTAACTTATATGCAGAATACATCATGCGGAAGGCTGGACTGGAGGAATCCCAAACCGGAATTAAGATTGCTGGAAGAAATATCAACAACCTCCGATATGCAGATGATACCACTCTGATGGCAGAAAGTGAGGAGGAATTAAGGAACCTTGTAATGAGGGTGAGAAAGGATAGTGCAAAAAATGGCCTGAAACTCAACATCAAAAAAACTAAGATCATGGCCACTGGTCCCATCACCTCCTGGGAAATCGAAGGGGAAGATATGGAGGCAGTGACAGATTTTACTTTTTTGGGCTCCATAATCACTGCAGATGGAGAAAGCAGCCCCAAAATTAAAAGAAGCCTGCTTCTTGGGAGGAAAGCAATGACAAACCTTCACAGCATCTTAAAAAGCAGAGACATCACCTTGCCAACAAAAGTCCGAATAGTCAAAGCTACGGTTTTTCCTGTCGTGATGTATGGAAGTGAGAGCTGGACCATGAAGAAAGCTGACCGCCGAAGAATTGATGCTTTTGAATTGTGGTGCTGGAGGAGACTCTTGAGAGTCCCCTGGACTGCAAGGAGAACAAACCTATCAATTCTAAAGGAAATCAACCCTGAGTGTTCACTGGAAGGACAGATCCTGAAGCTGAGGCTCCAGTACTTTGGCCATCTCATGAGAAGAGAAGACTCCTTGGAAAAGACCTTGATGCTAGGAAAGTGTGACGGCAAGAGGAGAAGGGGACGACAGAGGATGAGATGGCTGGACAGTGTCTGCGAAGCAACCAACATGAATCTGACCCAACTCCGGGAGGCAGTGGAAGATAGGAGGGCCTGGCGTGCTCTGGTCCATGAGGTCACAAAGAGTCGGACACGACTAAACGACGATGATATTTTCTTTCACACAGTGTCAAAGCATACAGAAAGTGCCATGACAGCAAATGTACATAACATCTCTTCTGAGAGATAACTAAAGTAACTTCTGTCCCCACTTTTATACCTGAGAGCTTCTTGACTTTTCCAGAGGATCTTCCAAACAGGCATCAAGTTCTTTCAACCATTATTGAAGATGAAAAACAATTTCTTCCCTCTCCTCTCACTCAGCTGAAATCATTTTCCTAATTAGCTCATTGCCAGGGAATAAGTCAGCTTGGCTTTGAAGATAGTTCCGACACCAATAAGCTACAGGTATTTCTTCCTAATTACTGGTGGGCATTATCTCCCCCCCCCCCATTGCTCAGCCAGCTGGTTCCAGGCATAGACTACAAAGCCTAAATTTTTCAAAAGAGCACCATGATCTCTCCATTTCCCACTCTCTTGACATCCCATACAGACCTGTGTGCTCTTGTATCCTGGGGTTCACTCAGTGATTTTTTCCCCGTTCCCTTCATCCTGGCACCAGGCGGGTAAGCAGAACAGTAAGCTGGTGGTTGCTGCTACCCCCTTTAGAAAAAGTTTTTTTTTTTCAGAGTGAGAGTGGATTGCCCTGCTTCAGCTGCCTTCACAGGACTAGATTGGTTGAAACTAGAATAAGAAACAGAAGCCATAAATAGTTATCTCATGGACTGCAGAAAATATTCCTGCTTACATGAAACAGAAATTTAAAAAGCATAGAACTTTTATGTAAGAGTCAGTGTCTCTTCCCCAAATGTCTTTGATTGTGGAGGCCGAGCTGAACTCTTTCCTTTCATTAGAGGAAATGGGAGGAAACCTTTTCTCGGTTTCCCCTCTTCATGATATTCATGCCATTGCCTCTTCTTCTTTCTTCTCACCTCTATTTTGGTTTTTTGTTGTTGTTGTTGTTTTGCCTGCCAAACTCACCTCAAGTCAATGTATTCGCGAAGGCTTTCACAGCCAGGATCTAATGGTGGTTGTGAGTTTTCTGGGCTCTTTGGCCATGTTTTGAAGGTTGTTCTTCCTAACGTTTCACCAGTCTCTGTGGCCGGCATCTTCAGAGGACACAGAGGAGTGCTGTCCTCTGAAGATGCCGGCCACAGAGACTGGCAAAACGTTAGGAAGAACAACCTTCAGAATACGGCCAAAGAGCCAGAAAAACCCACAACAATCACTTCAAGTCCTTCATTTCCCTAGCCTCCTGGTTTTCTCTCCTATTTGTTTAGGTTCCTCTGTTTAGTGTCTGAATTTCTTCCTCCATTCTATAGGTCTTCTTCAAAAGCCTACCTATGGGGCAGGTCCCTCCCTAGCAATCTGTTCAAATGAGATGCATGCCTCCACCTTCACCCACCAATTACCTCTGGTTCCCACAAATGTCTCAGGACCCTTTGGAGCCCCTGAGGCATCTCAAAGTATTAAAATGGTGGGAGGGAGAAAACCAGCATTTTGACCACATCAATTTAAGATGTCTTTATTTTTAAATACAGTTTGAGGGCTCTGAGTGGTGGTGGCAGCGGCTGTAGCTATCATATTGCTGAGTGGGGTTAATAAACTGATTAGGAAGGCAGATGTGTTGTAAAAATTAGCTATCTTGATAAATCTGGCCTCTAATGCTACCATGATTATTCCTACCACTACACTAGAGGGCAGGGAAAAGGGATTGCTCTGGCCTTTAGGAACTGCTTTTGAAATCTGGTGTGTGCAGATTGGTGTGACAAAAATATGAGACTGTGAAAGCTGCTAGACCAGTGGTAAATTACCCCAAATGGGGTAAAATTGAAAATCCTGGGGGTAATGAGGACGCAACCCTAACCCCCTTCCCTCCTCCTCCTCTTCTGCCCGGAGGGGTCTCCGGTTGCCCAATTGCCCCCTTCCCACCCCCTTCTCCGGCCTGGCTGCAACCGAGCCACCTGCTGCTCTTCAACAGCCTCCCAGAAGCCACCTGCTGGCAGAGAAAGGGAGCCGCCCCCCCCCCCCCACAGGGCCAAGAACTGAGCGCGGCCCCGCCAGGTGGTGGCAGAGGAGGAGGAGGCAGCCTGGGTGTGGGCAGCCCCGGCGCAGTAGGCAGCTTTCAACTGACCACGTGTGACCGAGATCCTTCCTTTCAAATCAAGGGGGTAATGTCGGCGTATATACATTTTTTAGGGGGTAAAAGGTAAAAAAGTTCCCTGATCCCTGTGCTAGACTGATGTCACTTGCCAGGTGCACCCCAATTAATTTTCCTCCTCCTTCTAGGTCCTTATCCCTTGTGGGTTTTGCCCTGCCTCCTCTTGCATGGTTATAAGAATTATAAGAATTAATCATCTATATGGTGTATAGAAGCAGCAGATACAGGTATAGGTATAATGTGCTAGGTCAACAAGTAGGGAAGGGGAAGGAAACACTGGAGATTAATAAGTAGGCAAGGGTGGAAGACCAACAGCTTGTGTGTGTCTTTAAAAATATATATTTTAAATAAATAAAAAGAGTTGTTATGTGGGAACTTACAATATTGTATCTATAGTATGGCAAAAGGCAAACCCAAGACCCCTGGCCTAATTTAATTTTACAATCACCTATAGCAAGAGGCAGCGGATGCCAGGCCAACATGCAGGGAGGGTGATCACAGTCCAGAACTCTCCTGTTTATACTTCGGGCAGTGACGTCTCCCTTGATTTATGTAAGTAAAGAGTTTCTTCTCGATGCAGGTTGTTTGGCCTCCTTTTGCTGGTGGGCGCGATCCAGGGGCGGGCGGGCGGCCGGGGGGGGGGCGGCCTCCGTCTGTGCGTGTCATGTGTTGCTCTTGTTCCGGCGAGATTCTTGCGGTGCGGTGGGTGTGTTTGTCCCGGGCAGTCACATGGAAACGCCGCGCTCGCGGCCACAGCGACCTCCTCCCCTCCCCAAACTTTGGCTCTTAACCAGCAAGGCTTGCGTGAAGGCGATCTAGCCTGTGTGTTGGGTTTGGGATAGAGCGAGCCCGCCTGCACAGCGACAAGGTAATTGGATCGGCGGCTTTTGGCTTATCGGGACCTATTGTACTACTGTACTCCCGGAGCTTAGTTTCTGAGACAGGTGCTGCGGCTCAACCATTCCTCTGAAATCCAGTGTAATGGAGGCTGGAAGTTGTACTTACTTGACAGCCTGAATTTATGCACGCTCCCTCCAGTCGAAGCAGGGTCAACTCACTGTATCAGGCAACAATAAAGAAGACAAAAACTTGGTGGCACCATAAAGACTAACTGCTATATTTTAATGTGAGCTTTCGTGGACAAGACCACTTTTTCAGACTGTCCACGATTTCTTCACGAAGGTCACATTAAAATATAGCAGTTGGTCTTTAAGGTGCTACAACGTTTCTGTCTTCATTTTTCTTTTGTTTTTTTTGCGGGATATTCCCAAGGCTATTTTTTCACTTACTCTATAGTGCTGCAGTCAGAATCAAAAGGCACTTATTTATTTAAAACATTTCCACCCCGCCTTTCTCCTTCAAAAGGACCCAAAACGGCTCACCTTATTCAATGACAATGTTTAAAGCAACAGCCAATATGTTTGCAAACGCTAAAAAGGATCAAACAAAATACCATAGTAAAAGATAAAGGCAAAGAGAAGCAACAGAAGAACACATTGAACGCCCTAAGGCACAAAGAACCCCGTTTAAGAACCCCACTCAGGCAGCCAGTAATTAAGGGAAAGCTGTACTTTGGAGAGAAAGATCTTCGCCTTTTTGCGGGAGGATCCGCCTGTGCGCAGGTGTTCATGTATCCCCACATTGTGGTTGCCTTTGAAGCCGGATTCCGGGGTACTCCTAGCTCGAATTTAAGCTCTGTTCTCTCAGTGTTGTTGTACCGTCTTGTATTTTCTGACCAACTGCCTGGTGCTGTGCCTGTGAGGAAATTGCCGTCTGTGTGTGGTGACTCACCTGCCCATCGGGGCAGCTGCCGCTGGGCCTTTCGCCTTGTGTTAGACCCCCCCCGCCCCCCACCATCTCGGTTGGCCTCGGAAAGAAAATACCTGCTGCGAGCATAAATATTGCATGGTTCCCCTCGTGCCCACCCTTCCTCCGTCTGGGGAAACCAAGCCGAGGCTCGCTCAGTGTCAAAGATATCCCCGCGGGTATTGCGGCCCTGAAGCTGGGAGGCGAGCGGGAGAGGCTGCCCCTGCCTGTGCCTCCCTCTCCGGCGGGCGGCGACGGCAGGGGGCTGCCTTCCCATTTGCTCGCTGGGTGCCAGGCAGCGGCCAGCAAAGTAGCGCTCCCGACTTGGTGCTGCGTCTCCCTTCAGCTTCCGCTCGGATCCGGGAGGGTGCGATGGCTCGGCCAGAGGGACCCCTCGGCTGCTGCGAGTGAAGTGTGACAGAAGGAGAGAGAGAGAGAGAGAGAGAGACAGAGAGAAGAATCGCCTCAGCCGCCACAGCAACCGCGTTTGGGTTTAGTCTTTGGCGCCTCGTTTCTTCCCCGCTCCTTTGGGCGCCTTTCCGGGCCACTGGCAGCGGGAGTTCGAGCGAACTGCGGCTTCACGGAGCAGGCAGAGAAAGCGCCGCCGCCGCCACCTGCCTCCGCGCCATCCATGGAGACCGCCGCGCTTCAGGCGGCCGATTGCAATCCCCCCGGCGGGTAAGAAAGGACGGCGGGGCGGGACGGGGGGGGGAAGAGACGCCTAGGAGGGGGCTTTTAATCTGGGGTGCTTTGGCGGTTGTCATGGAGGAGAAGAGAAGGAAGAGGTGAGGTGGTGCGGAGGTTCGTGCTGCTTTTGCTAATCTCCTTCCCGACTTGCTCTGAGGGGACGGCAACGCCTCCTTGCCGCCCTTTCTGCCGGCCGCGGCGTCTCAGGCAGTCAGAGCGCGCCTTGTTGTTTTGCGCTTTCTAAGCGTCCCGGGCAACTTTCCCGCTTTAACAAGCTCAGCCTCGGCTTTCGAAAACCCGCCGCGCCTCTCAAAAGGACCGGGCGGGCAAAGAAAGTCGCGGTTGGTTCGCTTTGGGCGACCGCCAGGAAAGCGCGGGCCTTGCGTCCCTTTCGGAGCGGCCACCGCCGTTAATGGTCCCTTCACAGACCAAAACACAAAAACCCCACGGAGGGTGTGTGTGTGTGTGTGTGTCACCTTCTGTAGTGGCGGGAGCGCCTCTGGGCGCGCTTCAACCCGAGGGCTCGGAGGAGCAGTCCCGGGGCTTTCGCCCTCCTCCTCCTCCCCGCGTTTTCAGCTGTCGCCGGGGCAGGGGCGGGTGCTGGAACCCGGCAAGCAGCTGAAAGGGAGAGGGCGGAGGTGGAAGGCGAGCCGGGGGTGACTGGTGGCAGGCAGCGAAAGGGCAGCCTCGGCTACGCGGTTGCCAAGAGAAGGCTCCGGCAGCAGGCGGGGCCTCGGGTGACAGGTGGAGGCGGCGGCGGCAAAGGCGAGGCAGCTGTGCCTGGGCTGGAAGCAGCCGCCGCCGCCGCCGCCGCCGCCTTTCGGGCCTCTCTTAAAAGGGGGCGACGACAGTGGGATGCTGCCCTGGGATGGAGATGAGGAAGTAAAGCGGCCGAGCGTTTGAGAAAGCGAGAGGTGAGGAGGCACTTCGGGCTGCGCCTACTTAAGTTCCCCCCCTTTTTTTCTTTTTGGTGGAATCGGCGGCGCTTTTAACAGCTGCGCGGCAGGTGAAAATGGGGCAGGTGAAGTGTTCCCTGGCCTGCCGGAGGGGCAAAGTGGGGGTGGAGGGGCGGGCAGGCCCGAGGAGTGGGGGGGGGGGCTTCCTGCTGTCTGCGCTGCTGTTCAAGATGGAGCCTCTACTGCTCAACATTCCCAACATTAGGGGCTCGGAGTCATTAACTTTTTAGTAATAGTGGAGGATAGCTGTACTCCTCTCAGACTGTCCACGATTTCTTCACGAAGGTGGAAATATCGGGCAAATTCATTGGTCCAATGAATTTGCTCTTTGATCGTAATTGAACTGTAGTTTTTCAAAGAACCAGTGAGGCAATGTCATAATTGGTATTTAACAAATAATGTACAGAGCAAACAAACACTTAGTGATTAGGACAATACTTTAAGTTAGTTTATCCCTTGTATTAGTAATTAGCAGGTGCAAACCGGTTGCAGAAAACGGATATTTGATTGTCTTCATTTTAAATCGGGGAAGGGGAGGCTGGATAGTATGGGGAAAATTCACAATCTCTTCGTCTGTGCCTCTGTAGGCTTTAAAGATTCAACCCCAGTTTCAAGGTTTCCCCGTGGAGAAGTTCATCACATTTAACCAGATGTGGTTACATACATATGGGTCCACAAAAGTTTACCCTTTAAGGTCTGTGTTCTGTGAAGGATACACAGAAAAAACTATGAGTTCAGAAAAGGGACATGATTTCAGGAAATCAGAATATTAATCAAATAAGTGGTCCTTGTTTAGACCGGTAAAGTCTATAGTTTTTGTCTTTATTTACTTTTCAGAAGACATGATTTGGAAGTTGCAAGTGTTATGATACTCTTTTTCTAAGAAAGGATCTTCTATTTATAATAAACAGTATGAGTGAGAAAGATAATTATTTTTGGTGAAACATGCCAGTGTTGAGCCCTTGAGATTTCACATTGTAACTGAATTCTAAAATTGTAAAGTGTGAAAATGAAGGAAGTATTGGAGTTTTCAAATCTCCATTGAAGAGTGCAAAGAAAATAATGAAATTTCCATACCTCCAAGGATCATCATAATCAAATGCCATCAAATCAGTTCTGACTTATGGCAGTCCTTTTCAGAGTTTTCCAGGTAGAGAATACTCAGAAGTGGTTTACTGTTCCCTTCTTCTGGGGGTGCCTTGGGATGGTGTAATTCCCAACCTGCAACCAGATACCTAAACCACTGGGCTCACAGGGAAAAGAAACAAATGAAGTTTCAGATTCTGAAATAGAACAGAATATATTGAGGCTGTATTTTAAGTACTTTCATATGGGAGCCTCATATGAGAACCACTACTGTATTAAACACACTGATTCAATAGGTCTCTTAAATGTGTCACAATGCCATTTTTGTTACAATCACAATTGTCTGTTAGTCTACCACAGACATCTCTCTCTCAAAATTCAGTTGAACATAGTAATTTACTTCTGACACAGGATAGCTCTGCAGATTAAACTGCTGAGAATCCATTACTTGTAGAATAGCTAGTTAGTATTATGCAACTTCTAATTTCTTTGCTTGCACTGGACATTCACTATACTATTTTTTGATACAGGGACGATTTCTGTCCTAACCCTCTGACTTTGTTTTTGATTTTGTTGTTTTAAAAACTGTTCTTTTGTTACGGAGTTGAGTTTGATGCAGAATTCTGAGTTATAAGTTACATTTATTATTGGGTGAATATTTTAGGAAGCTAAGTAACTTCAATAAATAGTGTGGGTTATAGGTAATAATTACTTTGTTTTATTCTTTAAAGTTAATTATTTTCAAAATAGCTTTGATTTATGTAACAAATAATGAATAAAAACAAATATGTTTCGTAATCCAGAGATTAAACTGTTTATCTTGGTTCAAACTTTTTCCATACATAGTTTTAATTTAGGATTAATATTAAAGTGCAATACTTTTCTTCCAAAATGGTTATTTGGCAAGTGTGGATGGTGTTACAGAAAATATATTCTGAATATGTTTTATATGCATTGTCTCTGACACATTTTTGGTATCACCTGGCAGGACAAAATTCCAAATAGAGTAGTCCTAGAACAAGCTAGAATTTTTAGCATGTATACATTACTGAAACAGCGTCTCCTATTTTGAAGAGACACTTGTTCAGTAGGCTGAGGCAAAGAGGCAGTCCCAAAACCAGCAAAATCAGGGAGCTGGGCAGGGGACAGATTGTATTTGCCTTCAGTGTGGAAGGGATTGTCACTCTCGAATTGGCCTTCTCAGCCACACTAGACACTGTTCCATGTCCTCTATTCAGAGCATGTTACCATAATCTCTCAAGACTGAAGGATGTCTACTACTGTTCTGAATACTGTACATTTGTGGCGTTTATCCCGTGGCCCCTGCTTGTTTCACCAAACACAGAGGTCATGAAGGTATCTCGACACGCCCTCTGCCACACTGCCACCAGTTGATCTCTTTATCAACTTATTTCTTATGAAAGACTAAGGTCAATCCAGTACTGACTTTTAACAGGAACAGGTTTATTGACTACACGTGGTTTCAGGAATAAATCTTAAGCACATACTTAAAGTTCCACACAGCTTCATCATTTTACTTTAATCTCTTCTATATTAATTAACACTGGGCACGCTCTGACTAATCACTGCCTAATCACTCCTTAAACACTCTCTGCCTCCAAACCCTAAACTGTCCTCCTCTCTCTGGCTCTCTGACTGAACTCTCCCAGGCCCTGCCTCTTCAGCAGCTTCTTTGGCTGCGCCTCACAACCCTATTACCATACAACTTATGAATAATGCATAACTTCTGATGTGTAACTTAGGGTGGATGCCACAACATTATTTAATATTTAAAATGAAGCTGAACATTGGTACAGTATTTACCTATATTTTGAATTATAGTCATAGAAGTAGATTTACTACTGTCAGTTATTAATTTTCTTTGCAACAGTAACTTACTGAAAAGCTTGGTACAATGGGTGAGGTCAGATAGGCATTTAACACGCTTTTTGGTCTGCTTCAAGAATGGGTTGGTTTGATCTTTTTTTCAGCAATCACATAATGTAATCACAGGAAGGAACCAAATTATTCCTGGAGTGTTCCTACTGAACTTTACTGGCCCCTGTTAAAAAGGTAAAGGTTCCCCTTGACATTTTTAGTCCAGTCATGTCCGACTCTAGGGGGCAGTGCTCATCCCATTTTCAAGCCATAGAGCCAGCGCTTGTCCGAAGACAGTTTCCATTGCCACGTGGCCCACGTGACTAGGGAATGCTGTTCTACCTTCCCACCGAGGTGGTCCCTATTTACCTACTCGCATTTGCATGCTTTTGAACTGCTAGATTGGTGAGGAGCGATGGGAGCTCACTCCATCATGTGGATTCGATCTTACCACTGCTGGTCTTCTGACCCTGCAGCACAGGCTTCTGCAATTTAGCCCACAGTGCACTATGTTCTTGTTAGGAGTTTCTTATACTGTATTTTGATACAGGTAGGATCACTCTGTTTTGTTTCCCGTGTGTGTGTGTGTGTGTGTGAGATCACTGGAAAAACAAAATCGAAAAATCACTTTGAATTTAAGAGCCACTTCAGGATACTGGCAAATTAAATACTTCCTTGACTCTGGGAAGGGCTGAGAAAGTGGAAAAAAGAAGAAGAAGAAGTGTATTAGGGCAGCATGTAAGTGCTTGCATCACTTTTTTTAAAAAGACATATCGAAAACGTTCTCCCAGAAGCAGGAAGAGACCGGTCAGAGCAATGAGGGTTTTTTGTTTGTTTGCTCTTTTCCTAAAAGTCTGGTGGAGAATCTGTCTGCAGCTGAATCAGGCAGGCTCTCAACTGGACCTTTTCTTCTCTTTTTTTAAAAAATCACTTGCTTGGATCCTCCACAGGGTCAAGGAAGTATTTATTTTTTTAAAATCCTGAAGTGGCTCTTAAGCCACTTCACAATAGTGGCAAATTGAGAGCAGGTGGCTCCAGAACAAGTCGGGCCCCTTGAGGTCTGTATGCCCTTTGCATGTGAGGATTGAACCAAATGGCCTACAGGACCTCCTAATTAACCCTGTTTAGCTCAATTTAGCCTGCTTCTTTGAGACCATATAACTAGTCCTATGTTTTTAAAATGGTATAAGAGAATGTCTAACTGATGTGCTTCTTATTTATGAAAGAATAAATCCCAAATAACTGCCTGGAACTTACTTCTGAATATATATGTTTAGAACTGCACTGTAAGATATTAAGGAAATAAAAAGAACCTAATGTAAGCAAAAAAAATTATAGTGAACTTAGTAGCAAGGATTATCAGAGTTGTATCTTGAATTAGTTCTTACTGGGGTGCTGGTACCATTTCCAAATGCATACTGGAGTAGGTGAAACTGATGTGATGAGAATTTATATACAGTATTTAATGTCCCAGACTTTGGGGACTACGGACAGATGTTTTGTGTATTAACATCTAATTGTAACACTAATGGAGGCTGCAGGATTGCATTCTAACTTTATGCAGCCTTTAAATGTTTTATTTCTATACTGCTTTTCTTGCAACATGGAGAACTTGCTATGAAAACAAACAAAGGTTATAAAAGTACATACTACTTATGGGATTTGCCATCTTTTTGGAAGATGTGATACAAACTCCTTAGCCTCATCTCGTTTTCTTTGTCCTTCCTCAAAGAAAGTAGGGTCTTTAATATTCTCTAATAAGGTGGATGGGAATTTTCTAATATTTCTGTCAATTTCTTCAGGAGCTTTTTCATATCAGCTGTGATGGGCTGCCGCAGGAGTGTTAGAACTCCTGAGGGGCAGGGACTGGATATTCCCTTGGCCCTAAAAGGATGGAAATTACAGAGAAATACCAGTTCCATTTCTGCTGTTTAAAGCTGGGACCCCATTCTGCAAAGGACTACAGAGACACTGTGTTTTCCTTTGTGTGCTAAGTCAAATAAAGTTAAGTAATGTTGTAAGCCGCCTAGAGTGGTCGAAATGACTAGATAGGAGGGGTATAAATACAATAAATAATAATAATAATAATCACCAGAACTTGCTGCCTTATTATGGGTGCAGCAGCCGGGGCCACTCACAAAGCTGCAAACTAAAGGGGTACTCTTTCCACATCATCATCTATATCATTTACAAAGATATTGAATAATGTCCAATTTAGGATAGAACCCTGTACCACTCCACTTCTCACTCTCTTCCAGGATTATGATGAATCATTGGTCAACACTCTTTGGGTGGACTGTCAACCAGTTACAAATCCACCTAACATCACTTAGCCCACACATTCTCAGCTTGGCCACAAGGATATCATGAGGGACCTTGCCAAAAGCGTTGAGAGCAAGTTGTACTATATTCACAGTATTGCTCTTATCTACCAGTCTTGTGACTCTATAAAATAAAAGATTAGTCTGGCATGCCTTCTTTTTCAGAAATCTATGCTGAGTTTCCCAAATTGTAGCATCCTTTACTAAATACCTGCAGATTGACTTTTTAATTATCTGTTCTAGAACTTCTTCTTCTTCTTCTTTTTTTTTTTTTGATATTGAGGACTGGTTGGTAGTTGTCTGGATCAACAATTGCTTGTCTCTAGTCTTCAAGGGCCTCATCTGTTCTCAAAGAATTTTGAAAGATTATAGAGAGAGACCTGAGATTATATATGCAAGCTCCTTTCGTACCTTTAGATGGAGTTCATCTAGCCATGGAAACTTAAATTCATCTCTTTCTCTGTCTTGAGCAGCAGCCTCCTTATTTCCTCCTTTATTTTGCTTTTTCCAGGTTGAGTATGGTTAATTTTAAATTTTAAATTTTCTGATAAACCTAAAGCAAAGTAGGAGTTCTAAAGTTTTGCCATCTCTCTCTCTTGTCCTTAGCAGTCTCTATCCTCTCCATCAAGTGAACCATTTCCTTGTTCTTTCTTTTGCTTTTAACATAGCTGAAAAACCCTTATTATTTTTTTATCTCTCTTGCAAGTTCATTTTAAGCTTAGGTTTCCTAACTTTCTCTCTACAAATAATGAATACCTTTTTGTATCCATCCACCCTGGTTTCTTTAGATGTCTCCCATATTTCATACTCATTATAATTGATTGTGGTTGTACTTTCAGCATCTCACTCTTTAAAAATTCACATCTATCATGGACTCCTTTTCTCTGAGTATTTTTGATCATAGCCGGGTAGGTGGGGCTATTCAGCCTTGGAAGGCAGCCCATCTAGGAGAAGGAAAACTCCGATTTCAAACCTCCACTGCCTTGTGGCTATATCCACTGATGGAAAAGGCTTCAGGAGTTAACCTTGAGGCAAAATCCAGAGCCAGAGTCACAGAAGCAGTTTGTGTCGTTCTGGCAACTCTTGCGACATGGTTGGAACCAGTTGTATTGGCTCTTGTCTTTTCATTGGACTATTTCAGCAATGTGGAGAAGGGGGATTTGCTGCTTGGGTAACAGCCTATCCTCCATATTATTTTACCCAGGCTTCATGCTCTGGAGAGGACATTCCAGCTTCGCATACAGCGTCGAAGCAAAATAAAGGAGCTGGACAGGGGACAGATTGTATTTGTCTTCAGTGTGGAAGGGATTGTCACTCTTGAATTGGCCTTCTCAGCCATACTAGATGCTTTTCCATGTCCTCCATACAAGACACGTTACCATAGTATCTCAAGACTGAAGGATGCCTGCACTCTGATCATAAAACCTCATCCAGTAGTTCTTTGAGCTTAATGAATCAGCTTAACTAATGTCTAGAGTGTGTGTTATACTATTCTCAGCTTTCCCTTTCTCAGTATAACTCTTAAGAGAGCATGGTCAATTCCACCCAAAGTTACCTCTGTTTCCACCTCATTGACCAATTTCTCTCTGTTATCTAGAGTGGCTGATCCCTTTGTTGCTTCCTATACCTTCTAGAAGATGACATCAGCAAAGGAAATGAAGAATTGGTTGGGCTTTGCATTCTTGGTGGAGCTGGCTTGCCTTTTCCTTGGGGTAGCTGAGATGTCTCATTACTTCCATGTCCTCTTTGAATGTTTGGCAATTTGATCTAGGAGGACATCATCCAAATCTTCAGGCTAACCAAGAGATCTGTAGCAGACCCTCACTATGACATCAGTATTATTTCTCTCTCCTTTGATTGTTCTCCAAAATCCTCCCCACCAGTCTATGTTCCAACTCACGTATCACCTCACAGCTGTGCACACCTTTACATACTGTGTTACTCCTCTATGCATCTCACTTAGATTGTTCCTTTTGATTGTTTTTTCAGTCACTACATTCTGGTTAAAAGTCGCATCCCACCAGGATTCAGTAATGCCTGTTAAGATGTAGAACAAACTTCCAAAGTGTATAGTTACTTACTATGTTTGATTTTTCAAATACTTTCCATTGATGCCAGATCAGATGAACCACACAGTGAGTGAAAGTGTAATTATTGATGACAGCAAAGATGACTGAGTTCAAGGTGAAGACTTTGAACTAAAATAGATGTAACCTCAGAGAATCACATTGTTTCTACTACATACTTGTCTTTGCCACCCAAATTTCCATTAGGGGAAAATTTCATGGATGTGTATTAACTTCCTTTTTCCATTCTGACAACATATATATTTTGGTTCTTATTTTAGGCGGTGTCTTTCCCAAACTTTTTAAGATACTATCACATGACTGCTAAATTAACCGGAGTGTTGGCAATGAATTCTACAATATACTTAGTTTTCAATTTACTTTTTAAAAAGCAAAAATTAAGAGATAACAACTTTCTGTATTTTTAACTGTAGAAAGTGGATGAGGCCACGCTCTCCCATGCCTTTTATATTGGAACACTGAGTATTACTTAAGGCTAGATCTAAACAGCCCCTTGCCATAGACAAAGGATGAGCATGTGCCCTCCGGACCATCAAATCTGCAGCTGAGTCTGGACTGTCAGTTGCATTTTATTTTATCATGGATGGTGGGGCAATGTCTTCCATTGTACCCAAGGGTAGTAGATTAAATTGAGGTATACAATGCAGGTGCATTGCATATACTGTTCTGTCTTACAACAAAGTGGAATGGCTGTCCCCATGCCTCTGTCATCTGTCATCTCAGGCAGTCTATGCTTAATAAGTAGGTCCAGCCCTGGTGCTACCTGTTTTCTCCATGGACATGTGGCTTGTGGCATTGCCTGTAATCTTCCCCCTGCCTTCATAGACCTCATAGAGCTGATACTGAATTTCTAATCTTGACTATCTGACTTTAGTGGGGATTTGCTTCTTTTTACGGCTTAATTCAGAAAGTAGTAGCATGGAGATGTTATTTGCATTTCTTTCATTGGTTTATGTGAAATATTTTATAAATGTCTGTGTTGATAATTACATAAATTAGTATTGACTTGAAAATTCTGATTTTTCTCAATTGAATGGAGAGATTACAATGAATGACGCACATGTTGAAAATGAATACTGTAGATTTTTTTACTCCATATTTCTGTTAGCAAGTTCACCATTCCAAAGGCTAGTCTACACTTTTCAGATTCATAAACTAAAGACTGTAAACTAAATAATAATGGCAGAAACAATGGAATTTCCATTTATTGAATTCTTTCTGTTGTTGTGTGTTGTCATTTATAAAATTAATGCTGTGCTTGTTCTATTGAACAAGCTTAACTGAATGGTGTAGTGTAGAAAAGTGATGCTATAAGATGTTGCATGGCATTGTTCTTTTGAAAGAGAATGCCAGTCAGTTTCAAACAAATCACAGGCACAGACAGCTGAAATATCACATTTTATTTTAGTTTGTGTCACTTTTGTCAAAATTTAGACCATGTAGCTTTTTACTCTTTAAGTGTCCACTGGACCTTTTTTTAACTTTTGGACCCTTAATTAACCATTGTTAATTGATATGTACAAATTTGTGCAGCCTAAGGATGCAGTTATGATCCACGGAGAGCCAAAAGCCATCAATGTGTGCTGAATCCTTGTGCTTCTTGGCTCATAAAAGCACCTGTGGCATCAGTGGGGGACTGAGTGAATGATAAGGGAGGTGGAGGGCATCTCTGTGCAATAAGGAAGCATTCCAGCCTGTATAGAAGAGATTCTGGTAAGATTGTGATTTTAATAAAGGAAATCTTCCTTGAACCCCACAAGTTACCTGGAGAACAGAAACTTCATGTTACAACAGTTTCACTGGCTACTATATGGCCTGGATCCAAACTATCTGAATGACTCTCTTTTCTGGATCTTGAGATATGAGCCAGGTCAGCTTTCTTTTGGTCCTTCCACTCTTATAGTCACATTTGGTGATGGCATAAGAGAGGGCCTTCTCAGTGGCTACTTCCAGACTGGAATTCTGTCCCATGGGAGGCTCAACAGGATCCTCTCTGATCTCCTTCCGCCAGCAAGCAAAGACATTTTTATTAAGTCAGGCCTTTGGTTACTAGCTACCTATGGTGGAGGAATCATTTAAAGCAGAGGTTATTAACCTTGGGTAACCAAGGTGTTCTTGGACTGCAATTCCCAGAAGCCTTCACCACTACTTATGCTGGTTGGGGCTTCTGGGATTTGCAGTCCAAGAACACCTGGGTTACCCAAGGTTAAGAACCTCTGCTTTAAATGATTCCTCCACCATAGCTAGCTAGTAACCAAAGGCCTGATTTAAAGGATGAGTTTTGCATCTTCTCTTTTTCTCTCACTGTCCTTTTAAATGGTTTTAATTCAATGTTTTTTTTAAAATAACTTGCGTAACTGTTTGAAATTGCTTTTAAAAATACTGTAATAGACCACTTCTTAACTCTGTTTTAATTAATGCTGTAAGCTGCATTAGGTCTTGCGTTGAGAAAAAGGAAAGATATAAATATGTAAGTTAAGTTGTGGGAGGGAGGCTGTTTCCTCCCGAACAACCTGATACTGTATATAGTTGCAGAGACTTCTAAAGTCAACTTTTTTTACTTGTTTTCTTTTAACACTATGAATTTGCTGTTGAGGTCCAGCAGATGACTTTAAAGAGATATAATTAGTTTCAAAATGACTCCAATTTGAAATGAAACATTGTTTTGATGTTGCATTAAAAACATTATTGGTATATATTGTTGCTGAATCTATGTGAAGTTTGTGGGGCTTTAAGCTTTAATCTGTAAACCGCCCATAGTAGTGCTTGTGCTAAAGGGGTGGTATATAATGCAAACAAGCAAATAAATAAATACTAAGTTAATTTTATTAAACAGTAATACCATTTGGTTCATCATGGCATGGACCTGGGGAAAAAGACAGCACCCGCTGAATAGGTATTTCTCATTGTGTTTTTTAGAAGCCTTTCAGGAGAAAACAGAAATAAAAGCAAACTCTGTCTTAAAATATATGTAATATACTGTATTAGGCTATTTAGGGAATAATGGATCTAATTTACTGCATTAGCCTTAAAGGATTAGACAGGAGCAACTCTGAAAAATTCACCTTTCTGTAGTGCCGTTAATGTACAGTACTTTTCTTTTGTTGCTTAGAGAGTTATTTGCTTTTTCCCCTTTCTCCCAAATCTGTAAGTTCTAGCACCAGAACAGAAACTTTTTCAGTTTGAGGGCCAGATTCATTATCAGAGGAGTTCTCATTTCACTGATCTGCAAAGTCAAAAGCAACAGTCACCCTGCCAAAATAGTTTTACCTTTTTTTTAGCCAGAATAGCATAGGAAAATACATACAAAAGTTAAGGTAACTACAGAACAATGATATCATGGGAAGTAGTCCGTGACCCACTCAAGTCAAGGAGAATCTCATTCTGCCTCAGCTGAGCTTTTCTCCCTTGTTCTAACTCTTTAGTACTTTCCAAAGTTGTATTCAGTGGCCTACTGGTTAAGTGCTACATAACACAGATGGAAAGGATCTAAACATTCTAAAGTCAATTGGCAAAAATGCAGACAAAAATCAGTCACTTATAAAATTAAAATTTCTATCAAAGGGCTATTTCTTGTTCCCTTTGTCTCAAAGAGCAATGGACCATCCGCAAACCTATCTCATGTACTCTGCCAATTTTCAAACAACTTCATGAAGTCATTTTCTAAATATACACCCGTCAACACCTATGTACGTTTCATTGATTCTCAGGATCTACTCTGGTTTTGACTTATTATTGTATTTCAACCTTTGTCTCTTTCCAATTTCTCGTTATACTGGTGGAATGCACTTTGTTCCCCATGCCCTTCACATAAGAATGCAGCTGTGACCTGTTAAATAATGTGTTTATAAAATCTATTCTATATAAATTAGATACAGATGTTTATTTATGTAGTATTTATGATGTCACATATTGGAAACTTCTAAAAAATAGCTTTTGGATATTTGGGTAGAAAGTACTAATCTTTTTACTACCAAAGGGTAGCGTTAGTATTTTTGCCTCCTGAAACACAGAAGTAAACCCCACCCAGTTTTGTCTCCTTAATAAAGTGTTCTTAAGTTAGCTGTAGTGATTTTGAAAAGCAGTGTCATTCCTTGCCCTCCAGTGGCTGAGAGCAACGTTTTTAGCAGCAGAAAGTATGTGAGCCATGCCTACTAGGAGACCAGTTTAAAAGGTGCCGTATGTGCAGAACCTATTTAAACATCGTCCTTGTGGAAGGAAAAAATAGCAGATTTGTTTGTTCTGATTGCCATAAAAAGTTGTTCACTATGAAATCATTGCTTTATTTCCATTCAGTATAGGAAACTGTATGTGGGAAGCAGGGAGAGAAAATACGACAAGCAATATTCACCTCAACAACTGTGATACAGAGAGTTCTCATGTATGTAGGTTAGAGATGGGCATGAACTACTGGTTTGGTGTGGTTTGTTTCCCAGGTCCCACCATATGTTAGCTTAAATTTATATTAGAGATGGGCACAAACCACTGGTTCAGTGTTGCGGTGTGCTGTTTCCTGTCTGAACATCTGATCTGCAGTTCGGCGCCCCCCCTCTGGCAGGTGTCCCTCAGCAGCAGTGCCCTGCCCCACCTGCTATGGGTACCCTGGAAGGGCCAGGGTGCTGAACCCCAGGTCAGCTGTTTGTTTATTTGTTTATTTGTTTATTTGTTTATTTGTTTGTTTATTTATTTATTTATTTATTTATTTATTTATTTATTTATTTATTGGATTTCTATCCCGCCCATTTAGACCAAAGGTCTACTGTTCGGATGGGGAACAGTGCACCGCATCATTGAACCAGCGTTTTGTGCCCATCTCTAATATAAATTTAAGCTAACATATGGTGGGACCTGGATCTGGGTCTCACCTCTGCATTGTGTATACAGTTTGAAGAGGCTTGCACATATATATATAGCTCATCTTCTTAGCCTTGTTCTGTATGATTGGTACTTCCCAGTTCTTTTTTGAGAGGTAGTGTTTTATGTGGACTGTGTCTACATTATTGGAGGCTTTCTTTCCATTGTGTACTTAATATATATATATATATATATATATTTAATTAAAAAAATAAGTAACGAAACAACTTATACTACAATGCCAGACCCAGTCAGGTAATAACAAGATTAAGCAAAATCTTAATCTGACTGATGTCCAATGGTCTTAAGTACTTAAAATGTGTACTTCCAAAGATGAAGTTAGTTAATTGTGGGACTGGACTATGTCTTGTCTGTACTCATGTATCGAATCCATGGGTTTGTCAAAAAGAATTTGTCGTTTTAATTTGTGTGTCTTAATATTTTTAATTTATTTATTAGCTTATCCATGCAGGTTAGCTGACGGATTCTTCAAACCAAAAAGTAGTTTTGGTAATACTTAAAAACTTATATTTATGAGTGATTTTTAAAATGGCCATTGTGAAAACTGTCAGTTCTTTTTGTACTGGTCCCTTTGTTTTCAATGAATAACAGATAGCAGTGCCAAAGCCTCACATTTCCATACATCTTGATGTGTCATGTTCAATTCAATATTTTTTACTTCTCCCTAAAACTTTCTGTTTTGGGACATTATATGTGTGTGTTTAATATTGTTTATTCCTCCCCATAGACTCTACAGCACTTCAGTAAAAGTCTATAAACAAACTTGGATAACTTTACATTTGTGCATTGCCTTTAGGGATACCAAGCTGGTTCCAAAAGTTAGGGAGGACCAAATTTGGTTTCTGTTTGCAGTTGAAAGCAACATTTGCAAGTTGATTCTGCAGGATAGTCTGAAATTAGTGAAGTTGTACGTTGTTTTGGCCAACTGCATAATTACAGTGATGTGGCAGTTCTGGAATTTTCCCCAAGCCGCCTCCTTCCATATGAGCCTACCCAGCAGTTAAGGTCCAGCCAGGGGGCCCTTTTGAAAGAGCCGTCCCTCAAGGAGGTAAGAGGGACGGCTTGTAGACAAAGGGCCTTTTCGGCAGCTGCCCCCAGACTATAGAATGCTCTCCCGACTGAGAGTCGTCCGGCACCGACGCTGATGACATTTTGGTGCCACGTCAAAACCTTCCTGTTCCAGAAGGCTTTTAATTGAAATAACATCAACTGTGGATCCTGATGGCAATTTTTAGAGTATCTATTTTAATTGTATTTTAATCGTTTTATCTTTTATTGTATTTTAATTGTATTTTAATTGTTGTAAGCTGCCCAGAGACCTTTGGGTAGAGTGGGCAGCATATAAGTTAAATAAATAATAAATAAATATTAGTTAGGCATCCTTCAGTCTCGAAAGACTATGGTAACGTGCTCTGTATGGAGGACTTGGAACAGTGTCTAGTGTGGCTGAGGAGGCCAATTCGAGAATGCCAATCTCTTCCACACTGAAGACAAATACAATCTGTCCCCTGTCCAGCTCCCTGGTTTTGCTGCTTTTGTGACTTCCGCTTTGCTTCAGCCTGCTGGGCAAAGGTCTCTTCAAATTGGGAGAGGCCGTGATGCAACGCCTGCCTCCAGGCTGAATGCTCAGATGTCAGGGTTTCCCATCTGTTGAGGTCTATTCCTAAGGCCTTCAGATCTCGCTTGCAGATATCCTTGTATCGCAGCCGTGGTCTCCCTCTGGGGCGATTTCCCTGCACTAATTCTCCATACAGGAGATCCTTTGGAATCCGTCCATCAGCCATTCTCACGACGTGCCCAAGCCAACGTAGACGTCGCTATTTCAGTAATGCGTTCATGCTGAAAATTCCAGCTCATTCTAGGACTACTCTGTTTGGAACTTTGTCCTGCCAGGTGATACCAAAAATCCATCGGAGGCAATGCATATGGAAGGTGTTCAGCTTCCTCTCCTGCCGTGCACAAAGGGTCCAGGACTCACTGCAGTACAGGAGTGTGCTTAGGACACAGGCTCTATGGACCTGGATCTTCGTATGTGTCATCAGCTTCTTACTGAGCCATACTCTCTTTGTGAGTCTAGAGAACATAGTAGCTGCTTTGCCAATGCTTTTATCCAGCTCGACATCCAGAGAGAGGGTGTCAGAGATGGTTGAGCCAAGGTACACAAAGTCATGACCAACCTCCAATTCTTGTGTGGAGATGGTAATAGAAGGAGGTGAGTCCATGCCCTGGCCCATGACTTGTGTTTTCTTCAGGCTGATTGTTAGTCCAAAGTCTTGGCAGGCCTTGCTGAAACGATTCATGAGTTGTTGGAGGTCTTCAGCAGAGTGGGCAACAATAGCTGCATCATCTGCGAAGAGGAAGTCCCGCATGCATTTCAGTTGGACTTTGGTCTTCGCTCTCAATCTAGAGAGATTAAAGTATATATATAAATAAAGGACATTTTCCGGGGGGGGGCACTTTGTGGATATCCAAAACCCAAACTTCACCAAACTTGCAGGGCTTGTAGAGGAGAGTCAGAGGAAGTTTCTGTATGATTCTGGTGTCTCTAGGTGCCTGGGGGGGGGATTTTGTAGCCCAATCTTAAAAATCACTAAAAATTCATTGATCCATATTTGTCACAGGACATCAGTTCTGACAATGCTAATAAAAAATTAGCAATTTTAAAATTAATTTTGCAATTTGTTTTTTAAATTTGTGTCCATCTCTAAAAGCAACCAGTAACAGAACAATAAATTACAGTACAGTGTTCTAAAGCTTCATTTAAAAAACATTTAACTACTTTCACATGCCTCTTCACATTAAATACTTTGCTAGAAAAATACTACAGGATAAGATACAAAATGTAATTTCTTTGTTTTATAGGGGACCTGATTTGAGGCTAGTGAGCTGGGTGTCTAAAACATCATTGTAATTGTTTATTATTGTAATTCTTCATTTTTTAACCAGATACTTCTTCAGCTGCAATTATATGCATTATGTTATCTTGAGCTATTAGTAAATGAGTCAAAATTTCTCTAGTGAGTTGCTTTGTATTGTAATACAAGAATTGTTTTGTTGTTGTGACAGTAGTTAATCTTATAATTGACATGATATTTTAATCACAGTACTGGTTTGCATGCATTTCACACAAGGGTTTAAACAGGTCGTCTTCTTGAACAGATGCTTGCTGCTGTCAGTTTTGACAATGATGGGGAAACCTCAGTTCATTTCCACACCTTAGTGTGGATGATTGATATACATGAAACTGATCTCTGTCTAATGGATATATGTATTGATCTCTTCTGACATGGATCATATGAATGTCTGAATTTGGGTGCTTGTCTCTAACTTAAATAACAGCCTTTTACATACAGACCTGATTTTGCAAATCATTATAGAAGCTTGCATAAATTATCTCATTTACACATTGGATAAATTTAAAAAAACCTTCCCCAAATGTATTGATGCATGTAATAAAATAATTATTATACATATGTCCTTTAAAAATACATGGTTCTTATTACATTTCAATATTACAGAAAATATATCTGAAACTCTTGACTGCTACTAGGTTTTGCATATTGAATTGAATTTACTTTATTGTCATTGTACTTCCATACAATGAAATTAAATGCCATCTCCAGTATACATGATAATACATACAAAAATATAGCATCCATAACATGGGGACATGTATAAATATGATTGTCATATAGTTTTGCTCTTGATCCATGAAAATTCACATTTAAAAATAGCAATTAGTCTTTAAGCTGCCACAACATTTTTTGTCTCTCTTTTTTCATTTTTAGTTTATTTTTTGTTGTCTGATAATGAGAGATGAGCATGAGTATTACTTTAAAATTTGTAATTATCAGCAATCACTTGACAAACAATTATGTTCTTACAGAAATGTCTTGTGGCTCATTTATAGTCCTTAATTAGAAGTGGGTATTCTTCCTTCATTTGTGGGATACATGAATGCCACCAAACAGTAAAACTCAATCTCTATCAGGCTGTTCAAATGTCTTCCTGCTACTCTAGGAAATGTAAAATAACAACAGAAATATTAATTGACTATTGTTTGAGATCACTACTTCAAGAGTGTGTTGCAAGTGTTAGAAATCTGTAAAGGGACCTTGCCTATTCAGGAAAGGCATCTTAGTGTCTAGTTTCAGAAATTGTTCCATTTTTATGCTTTATCAAGAGCAGAGTGGTATGCCCCCTGATTACAGGCTGTGGGTATTTGATGAAAGAAATAATCAATGACAGGGCTGCAAAACAATTCTGGCATTGACCCTGCCCCAGAAACCTATGCAATCTCAACAGTTTGATACACACGTTTAGGAGCAACTGTTGAGTTGTTCTAAATACTAGGAGATTGTAATTGTGCTGCTAATTAACTTGAGAAGACTTACAGCTATATTGTAGAATAAGATAAAGTATCCGAAGGGAAAACTCTATACTTTAAGAAAAGCCATCTTAAGGAAAACAACAGAGCCTTTGAACATCAGTGTCCAATTTTCTCCCCTCTCTAGTATAGCACATTGTGGCATCCACTTTAGTTTCAACTCTGATGTTTTTGCTTGATGCTGTGCTTTCTACTTTTTTTTAATCAGTGCATTCTGGCTCAAATACTAGTGCTCTGCATACACTACTGAACCAATGTGATAATATCTAAAAGCAGGAAGTTTGATACGACTTTTTGCAGTAAATTAGGTGTTCCACTTTAAGCCAGTTCTTTGCTTCCCATCTTCCTTCCCATTAGAAGTCCTCTTAAATAGCTTTCTCTTGTCTTGCAAATAAAATTCCTGTGCTAAGAATTCGGCTTCAAGCAGAGACGCTGCTGTAGAGTAGCCAGTGATTCATTCATATCTGTGATTAGCTGCGTATACACAGCCCAGATTTAAAAATAAATAAATAAACCAGGGCTAAAGTTTGTTAATACTGATTTTTTCTTGTTGACTGCTTCAAAATAATAATAATTTATTTATTTATTTATTTTATTTATATCCCGCCTATCTAGTCACTTAAGACCACTCTAGGCGGCTTACAACAAGCGTGATAAAATTTATAATTGAGATATAATTTATCTCAGTAGGACCAATGATAAGATGCTGCCCTCATATGTTGACTTAATCATAGATTGTTTGGAACAACACATATTTTGAGTATGAGAGGGACATGGTCATGAAAGAGCTCCACTTAAAAGAAGGTATCAGATATAATATTTCTATGGAATAGAAGTATGCTGGTGGTGATGGTGAAGAGGCAATGGTGATGATAAAGGTGATAATACAGCTTGAGCTCTAAAGTAAAGAAAGAAGCAAAAATGACTAAGAATCTTGATAATTTAACTTCATGGCCACTGTTGCATTCAGCCTCTAAAAAAGTAAAAAGCTAACAAACATTTGCTAATTTATTGAGTGGGGGAATTATGTTACCAGGATATCACAGAGTAAACCCAGTAGATAAGCATATTACAGTGGTGCCCCGCATAGCGAGGTTAATCCGTTCCGGATTAACCTTCATTATGTGAAATCTTCGCTAAGCGGGAAGTAAAAAGCCATTGGAATGCATTAAACTTCATTTAATGCGTTCCAAATCGGCCCTAAACTTCCCACTTAGAGAAGTTTCCTGGCCCCGGGCAGCCATTTTCGCGCCCTCGGCAAGCGAGGGGAGGGCGCGAAAACGCCGTGCGGGGCCATTTCAGGTCATCCGCGGCTGTTTTGAAGCCGCAAAACAGCTGTTTTGCGGCTTCAAAACGGACCCGAAATGGCCCTGCGCGGTGTTTTCGCGCCCTCGGCAAGCGAGGGGAGGGCGCGAAAACGCAGTGTGGGGCCATTTCGGGTCATCCGCAGCCATTTTGAAGCCGCAAAACAGCTGTTTTGCGGCTTCAAAACGGACCCGAAATGGCCCGCGCCGCGTTTTCGCGCCCTCCCCTCGCTTGCCGAGGGCGTGAAAACACCGCATGGGGCCATTTTGGGTCATCCGGCGCCCATTTTGGAGCCGCCGAACGCGGCTCCAAAATGGCCGCCGGACTCCCCAATCGTCGCAATGCGAGTGCGCCGATTGGGTGCTCTGTATAGCGATCCCGAAAAAAGGGATCGCTATACGGATTCGTCATTATACGGTGCGCTCGCTAAGCGAGGCACCACTGTACTTAAATCATTGCACGTAATTACAGCTTCAAAAACCTGGTAACAAAGACTTTGGTAATAAAGCAAAGTGTGCTGCTTATATACCACCCCATAGCGCTTCAAGCACTCGCTGGGCGGTTTACAAGTTAATTATGCAGGCTACACATTGCCCCCCCCCAGCGGGCTGGGTACTCATTTTACCCACCTTGGAAGGATAGAAGGCTGAGTCAACCTTGAGCTGGCTACCAGGGATTGAACCCCAGGTCGTGAGCATAGTTTTTGGCTGCAGTACAGCAGTTTAACCACTGCGCCATGAGGCACAAATAAGTTTTTGGTAAAGCTGGGATGTGTGTCTGTTAACACCTTTTGTATTTACCTGTATACATTCTTACATTGTATAAAACAACACTATGCTAACATGTTTGGCATATAACGCACATGGTGAATATTTGGTATAGTTTTAAAAATAATGTTGAACCTTTTCTTATGCGTAACTTTAGAAGAGATAGTTGGGTTAGTCTCTGCAAGCATGTCAGGCAAAATTCAAAGAAAAAAACAAAACAAGACAAAAACATATGGCAACTTAAAGACTATTATATTTTAATGTGATATTTCTGCTGTTATCTACTACCACTGTTATTTTCTTCACAACTACCAAGCTCTCATCTCTTATCACAAGGCTCAAAGGTAAAAACTGTCAATATTCCCTGCATTAACACATGTGATTCCTCTGTCATCTTCTTTTATTTACTTTTATATATTCTCCCCATTCCTTGAGACTTTTACTGAATCCCCAGTTTTCATCCCCCTCCTCCCTCCCACCTTGCTTAGGCCTGGTATCTGTTTTCTGATTCTTTGAGGAATGTTTACAACAGAACCCTAATCCAAACACACGCCATAAATTACTGTATGATGTACCCCACACCAAATACTCCTATAGGCAATGAATATTTAGAATGTTCTTGTGAAACTGATACTTCTTCCATTATTACATTCTGTTTCCATATGTCTGACTAAGTGGATGTGTCCAGAAAAGCTCACATTAAAATATAATAGTCTTTAAAGTGCTACATGTTTTTTCTTGTTTTGTTTCTTTGGATTTTGCCTGATTTTCTTATACTGTAAGATAGTAAGTTGTTTCTCAATTAGATCTGCTTCAGCATTCATTAAAAATGCAAATTAACATCATGATAGACATTAAAATGAGAAGCATTTTTTAATCAACTGACATTTCATAAAATGTTAAGATCTGCTACTACAACATGTAATTCTGTTCCTTTGAAGTAAGTTAACATTTCTGTTTCTTTTTCACTCCAAAATTGGATACTATGGAAGGGTATTATATTAGCACTTGTAATGGAGACAGTGGCCTTTTCTTGCACACAATGCTTTACTTGTGAGTATAAACTTTAGACTCCAAAGACTAGATTCTGACTATAAGAAAACAGATTTGGTGGGTCTCTTGCAGTTGGCAATTTCACTTCTTTTTTTTTCTTGGCTTGACAGCATACCCTTTAAAAAAAAAATAGATATTTGATTTTAAAGCTTTTACTTTCCCCATTTGTAATACAATAAAGAATCCACATTGAAAAGGGATTACTGTGCTCCATACTTCAAAATGTGTTACTTTGAACCACCAATGATAGTTGGCAACATGCTACATAAAACAGCAGGATTCGTTTTATGAATTATTTGGCATTACCATCTGGATTTCTTTACATCAGTTTCAGTGTAACAATTTCATATACACCTTTCAGTATCTTTTTTTCTTTTTTCTGTATTCTTTCCATTTTGAACAGTTACACACTGTAATAAACTGTTTTGCATTTCTTAGCTTCATGTAATATCTAAAGTAGTTAGTTAATGAAACCATTCAACTCTAAATAAACTTTATTCACAAGAAGCAAAGCAAAGCAAAGCAAAACAAAACAGGATTGAGTTTATTAAATTAATTATACATAACTCTTTAGATTTAGTTCTATGAATAATTTCCACGAAAAGGAAAAATGGTATCTCCTAATTTCAGGTCCTAATAACTGGACCAAAACACCTGTTTGCGTGAGATTTGTGTGACATACACTCTTGCCATAAGTGAGACTGTCTCTCAAAGAAGCATTTAAGTGTATTTTGGTTTAGATTTAGAGTAGGGAGCACTGACCTTGAAACAGAATGGGTTTCATTCTCTCACGATACCACCTCTGTATCAAACCAATATAACAATCTGCAGAAACGTTTGCTCTCCTAACTCATCACCTTGCAGTAATCTCAGAGTTACTATTAGCTAATATTTCAGATACATAAACTGACATGCAGAAATGGACTGGATCAGCATAACAGCTCTCACAACAGCTCTAATGTCACTTTAAAACGTACTAAACTATTGTTGTGATTGCTTTTTAGTGCCACAGCTCTCCACATAAGGAAAAAAAAAAGCCTCAAATGCAAGGATTCTAAAAGCCAATATAGCCCCCTCAACTGAGATGCAATGCAGCTTAAAAACAGATTAAACATTTCCCAAGAGGGCACCGACACCAACTCAAACACCATATGACCATCACTTGATTTCTAAATCAGTTATATTTGGAACAGAGCTTATTGTGAGGCAAATGTAAATGTCAACAAGCATTTAGTGTCAAACTGCCCCTTTCCTGCCTCTTGGGCTGTCCCTGCCTTTGCTGTCAACAGCGGCCATGTGTGGCTTTGACCTTGGTTCCAGCACCTTGCTAGGAGGCTGAGCAGAAGGATGGCAAAGAGGGACCTGCCTCAGAGCTGTCCACCTCTGCCAATGAGGGGGCTTGTCTTCCAGCACCTCCTGGTGCTTGACAGTGCCCCACTTGCCAACCCCTTGCCATTGTCAACTGTGGGGAAGGGCAGGGCAGGGTCCCCAAATCTTGTAGTTCCCCTTGGAGCAAGAAGCCTCTGTAGGTGCCTCCACTGTCTAATGGACTTGTGGAAGTGGGTGTGGTGCTGATGGGACTACCAAGCCCCTTCCCTCCAACATGCTTTTGCCCACCTTTGATACAAAAACCACCCTAATGCAGCAAAGGCAATTCTCCAGCCTCTTAGGCAGAAGTTCTTCCCTCTACCATTCCCACAAAAACTCCTACCAAGTCACCCCACAACGCCTTGGGCTCACTGTTTTCCTTCACAAGAGTTCCCTCCAGTACCCTCTAGAAGTGAACTATGTTCCTGAGGACAAGTTCCCCCTCCCCCTCTCAGCTTGGGGAGGCATCCTGCTGCCTTCTCCCTCAAAGCCCCTACCTAGGATTCCCTGTTGCCATCCTTACACACACACACACACAAAGAGAGAGAGAGAGAGAGAGAGAGAGAGCTGGTGGGTGGTGGAAACACTAACAGTGATTTATAATCATGTGACAGTCACATGATTATAAATCACATTAAAAAACTGACTGCAGTTCTTATTGTCAGTGGAACCGAGCTCTGTGTCTGTCATATAGTCTTTTCCAAACTTTTCGTTCAAACTCTGCTTTCTCTAAGGAATCCTGGGTTTTCTAGTAATATGGCCAAAGAAAACTGCTGGATGTATTCTAGTTGTTTCATGGCTCACACAGAAGAACCATCATGGGGGCACAGTCCTTGCCAGGGCCTCAGAGGAGTCTAATGTGATGTGTAACATTCCTAAATCTTTTGGACGGAACATTTCCATTAACCAAACAAAAAGGGCCTTCATTGTTTAGAAAGTATCCAGGCTGTTGATTTAACAATGAGGTACTAAACTATTAAGCGTCCAAGTATTGCAGGGGTTTTTGTTTTGTTTTGTGCAGCTACCCTTCTAGACCTGCTGCCTGTGCTAATCCTACAGCACCCTTGGTCTGCTCTTTTTTAGAGCAGCAAGGATCATTGTAGCTGCAGTTTGAGCTATGAGTGTCATATAGTGTACATAAACATGCTGACACCCTTCCTTTCTTAATCTCCCCCTTTCTGTCTAGAACAAGAGTCAGGGAACTTTTTTACCTTTTACCCCCCAAAAAATTTATATAAGCTGACATTACCCCCTTGATTTTTCTCCATATATTTAAACAAGCTTGATGAAGCCACCCTTTTCCCCACCTTAATTCAAGCCTTGCCTGTTCCTTTTTTCAAAGTTTTGAGTCTCTCTCTTTCGCTCTCACTCTCACTCTCTCTCTCTCACACACACACATCCACCCTCCCTCCCTCCATCCATCCATTTTCTCCATACATTTTCTACATAGATTTAAATAAGCTTGATGAAGCCCTCGGTCTTTAGCACCTTCCTTCCCTTCCTTCCCTTGTTAACTGGATCCTTTCCCTCCTCCTGCTTGCTTGCAGTCATCTCCGGTGGAAGCAGTCATTCACAAGCCCCGGATTGGTTGACTGCCCGGGGCTATTCCACAGCTGTAACCAATGAAGCAGGCTTATCTCCAATCTATGAAAGAACGGATTTACAAGTGCCCTACTGCAACCAAGGAAGTAACAGGGAGAGGTGGCTTACGATTTGAGGTTTGGCTGCAGGGGGCGGGGGTGGGAGGGAGGGGGTAACGCTCTGCTCATTACCCCCAGGATTTTCACTTTTACCCCATTTGGGGTAATTTACCCCTGTTCCCAGACCACTGGTCTAGAAGCATCCATGAATAGCTTCCGAGCCTTAACGATAACTTGTCCTAATATACAAGATGAATAAGCAGTTATTTATAGCTAGATATAGATATAAATGCCAAATATATATTTAATCTTCTATGTCACATGGAATTAGGAGAAATTCATCTATTTATTACTTATTTATTTTTGTAGTAAGCTTTATTTTAACCTGTATAGACAGTACATGTAAAGAATGTGCGGAATCTAAGTTCTGCTTTCATACTTGTGTAACTTTATTCCAAGCTTAAAAATAAAAATAGTAGATTGCCCATAGAGTAGTACTACAGTTACATTGCTGACACATTTTACAGATAGCAAATTCTGTTTTGGTTGCTACATGGAAAGAGTATTGTGTATTTTTGGCTGGGAGGAGTAGTGAATGCATGACAAAATTATCAGTTGCCTCACCTTTAGAAATTAGTTTGATCAGCTGATGTTAGATTTCATGTTTTGCTCTATCTTGTGACACTTTTAGTTGCCTATTGAGACTTGCTGGTAGGAATTGACTAATTCAATTACTGAATTAGAACCTACGTGTTCAAAGTGAAGGGTATGTGTCACTGTATCATCCCCCCTTCCCTTGTGCAAACCAAGATTGGACTGACTGGCAAATGCAAGAGACACCAAACTCTGACAGTGAGTCCCACTGAGATGTGTGACAAACTTACGAATTTCTGTAAAATTCTCTTTTTGCTACACAGTTGAAGTACAGAGATCCACAGAGGAGAATAGCTTCAAGTTCCCCAGAGTCCATCCTTTCAGATTAACTGGTATTTAAAGTCTCAGTAACTCACTTTGAGACATTTGTACAAGAAAGAATAATAAACATTTCTTTACTTACAGTTGCTTGAAATTACATGCTTGTGTATACTGACGTTTTATACTGCACACATAGAGTACTAGCAACCAGTTGAACAGATAAACAACAGCAAACAGCTGTCACCAACTGACAAAAGAGAGAGGTAGAACACTGAGCAGAAAGGTTGGGTTCTCATTGAATTTCAAAACCTGGAACTAACAATTGGTTATTACTGGATAGATAATCATCCCGCCAAAAAAAGTCTCTCCCAGTCACTCAAACTACAGACAGCAGGTGACATTATATATAAAATTCCAACAGCAACAAAGATTTCAAATTCCCTACTCTGGATAAGCCTTAAAGTTACAAGAAGCATGTATCTGAAGTTCAATTCCTCACTGTGCTTCCTATGGACTTAATGATTCATAGGTTCTCTTCCAGCTCTGTAGTTTTAAGAGTTCTTCTTCTTCTTCTTCTTCTTCTTCTTCTTCTTCTTCTTCTTCTTCTTCTTCTTCTTCTTCTTCTTCTTCTTCTTCTTCTTCTTCTTCTTCTTCTTCAAGAACTTCAGGCACAGTCAAAATTATAAAAACATTGACTGGTATATAACAGATACAAGTATCTGTTAAATGGTTGTTGTAGGTTTTTCAGGCTGTTTGGCCATGTTCTGAAGGTTGTTCTTCCTAATGTTTCTCCACTCTCTGTGTCCAGCATCTTCAGAGGACAGGTGTCAGAACTCTGTGCTCTGGTGCAGTTTTGTGGGATAGTTGAGCATTTATAGCTGTGAGATCAGCTTTTGTCCTTTTCAGGAGACTGGGTGATTATGGTGATCAATGTGGATTTTTGTTGTGGGTGTATTGTTGTGATAAGGGGGAGAGATGATCTGTCACTGTGACTGAAGGCATGTCGTTAGCTGGTCTTCTGTGTGCAGTGATCACCAGTCCTTGTGGCTGGGTAGAGTTTGTTGACCTTTTTCAGTGCTGGGAGCCAGGCTTTGTTGAGTTTTAGACTTTAATCTTTTTTTGTTGAAGCTCTGCTGGTGTTTGTGGATTTCAATGGCCACAACTGCAAGGTATATATTGGAACCACAAAACGCAGCATCCACACCAGAATCAAAAAACATGAGAGACACAGCAGACTAAAACAACCAGAAAAATTGGCAGTAGCTGAACATGCCCTGAAACAAGCTGGACATGAAATTCTATTTCAAAACACAGAAGTACTGGAAAACGCCAACAATCATTATGTTAGACTGCCCAGGGAAGCCATTGAAATCCAGTATGGAGTATGGAGTGCAGTGTCTTTTTGCATTCTTTAGTATCCCCCCACCCCATAAGCAGTTGATCATTTGTGCCTCTTGACCTTTTAAAGTTCTCTTTCTGTTTACTTTAGTATAGGTAGTTTTCAATTAAGTAATTGTATATTGATCTTACAAGTACTCCTGCGAGGAGCTTGAATATTGTTGGAAGGCATGTAATTGGCCAATAATTACTGAGTTCATTGCTATTTTGATTATCTTTTATTATTAGAAATGTGCGGCCTGATGTCATTCAATCTTCAGTTGTAGAATTTTGTAGTAAGTGATTAAATTGCACTGTTATACATTGATGGAGACTTGTTATATGCTTTAACCAAAATCCACGCAACTCATTTGGACAAGGTGCGCTCCAATTTTTCACAGTCTTTACTTGCCTCTTAATCATTTCAGTTGTTATTACAATATGATCCATATATTTTCCTTGAGTTTCTTTACAAATGTCTTTAATCCATGACGTATTATGTTTGTTCGGTCAAGCTTTCCCAAATTTCTTTCCAAACATTTAGAGCATCATCTTTAATGGGTCTAATTTCTTTTGCTCTGCATTTTCTCCTAGTGACAGGTAGAATAATCATTGGTTATTTTGAAATTGTGTGTTTTCTCTATATTGTTTCAAGCGTCCATCATATCTTTCAGTTTTCTTTGCGTTAGCTGTTACCCGATGTTTTAATTCTTCCATAGTTTCAACATTCGTTTTCCCTTCTAGGTCATATATTTTGCATAGTTGGCTTTTAATTTTTCATTCTTAAATTTTCAATCTTTCAAGTGTTTTAAGTTGCTAATGTTTGCACATAATTTGTTTGTTTTTGTTTCCAGCTGAATTTTCCATTTTGGAGTGCCAGGAGTTTTCTGGGGTTTTTGCAGTTTGTAACCAAGTTCCATGGTTATTATGGTAACTTAGTTACAAACCTGTTTATTTCCTTTAGCATGCTGGTCAGGATTGTTCTGATTACTACATTTGCACAATTCAGTAGATCTTTTACTGGTTTCCTTTGTAATTGGTGCAAAATGGGGACCCTTTGTCTTTCTGTGTTTTGGCTAATGTGAGGTTACTATTTTCCCCTCAGTAATGTTTGCCGTTCTGTCAACTCGTAATTTCTGGGTTATTACAGAAGTTGTTCCTATATTGATACCTGTTTTTCCACTATTGCGTCTTCCTCTACCCTCTATTTGTCTTCCATACTATGGTCATTGTTCTGTGTTGATTTTTCTTTTGCCACCTTTTCTAGTTCTTGCAATTTCAGTAGTGAAAACACTTTACTCCAAATGATAAACCTTCTCTGGTCCATTAATCATTGCTCAGTTATGTCACCATTTGAGTGTTTACTTTTCTAAATTTCCATCTTTTTTTTTTTTTTTGAAAGGCAGGGGCTGTTGGGTTTGCAACAAATGATCTGGTATGGATTTCTGTTTATTACCTTTTACCATAATTGATGGTCCATGGACACAGCTGGTCTGGCTTCTCACCTGAGATCTCTCTGGCTTGGGAGACCCTTCAGGTAGCAACACTACCAGCAGCATAGCTCTCAACCTCACAGAGGCATGAAAGCTACTCTGCCTCAACAAAGCCTGTGCCCATGTAGGGAATGATGATGATTTCAAAGGAAAAGAAGCCAATTTAGTGAGAAGCAGCAATTACACATTTTCTCAGAATAAAGTTCCATGTACTATTATCAGACATTTAGATGCATTTTTATAGCCAGAATGTTGTTACAAAATCTTCTTTCTGTTTCACAGGGGTTTGCATGCTACTCTTAAGGGCACATCCAGATGAGGGAAGCTGGAGTGGTCTGGTTCATGTTTAAAAAGTTCTCACCTTTAGTGTGATATATTTTATCTCTCACTTAAGTGATTCATTCTTACAGATCCATGCTTTTTTCCATAGGAAGAGTCCAGACATGTTTTTGGAGTGTCCCAATTTGTCCCCCTTTCAATTAATGGCATTCCCCTCTCACAGTCTTGCCTGCCTTTCCCACAGCTGTCGTTCAACAATTTTTTTTTTGTTAAATAAAGTAAATGACATAGTGAAACTTCTATGCATCTTCCTAGCTTGGTATACATAATGCCGGGAATGTATCTCATTTATCTAGAATAGTGCTGCATCGATAGGAACACACACATATTTTTTAATCTATATGAAATGGTAGAGTAGATGAAAATAGAGGAGGGGAGTTCTGCATCATCCTTTCCAATTCCACAACACACCAAATCTGTCACAGGGTTGTCACTTCAGGGAACACCACACACAGCTCTGTTTTGGTGCAGAGTAGCCATCCACACCTGTTATTAAATAGACTGTTAGAAGTGCTCCAAATTGCAGCCAAACAGATATAGCCCTACTGCTGTGCCAGAAGGAGTGGGACAGCTCTAAAAAGGGGGTGGGGTGGATTGCTCTAAGCCAGTGGTTTCCAGCTTCAGGTAACCCAAGTGTTTTTCATTTGTAACTTCCGGAAACTTTGGCCAGCATAGCTGGTGGTGAAGGCTTCTGGGAATTTCAGTCCAAGAACACCTGAGTTGCTCAAGGTTGGGAGCCACTGCTCTAAGCCAAAAGATGTGTGGACACCCTTAACTAAACAGCATCAAAAGTGATCCAAATAGTGAGCTTTTCTGCCAGTGTAGATATGCCTTTAGGTAGTTTTTAAACAGGCTGTTTACATACTGTAGTTTCCTTTGTGATTTAATCCCACTGGTTTTTGCTGCCATTTGAACTCTGGGAGACTGCTTTTTTCTTGAATCAGCACTTTTCTCCCACCCATCCCCCAAAGTGTTTACAATGTAATGGCAGCCAATGTTTGATTTTCATCTGGCTTTCTTTGGCAGTGCAAAAATGCAGTCCATCTACTGTATAGTTTTAATTCTCCCCTAACTTCTCTCTCTCTCTCTCTCTCTCTCTCTCTCTCTCTCTGTATACATCTGTTTTCCATGCAAGTTTTCCCAAACAAGTTTGCATACACGTAGAAAAATAAAAACATAAAACACCCAAAAAGAAAGGAGCAATGAATAATGTAGGATACAAAGAATATAATATTTAGGATATTTGAGGGCGATGATGTAATAAAGTACAGGAACAATAAGAAAAAGAAAACACCAATGACTGCATTGGCTTCCTGAAAGGAGTTAAAAAAGAAGCTATACTGATATTTGTTTGCCTCACCTCTGCTCTATCCATCTGGCCTGATGAGAGAACTGTGCCTGTATGTTTGCATCTGGATACTTGCCAATAGGATATACAAATACTGAAGCAACAGACATCATAGAAACCTTCATTAACAAGGAACTATTTGTCTCCTCTCCACAGCAGGAAATATTAGTCTTCTTAGCTGTCAGATTATTCCAGAGTCGATTGATTGCTTTTAAATTGAACTATTTCATAGATAAACATCAAAAATTGTAGGGTGCATAACTATTGCATTTTCCTAGATATAGCTGTCACATTTGCTTGTCATAAAAGTGTGCTGTTTATATACATACCATAGTGCTTGCTGCACTGTCTGTGCAGTTTACAATATAATTATGCAGGCTACACAGTGCCCTCCATCCCCAGCAAGCTTGGGTATTCATAAGTTGTCATATGTTGCTTATTTGATTTTTTTGGATCTGAACTATGCCTCAAGGCAATTCAAATGTAGCTGCAAAAACCTGGACTAAATTCAAGTCACTACTTTCCATAAAACCTAATGAAAGGAATGTAGTTAGACACCACATGTAAAGCAGTATTTGTTTCCTTTTTGTGATGTTCTGAAGCTTGAATTGGCTCGGCTGGTATAAGAAAGCCTACAGATGGTGATGGAGGGAACCACTTTGGTTCAGAACCTAATATCTCTTAATTGTTTTTCATAATTTCTATGCCATAGTGTGGCCAGATCAACAGCATCCTATTTCCCAAGGTCTCAAAACAGAAACCCGAGGCCATGGATTGGTCCTTAAAATGTCATGTGGCAGGCCCTCATGATGCCACAGAGGCACAGCCGATGAAGGCTGGAAGGGGATCTAGGCAGAGGTTGGAACAGCTTCTGGGCTAGCTGATTGTAGAAATGAGCATGGGAAGACCCACATAAATGGGACCACATGGCCCCAAAACCCCAAGGGACTGTGCCTACCAGCTCTCTCTGCAATCTGCTCAGTATGCTCCTAGCCTTTTTGGAGTCTGATATTATACACATGGCCAAACGCATATGCAGATAACATCACACTGTGCAGTGAACTCTGTTGCCAGTACCATCTCCCCACCGCAAATCTCTTCTTCCAGTCCCATTTGCCTATATTTGTCTTTCTGCCTGAAGCCCAAGGAAACATAGCACAGAAATTAGGCAACCTTCCTGTGCAGACACCCCCTCCCCCATGCAAAGCGGCATTCAGAACTTGAAAGAATAGACAAAAGAGTGTGAATGTGAAATGTCCTGTAGTCCTGAATGGGCTGATAGGAGCATGGCTGGCAAAATAAGTTGGGTGTTGAAGACAACACTGCAGAAGGTGCTGGCTGGACTATTCAACAACAAAGAGAAGTATTGTTTCAACAGAGTGCAGGCATTTTCTGAGGCTTTAAGTACACTGGCCACTCTAATTTTCTGTTAGTCCTCCTCTTTCTTAGGAATTGTTTATCACCCTAAAGAGCCATTGCCTTATGTTGCAGTTTTTGGCATAGTGGTGTTGGGGGAGGAACCAGCAGTAAAATTCCTCTGTATAAGGCATACGGCAGGACAATTATTTGTAGCTTGGGGGTCTTTGTGCAAGATCATTTATTGGGTGGTAGCTTCCCCGATCTATCTTTTCCCACAGTACGAGGAGAGGTTGAAGCTGGTGAATATGTTATCCACACATCCCAATTAACATGGCTACGATCACCTGTCAGCCATCTTCACTAGGGTCCCAGAACTTATTCCTAGCTACAAAATTCTGGTCAACCAGTGTTTGCAAAGCAGCAGAACTTGTTCAGGAGTTGTATCCACAAGTGTTTGCAATAAGATTTCGGTACTCCAGTGCAATGTAGAAGGCTATCACTGTGGACTATTAGATGCTCAGTGTCATTCACATGGGTTATGTAATTTACATTTTGCTCTGTGAAAGCTGGGCCTATGATCCAGTGGAGCACCTCATGCTCAGCTGGCTCCTGTTTGCCTCCTTATTTATAACCAGTCTATCAGCCACATACTTACCGTATTTTTCGCACCATAAGACACACTTTTTCCCCACAAAACAGGGGGGTGGAAAGTCTTATGGAGTGAAGAAAACAGATTATATTTTCCTGTTTTCTTCTCCTAAAAAATTGGTGCGTCTTATGGAAAGGTGCGTCTTATGGAGCGAAAAATACGGTACTTAGTCTTGTGTTGCAGAACTCAGCTGGAAGGTCTGATCTCTCCTTCCCCACATAAATGTGGCATTTTTTTTTCTTTCTGAAAGGTCAAGGAGGATCTTCATGGGCAGAGATCATTTGCTCCAAACGCATATACACATTCACAAAACCATTTCCACCAAAGTACAAACAAGCTCTGATCATTTCTGGATTCACTGGTGTGTGTGTACTTCTGTGGTCTGCCGCTGGTTTGAGGAGCTGGAATTTGGGCCATAGACCTCAAGATGTTGCCCACCCCAGTGTAATACTTCTTTCTTTCTTTAAATAAATAAATGTAAGTATTTTGTACATGGGAATACCTTATATTAGTGCAAGAAAAATCATGTGGTGATTGTATATGTTTAGAATTTTTTTAAATCTTTATTTGTCTTACCAAAGATACTTTTCCTCCTGCAAATACATTTTGCAGAAATATTTTTCTTCTTACACATATCTTTCAACAGTTTCAGAAGGACATCATTTAAAATTAAAGCTGGCATAACTCAGCCTTTTAAATGCAAAATTTCCCAGTTGCATTAACATTCAAATTGTCTTGTGGAATTCCCTAATAATAGCAGCATCTAATCAGTATGATGTTTCAGCAACAACACTGTTATTGTCCTAAAGCTGGACACTTCGTTACCTCACTGGTAATGCATGCTTGGTTCATTAGCAGTTTGGAAAGTGCTGAGAAGCTGAATATTTATCTCTGGTTGAAATGGTGAACCATTAATTAATTTAGTTTAAATGTTTACAGTGATCTTATATCACTAACTGAAATGCTGAAATGGCAGGTATGCAGTATCTTGCTATGCTATAAGAATGGTGTCCTGGAAATCTGAAAAGACTGGTTAAAGATGGAATGAGAACATGTTGCTGGGAGATGGTGGGAGGCACGAACATGTATTATTGCATCATTAATCTGGCTCAGAGTAGATCACTGGGACAAGCAGTGAAAGTAAGAGACAGGATTGAGCTTGTCTGGGTCAGCACAATGTACTCTACAGTTCACTGTTGCGTAATTCTGCTCCACCCCCCGTTGATTCCCCAGGAGAGTAGAACATTGCAGGACAAGACTAAGACATGTTAGCAAAATATATTTGGCAACTCTTTATATAAGAATTCTTCTTAATACTTTGCAACCCCTGTATGTTGTTGTTTAGTCGTTAAGTCGTGTCCGACTCTTCATGACCCCATGGACCAGAGCACGCCAGGCCCTCGTGTCCTCCACTGCCTCATGGAGTTGGGTCAAATTCATGTTGGTAGCTTCGATGACACTGTCCAACCATCTCGTCCTCTGTCGTCCCCTTCTTCTCTTGCCTTCACACTTTCCCAACATCAGGGTCTTTTCCAGGGAGTCTTCTCTTCTCATGAGATGGCCAAAGTATTGGCACCTCAGCTTCAGCATCTGTCCTTCCAGTGATCAACCCCTGTATACTGTCTCCTAATTATTGAATCTGGAGAGTAATCAGAGGCCATGTGTGTAGATTAATAAACTTCTTTACTGTATCACTGGAAATTGTATCTGGCATTCTTTTTAGAGAATGGGTCAATGGTTAAATGTTTTGATAAAAGTCATAGGTGATGCTGCATTCCTGTTTAATCTCTGTATATTTGTATTCCAATCCTTTCCACTCAGTCTTGGGTCTGTAGGTATAAAATATTAGTCTCTATTATTATTAATTCCTTTTATTTCCAGCTTATCTTGTTAATGATTAATCTGTCTATTTACATACACAGCTTTGGAAATTCCCCCACAGTTTATCTGAAATTCTTATAACAAAGAATGAATTAACTGTGGATCTGTGTTTCTGTAGTAACGTGATAGGAATTCATACAGTGACATGTTAAGATTCAGCGTACACATATATTTATTGTACTTATTGAAGAACTGAAACCAACTTCCTAGAACTCAGATGGAAAACAGGCCACAGCTTTATAAAAGATAACAAAAAAGTATGTCAAACAGAAAGCTGCAATCCAGTCATAGTAGTATATACCATCTATCTGGCAAGCAGCACATTAGGGAAGACTGGTAAACTGTGAAGCTGCCACAGTCTTTCACATTTTTCTGTTTTAGGATTAGACCTGAGAGCAGTGATTAGAACTAAGGTCTTTCATATCCCCTTTGTCTGGACAGTAACTAACAGGATTTTGGCCAATACATCGAAGATAAACCCATCAAATGGGAGTTCCTCATGTGATGAATGTGTCATTGTCATGGCATAAATTTGTCTCGCTGTCCTTAATTTGAAAACTAACTTTTGTTTGTTTGTTTGTTTTTGGTGATTTGTCTTCAAGCCATAAGCAAACTCTCCCTTTGCAAGGGTGTGGCAGGACATGGAAGCTGTCCCAGACTGACTGTCCCAGTCAGTTCAAAGTTTCCTATGATACTCAAATCACTCCTTCACACAGAATGTTAAATTATCCCAGGCAATTTTTGGTTCACGAATCCACACCACATCTCAAATAGCTAAGATTTTTTTAAAACCATTAACCACAGGTTGCCCACCTCCTTTGTCATTAACACTGTCCTTTTCCCAGCCTCTTTTTAATTTTTTTGGCAAATGACATTGTGCTGGATTACTGTAACAACTTGTGAAACTGCAATGGTTATTTAACATAGTGCTATACTAGAAAAGCATAATAAAAAACATTCAGAGGAGAGACATGAGGCAATCACTTGAGGGGGATGTTCCCAATATAGTGGCATATCATTCAGCATGATGCAGTATGCCATTACAGCAGGAACATTCCCCTCAAGTGAGTGCTTCTTGTTTCTCCCTTGAACGATTTTTTTAAATTATGGTTTTCCAGTTTAGTGCTATGTCAGATAAATACTGCAGTTTCATAGGTTGTTATATCAGTTCAGCACTATGCCATTTGCCAATGTTTTTGTTTTAAAAAAGACAGCCTACTGCCAATACCATCCTAGGACACATCTACTAATGCCCCTTTGGAATGATGTTGATGATTATACATGTCAGAAACAAAACAAAGAAACAAAAAGCAAAAGGTGATGCCAGTGGAATCACTGCCAATCCTCCGTCCCCGCCCCTGCCCCGGGCTTTTTAACAAAAATCAATTAATATTGCTGAAAAAAGACCAGGCTAGCTCACAATTAGTTGTACGGTATCTAGTGATTGGGAAATATGTCAAATTTAACTGTGCCAATTCTATCACAAACTGCGGGATAAATTGCAGTGTAGTTGAAGCTCAGCTCTGATTTCTCAGACAAAAAAGAGGCTTTAGTCACGTCTCTTGAACATTAGTGTGATTTTTATTCCCCTGATTTTTATTCTGTAATGCATTGGTTGGGCTTGACCATGACTAGTGTGATGTCATCTATCAGCATAGGTTTGTGAGGTCTCTATATCAGCTCATTTGCCTTATTACATCATTTTTCTTCTACTTCCACACAGATAAATTAAAGTTCCTACATAAGATGAAAAGGACATAAATAAATATATCATGTCTCATTCATCTTTTTGGGGGACTGAAATATCTGTGCTTCCCAGTTTTCACTGGCAATTCTTTCTCAGTGACATTCAAATGGAGTTTGGTCATATAATTATTTTTCTTTTTAGAGAATACTTTATCGTGAATGGCTACATTATCTATCATGTCAGGTAAAATGGAGGAAACAATAACCAAAATAGAAAAGGAAACCCAAGAGTCAAAAACTCTACCCATCAATCATCTTATTTATCCACAGAAACATAGTAAAAGAGGAACTTCCTCCTTCTTTACCCTATGATAGGGCCTGATCACACCAGCCAAATGTTATATCCCAGTTAAATCATTTCATAAATTTCCAGTCACATGATGCACAACCATGATCAAATAAGTTCCCCGGCCAGTGCTGTAACTGTGGTTTATTTCCCTGTCGCCCAGAGGGCTGTTTTATTTTGTACTGATGACATCTTGATTCATTCTGTACTAGTCTTGAATGTGTGCATGCTCCTATCAATTTATTTCCTTTGCAAAGGGCTCAGGTTTCTGGACCCTATGAGGAGGGGGAACCAGATTAGGTGCTGTTCCACCTCTTACTGATTGCCCCTCCTTGCCTGTTTTCCAGGTGGGATGGGGTGGATGAAGTATGGAGATCATCAGTTGGGGAAGGGGGCATCTCATCCATGTCCTTTCAGAGGGTGCAAGCCAGAGAGGAAAAAGTCACAGTCTGAAGCTTTTCCTGCCTCCCCATCTGCCCTCTCCTTAGATCTCTCGTCACAACCTCCAGTCTCTTGTCTGCAATCTGTTCCTAACAGGCTTATGCAGGGTGTGCGGGGGAATTTGCTTCCAAATGTTATGCCATTTGACTATCTATGCAAGTGGATTATGGTTGTAATGTCCGTTTCAAAGAACAAATTCAACATGTATTTGTCATAGTAGAAATTTTTGAAGGCTAGACAGTTTGCTGTTAAGGTTCAATTAAAAAAAATTATAGTAGTATAATAGTTTATAGTTCTAAATACAGTATTCCTAGCATCAACTAGCAGTATGGGAGACTGTATGAATGCTGAGGGGGCGTCTTGATATTTTTAGCCTGAGACCTATCCCACCTAAACTATGTTCCTGAGGGAAGATTGGGAGGGGTGGAATGCTGCTTGGCTGTGTGCTGATTATAGCTGTGCACAAATGCCCTTTCGAAAATAATCCACTTTATTTGTGGGAGGAGAAAATGGAGGTGGGGGGGGGGGAAGAGAAGAAATGCTGCAGGAGTTTTTCAGAGATGGGGCTTATTAGCAGAAATTCCCTCACAGTTTGGTTCCTTTCTTTCCGAAGGTTTTTTTTTTTTAAAGTTTTTGGTATGTCACTGCAAACGGTAACAGCAGCTATTGTATTGGCAGCTTTGCTTTTGCTAATGTGAGGATGGTAGGGCATGGAGAGTAACCAGCCGTAGGAACAAGGTAGAACTAGTGCTATACCATAATTTGTTCTCCAATTTTCCCATGCTTTATTTTCTCTATTTCTTCTTCACTTCAATGGCTTTCAGATAAATGAGGCTGTGTGAAGCTGTATTTTGCCTGTTCATTTGTTAATGGACTAAAGCTTTCTCAAGCCTTTCCCTGTCACAACTTTGTCCCTAAATCTAGTTACAGTTCTTGAGTTCTTTAAGCTAAAACAGGAAATCTTAGGCTTGCTGCAGTTTCATCATCATGTTCGCATAGTTGCAGTGACAACGGTGCTTTACAGCATAGACTTGAGAAAAAGAATGTTGTGTGCTATTTGTAAAGTATTGTACAGGATTTCATTTATGTATTCTTTAATCAGGTTTGGTCTGGTAGGGTTACATATTAATAAATAACTAAGGTCCAAAGGACATTGACTTGTTCTTGCTGCATTCCAGAGTTGAAGTATCCTGGGAATTGTTTTCATGCGGCTTTTGGTTTTGGTATACCATTCTTGATTTGCCTTTTTTGTTTTCCTGAAGCACCTATGCTGATAAGAACAGGTAATATAAACAGGTAACTTCTTTTTATCAATCACTGAGTTATCCTGCTACGGTATCAATATTGCTTAGTTGACAATACAATGGTGTGAGTCCTTTAAAGCCTCCATGAACAATTGCTGCTGCACAGACAAGGAATGCCTTTTGCACATTATAAGAACAATATACCTTAACTGACCATTGAAGCTTGAATTTTTTTAAATTTCTATAAAATGCACAGTTCTGCGACTGTGTGTGTTGTGTATGAATGTGTCCTCTTTACTAATAGTCTGATGCAGATTATTTCCCAGGAAATACCACACTCAGAATAGAAAAGTTTCTGCAGCATTAAGGTTCTGAACTTGGAAGAACACATATGTGTGACTGCACAAAGAATGCTCCAAGCTTTGCAGTCATATGTAAGCAAACTACATTTTAGAAATGAAGATATATTTATTATTATAATTATTTAAAGTATATTATTAAGAAATGGGGTTCAGCAACAGCATTTAAAATGGTTCTTTTTAGGTTTCCTGCCACTCTATTAATCTCTCCAACTCAGTTTTACCTCCCCTCAACATTCAATTGAAAATCTATGTGAACTTAATGTGTTCAGCGCTGGCCTTTGCCCCCATTTCTGTTGTCCCTTCTGTTTTGAAGAGGTATAAACGCTTGTATTCAATGCTAGCTACACTGAATTTGTTAATCTCTCCACTGAGTTATATTGATTGCTTTCTTACATCCTTGGATATGTTTTTAATATAACTCTGAGGTTTTACTTATATTAAGGATACATGATGTTATTAACTGGAAAGAATAGATTGTTTTATTATGTTTTAATGGAATTTTATTACCCTGTCTGACTTTACCAAACTATAACTATATGTATCTATTTTATATTGATTTCTCAACATCAAAAAAACTAAGATCATGGCCACTGGTCCCATCACCTCCTGGGAAATAGAAGGGGAAGATATGGAGGCAGTGTCAAATTTTATCTTCCTGGGCTCCATGATCACTGGAGATGGAGACAGCAGCTCTGAAATTAAACGACGCCTTCTTCTTGGGAGGAAAGCGATGACAAATCTTGACAGCATATTGAAAAACAGAGACATCACCTTGCCAACAAAAGTCCGAATAGTCAAAGCTATGGTTTTTCCTGTCGTGATGTATGGAAGTGAGAGCTGGACCATAAAGAAAGCAGACCGCCGAAGAATTGATGCCTTTGAATTGTGGTGCTGGAGGAGGCTCTTGAGAATCCCCTGGACTGCAAGGAGAACAAACCTATCAGTTCTAAAGGAAATCAACCCTGAGTGCTCACTGGAAGGACAGATCCTGAAGCTGAGGCTCCAGTACTTTGGCCATCTCATGAGAAGAAAAGAGTCCTTGGAAAAAACCCTGATGTTAGGAAGGTGTGACGGCAAGAGGAGAAGGGGACGACCGAGGATGAGATGGCTGGACAGTGTCTGCGAAGCAACCAACATGAACTTGACACAACTCCGGGAGGCAGTAGAAGACAGGAGGGCCTGGCGTGCTCTGGTCCATGGGGTCACGAAGAGTCGGACACGACTAAACGACTAAACACACACACAAACACGACCGTAATAAAGTATTCATTCATTCATTTCTTACATCCTTGGAGACATCTAAAAATAGTTTCTCCATGTGAACCAAAGCTGACCTATACAGACAATGGTTCTTTCTGTCATATACTGTATATTCTGTTCTGACCGTTCATTCTACTTCCTCTTCCTATTGTAGGTTTCTTCATTCACTTGGCTTTCTCTGCTGTATACGATTCTATTGTTAGGGTTATTGGGGGATTTTCCCTTGACTTTTACTGTAATTTTTTTCCATAGAAATTCTTGAGATGTCTGTAAATTTCTTATATTGAATTTGGTGAAAACTACCTTGTAAGTAATGAGGTTTTGGCTAAATAGGTATGAGAGCATAGGAATAGTTTAAACAGTACCGGTAATATATGCTTCTTTTAAAGAAAAATGTTCTCAATACAGAATATTATCAAACATGGAACCTGTTTTATCAATGATTAGAAGTGATGTATAGATTAAGAGCTTAATATGTATTGTAGTTGTATTAGCAAACGATTATAAACTGAACCCAGGTGACATCATGTTAAATAAGCATGGATGGATTTCATAAAAAAAAGAAAAAAAAAGAAAAATGTTCTCAAAATGGCTTATAGGGTGGAATTCAATAAAATTTTATCATAGTTTCTGTGTTTTTGTTTTGAAAACTAGAATATCATGTACCGGTATATTCTTTTCTGCACATGTCACAGTAAAAATAATATCAACAGCTCCTCACTCTTGGAAATTGTGATTGTCTTCTCTTTAGAGAAATATCATTTCTGTCTTTGAAAAATATTGTCAAGTACTGACCCACACAATGAAAAATGGCAGTGCCAAAAGAGAATGGGTCTTTCTTTCAGTTGGGCTGATGGACCAGTCTTATAGCAAACTGTTCTTCGCTTTCTTTTCTTTCAGGCGAAGGATGAAAGCTCGTGCCCCTCCTCCACCAAACCATCCTCCCAATACGTGTAAAGTTAATAATGAACACAAATTAACGACAGACATGGGGATGCTGGCTGATCAAGGTGTGATAAATATGAGGGAAAATCTGATTAACAGGACAGTGGAATTCACCGTGGTTTTTCCCAATGGAGAAGAACAGAAAGATACTGTGCATGGGAGGTAGGATTTTCAACGAATTGTTGTTTTATTCCTCTGACTGTCTATAAATATCACAATGGACAACATGGAAACATTTGAAAAGCTGTCATGTGGTGAGAGTGGAATGAGCTTATTTTCTGTAGCTCCAGAGGGCAGGACCAAAAGTAGGGATTTAAAGGAGATTTGAATCCAGTTTGAAGAAGAACTTCCTTACAGTGGCAACTGATTGAAAATAGAATAGACTGCCTTATGCTCCAACATGAGGTGTTCAAACAGAGGTTAACTGGATGACTGTCTGCCAGGGATTTTTGGGGCAATGTTTTATACTATTCTGTGTACAGTTCGACTTACGAACGTCCTGACTTACGATCATTTTGAGTTACGACCAGCTCCACCTGCAAAATTTTGCTTCGACTTGCGGCTGGAGCTTCCACTTATGAACACAAAAAGGCAGGGGAAAAAGGTGGGAAATACAAATTGCTAACTGTTGGTGGTGAAGAGGCTGCTTCTTTGTAGCTCTATTGCCCCAACAGTTAGAGAGTGTGAGATTGGAGGACACTTGGGACTGCCTGGCTTCTGCTTCTGAGTGAGAGTGTGTTTGTTGGCAGGGAGGCTTGGGACTGCCTGGTAAGGTAAGGTGCTGCTTTCTGTTTTTTAGAAACTGCATATTCTGGTTGGATTTTGCAGGGTGGGTTTGGGCTGGTGTGTCTGTGTTATGTTTCTGTGCTGTGTTGTTGTTTTGTTTTTTGGTGGTTATTTTTTTTTTGCAGCCCCAACGCCTTCCGCTGGGGCTTGCTCCATAGTTTATTTTTGGTTTTCTTTTTTTAAGCCCCAGGGACTTTGGGGCTTGCTGTGTGATTTATTTTTTTAAAGCCCTAATGCCTTCCGATGGGGCTTGCTCCGTGGTTTGTTTTTATTTTTAAAGCCCCAGCGCCTTCAGGGATTGCTCCCTGGTTTATTTTTGGGTTGTTGGTTTTTTGCAGCCCCTGGGGCTTGCAGTGTTTTTTTTTTTAAATTTTTATTTTTTGGGGGTATTTTTTCGCCTTCTGGGATGGATTAATCACGTTCCACTGCACTTCAATGGGAAATGGTGCTTCGACTTACAACCATTTCAAGTTACGTCCATCTTCTGGAATGGATTGTGGTCGTAAGTTGAGGCACCACTGTAATACAAACTTTTCTACACTGTGACTCTTTAACCCTGCTGAGATACCACTATTTCATTCCCAGTTATAAGCAAAACATTCAAAATGGATGTTATATTAATTCTGTATTAACATCCTTCCGTGCCCAGAATTCTTCCCCACCAGGGCCAATTGACAAACAGAACACAGCAGAGGCCATTTTCCAGTTCTTTGTTTTCTTTTGGATGTACTTCCTTGAGGTACCTTAGTTTCCGAACCAAAGGTATAGGTAGAGTGTATGGCTTGAGCTCAACAGCTTCATAACATTCCCTGACAGTTGGAGGAAGGAAAACCTATGGCCAGTAAGCCAGTTATTTGAACTGAGAAAGCAATATGGAGCTTATATTGTCTGTTTTGGAGCCACATCTGAAATCTTTATTTATTTATTTATTTATTTATTTATTTATTTATTTATTTATTTATTTATTTATTTATTTATTTATTTAGTTAGTTAGTTAGTTAGTTAGTTAGTTAGTTAGTTAGTTAGTTAGTTAGTTAGTTAGTTAGTTTAATTTTTAAGGCCACCTTTCTCCCTATGAGGGGACTCAAGATAGCTCGTAGTGTTAAAAAAAAAAAACAATTAATTATATATTTTGAAAAAGCATCATCCAGGGACTCAGTTATGGTTATTAGAAGTCTGCTTGAAGATGTGGGTCTTCAACTGTCAGTGGACAGATAAAAGGGAGGGTGCCAACTTATCCTCTTAAGGGAGTATCCCACAACCTGGGAGCAGCCACAGAGAAGGCCCTTTCTTGTGCCCCCATCAAATATGCTTGTGATGGCAGTGACACTAAGAGGAAGGCATCCTCTGATGATCTCAAGGACTGAGAAGGTTCAGATGGGGAGATATGGTCCTTCAGATAGCATGGGCCAAAATGTATAGGGCTTTATTTGTAATAACCAGTACTTTGAATTGGGCCCAGAAACAGTTGCTAGCCAGTACAGTTGTTTGGCAAATTCATCTGGCTCAAAGTATAGCTACTGAGTTGTTACGTCATAGCATACTACTCTGACATTTTTCCATATGCGTACCATCTTTGCTGATTGCGGATTTATTTCTGGATATAATTTAAAATACTGGTTCTTGAATGGCTTAAAATCAGGATGCCTTTAGTTGGATTTCCCAGCATGCACTTACCCACCAGCACACCTCAGAGCCTCTTCTTGATGTCTCGCCACACCTTGTTTACTGGGTAGGATAAGTAAATAAGGTGTGTGTATTTTAATTGAAAAATTTCTCACAGAAGGAGGAGGGGACAAGGAAGGGGTTAATAATAATAATAATAATAATAATAATAATAATAATAATAATAATAATAATAATAATAATAATAATAATAATAATAATAATAATAATAATAATAATAATAATAATAATAATAATAATAATAATTTTTAAAAAATGGACGTGGGCTGCATAGGGTCTCTTGAAGTGCACATGCCATTTGGATACAATGATTACGCCAAGTGGCATAATGAGCTGTAATCAACCTTAAGCACTCCTCTTATTATCCTGTTCTGGCCCACTCCAATTGAGTTCTGTAGACAAGTCCTCAGTTAAGTCCAGCTTGCAATTAACAAATGAATATCCTCATATGATAATGAAGCAGTTACAGATATAGTTAAAATAAAGAAGCTGGAGTGGGCATGCCATTCCCATCATATGATGTCATGCCCAGCTCCTGACATGCCCATTATGAGAGTGTCTATAAGAGATAAAACAAAGAAAAGAGTACAGCAATTTAGATGTATGTTACTAATGGGGTCACTCTTGCTTACAACTGATAATAAGAACTCTGTGCTGTCAAGTCTTACTTATGGCAACTCTTTCCAGGGATTTCTAGGTAAAGAATACACAGTAATGGTTTACCATTCCTTTCTTCTGGAGATGCCCTGTGACTGTTCAGCTTGCCCATGACTACATAGGCTGGCTCTTCTCTCTGGAGGCACAGTGGGGAATCGAACTCCCAACCATTGACGCCACAGCAAGATACTTAACCACTGAGCTATCCAGCCAGTTGTTAGCAAATATGCTCTCTCTGGTCAAAGCAAACATTTAGTTCTAGCTAGACTCGATAACCTCTCCTCTTTCATTGTGGCTAATATAAAAATATATATTAAAAAATTAAAAAGCACAGAGAAAATATAGCATCCCATGAAATCATGGAGCCCAAGAGGTAAAATGATTGTCTACAGAATCAACTGCTAGGATGTGTCCTCCAGGAACAAGTAGAATCACATTTAGTGACTCCCAGTTCCTAAAAGGCAACTCCAAAGGATACTGTGACTGGCTGTCCTGAATACTTTTGATAGGTCTAAGACAATTCCAGGATGTCATAATTCTTCTTGTTGTTGGGCAGTTTTAACTAAAACGTGTTCTAATTAAACTGTTTTTGAATTCCTTTTTTTCCTTACAGTAAAGCTGTGATGGACTTGTTAGTTGACCTCTGCAGCCGTCATCACTTAAATCCAGCCCACCACACACTTGACCTGCTGTCCTGGGAGACCCAACAGCCTTTGAGTTATAAGCCAAATACTTTGATAGGGGTACTGGATGTACAAAAGATACATCTGAAGGAGAAGGTTCCTGAAGGAAAAACCAAGCGCCCACCACCAAAGATTCCAGAGGTCAGAATATTCTGTCATGCTGTTTCTTAAGAGTCACTGGTGGCGATAGTCCTTTTCTATGGTTAAAATCATGTTGTGCAACTTTATAGCATGCAATGAGGACAATGCTGTCATTTTGGGAAAGTAAAAAGCTTCCTAGAGGACACTTTACCCCAGGTTTCAGGGATTTCTAGGGATCCTCTTATTTTATTTTATTTTATTGGATTTCTACCCCGCCCATCTAGATCAAAGGTCTACTCTGGGTGACATTACAAATTTAAAAACAAGTTAAACCAGTAAACATGCACTATAAACCCAAGATGGTAAAATGTGAATTTAAGATACAGCAGGCGGGAAAGCCTGCCCAAATAGCCAGGTCTTGACTTTGCTTCTGAAGATACCAAGAGAGGGAGCCAGGCGGATCTCCATGAGCAAGTTGTTCCAGAGACGAAGGGCCACTGCCGAGAAGGCCTGGTTCCTCATTCTTTCCCTCTGGATCGTTCTCGGCATTAGGCCCCACAGCTACCTGACCTGGCTAGAATGAGTGACTCTGGCAGAACTGGGTGGGAGGAGGTGCTCTGCCAGATATCAAGGTCCTAAACCGTTTAGGGCTTTGTATGTCAACGTTGTACAGTATATTGTTCCCTGGCTTATTTAACTTATATGCAGAATACATCATGTGAAAGGCTGGAATGGAGGAATCCCAAACTGGAATTAAGATTGCCGGAAGAAATATCAACAACCTCCGATATGCAGATGATACCATTCTAATGGCAGAAAGTGAGGAGGAATTAAAGAATCTTGTAACGAGGGTGAAGGAGGAGAATTCAAAAAATCGTCTGAAGCTCAACGTCAAAAAACCTAAGCTCATGGCCACTGGTCCCATCATCTCCTTGCAAATAGAAGGGGCAGATATGGAGGCAGTGACAGATTTTACTTTCTTGGGCTCCATGATCACTGCAGATGGTGACAGCAGCCATCTGCTTCTTAGGAGGAAAGCGATGACAAACCTTGACAGCATCTTTAAAAGCAGAGACATCACCTTGCCAACAAAAGTACGCATAGTCAAAGCTATGGTTTTTCCTGTAGTGATGTATGGAAGTGAGAGCTGAACCATAAAGAAAGCTGAATGCCGAAGAATTGATGCTTTTGAATTGTGGTGCTGGAGGAGGCTTTTGAGAGTCCCCTGGAGTGCAAGGAGAACAAACCTATCCATTCTAAAGGAAATCAACCCTGAGTGCTCACTGGAAGGACAGATCCTGAAGCTGAGGCTCCCATACTTTGGCCATGCTGGGAAAGTGTAACAGCAAGAGGAGAAGGGGACGACAGAGGATGAGATGGTTGGACAGTGTCACCGAAGCTACCAACATGAATTGACCCAAGTCCGTGAGGCAGTGAAAGACAGGAGGGCCTGGCGTGCTGTGGTCCATGGGGTCACAAAGAATTGGACTCGACTAAATGACTAAACAACAAAACAACATGTCGTCATTAGTACTTTGAAATCAACCCAGAAATGAATGGGCAGCCAATGCAAGGCGGCCAGTGTGGGGAAAATATGTTGGTACATATTTCCCCCCCTATAAGAAGTCTGGCTGCTGTATTTGGCACCATCTGGAGGTTCCGTGTCAGTCTCAAAGGCAGCCCTACATAGAGCGCATTACAGTACAGTCAACGCTCGACGTACGAACATCCCTACATACGAACTTTTCGATTTACGAATGGCTCCATTCGCAAAAATTACCTTCAACATGTGAATGGAGCCTCGACCTACAGATGAGGTCGAAGCTCTGTTCGCAAGTCAATACCATTTTTTGCGAACGGAGCCTTTTGTCGCCTTCGGAGGTCTCAAAGGGCTTTCCCCCGACATCGGAGGAAGTCCTTTGAGAGCTCAGAAGGCAAAAAGGCAGGGAGAAAGGGCTGGAAATTCCTATTTCCCGCCCTTTCTCCCTGCCTTTTTGCCTTCAGAGCTCTCAAAGGGCTTCCTCCGATGTCAGGGGGAAAACCCTTTGAGACCTCTGAAGATAATTTTTTGAAATACTGGAATGAATTAATTCTGTTCTCATGTATTTCAATGGAAAATGGTACTTTGACTTACGAACGTTTCAATGTACGAATGCCATTCCAAAATGGATTAAGTTCGTAAGTCGAGGTACCACTGTAGTCTAATCTTGAGACTACGGGTACATGGACCCAAGTGGTGAGCATCCCCACATCAATATAGGGATCCAGCTGGGCAATTCAGCGGAGATGGAAGTGTGCGGAACGGACTACTGATGCCACCTGGGTTTCCATGGTGAGCACCGGGTCCAGATGTACACCCAAACCGCAAACTTCACTCTTGGTGGTAAGAGTTACCTCCCCAAAAGAGAGGGAGTTTCCCAAACCACTGATGTCTGGGGCACCCACCCCTTCATCCGAGGGCAGCTTTCAGGAACCTTAGAATGGGAAAATTGCCACCACTGGTGTCAGCATTGGGACCGTGATCAAGAGCAGCAGTTTTCTACTTTAAATCATTTCCCTTCTCATTCCACAGATCCAGAAGGCTGCCCCAGGAAGAAGGCATTCCTAAGGATCCCCAAAGCTTGGTGGAGCCTCTAGGAGTCATTTTATTGCCCTGAAATGGCCACAGCTGACGCCATCGTTTTTTCATGGCACAGTTTTGCCAACAGGATTTCAGCCTATATGTATTGTCTTGAATTATTATGACATCAGAAGTGTTTGGCTCAATGTCTTCCATTTTAGTGTTACCATTAGTGCTTAACAAACAGGCTAGTATGGTCTTGTGGAGGTGATCAGTGTGTGCAATTTAATATGAACCTGCATAGCATGCAATCTGGCTGTTTGTTTCAATGCTTGACATCAATGTTTGCTTCTTGGTTCATGATTATGTTATAATACATTGTTTTTAGAGCTGACAGTTTTTCAGTATTATGTGTGTGTGTGTGTTCATGTACGTGTGTGTGTGGTAAATCACAACTAGAATTAGGCCCATTGAATCAGTGGGTTTTCAGTGAGGCAACTTCAGTGGACCTCTTTTAATTGTAACTTACTACTGGATTTTAGCCATTACATAAGTGAACTAGATGATATTTCTAAAAAGAACTGTAGTACTGTAATAAGTCCTGCTCCTTCACTGTAGCACTGTTTAGCATATACTTTTGGCTCAGTGGATGAGACATTTCTTGATATTTCTTTAAACCAGTTGTCCAGGATGTATAAGCTGTTTTAACTTTATGGTTTTAAGTCTTCTTATATGGTACTACAGCTCACAGAGGCTTTCTTAAATTTCATTTTGCTTTCCCAGAAAACTGTGAGGCTGGTCGTAAATTACTTAAAGACACAAAAGACAGTGGTTCGAGTGAGTCCTGAGGTGCCCCTCCAAAGTATAATTCCAGCCATTTGTGAAAAATGTGAGGTCAATCAGGAATATCTTGTCCTCTTGAGAGATACATTTACTGGGGAGGAGCTGGAACTTACGAAGTCATTGAATGAACTGGGGATAAAGGAGCTCTACGCATGGGACAGGAAAAGAGGTAGGTCAAGACATATGCAAACATAGCATGAGGCAACTGTATATTTGTACGTTGGTGAGAGATGTACATAGTCATGGGGAAGGGCATTTTAAAAAAAGAAGTGCACTTTTAAGGGCATGGATTGTATAGGCTGCTTTTTCTCCAAAGTGCTGGTTTGCAGTGCACAAAAACTAGCCATTGCTAGCTTAGGACTGCCAGTAACTCCAAGGTTTGAGAGCATTGAACAAAATATTTGTCCACTGGCAGTTTCATTTACTGGTGTCTCCTAATTCAATGGATGCTACTTTGTGTTGTGCTGCACAGTACATAGAGGAGACATGAAGAATCTCTGACTGTTCTGTATTGCTTTTTGCATTCATGCAGATGACAATAATACATTTGAAATTATCTTGACTGAAAATTATAGGAACTGTGTTGTGAGATGATTGGGAAATGAAACATTTGTTCAGAGAAAGTTCATTTCCCTTTAAATCCCACAAGCAGTGAACGGTAAGATTGCTACCAGAAGTGGGAGGGGGCAGTGAGGGGGGATTTCTTTGCTTTTTGTCTTAAAGAACTGATTGATAAAAGCAAGCAAAAATTCCCCTCTTGCCGCCCTTGCTGCTCCACTTGTACCACACAGGCTCACATGCAGGCACACACACAGAGGCACCCATGTGTACAGGAGGACTAGGCTTCCCAAAGACAACCTCTCTGCACTGGCTTTGGAAATTAAACACTTTCATAGAACCAAGGAGTTGTTTAATTTGCTAGCTGTTTTCTTATTAAGCCATTTCACATAATTGGTGAGTTCGAACCCAAAAGCTTCATTTGGATCCCTTCCAGCAATCACACATGCTGGAACCGAGCCAAACCAAAGTGATCCTATCCATATATATAAAAAAAGTAGAAGCCCCTGACAGGGGCACAGAAAGCTATTGATAGGACTTCTCTGGAGTGGGCTAAAAAGGGAAAGGTTCCCCTTAACATTGTTAGTCCAGTCGTGTCCGATTCTAAGGGGTGGTGCTCATCCCGTTTTCAAGCTGCAGAGCCAGCGCTTGTCCGAAGACAGTTTCCGTTGTCATGTGGCCAGCGTGACTAGGGAACAACGTTTTACCTTCCCACCGAGGTGGTATCTTTTATCTACTCGCATTTGCATGCTTTCGAACTGCTAGGTTGGCGAGGAGCTGGGACAAAGCAACGGGAGCTCACTCCGTCAGGTGGATTTGATCTTACGACTGCTTGGTCTTCTGACCCTGCAGCACACAGGCTTCTGCGGTTTAGCCCGCAGCACCACCATGTCCCACTCTGGGGTGGGTTAGTTCACTCTAAAAAAAGTACATTAGCTGAAAGCTATTTTAAGAGAGAACCAGCCCATTCTTGCAGCAGACCAAACAGTGGGCTAAACACCTGTGTAGTCAGCCTCTCAGTCTGCTAAGGAGCTGCTTATCTGCCTTTGAGGTGAGAATATTGGAAGTGCTGAAGGCATCACAAATTAATGCCCATCTAGGAGAAGGAAAACTCTGATTTCAAACCTCCGCTGCCTTGTGGCTATATCCACTGATGGAAAAGGCTTCAGAAGTTAACCTTGAGGCAAAATCTGGAGCCGGAGTCCTGGAGGCATTTCATGTTGTTCTGTCAATTCCTGCGACATTGCTGGAACCAGTTGTATTGGCTCTTGCCTTTCCATTGGACTATTTCAGCAATGTGGAGAGGGGGGATTTGCTGCTTGGGTAACAGACTAACCTCCATATTATTTTACCCAGGCTTAATGCTCTGGAGAGGACACTTTAGCTTCGCATACAGTGTTGAAGCAAAACCAGGGAGCTGGACAGGGGACAGATTGTATTTGTCTTCAGTGTGGAAGGGATTGTCACTCTCGAATTGGCCTTCTCATTCACACTAGATGCTGTTCCACGTCCTCCATACAAAGCATGTTACCATAGTCTCTCGAGACTGAAAGATGCCTACACAAAGGCGCCACAGTAATGGCAAATCTTAGAATTTGAAAGAGCAACCACAGATAAACATCTTTGCTTCTGAGGAACAACTCACATGCTATTCTGCCTCTTTGAAACAAAAAGTAGGATAAACTTGTTTACTCTTTCTGCAGAGAAGAATCTTTATTCTTGAAACTACCTATTTCCTTTATTTTACTGTCATGGATGCAGCCTTTTCTTCAGAATCTGAAGATAACAGCTAATGAAGTGGACTTGTCCACAAAAGCTCAAATAAAAATATATAGCAATCTCTAAGATGCTACCACATTATAGTTCCCTTTAGACTTATTCTTTACTGTACTTTTATTTTGCTTTTTCCTATAAAGCTGATTTTAGGTTGCATGTATAAATTCATTCAAGGCCTCTTCCAGATAAAAGCTCTCCACTTTTTTGTAGTCAGTCCTAACTGTGTAAGCAGAAAGTGGTGCTTATATACCGCCCCATAGCTCAGGTTGTGGGCAGAATCTTGGCACTGGCTTTGGAAGTTTAACCACTGGCCCACAAGGCAGTGTGGTGTTGGATTCATAATCATATTGCACTTTAAAAAAGTAACTTCTCTGGGGAAAAAAAGCCTTGTAATATTTTCAAAACCCTTCAACAATAATTTAAAAAAACCTAACTCCCCTCCCATTAGGTTGAAACCTGATTAAAAGCTTCTGACCAGGAACTCTGACAAAGCAGAGTCCACGTCCGATATAGTGGTTGTTCTCCAAAGAGCACCTTGAATTTTCGTTTTAAATGTGGGGGGAAACATTTTCCTACTGTAGCTTCTGCTCAGAAATTTGTTTGCACTCTGAGAAATGTAATTAAAACTTCCAAATGGGAAATTGCCATAGTGCTAAACTCTGTGCTGTAAGAAACTGGAGACAGAAAAGAAGAGGCAAAAAAGCTTGGAAAGTTTTTTTGTTTTGTTTTGTTATTCCTTGTCATTATTTATATCAAGACAAGTCTTGAATTATCTGTATGTAAAAAAACCTCTGATCTCATCAGTATGAATCAGTTCTCCAGCTGGAATACAACTGAATTAATATACAAAAGGATTTTCTGACTTTTTTTCATTTGTCAGAGTTAATAAAAATTATGTTTTTCTTTGTAGATTTCCTAGTAAAATTTAATATATTGCATCACTTCAATGTTGAACAACTAGGCAGATGTATATTTTACTTATATTGCATTTTGCTTTTGTTTTGCTTCTTCCTTCAACCCCCTCTGCCAAAGATCTTTTTTAACTAAAAGAATCTTTCTGGAATTTTAAAAATCCAGGGAAATCCAGTTTCTTAAGGTTGTAATCTTTTCATACTTCCATGTGAATACGCTCTGTTGTCCTCTGAAGATGCCGGCCACAGAGACTGGCGAAATGTTAGGAAGAACAACCTTCAGAACACGGCCAAAGAGCCTGAAAAAACCCACAACAACCATTTTCTTTCTTTCTTTCTTTCTTTCTTTCTTTCTTTCTTTCTTTCTTTCTTTCTTTCTTTCTTTCTTTCTTTCTTTCTTTCTTTCTTTCTTTCTTTCTTTCTTTCTTTCTTTCTTTCTTTCTTTCTTCATAGCAAAGCATTTTGTACATTAAAATTATGGATGCATATTAAATATAGGTAAAAATTTAAAAAGAATATTAAGGTAGACTATTTTTGACCAGAAGCAGGTGACTTCAATAGTGTTACCTCAGCCATTTTCTAGTTCTAATTCTGTGGTGGGGCATAAATTGCATTTACAGAAGTGCTGCATTGACTGAATTTCTCAATGGTCACAGAAAATTTGTCCTTTATCCAAGTAACCCCACTTTCCTTGATTACTATTTGATCTTCGTACTTCACTTCGAAGTTGATTTAGTGACTTCCAGATGGTCCAGCTAAAGTTTGTCCTGATGGGAGATGCTCTTCAGCATTCATCCATTCGGCTGGGTGTGTTGTTTTCGATCTCCATAGAATTATTCTAGCCTCTTGTTCAATATTTAGAGCTTGAACTATGTGGAAAAAAGTCACTTCCTCAATTTTAGCTGCCATTTAGGGGGTGGGTGTTCATAAAGTGGATGGGTTTGGTAATATACTACCTTATTTCATTCATTATTTGCTTGTATCTAACAATGTATGTCTGGCAGGGCAATGTCAGCCAAATAATGGACTTTTTCAATTGGGTGTAGGTTTCAGGCAAACATTAATTATCCTGCATGATTCATTAAGAGTTACATCCATTGTATGACTTGTGCTAATTTAAGTCTGGATAATTGTGCAAAGAGTTGCATTGAAAGTAAGACAGAGTTGTGTGATTTCTTTTCCTTTGGGAATCTAGTGAATTTTATTTTTTCACAAATCAACCATGAAAAACATTTCACAGTTATCCAGTTCATAAGTGCGATTTTTTTCATGTAATACTATAGTGAACAGATTTTCTTGAATGAGCCTGTACAATATATATATTTATATGTATCCATATTGTGAAAAATATCTTGATAAGATGTTTATATATATATTTACACGCTTTACTACAATATTAAATTTAACCTCTTGTTCACTTAAAGTGAACAAGTTCCAAGAATTATCAGCACACACACATATATAAATGAAGCAGACTACAGCAATTTGACAAGAAAAATGGAAGTGCTGATAATTCTTGGAACTCTAACCTTTATGACCAGGCTACATACATATTGAGTTGTTGTGATTCTATTTTAACTTTCAAAAGTTTTGCCAGGATCAGTGTTTTCTTTTCTAAAGATGACACTGGCAAAAATCACACTGTATTAAATTTAAAAGATTCCTGCTGGCCTTTGGGAACAACATATAGTTTCAGATCCAGGTTTACTTGTTAAAGTATACAGTACTCAATTTGAAAAATACAATCCTCTTTGCCACTGATATTGTATTAAAAACACATAAAAGGTCTTATACTTATTTGCATAAGCACCCCTTTCTTCAAAATTCCTTTCAGACTTGAGCAGTGAAGTATACTCAGCTTTGCTGGGTTAACATTCTGAAAATGGTAGCTGTGGCTCTGAGCACATTGATATATTAATGATAGCAAATATTCAGGGGTAATGTGTTACATCTTTTAATATTATTCCTTTTCTGTCCTTTTCATTTCCTGACTTTACAGTTCTTCCATCAAAAGCTCAGTCTGAACCTTCTCTGAACTACAGAGGTACTGTCAAATAAAATTTGGAAAGAGGAATTCTCTCTCTCTCTCGCTCTTTTGTTCTGCATGGCTTTGATTACTAACACATTTAACATGTAGGCTTTTACTGGCATTATAGTATATTACTGCAAATAACACAAAACCAATTATTCTAGTTGCACTCATTTTTAGCAACCATGAATGGCAAGTATTTAATATTTGTAATCTGAAACATGTATAGCATCTAACATGTTTACAAACTCACATGCTGCCTGGAGAAAGTGTGCCTGGAAGGGATCTTTCTGGGATGGGTGACTATCAATCTACCCTGCAGTAACCAATCATTCCTTCCCTTCCCCTGAATGCAAAGAGACTCCCACCTCTCTGCTCTGCTCTTTTTCCCCCTCTCTTTTGTCTGTTGGAGTGAGTCAATCTGTTGAAATCTGTTGCTGAATGCAGTTGTGTTTATCAGCTTGCTGATCTATTCAGTTGAAAATAATGAAACCTTTTATTGTTTTTACAAATGTCTCTGAGTGAGTTATTAAGACTATGACTGTGAGTTAATGAGGAAAGGGTAGACAAATCTGGGGAACTTGAAGCTATTCTGCTCTGTGAATCCCTGTACTTCTGCTGTACAGCTAGAGAAATTTAACCAAAATTCAAAACTTGGCAACAGGTTATAATAATAATAATAATAATAAATGTTTATTGCGGTCATTGACCAGCAAAAGTAAGATACATAAGAACATAAGAACAATATAAAAGCATTAAAAACACTAAAAACACCAAAGCACTAAAAGCATCTATATACATATATACATCTTACTAGATATCTCTTACCTCCCTATCATAGGCCTTATCTATGGGCTATTACAGCTTGCATAGAATGCCAAATTTGTTATTTTAAAGCTCATATAGCCCGTGTGATCATTAATTGGTGTACACCAATTTACAGATTCTATAACTGCGCTTTAGGTGGAACCTTTCCTTCACGGATTTTTATTGCAGCAGCACAGAACTTAGCAACTTTTGTCAGCATATCTGAATTAAGCCCAATATATCTGCCAGGGCATCGCCCTGTCAGCAAAAGCTGTGTGTAGTGTGCCTCTGATCGTCCAGGAAATGCCCTTATGTAAGGCTCAACATGGACTTCTCGAATGTTAGAGTAAAAAGCACAGTGAAGTAACACATGGGAGATAGATTCAATCTCACCAGAGTTACAGGGGCATAGACGCTGAGTGTAAGGGGTGTTGTTATACTTCCCATCCTGAACTGCTGACGGAAGTGCATTGAAGCGGGCCAAAGTAAGAGCTTTGCGTTGTTTAGGTGTTAAGGGTAAGTAGAGATATTTTGCCGGTTTCAGTGGGAGCAATGCATTGTCAACTGTAAACCTATTTCTAATAATACCAAGATCCTGCTGCCTTTCTGTCTCAATAATACGCTGCCTAAGATTACTCTTGGCCTTATCGTATCCCATTTGTTGGATACTTTCTACTGAATAGCCGTATCTGTTGATTTTATGGTATATTGCTCTCTTCCAAGGGGACTGATGGTTATCCTGTAATACCAGTGAAGTCAGTCCAATTGGTTGAAAGGTTAGTTTTAGCCAAAAGTTAAAAATAGCCAGCCAAGCTCTGGCTTCAACCTTCAGGTAGCCCACTTCAAACCTGAGGGCTGCATTGGATACCCCTCTTGGAACTTGTAATATAGCCCTCACAAATTTGGACTGAACTACTTCTAACTGGATAAATGAAGAAGAAGAATAGGGGCCCAATTGTGCCCCATACAAGAGCTGACTAAGGGATTTGGCCTGAAACAATCTTAGTGCAGCTGGAATGTACTGGCCTCCCTTAGAATAGAAGAATTTTAGTATAGTAAGGCTAGATTTTTGTGCTGCTTGTACCACATTGTTAACATGGGCCTTGTGGTTTCCTTTATACTGGAAAACAACGCCCAAATATTTATAGGCCTTGATTTGTTCAATCTCATGCTCATCTATTAACCACTTATAGATCCTGGGCCTCTGAGCAAACACTAAAACTTTGGTCTTTGAGTAATTTATCTGGAGCATTTCTTCTTTACAGTATTGTGCGAGAGCGTATAAAGCTCTCTTAAGTCCTATTGGTGTCTGTGAAATTAGGACTGCATCATCTGCGTATAACAGAAGTGATATATGTCTATTGGCTAGTTTGGGGGGATGAAACTCTGGATGGCTGAGTGCTGTTACCATTGAGTTGATATAAAAATTAAATAACAGCGGAGCTAATATACACCCTTGCTTCACACCATTATAGGTTGGAACTTTATCAGACAATTGTCCTTCCTTGTTACATCTAATTCTGAGCGTTGTATTTTCATGCAGCTTATACATAAGCAGCAGAAGGCGTCGATCTATTGAGGAAGATTCTAACTTACTCCAGAGCCTATCTCGTGAAATTAGATCAAAAGCCGATCTAAGATCAATAAAAGCGGCAAATAGGGACCCTCGGGGTTTCTTGGTGTACTTATCTACTAGGTGCCTTAGAATAAGGGCATGGTCCTGTGTAGATCTACCAGATCTAAATCCAGCTTGTTCATCTGCCAAAACACTCTCAGAGTCCATCCAATCTATCAATTTCCATGATAAGTGTCTGGCATAAAGCTTACTAATTATGGATTGTAGACTGATTGGCCTATAATTAGCTGGATTGTCTTTTTTACCTTTTTTATAAATGGGGATAATAATGGCTGTACTCCATTCCGATGGCATGTGAGCATTTTGGTCTATATAGGTGAAAAGGTTTGCCAGAATTGGAGCCCACCATTCACAGTTGTTCTTAATGAGTTCAGGAGGAATACCATCGCATCCTGGGGCCTTACCAATTTTCAGTTGGTTTACAAGGTCTTTTATTTCAGAGACTGATACAGGGTGCCATTCTGGTAGATTCATATAAAGACGACTCACATGAAATGAGGAATTGTCTCTTTTGGCATAAAGCTCGTGGAAGTGGGCTTCCCACACGCGAGCATTAATATAGGAGTTCATCCTAACTGAAAGATTGTTGGTAGTAAGTGTTATGGATTCCCAAAATGATTTCATATCTTTCCCCCTGACTGCTTTGATAAGTTTTTCCCATTCTATCTGTTGAGCTCTCCTTTTTTTCTCTTTAATTAATTTCTTATAGTCTTTCTTAAGTTGCAGCAGTTCCTCCACTTCCATTGATGATGGGTTTTTGTTTTTATTCTGTTTAAATTTTGAAATTACCAGGTTATAGGCCTGGAAACCAATGTCTAAAGAGACAAACAGATAGCCAACAGGTATGTTTTTGGGCGTTGTTGTTTTTCAAAGTGCTTGTGATTCTTCACTCCACCCCAGTTTTAACCAAAAACACCTCATATGTTATGAGAAAGAGGGATTGTTTCTTTCCTGAGATTGCTAACCACAGTTGCTCAGGAAAAGAAAAAAATGGTTTTCCCCTCCAGATATTCCATAGTTAAAATCTCTGAATTTCTATTAGTGGAAATAGAGGCTGCAGTTAAACCTCAGAGCTTTGAAGGTGCTGTTGGTGTGGGTCCAATTCCAAAGGCTTGATATGGTGTTTGCCTCTCCAAAAACTTGGGCTCAGATTTGGATAATGAAGCTTCCAAGAGCACTCTGTTAGGGAAAAACAAACCTTGGAGCCCAAGATAAAAAGTTAGAGTCTCTTGTCTGGTAGCTTCAAATCCTCCCCTTAATAAGCAGAGTAAAGACGCGGACGTATGAGAAAATGCACGGAGAGAGTTCTAATAATACTTATAGCATAATATATTAGATTTGGTCAGACATATATGCATGGCAATATATACGTTGGCATAGATATCTCAGAGCAACATAACATTCACATCCAAGTAAAGTAATGACCACCAGACTCACAACTGAGTGGTGAAGTGCTGTTTTCACTCACTTGCTTAAATAGTGAGAGCAACCTATCACTGCAGACATCACAGCTGAACATGTTTAATAAGCATTACCTAAGTTTGTCCCATCTGTATGCTATCAGTCATCCACTGACTTGACATTACAGGAATTATTTTTCATGCTTTACTACAATATTAAATTTAACCTCTTGTTCACTTAAAGGAACAAATCCTGACAGGTGCATGATTATTTAGAAAGACAAAACCCAAAAGCAGCACAGGCCAGGACTGAATGGGAAGATGAGGATTCCATAGGAAAAGCAATAATTTCACAAATCCTCTCAGATAACATATGATTTATATTAAAGACTGTGAAACTACCAAAGAGATGCTAGAAGCACTTGAGATATCTTGTGTTTTTTCCAGCTCTAAATCAGGAGCAGTTTTTATCAGGGAATTTGTACAACAACAAATTGTGAAAACACATTTCTGCTCTATTAACAGTGTTTGACAATTTCAGCTTAACTGGCTTTGAATTGAGTGACAGACAGAAAATGGGATTTTTCACAGCATTGCTTGATGAATGTTGTGATCCTTTCGTTTCCATGTTGTGTGGCAAACAGCTAAGTTTCCAAGAGTGTTTGCATTATCTGAGAGAAGACTGCATAGATCAAAAAAGCTTCTATGAGACCTCAACTAAAAGTGGCTCAGATTTCATGCTGAATGGGAAAGGCAATTGAAGAGTCCATTCACAGCCAACCACGCAGCTGCTGGAGCTGGAGGATGACAGGTCACATGGCAAAGGGTTGCGCATCCCCAACAGATTCTTCAGCTAATAGAAGCTGAACTAATTTTAAATCAAAAGAACAAAGAGATTGCAGAAAATATATAGAGCCTGACTCTAATAGAGAGACAAAAAGAAAGGTTGGAAAGGAATTCAGACAGAAGGCATGCATGACCCATAATTGTGAACAGAAATCAAATTACTGGATCATTGACTCAGGGTGCACCAATTGTTGCACAAATAATGGAGAAACATAGAATAATTGAGTTGGAAGGGGCCTGTAAAGTCATCGAGTCCAACTCCCTGCTCAATCCAGGAATCTAACTCAAAGGAGATCTGACAGATGGTTGTCCAATTATCTCTTGAATGCCTCAAGCCCTGAAGAGCTCATCGCTTCCTGAGGTAACACGGGTCTACCATCAAAATGCTTCTGAAATAAATGTAGTCAAACTACTAATTCTGGGTAACTGAGAATGAAAATGATGCTTAAAATTGTTGATTGGCTCTAGTTTTCAAGATATGCTATTGAGTCAAGTATATATGACCCATGACTTTGAAATGAATTGTAATAAGTTATAAAGGGAAGGGATCTCAATTTAAATGAATAATGACTAAAATACATCTTTGACTAGATCTATGAATAAACCTTTGACTGAGTTTGGGCAGTACTTGCTTTCCAGGCAAAACAATGCATGATGCAATTCGAAACTGGTATTGTGTCATACGTGATATAAATTGCACCATGTTATTCCTAGAAGTCATGGATGATGCAGGCATAACAAAGTTTACATAATTCTGCTGAACAAATTGCCCTAGAAATCACATTGTGTTATGCGCTCTTATTTGTTAGTGTTTGATTTTGCAAAGGGACACATTTCTGTTTAGCCAAATTGAGCAGAGATGCCTCATACTTGGGTGAACAGTGCAGATAACTTCTTCTGTGTTTGTGATGCAAAAGTGCAGTATAACCATTATGGTTAAGAAAGCCTATCACCTTTATTTGGCTGCAAAAGTGGAGATCAGGACAAGATGCGGGCCCCACATATATGCTGTCACACTTGAGCAACAACGTATTGAACAAGAAAAAGAAAACTACGTCTTTTGCAGTGCCAATAACTTGGAGAGGGTCAACAGATCATTCGAGTGATTGTTACTTCTGGTTGGTGCCTCCAGTTGGGAAAGGTGTGTCAGAAGAAAAAGTAGACTGTGCATTATCCAAACATCCCTTCAGCTATACACCTAGTACCCCCTGGAGAAGGACTGCCAGTCTTGATGCCCCAGAATCATTCTCACCTGAGTCAGATGAGAAAGAGGAAGAAGATGAAACTTCTGGTTCTGAACCATTGATGTCATAGGACCCACATTTTCTCCCATCCTCCTCCTCTTAACCATACCTCATAACACAAGGTAAACTGAATGACCTCTCAGGGATTTGCAACTTCTCAAAAGTAAGATAGAGCTGTTGGGCTCCAAACTGCAGCAGGTGATGTCATACATATGAAGGAAATGTATGACAACACGAAACAACTTTTGAGGTGCATAAGCTACTGTAGGACCCACATCAATGGCAGCTTTGTGGCAATTTGAAGGTTGTTGTTCTCTTGCTTTTGGTCTGCAGACTGGATACACAAGGTATTGCTATTTTCTCTGTGAATGGGATAGTTGTGCAACAGATTCCCATTACATCAAGATAGGCTTGCCACTCTGACAGTCTTTGGAACCTGGGATTAAAAGTATTGAGCATCCACCGCTTGTTGAATTTGTTACCACTCTTATACATCAAGCTGGGTCTGATGAAGAGCTTTGTCACAGTCATGGACAAAACACAAGCAGCTTTCAAGTACCTCCAGGGAAAATTTCCAAGGTTAAATGAAGCTAAGATGAATGAAGATGTCTTTGTCCTCAGATTCGTGAACTTATTCAAGAGGATGCATTTGACCCTTTACTGATTTTTAAAGTGTTACATAAACAGGAAAGGTGAAATATTATGTAAAGCAACCATAAACATATGAAAAGACTTAGGTTTACAATTTATGATTAAAATTCTATTATCTACACAGTATACATAAACATAAAGTTAAATATGTTGAAAATAAAAAATAGTAGCCCACCAGTTGTTTTAGTTGTCCTGTTTGAATTCAACACATCTAAATGCATAATAAACAGCATATTTTATCTCTGAAACAGATGACTTAAAAAAAATTGTAGACCAGTGTAATTGGTTTCATTGTTATACTGCTCTAATAGTTAAGGGGTTTCTCCTGATATTCAGCCTAAATCTGTCTTCTTGCATTTTGAGCCCATTATTATGTGTCTTGCACTCTGGAATATTTGAGAACAGATCCTGCTCTGTATGACTATCAAGAATTTGAAAAGTTCTATCCTATCTCCCCTCAGTCTTCTTTTCTCAGTTCTTTCAGTCTTTCCTTTAAAAAGATTTCTTTATAAATCTATATGAAAGATTGAGTGGAAATAGTCAGGTTACTAATGGTGATTACATGAAAATTGAAGGGAAAGGGATTGGCATTTTACAATGTGAACTGTCTGATGAAATAAGTGAGACCATTGTAAGTGATGTATTGTTTGCTCCTGAACTCCAGTGCAAGATATTAAGTGCATCGGCTTTGGATGAGAAAGGCTTTTCTATACATTTTGAAAATGGAAAGTGTACAGTAATGAAAGATTGTGGAATATATTTTCAAGAAGTTAGATCTAATGGTTTGTATAAATTGAGTCTTCTAGATCAGTGGTCCCCAACCGTTTTGACACCAGGAACCGGCTTAGTTGAAAACCATTCTCCCAAGGACCGGGGAGGGGGGAGCTTGTTATGCAATAGGGTGTTGGAGGATAGCTTTGAATCGAGCTCATTGCATGTATTGTGCTGGGACAGATGAGCTGCGAGCAGGAGCAGGAGGTGAGCTACAATTGAAGCTCTGCCTCCTGTCAGATGAGCAGCGGCATTAGAACCTAATAGGAGCGCACTTACAGGAGGCAGAGCTTCGCTCACCGCTCACCTCCTGCTCACTGCTCATCTGTCCTGGCGGCTTAGTACTTCCAAGGCCATGGACCGACACCGGTCCGTGGACCAGGGGTTGAGGACCCCTGTTTTAGATGAACAGCAATGAATCAACACAGTGCAAGCTCAGAGAGAATATGGCAACACCTTGGAGCTGTGGCATCATCATTTCACACACGGAGTTCCAAAAGCAATTCTGGAGCTGCAGAACCAAAAGCTTGCTGCAAGCATCAAGATAAATCCACATGATGCACCCAACACAACCAGATGTATAAGCTGCAGCACAGAAAAGAATGTTTGACCCTCATTCCTCCCAAGGACTAAGCGAAAAAGCACCAGGATGCTGGATACACAGTGACTTGTATGGCACTCAGTATGCCACCACTGGGACATAATAGATATATTCTAATATCTATTGATGATTTCTTTAGGTATTGTGGCACCTACCTGCTGAAGGAAAAGAGTGAGACACATGATATACTGAAGAACTGCATGGCCATGGCAAGCAACATATTTTAAAGAAAACTCAAGAAACTTCAGACCAATAACAGTGGTGATTACGTTTTGCACCACACATATGTTTTCCTAGAAGTTCAAGCCTATTGCAAGAACTGCTTCACATACCCCTGAGCAGAAAGGAATAGTTGAAAGAACACTGAGATCTCTTTTGGAGATGACAAGATGCATGCTTGAGGATGCAAAGTTGCCCAACAAATTTTGGAGTGATGCAATCCTGAGACCAACATATCTCCGGAACAGATTGCCAACTAAAGGGACCATGAAAACACCATATGAGTTATGGAATAACAAAGTACCAAGCGTAGAACATATCAGATTTTTTTTTGAAACATGGCATATGTTATATAGCAAAACAGAAAAGGCAAAAACTGCACTCTAGAACTGAAGAGACCATTTTGCTTGGTTATACTCCTGGTAGCAAAGGATATAAAGTGAGGAACTAAAAACAGGTGAAGTCAGTGTAAGACATATGGTTCGTTTTGATAAACAAAAGGAAGCCCACAAAAGAGGAACTGAAGATCTGCACTCAGAAACAGACAAACCCAAAAGCTGGACAAAGGATTGAGGGTGAGTGAAAATCCCACTTCTGCAGTCCTTCTCCACCTATTGTCATGGGTTGTTAACAGTACTTAACAGTGGTATTTCTGGTGTGTGGTCCTGATCTTCCTGGGGACAGATGAAAGGGCAGCATGATAAATAAGAGACAGATTGTGTCTAAGGCCTCTTCCCCTGTTGAGTGGGGGATTACCTATATGCACATGTATGGCCTCCCTGACCCCTCTCTCAAACCACCTATCTTCTCGGTCCAAAATGAGTATATCTTGGTCATCAAATGAGTGTCCTTTGTCCTTCAAATGAAGGAACATGGCTGATTGTCATCCTGAGCCATTGCCCCTTCTGTGCTGGGCCATTCTCTTGTTTAGTGGCTGTTTGGTTTCTCCAATGTAGAGCTCTGAACACTCCTTTTTGCACTGGACATTTACTGTTAATGGACCCATGACAAGGGTTGGAGAATGACTGCAGAACTGGATTTTCACTCACCCCCACTCGTCCTTTATCCATCTAACAAGCCTATTCAGACCAGGGGGAAGTGAAACCAATGTGGAGGCTATATGAGGGGTCTACCAACTCTCCTCAGACTGAAGAAGCTACTTGGATGTGTAGCGAAACATTTCAACCTAGCAAGAAAGAAATCCAGTTGCCATGACCCAACTTCCAGATAACCACACCTGGATGACTGAGAATCTTCACAGATACAACATTTTATTTGTGCATTAAAGTTGATAGGTAGCAGATGGGTCATACATGCTAAATCAGAAACAAAAGATAGTTGAGCTTTTGGGAACATTAGGCCTCCAAGATGCCTGTAGTGTAGTAACACCTATTGAAACAGATTTCCTGAGAAAAAAGGAGGCAAATGAACCTTTGCCATATAACAGTAAATACAGAACAGCTGTAGGTAAGTTGTACCTCACAACCACTACCAGGCCAGATATTGTTATTGCTGTAGGAATACTAAGCAGAAAAATTAGTTCACCAACACAGAATGAATGAATAGCTGTAAATAAGGTAGCTAGATATTTGAAGGGGATAATGGATTTTAAGTTAAGATTGCCAGCTATTAAAAACCCAATACTTGTAGGATACAGTTATGCAGATTGAGCAGAGGATAGTACAGATTAAGTCCACTAGTAATTTCCTGTTCATGCATAGTGGTGATCCTATTCCATGGGCTAGTCAAAATCAAGATGCCGTAGCTTTGTCTTCCACAGAGTCTGAACTTATTAGTGCAGTGGAAGAATGCAGAGAAATGCTGTGGCTTTGAAATAAAGAACGAGAGGCCAGTCTAGATGATGGAAGACAACCAGAGCTGCATCAGGCTGTCACAAAATGATGAGTGAACACACCAAACACATAAATGTGAGATACCACAGTACGAGACCTGACTGAGAAAAATGTCATTGAGATGGTCTACTGTCCCACCACAAAAATGGTAGCAGACATCCTGACCAAACCTCTTTCAAGAGATGGATCTGAGAAATTGTGTCGCAAGATGGATCTTCAAGAGGGCAGCTGCATGCAAGTTTGAGAAATGTTGATGCTTTTACAACTTCACATTTTTTCTGCAGAAGATGTGGCTGGAAGGGACCTAGCTTGGCTGAGGTGGCTGTCAATCTATCCTACACTAACTAGTTGTTCCCTGCCTCTGAATTCAAAGAGAGCCCCACCTCTCTGTTCTAGGGTCCTTTTCTCTCTCTTGTTGATTGGAGTCAGGCAGTCTGTTACTGGAAGCAGTTATGTTTATCACTTTGCTGTTTCATCTATTCAACTGTAAGTAATTAAACCACTTATTCTTTCTGTTAATGTCTCAGAGTGAGTTATTGAGATTGCGAGTGCCAGTTAATGAGAAAAGGGTGGACAAATCTGTGTAACTTGAAGCTATTCTGCTCTGTGAATCCATGCACTTTACTGCACAGCTAAATGAATTTAATAAAAACTCAGAACTCTGCAACACTAACCACATATTTCTGAGCATTCATACTGTTGTAGCAAAAAAGGAATACTGATAGTGCTTGGGTGTGTTTGTCTTCAGACTGGTTTTGTCAGCAAAACCCAGCATCTTGTTATTTCTTGTTATGACTTAAATAATACTCCACAGGAACCTTCCTGTTGTCTTAGTTTTATTTCATAGTCATTAATTATGAATTTTAATACAGCATTGTAGCACTGTCATTAGCAGAGCACATCTCAGTAAATATTTGGGAAAACTGTCAAATATTTTGTGCTGCATTTTTCAGTTGAAAGAGGGCATCTGTGTGCAGAAGGAAGATTTTGTTCATTTGTGCATATAATTTTTAGTGTTGCCTTTGTGTCTATTTAATAGAATCTACTAACTTGTAATGAACGCAACAAGAGAGGTGACATGATATAGAGTAATAGGGAATGCTTCAGAACAGAGAGTCTTCAATACTCCTGTGTGACATGTCATTCATGCATTGTACTGTCCAGAAACCATAATACATAGTAATTTTGGTGTCAGTAACAATCCCTCCTCCAAAACCCTAGCATGTACCAGATTTAGAGGGCATGGTCATGGTGATTGCCCTGTCCTCTGCTGATCCTTGGAAGTGATGAGCTGTAGACAGGTAGCTCTGCCTCCCAAGCTTCCCCATATGAGGCAGGAAATAAAGATCCATGTGACACGCGCCTCATCCTACCCCATTGCAATCGCCTCTAGATGCTGGAAAAAGAAATAGAAAGGAAGAACAAAAAAACATTCAGCGGCCCATGCCACCAGAGAAAGAAGCAGTAGCAGCCGCTTGGTTACCTGAGCATTTTGTTCTTTGATTGCTGGGTTAAAGGAGAGGTCCTGAGATGCAAGGTATTAATTGTAGCTTTTGGGTTTGTCTGTTTCTGAGTGCAGATGACCTCAGAAGTGACCCTTCCATAACACGGACAAACCCAAAAGCTACACCTTGTGTCTTAGGAGCTCCCCTTGAAACCAGCAATTGAAGGAGAGTGAGGCTCTCAAGGAGCCAAGTGGCTCCCTTTCTTTCTCTGGCGGCTTGTGCTGCGGAATGGCTGCTGTTTCTTTCTTTTCCTTTTCCCAGTATCCAGGCGGATTGCAGTGGGGTTGGATGACATTTATTGGAACTTTTCTATTTCATTATTAGGATTTCTATGCTTGCTCCATACATATTTTAAAGAGAAAAAAGCATTTAGGCAACATTCAGGATGTAGCACTTTGTAAACCACTAGGTTTTGTGCAGGGGGAAAGGGTAGTAGAGAACAGGAAGAGAAGGAAGAGAAGGGGAACTGAAACTTCCTTTAAAACAAAGTAGTTATGTTGATTCTGACTTATGGCAACCCTTCCCAGGAGTTTTTAGGTATAAAATGCTCAGAGTTGGTTTGTCTTTCCCTTCTTCTGGTGGCACTCTAGGACAGTGCAGCTTGCCCCTGACTACCCAGATGGGTCTTCTTCCAGGAGAAAATTAGGGAATTGAAATCTTGAGCAGATGCTCTAACTCTCTGAGCAAACTAGCCAGCTAGCTTAAACTTTACCGCTTTCAAAATTGCCTACAAATGGTTTTTCCTCTATGGAATTAAACATCTCTTTTGCATGTTGCCTTTTTGTTCCCCATTGCCCCTTTCCCAAAGCAGATTTTCAAGCTGCGAAAAATAAGTTTGGGGAAAACAGTACAATTTTATGTTACCTGCATAATTTAGCCCACAGGATATGTTCTTATACATCCACCACTTTGTTCTTCTTCTGCTGCTGCTTTGCAAGAAATATAGCAAAAAGGAAAGGACTTAGGAAGTGGGTAAGACAGCCATGAAAGGGCTGCACGATCACAGCCTTTTGATCCTGAAGCAGCCATGAAAGGGCTTCAGGATCAAAGGGCTGCGATCATGCAGCCTTTACCTGAAGGGAGCCTTCCCTTCCTTTTTGCTAAGCCCTGTAGCTTTGCAAAAGGCAAGGAAAAGTGGCTATCAAAGGGAGCCCTTTGATCCCTGCTTTTCCCTTCCTTTTGCTAAGCTCCATGGCTTAACAAAATGAAAGGAAAAGCAGGGATGAAAATTTCTAATTTGGGGTTAGAAAAGGGGGGTTGTCTTATCAACGAAAAAATACAGTAAATATGGGAAATGAGAGGATGATGATTATGACGACGACAACGATGACGATGACGATGATGATGATGATGATGATGATGATGATTAATTCATCCAAAGTGATGTGGACAGATTATATTTACCACGAATAATTAGAGACCCTTGATTACTGCAAATACAGCAGGTGGTACAGGAGGAAAAAAGAAGCCTAAATGATTATATCAGTAGAAGCAGAGAAAAAATACTTAAGGTATTGAAAATGGAGCACATTTTTAATACAAGAGAAACAAAGGCTTAATATAAGAAACAACAATTTGAAAATAAATTAAACAGTTGGAAAAATAAACCACTACATGGACAACACCTGAAAAATATTGATGGAAATCATGATCATAATTCAATATGGGACTGGCTAAAACTGGGGGCCCTTAAAAAAGAAACCGAAGGTTTGATTTCTGCTGTACAACAAACACTCCGAACCAACATGATGGAAAGCTAAGATTGAAGGAATTAGTGCTAACAGCAAATGTTGACTCTGCCAAGAAAAGATGAAACTGTGTCACATCTCATCTAGATTGTATAAACAGATTACAAAGTTAGACATGATAGAGTGGCAAAATTACTGCAATGGTCATTATGCAAAAAATATAACTTGCCAGCCTCCAAAAACCTGTGGGAACATCAGGTAGAGAAGGTGTCAGAAAATGAGGAAGTCAAGATTTTGTGGGATTTCCAGATCCAAACTGATAGACACCCTAAACACAGCAGACATACATGGTAGTAACAGAATGAAGAAATGTCTGGATCATTGACATTGCAATTCCAGGGGATGCCAGAGTTGAAAATAAAGAATTGGAAAAACTAACAAAGTACAGAGACCTGGCAATCGAAACATCTTGCCTCTGGATGAAACACACCGCAGTGGTCCCTGTAGTCATTGGGAACAATATCAAGAAACTTCACACAGTATTATAAGCAGTAGAGATCTTAGAAATCACATAATAAGAGCTGCAAAAAAATGGCAATATTAGGAACAGCATACATACTATACATACTAAACTGATATTTAACAGATACTTAGGTTTTTGGTGCCTGGTGTTTCTTAATAATAATAATAATAATAATAATAATAATAATAATAATAATAATAATAATAATAATAATAATAATAATAATAATAATAATAATAATAATAATAATAACAACAACAACAATACAGTGGTGCCTCGCTAGACAGTTACCCCGCATGACAGTTTTTTCGCTAGACATTGACTTTTTGCGATCGCTATAGCAATTTGCAAAACAGTGATTCCTATGGAGGAATTTCGCTGGACAATGCTTGGTCCCTGCTTCGCAAACTGATTTTCACTAGACAATGACGATTCTTCCCCATTGGAACGCATTAAACAGGTTTCAATGCATTCCAATAGGGGAATGCTTTTTGCTAGACAATTATTTTGCTAAACAGCGATTTCAGTGGAATGGATTATCATCGTCTAGCGAGGCACCACTGTAGTAGTAGTAGTAGTAGTAGCAGCAGCAGCAGCAGCAGCAGCAGCAGCAGCAATAATAATAATAATAATAATAATAATAATAATAATAATAATAATAATAATAATAATAATAATAATAATAATAATAATAATAATAATAATAATAATAATGTACGCTTTTACATTGAAGCTGGGTCCAAATCAGTAACTTGGAAAAATGTTTTATGTTATTTCTCTCTTGAGAGTACATATTGGTCCAGGTAAGTAATTTTAGATCCTCAGCTTATTAGACTTAACCAAAACACTTTTAGATGGCTATGTATATTATCTCAATTCTGAAGCACACAACCAATACTCCTCTCACACCCAGCTATTTCATCCTTTTTAATCGCCTCTACATTCTTGATACAATCGTGCAGAGAAACAAAAAACCTGTCTCCTAACCCTGATAAGAAAGATTTTTAAGCATAATGCTTGGCATTTAAATCATAGAAGCCTCATGAATGTAAAAATAAAACAGTTTGTTTCAGCTGCCCTATTGCTGAGCTAATTTACTTTTGAATCAGCACTGTTTTTATATGAAAAAAAAATACATTTTAGAGGGAAAAATAAACTGCTATTGCTATGTAGATACGTAATAAAGTAAATTCTTTTTGCTTTGAATGTACTAGGCCAGCAACCTGCTGCCTATGAAATATTTTCAAAGAAAAATATGTTACAAGATGCAATGTCAGCCTTGGAATGCACCAGCCAGCCCAGGTGCTGACACTGGACTTTCGGCCATGGTCTGCTGTTGTCTTGGTAGGCAGCTGGAGGCCCTGGACTGCGAGTGCCCCTGACTGTGGCCCAAAAGCTCATTTCTAGTTGCACCACTTTAATTTATTCATGCTACCATAACAGAGATAAGGTTAGTATGTCCAAGCAGATAATGACTTCAGATAGTTAATAGGTCGAATTCTTTGTTCTTTAATTGATTCTTTGTGTTTGATTGGAAGAGTTACAATGAATCATGTGTTTTACAGAAACAAGAAATTCTTCAACTATCCACGACACAACAGAAAAAGAAAAAAAACGATTTCTGGGATTTTTCAAGACTAGTAAACGAAACAGTAGGGTAAATATTATGCTTCCTGTATTAAATTAACTATTCCCATTTTGAGCTTGGAATGATTTCTTTTCAAAGCAAGCAATGACTAAATAATTATTAGCTAATTCTAACAGATAGTTCTGGCGGGTAGCTTATTACAAATGAGTAATGTAGCACATTATTAATGTCTCCTTGACAATTGGTTACCCTTTAAAAAATTGTTAAAAATAATTGACCCTCTTGTAACAAGTTAACATTGTTGGTGATTTTGCTTCTCTTTTAAGTATCGTGATGACATGGGCTCTTGTTACTTGAACAGGGTAGTAAGAACACTAATTTACTTCCAAGCTCTGTTGCCTTTAAGTTTATGTCTATATTTTCTCCCCTGGCTTGTACTTGTTATTTGTTAAGTGCATGATCTTAATCACACTTCTTCATTATGGTCTCTGTACATCATACATACAGCTTTTATACCTGCACAGGACTACCTTGTCTCAGCTTTATGAAGCATACTTGTTGTAGAAAGGCTGACGGATTTAAGCCCATTCTGGGGAGTGGAGGGACCCCTCAGTCAAACAGTTATCTAGATGTCTCCTCAGCTATCCATCCCCTTCATCTGGAGAAGCTGATATGTGGTCTAAGTACTTTAGCCCACATAGCAGTCAGATGAAGTATCACTATGAATGTTGAGGTGTCATGAAAAGCAAGTAATCTCAGCTGAATCTGTAGCACTTATTACCTAAGGGAAAGAGGTGTCCCAAAGCTAAGACAAGCACATTCCTCTGAAATCAGGAAAGCAAAGAAGAAATGAAAATACAAGAAGAGTTTGTCTGTACATGTGCCATTGGAACCGCATTTATCCTTGTCCTTCATGCATCAGCCTCCAGGATCCAGAGACTTCACCATTTTCATTTTTGAAGCACATGGCTTTCCAAGATGTTTAGGTGATGTAGTTGACCTCTGAAAGGGAGAGGAAGAAGGGTGCAGTACTGAGAGAAGATATTTGGACCACTGCTAGAACCTTTAGGCTTAGACTTCCTGTCCTGGAAATTCCAAGTTTCCTGACATTGGCTACCTCTCATACCAACTCTTCAGAAAACAGAGGAAACTCTTTAAAAATCATAACCTCTGCTTTTTGTTTTGCTTAAGTTTACTCTTTAGTAGATTAGAACTAACACTGAAAGGTTTCAGTCTGAACTATTTTTGTTGGAGCTTTATTCCACTCCTAATCTTTGTTAGAAATCAGCTTTCTTTCAGACTAGAACTTTGGAAAAATTGAAAAAACCTTGAGACCTTTTAGGAAATAATATTTTATGCTAGAGTTTCATTTTTTGGTCATAAATGGATTAGGTAAAGGTAAAGGTTGCCCTTAACATTTATTCCAGTCATGTCCAACTCTAGGGCACGGTGCTGATCTCTGTTTCCAAGCCATAGAGTGAGCGTTTTTGTCTGAAGACAGTTTCCATGGTCACGTGGACTAGACATGGAACACCGTTACCTTCCCACCGTGGTGGTATCTATTTATCTACCCGCATTTACATGCTTTCGAACTGCTAGGTTGGCAGGAGCTGGGACAAGCGACGGGAGCTCACTCCGTGGCTTGGATTCAATCTTACGACTGCTTGGTCTTCTTGATGTTGCAGCACAGAGGCTTCTGTGGTTTAACCCGCAGCACCACCACGTCCCTCTACCATAAATGGATTAGCATTGACCAAAGAAACCCTTCATGCTTGAACTCCACCTCGGTATGAAACAAAATGAACAGTCAGCTCCTGGAGCTGGTTTTTTTTAAAATGGAAATTTTTGTCACTGTTTGACACTGTTAGTATCAACTTGAAGCTTGCCTTGTCTCAACAGCAGGAAAAATGCAAATGTCATTAGACAGAATTGGGTACATACAAGGAACAACTACTATTTCTGGCCAAGAAGGTTTGAATACTCTTGTTCATTATCCTATTGTTGGAATTACAGATGGGCATTAATTTAAAAAATGGGATTTTGTTGCAATTCATGATTCATCAAGGTTTACAATTCATGAATTGTGAATTTATGATTTCCCCCAACAAACTGATGAGTTGCTTTGTTGAATTGTCTTTAAAACACTATAAAACAGCTCCCCAGGCACCTAGAGACACCAAAATCACACAGAAGCTTTCCCTGACTCGCCTATACAGGCCCTTCATATTTGGTGAAATCTTGATTTCAGGTGTATGAGTTATACACCCATGAATTGGGTTTCCCTAGGAAAGTGACAGGAAACTAGCATAGTCTGCCGCCAGGCAGAGAGGCAGATGGCATTGGCATACTTCAGTATGCCACCAGGCACACAGACAGACGGTATTGAGGTAGTATGTTTTGCCACCAGGCACAGAAATGGATGGCATTGAGGTAGTTTGGTTTGCCAACAGGCACAGAGGTGGATGGAATTGGGGAAGTTTGCCACCAGGCATGGAGGCGTTTGGAATAGATGTACTTTTGTTTGCCACCAGGATCAGAGGTGGATGACACTGAGATAGGGATGGCAACTGAGGTGCTTTAGTTTGCTTCCAGGCACAGAGGTGTTTGGAACAGATATGGGCTTGGGGATGTTTGGGGGTTGGTGACTGGCTGGTGGGCAGGTTTCTTCTTCTTCCCCCTGAATTAGTGGGGTGGGACAGGTTTATTTCTTTCCCTGGTGGCACAGAGGCAGAAATGAGCCACATGGAACTAGGATGTGGGAGAGAGTGGGAATCAGGCAACCAAAGTACTGGTGTGATTCTGCTGGATTGGCGGGGTGGGACATTGAGGCAGACAGGCTTCTTTCTTCCATTGGTGGCATTGAGTTCAGTTTCTGCTCTGAGTGGGACAGAAAGAGGCAGGCAGATGATGTGGTGGACCTGGGGGACTCCAGCGGGCAGACAGACAGGCAGTGGTGTGGAGGCAGAGCTACTGTCATTGAAACCCTACCTTTTTGTGTTTAATAAGGGGAAATTCAACAAGGGAAGGTTCACCTTGATGAAGGACAGTTTCTCCACAATTACAGGATCCAAATGGGAGTGGTGGGATTAGAGCACTTCTCTGAGATGGGAGAAGACATGATCTCTCCGGACACTTGTGAGGGGAATGGAAAGGAGGTTCATGACCACCATGGACAGCTCTGGCCTTATGACTACTGTATTTTCCAAGTCCAAAATTGGACAGGATCTGATCAGGGGGGCTGGGAAGGGGGGTTCTGCCAGGTACTCCAGCACCATGGACCCTGCTTGGGTCCTCATCCTCCATTTGTCTGCCCCCTGTGACAACCACCTCGCTCACCACTGAACTTCAATAATGGGGGCTAGGGCCCTTGCCAGCAGAGGTCATTGCTTGTGGCTCCTGCGAACCATCTTTCCCCTCGTCTGACTTGTGCCTTGGCATCCCCACCTCCCCATGCACATGTCAGGTTACCAGTACCCTTCAGACCTCAGTGGAAAGCTCCATTCTCCGCTCCTCGAACTCTGCAGTGCATGCTGCCCTTGATGGGAGGATCACACAGGCAGGCCATGTGACAAGCTCTGTCCCTGCAGACAGGATGGAGTCACTTTCACACGCCTGCCTGCAATCTCTTCACCAAGGTCCTGGTCCATGGAAGGAGGGAAGGTTTTGCACCATACCAAACTCCAGGGACCAGTCAATGGCATGATTCAGGGGATGACCTGCCCCAGACTGGCTGTATGACCACACAGGACATCAGTGGTCTCTTCGAAGGGCTTGAGCACCTCCACCAACTGGGAGACTGCCAACCAGTCTGTGGCACTGATGCCCACCTCTCTTTCCTCAGGCAGAATGGCTGTGGAGGGCATAATATCCTCCAAAACAGTCTTCTGCACAACCAGGTGGGACACCATGGTGTTGGTGGATTTCCACCTGGTTGGCAGGTCCATCTGGAGAACATGTGTTTCCTGCCCCAACTCCTCCTGCTTCTCATTCAGCTGGCAGGCAGCTTTCAGGCTGTGTGAGAAATGGCCCACAAGTTGGCATAATTGCTCCAGGAGTTTCTGCATCTCTCAGGTGCCTGCATCTCACTTGAGCTTGATGTGGCTCCCCAGGCCAATGGCATCATGCACAAGGTGTAACTTATACACCATGCACACTGTGCCCTCGAAGCCCACCACATTCAGTGTCACCAACATGTTGTGCCAAGCATCCATGGATGACCTCACCCTCAAGTGGCCACTGCTGCAGTGCTGCCAGGAACTCATTGGCGATGTTCCTCCCTGTTGCCTAAGCCTCCATGTGCCACCCCTGCAGCAGAACGGACCTGTAGCCTGGTGGCGGGACAAGGGTCTCCCCCTGCAGCCCTGTTGCCAATGCCTTGCCGGTCCTCCGGCTGCCACCAGTGGGCTGTGAGTGAGAGGTACTCCACAGGTCAAACAAGAAGTGCAGCTTCTGCTCCTGTGCCCATTAAAACTGGTTATGGGCCACCTCCTGCCCAGAGTCATAGAGTAAGAGCAGGACTCTAGATGGTTTTCCATGAGGGGGGGGGTGTACCATGTGGTGAAAAAATGCAGCAACCAAAAGAAGGTCGGGGACAGTGGAAGCCCAAGCAGGGCAATCATCTCAGCGACAAGACGAGTGGCCACCTCCTCTGTTTCCACGCCCGCCTGCAAAGCCTGTGGAGGAGGAATGGTGCCTTTTCCTCCTTAGATCCAACTGCCCTTCATATCTACCTGCTCAATATGTATCTTGCTGCCTCCTAAACCACACTTCAAATAAAGGGGAGGAAAGGAAAAAGTAAATGGTATAATATAGGAGAGGGTATCATAATAAATTTTAGTTCTTTAAAAAGAGAAACAGGATGGTGGGTGTGGGTTGAAGGTGTTGTTGTTCTTGCTGTTAATATTGAAGAGTAATGGGAGGAAGGAGCATGAAAACTAATACCTCTAAATAACTAAATAGACAACCAGTTCCCACCACACACAAACACCTTTGAAATGGGTGTGTGTGTAAAATACATACACCCACCTACACCCATCCACCCCAAAAGATCACTCACTCTCTGCACGAACACACACCTAAAAAATAACTAATTCTTCAACTAAAATGCACCAGTTTTTTTTAAAAAAAGCCCTCCTCAGTGGCTCACTAATGAAAATAATAAAGAAATAAAGTATTTAAAATTAAATATGTGCTTTTTGAGCACACAGTAGTACTAACTGGAGCACACAGGCACCAGCAAACAAACAACCAGCTAGTAACCGCCACCACACAGAGAGACAAACGCCTCTGGAATTTAAGGGGGAGGGGAGGGCAAAATATAGACACACACATACACCCAAGAGATCACCCATCCTAACCTTCACCCTAAACCTCAAAAAATAACTAGCTTCTGAAATAAAATGTACCACAGCCAGCCCTACTTCCCAGCTAAAGAAAGCTCTCCCCAAATTTCCTCTATTTCAAATAATGAATGAAATAATGATGAAAATAAGTTTAAATGTAATTTAAATGCTTTGATGCCACTCTGAAAAACTGCTGGCTGCCTAAAGCACACAGATAGCACTGTAGCTCAGCTACCCAGAGCAGAACTCAGAGCAGAAGTGGGAAATGGCTGCAGGGAAAATGCTTATGAAGCCTCTGGAAAAAGAGTTCCCTCACAGCCTTTTCTGTAGTGCATTTGGCTGCCAACCCTGCCAATCCAGGACTCTCTAGGTCCCTCCCAGGGTTGCCTAGAGCTTCTGATTGGCAGCAGCAGGCTGCAAATGGCACAGGAGGCCCAAAAAGGGATAGACAAATCAAAAATTGGTCAAAATCTGTCACTTAGTATTTGTCAGGCTCCCCTTATTGAATACAAAGTGATGAATCAGAGATTTTCAACAAATATCACAATTCGGTTTTTTTATTCATTCCCATCTCTTGTTGGAAGATATATGAACAACTTTATACTTATTTATTTAGCCCATTGTCTTTGGTTTTCACTGGAGATCTTTCACAAACTTCTTGTTTCCTGCATCAGGTCCACTTACAATACTATCTTCATGCCTGGTCCTTGCCCCAAACCACAGTTATTGTACTTTGTTTCACTCCAAAATTATTTTGGTGGTTTCACTATGTTCATGTCTTAACCGCATGACATAATACCTTACAGAGAAACTGCATCTATTGACAAGTTCTACACTTTTGTGATCATAGTCCATCTATTCCAGATTATACATACTATGTTTATGGTGCCTTCAATTCTGTTTCCACCTGTAATTCCTTTACTAAAACTAATCCAGCTTTGCTACTGACATTTCTTTGTACAGTAGTGCCTCGCTTAACGAGCTCACCATTTAACGACGAATCCACATAGTGATCTATTTTTTTAGATTGCTAATGCGATCGCATTGCGATGTTCTGAATAGGCAAAACATCACATTGTGATGATCAGTAAGCGTTTCGCTTACCGATCTCCGCATTGCAATGTTTTTTTAAACAGCTGATTGGCGGTTCCAAAATGGTCGCCGGGTGCCCAAAATGGCCACTGCAAGTGTTTTCGCGCCCTGCCCTCGCTTGCCAAGGGTGCAAAAATGGAGGCGCTATGGAGGAACTTCGCTGACCTGTGAGTTTGGGAGCCATAGGAATGCATTAAACAAAGTTTAATGTGTTCGTATGGCTTTTTCCGTTCCGTTTAGCGATGTTTCTGCATAGCAACAATTAATCCAGAACGGATTAATGTCGCTATGGGGGGCACCACTGTATCAGTATCAAAAACATACAATCCCTCACTCACTTTCTCAGTAGCCCCCCCAATTACTTTGGTGCAACAATCACACTGTTATAACCAGTGCTTCAAGCCCTAATGCCGGCATCTGCAGTAATATTATCATCTGCTCTTCTTCCATCTTTGTGTTTCTCAGCATCTGTCTGGTTTCCTGTCATATCCATTTCTCATATTCCAGCAGGCTTACCACTGGTTTATCCTACTGTGATCTAACCATGTCAGTTCCATTCTGTTTTCACACATCATCTTCATTCAAGACCTACTGGGATCTGCCACACGTTAACTAAGCTGCCACCAACCATTCCCTATAAGAAGTCACACAGACCAGGGATGGATTTTCAACAAATAAAAGAATAAGGTTTATTTAAAACAACACACAGGGAAAATAAAACGATCAGGTGAATAAGATAAAGTAACGTGGCTTATTCTCATTCATACATGCATACAGTTTGGTTCACACAGAACCCTTAACTTGAAGCACAGACCCTGAACCTATCAGTTCTGGCTAACCAACAGACACCTGAACCTATCAGGTTGGTACTCTGACACACAGTAGTACCCTGTCTGACACACAGACTCCCACACCAGCTTCTTCTTCCCAGCTGCTGCTTCTTCACATCCCAGCGTCTGAACTTCTCCACACACGCTCCACATATATATACAGTACAGCCCCTCCTCCTGATGTCCCGCCTTCCACTCCCCATAGGATGGAACTTTCCCTCCAAACCCATGACAGACAGGTAACATCAGTGCTGTATGTAACACCTCCCCTCTTTATAAGTTGTTTTGTAGGGGGAAAGCTAAGGTGCTTTTTCCCAAAAAAACAACCTGGATAAAACACACAACAACAGTTATACATACCATATCATACTTACTTATACTTACATTCTAAGTTAACCATAGCAATTAGGCATTTAAACATTTACCATATACATTACATCAATTTACCTTTATTCATACAAACCAAATTCAAAAAACAGGTACATTTAACTTTTTGTCATCAATATATATACATAGTCCATGTTTCTTTCGCTGTCTTCATTCTTCAGGTCTTCTTGACAAGGCGTCAGCAACACAGTTCACTGACCCTCTGACCACCTTCACTTCAAAGTCATAGTCCTGTAGGTTTAAAGCCCACCTCATAAGTTTGCTATTGTGGGTTTTCATTGTCTTTAACCATTGCAGTGGTGAATGGTCAGTGCACAGAACAAAATGTCTTCCCCAGATGTAAGGCTTGGCCTTCTGGATCGGGTAGACTATGGCCAAACACACCTTCTCCACGGTTGCCAAATGTCTCTCACCTTTTTGAAGTTTCCTACTCAGGTAGGACACTGGATGCTGGTCACCATTCTCATCCTCCTGGCACAGAACTGCTCCTACCCCGCTGTTAGACGCATCGGTGTAGATGATGAACTCCCGGTCGAAGTCTGGAGCACGCAGCACTGGATACTGGACGAGCGCCTCCTTCAACCTCTGGAACGCCGCCTCACAGTCGCTGGTCCACGGGATGCGGTCATCAGCCTTCTTCCTCGTCAGATCGGTCAGCGGAGCCGCAATCTCGCTAAACCTCGGGATGAACTTTCTGTAGTAGCCCACCAACCCAAGAAATGATTTGACTTTTTTCTTGGTGTTGGGTCTGGGCCAATCACGAACAGCTTCTATTTTGGCCTCCAGGGGTTTTATCACTCCTCCCCCTACCATGTGACCCAAGTATTTTATTTCTGGGCTACCCAGCTGACACTTGCTGGCCTTTACTGTTAGCCCTGCTGCACTTAACCTCTGCAGCACTAACTCCAGGTGTTTCAGGTGATCTTCCCAGGTATTACTGAAGATCCCTATGTCATCAATGTAGGCCACTGTAAAGTCACTGAGCCCTGCCAAGGTCTGGTCCATCAGCCTTTGGAATGTGGCTGGTGCATTTCTGAGACCAAAGCTCAGGACTCGAAACTCATAGAGACCAAAAGGGCTGCAAAAGGCAGTCTTTTCTTGATCCCTGGGATCAATTCTTAATTGCCAATATCCCTTTACCAGGTCCAATGATGAGATGAACCGACAACCCCCTATGGTTTCAATCAGGTTGTCTAGCCTGGGCATTGGGTAGGCATCAGGAGTGGTTACACGGTTTAATTTCCTGTAATCGACACAAAACCTAATGCTCCCATCAGGCTTGTCCACAAGGACTATCGGAGAGGACCAAGGACTAGAAGAGGGGACGATTATGTTCTCCCTAAGCATCTCGTCCAGCTCCTTCCGCACCTTGTCCCTATAGGGTCCCGTTACTCGGTATGGGGATACTGCCTGCGGGGGTGCATCCCCTGTGTGGATCCGATGCATCACTCCCTTCACTATCCCCGGCTTGTTGGAAAACACCTGTTGATATTTACTAAGCAGCATTTTTAGTTCTTGCTGCTGGTCTTGGGTGAGTGCAGGACTGATCTTTACCTCCTCTGGGTTGTATTTTACTTCCCCTCTACCCTCCCAGAAGGGTAATTCAGCTTCCTCACTCTCAGCTGCTTTTATCGCAAATAAAACCCTCTGTTCCCCTCTGTAGTAGGGTTTTAGGGCATTCACATGAACCACCCTCCTTGCTTGGTTCTCCTCCTGCTCTATAAGGTAGTTCAGGTCTGATATCTTGGAAATGACCCTATATGGTCCTGCCCATTTGAGCTGCAGTTTATTCTCTCTGCAGGGCCTAAGCCAAAGCACTTCCTCCCCTGGGTCAAAGTGCCTCTCTCTAGCTTTGTGGTCATACCATGTTTTCTGTCTGACCTTCTGAGCTTGCAGGTTTTCTGCTGCCAGCTCCAGATTTCTCTTTAGGTCATTCATCAAGGTGTCTATGTATGTCACAACGTCTTGTGGGTCATCCTGGGTGATCTGCTCCCAATTTTGTTTGATCAAATCAAGGGGCCCTTTCACCCTTCTCCCAAATAAAAGTTCAAATGGACTGAACCCGGTACTGGCTTGTGGCACTGATCGATAAGCAAACAAAAGGGATTGCAGCTTCTGGTCCCAATTGTTTGGATTCTCTGCCAAGTAAGCCCTAATCATGCGCATTAGAGTCCCATTGAACTTCTCAGTTAACCCATTACTTTCAGGATGATAGGCAGTGGTTTCCTTGTGCTTAATTCCACAGATTTGCCATAAGCGTTTCATGAGCTTTGATGTGAACGATGCGCCCAAATCTGTGATTATTTCTGAGGCAAATCCCATCCTGGACATATACCCCACCAAGGCATCTGCCACTGTGTTAGTTTCAATGTTAGTCAAGGGTATGGCTTCAGGGTACCTCGTGGCATGGTCCACAATGGTGAGAATGAACCTGTTCCCCCTCTTTGTGGCCTTGGGCAAAGGTCCCACAATATCCACCCCTATGCATTTGAACGGAGTGTCAATCACAGGCAAAGGGCACAACTTTGCTTTGGTCCTGTCGCGGCTATTCCCCTGCCTTTGACACACATCACATTGTTTACAGAACTCCCTGATCTGCTTCCCTATGTCAGGCCAGTAAAAATTCTGTGTGATTCTCTGCTGTGTTTTGTTCACCCCTAAGTGTGCAGCAAACATGTCAGAGTGCCCCCTTTGTAAGATCATGGGGCGATACTTTTCAGGTACCACTAGCTGACTCCTGATCCCATCTCCCCCTTTTGAGATATTCCTCAGGGTCTCTCTATACAAAATCCCCTTTTTCTCCAGAAATCTCACTGGGGTTTCAGGTGTTAGCTGGGCGTCAGTCACCTGTTCAAAACACTTCTGGAGAGTGGCGTCTGCCTTTTGCTCTTGTCCAAATCTGCTGTCTGTGGTTAAGGTTTCCACCACAGCTTCTGAACTCCCCCCACCTGCTTCCGTCTCTGGCTCATCATTACCCCCCTGAACTGTCCCCGTGGTGGCTTGTGAGCGTGTAATCACTAGCACCCGTTTCACATGTTCAGCCAGGTCATTTCCCACGAGCACGGCTGCTGGCAGAGTCGATGAAATCGCTAGCCGCCAAACTCCCCTCCAGCCTTGAAAGTTCACAGGTACCTCCGCGACTGGCAGTGAGATTACCTGCCCCTCAATCCCTGCCACCTTCATGCTCTCATTTGGGATTACATACTCCCTAGGAATAATATCTGGATGGCACAGGGTCACCTGGGAACAAGTGTCCCGCAGCCCCCGATACTGATGGTCAAGTATTTCTACGTCCACCCCTGCTGTCTCAAACAACTGAGAATCTGTTCTCACCAACAGGCAGCGCCTGACCTCTACAAGAGGACCATTTTCCTCAGCCTGATCAGCAGATGTAGCTGTTCCAGATTGAGTAGCCATGGCAACAGGCTCCCTCAGTGACAATGAGCCTTGCTCTTTCTGGACACAGAACACAGCTTTTGGCTTGGTTCCACTCGAATCCTGAGGCACCATTCCTTTTAGCTGCTTTAATTTCTCACACTCTGAGATTAGATGGCCCTTTCCCTGACAGAAATAACATTTTCTGGTGTATTTTGAGTCTTTCTCATCTTGTTTTGGTTTTCCCTCCAAAATCTGAGGTCTTGGTTTCATGTCTGAGGGCTTCCCTTCACCATGGGCCCCTCCCCCTTGCTGGCTTTTCCCTGGTCCCTGAGAGTACTTGCTGTAGGTTTCTTTAGGTTTCCCCATCGCTTTCCCCTCACCCAAGGGCTTTCTTATTTGGGAAATAAAATCTGCAATCTCGGCGGCTTCTGCCACAGATTTTGGTTTCCTTTCCCTCACCTGGAATTTCAGTTCCCCATGCAGGACTGAATAGAACTGTTCCAGCGCTATCAAATCTTTAAGTTGCTGAAAGGTCTCTGTCCCCTCCTGAGATAGCCATTTCTCAAGCAGCCTCACCAATTGAGCCCCCACTTGGGTAAAAGTCTGCTCTGGTTTCTTTGTGAGGGACCTGAATCTTTGCCTCAGCTGTTCTGCATTTATCCCATGTCTTGCAAACACCAGTTTTTTAAACTCTGCAAAATCTTTCATCAGTTCCTCAGGCATCTCGGCATAGACCTCAGCCAGGCTACCACTGATTAAAGATCGCATGATGGTCATCTTCTCAGTTTCCCTCACTGAGAAGTCCACAAACGCTCTTTCCACTAGGGAAAAGAACACCTCAGGACAATCTCCCTTGTGGTACACAGGGAATTTCTTCAGGTCAGCTTTAGACAATTGGCCTCCCTCAGAATCCCTATTGTTATTATTGTTCTGATTCATCAGTTCCAATTTTCTCAACTCAAACGCCATTTTCTCTCTCTCCAATCTTTCTTCTCTTTCCATTCTCTCTCTCTCTAATCTTTCTTCTTTTTCCAATTGCCTTTGTTTCTCTTCCCTTTCTATTTCCCTCATCCTCAGTTCATGCTGTTGGGCTAGGAGCAATTTTCTGAGTTCTGGGTTCTGCTCTCCTGTGCTGTCACCCTGCACTGAGCCAAATTCATCCTCAGAACCTTGGTCTACCTGGGGGTCTTTCACTTCACCCATTTCTGCCATCTGGCTTCGAGTCAAGGGCATAATCCCCCCTCAGAACAGGCTGCTTTAAAAGTCAAGCCTCAAAATAAAACGACCACTTTTTTTTTCTTTTGCCTCAGAACCAGCTTTCCCTATAGATTGCTGCTGTCCTTCAGCACTACTTGCAACTGTAGCGAGTTAGAGTCTACCCCCCCTCTGCTGGGCCTCTCAGCAGGCAGGCTAAATCACTTCTACTTTACAGTTTTGCCTCAGCTTTTTTCCCGCCAAAACCAGGCTGCCTCAGAGCACCCTAATCTAGTCTCCCCAGTTGGCACGTTCTTCCACTAGCGCACCTCCCCCTGAGGTACACCTAGAAGATTACCTACGCGCCTCAGATTGTCCCTGACTAGACCCCCCTTGCTCTGGGCACACGTGCCAAGGCTTTGCTGGACCACTGGCCAACTGGACCAGTCGTATCCCACACGCTGGACACCAATCAATGTGACAAACCCAGACCTACTGGGATCTGCCACACGTTAACTAAGCTGCCACCAACCATTCCCTATAAGAAGTCACACAGACCAGGGATGGATTTTCAACAAATAAAAGAATAAGGTTTATTTAAAACAACACACAGGGAAAATAAAACGATCAGGTGAATAAGATAAAGTAACGTGGCTTATTCTCATTCATACATGCATACAGTTTGGTTCACACAGAACCCTTAACTTGAAGCACAGACCCTGAACCTATCAGTTCTGGCTAACCAACAGACACCTGAACCTATCAGGTTGGTACTCTGACACACAGTAGTACCCTGTCTGACACACAGACTCCCACACCAGCTTCTTCTTCCCAGCTGCTGCTTCTTCACATCCCAGCGTCTGAACTTCTCCACACACGCTCCACATATATATACAGTACAGCCCCTCCTCCTGATGTCCCGCCTTCCACTCCCCATAGGATGGAACTTTCCCTCCAAACCCATGACAGACAGGTAACATCAGTGCTGTATGTAACAATTATCATCTGCTCTTCTTCCATCTTTGTGTTTCTCAGCATCTGTCTGGTTTCCTGTCATATCCATTTCTCATATTCCAGCAGGCTTACCACTGGTTTATCCTACTGTGATCTAACCATGTCAGTTCCATTCTGTTTTCACACATCATCTTCATTCAGACCATAAATCTGATTATTCTAACTAGTTCTCCTGATTGGCAGACCTGGTGTCATCCTCATTTTGAACTGCTGATTATGACAGCTAAATATCTTCCATTCCAAGATAAACTTACCACCCCACCTGCAGATGATCCCATATGTTCTGCAGTCTGTTGAAGCGGTGGTCCCCAACCTTGGGCCTCCAGATGTTCTTGGACTACAACTCCCAGAAGCTTTCACCACCACCTCTGCTGGCCAGGATTTCTGGGAGTTGGAAGTCCAAGAACATCTGGAGGCCAAAGGTTGGGGAACCACTGTGTTAAAGCACCCAACATATAGGTTTTTACTTTATTACCATCTTTGCTTACAGCAGTTGAAACACCATAAACCATTATCTCATGAATTTCTTGCTCTCTAGAGTACTGACCTATAGTTCCTGAGGACAGCTGCGATTTTTGTTCAAGCATCCAGGTGCAGATGTGGTATTAATAGCTTCTTAAATGTTTATGTCTGATTGTATGACTGCTTCCATGCCAGCTGATAGATAGAGCTGATGTCTCAATGCAGTCGGTTGGAAAACCTATGTACTTCTAGCATTGTCTTTCAATATCGCTAGCTGTCAAGTATGTCTAAATTGTTATGATGTCTTCCAAAGGAAAAGATCTTGTGTTTTGTGATAATTTTTGGAGGACAAAAGAGGGTATCACCAATTTTGCGTTTGTATTCTATTTTGTATTGACCACATGGGAACCCTTCATTTCATTGGAATTACGAGGATATCTACACACACACACACACACACACACACACACACACACACACACACACACACACACACACACACACACACACACACACACACACACACACACAGAGAGACACAAATACCAACAAGTATACACATGGAATCTCAACATCTGCAGAGCAGGACTGCAACCACTATGTAATAATATTATTTTGACTTTCATCTGACCCCTATTTACTCAATTAACATTCCAATTCCCAGATGGAGGGGTGAGGTTTTCTGTGTTACAACACCCCTCCCTGGCCAAGGAGAAACTTGTCCATTTCAAAGAAAGGCCAAAAGTGGAGGGATGCGTGTGCACATAGCCTGTGCCTCTTTGTTTGAAGAACTGAGGTTTTGCTCAAACCACAGCTGACTCAGCTGTAACCATAAAACAGAAACTGTACTGTTTCTTGACTTACATCTAAGAGAGATGTACCTGGCAAACTCCACATTGCCAAGAACTTTTGGACTTTACGTCTAAGAGTAGCTTTCCTGGCAAAATTCATCTTGCTATGAGCTTTTGGACAAAGTTCTGACAGTGTTACAAACGTGATAAAGTGGGTTTTTTTTTTAAATTAATCCACAAAAGTGTGTGTACTGTACAATTTTTTTAGTGATCTACAATGGGATTGTCTATTTTTGCATTTGTATTTTATGTTGTATTGACCACAGGACTGCCCTGTATTTCACTGAATGTAGCAAGCTTTGCAATACAACATATTCTTTTCATGAAACAATAAAAGCTTTTAAAAAAGGTTTACAAGATAAAATGCTATGATAGGGAATAGAGCCCAGCACAAATGCTGCTCCTCCCTGAAGCCAGAACCCCAGTATTTTAGTCACTGATGTTTCTTTATGCAGAAATGCTTTCTGTCCTATCTGCCCAGAGATAGACTTGCTGTTCACATATCCCATATCTATGATGCACAGAGATCATAATGAAGGAGGACAGCTTGCTAACTTGCCTTTTCAAGTAGTAATTTGCAAGTTTGTGCAATTCATGCTCCCTGCAATTTAGAGCACATCTGTGTCATATTTCTATGGTCACTGTGGATGTAAAAGTGTAAAATACTGCCAATAGCACACTGCTTTTATTAAAAATTTAATGTGCTACACTAGTTAATGCTGTTCTGACTGCATCTGAAATAAGCATATTGTGTGGCTGGAAAAGGGCAACCAAAACATTCTAGTGCTAGAACAGCTCACTTATGAGAAAAGGCAGGATTGTTTAGCTTAGAAAAAAATGAGTAGAGGCCATGTGCTAGACATATATGAAATTATGGTCTTGAGAAGTTGAGAGGGTGAAGCATTTCTCCCTCATAATAAGAGAACCTGGGGTTATCCACCGAAGGGAAAGGGTGGGATAGTTTAGATAAGTGAAAAAGACCTTGCTCTTCATACTATATATTGTTAAACTGTGGAATTCACTACTACGGGATGTTGTAATGGCTCTCATTGTGGGCAGCTGTAGAAAAGAATAGACAAATTCATGCATTATAAGGCTATCAAGGAGTGTGAGTAGAAGGGTGCAGTTGTGTTCATGTTCTTCTGAAGGCTCCTCACAGGCACACTGGTTGACCACTGTGTGAACAGAATGCTGGACTAGCTAGCTATGCATTTTGCTAGATCGAGCATGACATTTCTTAAAATGCAACCCAAAAATTTAAGAAAAGCCAGAGAAAATAGATAAGTAAGTAGAACTCTTCTGGCAAAGAAAATCTCAAAGCTTTTGTTTCCACACAGGTAGCTGTTTCAGTCTGTAGTCTATTGCAGCAAAAACAACAGAGAGCTTTGTGACACCTTAAAGCAAGTTCCATCTGGTATAGGTTTTTGAGAACTGCAACCATTTCTTTTGATGCATGGTGGAGAGTCTAAAGGCTAATGGAGGTGCACTGAAATCCATGAAGCTCATGCCACATCAAACATGTAAAACTTTTTAAAGTGCTACAAGACTCTTTGTTGTTGCTGCTGTCCTTTTTTATAATTATTTTTAATGTTTTTTTTTCCTGTTATGACAGAAGCATGTGAGAGATGAAAAAGTAGGCATTGGATCTTTTTCATATTAGAGAGAAGAATGCCTGTCCAGTTAAGCACAGCCGACTGCTTTAGGCAACAAACGCATGGATGACATCTAACTTTTCCAGGAGATGTCACATTATGTTATGTTGTGCTAGCGCACAGGAGCAGCTGATGTATTATATACCTTATATACCTTGATACACATGTTCATCATAGGTACACCAGTCACTTCTCCCCATGAAATCTACAAGTCTGAACAACCTAGTATGTATAGCCTAGTGTACAGATTTCCCAGTGTCAAATACACTCATCCTTTGACTAGCCTATGTAAAAATCTTGTTACATTTCTTTTTCTACGTTGTGCACATGATAGATTTCTCCGTCTTTCTTAGGTTAACTTGAGTAACAATAATATTGGGGTAACTTTCCAGATTACAAAACAAATGGTCATTGTATGTCTGGTTGATAGTCTTCCAAGCACACAGTGTTTCAGTGAACTGGCCTGTCACATTGTTCATAGCTGGCAAGGGAGCAGTTTCTTTGGAGAAGGTTGTATAAGATGCTTTTATATCTTCCAGACAGAAGAGAACTTGACAACAAGGATGGATGGGGATTGTGGCAGTGAAGGGCATTCAAAAGCTGCATCAGCAAGTGAACAGAGTCTTGAAGTAAGTAATTTTCAGAGTAGTAGCCATGTTAATCTGTGCAAGTATATCAACAAGAAACAAAACAAAACAACACCTTAAAAATTAACTGCTATATTTTAATGTGAATTTTTGTGGAACAAGTCTCACTCTTAGGTTTGAGGAAATGGACTTGCTCCACGAAAGCTCACATTAAAATATAGCAGTTTGTCTTTAAGGTGTCACAATGTTTTTCTCCTCTTCCACCTCCTCTTTTGCTTGTTTTGTTTTTTTGTTGAAGTACTAACCTGACCTCTAGGTGGTGCTGCAGTACAAAAGAATTCTTGTTTTCTTGTAATTTACGGGATCATTCCTTGAAGTGGAAAAATACCTTAATCTTCTAGTTGTGGAACTGCCTTCTACAATATATCTGATATGAAAGAAATTAAAACAAAGCAATCCACAGGACAGAAAAAGAAAAAAAGTTGTATTCCGTTCTAGTAACTTAAAAGAAGAATGCACTCAGACACCTAAGGTAGTGAGTTAATTTTGTACTATAAAGATATATGAAATCATGCAAGGTACATTCAGTAAAATAAATCACACCAATTCCCAAAGTTTAAAAAATACATGAAAAATTTACTTTAAAAAAAGAAGGAACTATTTTTTAAACATTGTTTTTATTAATTTTCATAGGGAGAGGGATTATGGTACAAACAGGGGGACCAGGTAAGGTGGGGGGAAGAAGGAGCCATATTAATTTGTCTCAGCGTTTTATCAAAATAAAAGGGGGAAAAGAAAAAAAGAGCAAAGTGGTCCTTAGAAAACTAACAGATTTTTTCAGTATGAACTTCTGTAGATCAAAGCCCACTTCTTCCCTTTAATGTTACCAACTGTTCAGTTTAACTTTTGTTTTAGGAGCTTTCCATGTTGACTCAAGCTCAAACATATCAAGAAATTGCAGCTGTTAACGACCACATTCTTAACAGGCACATTACATGCATGTATATGCTGACATTAGCATCATTTTGGTGCTCAATCAACACATACATACATATTAGAGTCTTTGAGGGCTGAGTATTGTGGCCTGCACAGGTTTTAGTGCTGTGGTTCTAATATTTCAGCATTTTAATTTTTTGTTGTTTGGTTTTAAATTGTTTTATACAGTTTTGTAACTCACCCTGAGATCCTGTGATATAGAACTGGCTATAAGTGGTCAAATGAATGAATGCTGACTCATCAAATCCCCATTCATTCAATGGGACTAGTTGTGGATTACCTAGCTGTGAATAGATTTTAGTCAAGGCATAGAATCTACTTCCAGTGTTCAATCCACTTCATTTTTTAATATAATGATGGAATGTGCTTCACCTAATTTAGGGCTGTCTAACATGAAAATATGTGACTGTATATAAGATTAATGGGAGATTTCAGTCCAGGAAGACAGTATGGCACCAACTTTCATTTGACTGATTAAAATTCAAAATCACTTGGATTTCAAGATATATTGTAGTAATTTAGCCATGTTAGTTTGGCTGAGCATGTTGGCTAATGCAGTAGAGAGAAGGAGAAAAAAAATATCCAAAATCATACTAGAATTAAAAAGATAAACAATTTTGACTAGGACAGGTAGATGCTGGAGACCAACAACATGAAGGGCCACAACTAGAATTTAAAAGATAAACAATTTTGACTAGGACAGGTAGGTGCTGGAGACCAACAACATGGAGGGCCACAACTTACCTACTTCTGTTTTGGAGCCTGCCCATATATGAAGAAATCAGAATATTCCAGCATTTGAAAAGGAGATCCCCTCAGGTATGCAGATTTTGTCTGTACTGTGGGCCCCCCCTCTCTGTGGAATCACTATCCACAGATACACTTATCTACTGGCTGAAAATACTAAATAAAAAAACCCAGAAATACCTATTTATATGTATTTCCAGGGTGTATTTACCAGAACTAGTCATTAGAGGAAGCCAGAGACTATGCAATGTATAGCATTTGATACTTCTGTGTTTTGCTGCATCTGCAGAGGGGCTCCAAACCGATCTCCTGCGGATACTGCACTTGGTCTAAAGCAGGGGTCTCAAACATGCGGCCCGGGGGCCATTTGCGGCCTGCTGGATAATAATTTGAGGCCCCTTCCTTGCCTGCCCCCCCAAAGCACCCACACATCCTCTGCTGTCAAAGAGTAAAAAAAAAGCCTCACTCGACGGCTCTCTCCCAAGACGACGCCTCTTGAACCCTGAGCATTCTGCCGGCTGGCAGGCTGCAGTTCTGGATGGAGGGTGCAAGAGGCACTGTCTTGGGGGAGAGCCAGTGAGTGAGGCGCACTGCTAGCCCTTTTCCCCGAGCGCCTGAGGCACCGCCGAGCGATGCCTGAGAGCGGAGCTTGCTCCCAGCCTGTCCTCAAAGAGCGCCTCCAACAGCGCCACCAACAGCAGCTGCCGCCAACACCTCTTCCAGGAAAGTGGCTCTCTGGATCTCTTTCTCGGCACCCCCAGCACCAGCTCGACCAGTGGCCGCTTCAGCACCCAGCGGTGCTTCCTCCTCCTCCTCGGAGCTGCAGCTGGGCTAAGGAAACTCCTGGGTGGCTTCTCTGGGCTCTTGCTCCATCTGATGCGGAAAATCTGATGCAGCCCAGCCTCACCCAGACTCTGCCTCCAGCGGCCCCCAGATAAATAGAGTTTGAGACCCCTGGTCTAAAGCAAGCCAGAATAAAACACAAAAGCTTCCACTTGATGCCTCTTTCTTCAGATAAGTTAACATGCTTTACTGAAATCAGTAGAACAAATTAATGATCATGACTAATTTATGTCCGATGGATTTCAGTGAGACTGAAGCATGACTACTCCAGTTGGCACCTACAGTAAATCAGTTTGGCCTGAAGATATAACCACCAGGTCAATCTCTAAATGTTCTTTTGCTTATGGAGCATGGCACGTAAGGGGCAACTTGTGGTATTCAGGAGTACTGTAAATTCAGTCTTCTGAGTATACTCCCAACCTGGGCCTCCAGATGTTCTTGGACTTCAACTCCCAGAAATCATGGCCAGCAGAGGTGGTGGTGAAGGCTTCTGGAAGTTGTAGTCCAAGAACATCTGGAGGCCCAAGGTTGGGGACCACTGTTGGAGACTACAGGAAAAAAATTGTACAAATATGTTTGAAGTTCACAATTAGGAAACATGTTGATTCTGTGCCTGTTACCCATGCCTGTAATATTGATTTCACTGAAGAAGAATTTTAATTTCTCTAGACCCTGTGGAATATATGTGTGTGTGTGTGTGTTTGTGTGTGCGCGCGCAAACATGCAGGTCACCTTGATAAACAGCAGTGACCATTGTTATTCTTCTTACTTAATTTCTCAGTAGCTTTTGATTCCATTTACCATCCCTTCCATCTGAAAGATTGCGCTGTACTTTACTGGTTGCACTCCAGCCTACTGGGCTGGTTCCATAGATATATATTAGGAGACTTTCTTGCCACTGAGCATAGTTACATTATTGAAATTAATCAGGTGAGGGATCGGGGGTTTGAATTGAGTTTAAAGTTATGGTTGTTGAGTCAGCATGTGCATCCTCTTGGGAAAACTTTTAATCCATTTTAAAACTGTGTTGCATAACAATTGAGGGCGCCTCCGTGGGTCAGGAGTCACTCCACTGTTTGTGGGACACATTGGTCAGCTGTTTGGTAGAGCAGTTTACATAAACAGAAGCATTCACAGATGCCAAAATGATTGAAAATAAATTGATCTGATATCCAAGTTAAAATAAATGACCCTCTGGCAGAAGAGTATTTTATGTTGCTTCTAATCAAAGTAACATGATTCCCTTTCTAAACAATCTGCACTTCCATGTGTGTCATCTAGTCACCTTTTAAAAATTGATTTAAAAAATACTAAATCTGATTCAAACATGGTTTATTTCCTAATGTAACGATACTCATCTTACTATCTTATCCTCATGGCTGTTTAATATTTGTGTGAAGCAGTTGTAAGTAATCACCAAAAGGTTTACAGCAAAATGTCAGCATGTTAATGACACCCAGCTTCATTTCTCTGTCACATTTCAGTTGGGTTTAGCCATGTTTAGCCTTAAGGAAAATATGTTTTTCTACAGATCCAGGTTTCAGGCATGAGTAGTATGAACTGACAATGTCCCTTTCCATAAAGAACACTCTCATACTAGTTAGAGGGCAAGACAGCAGTCCTATTGGCCAGACCTCTCCAGACATACACTTTCTGGGCCCAGTAAGACAAGAGATCAGTTTCTTTTGTTTTGCAGGGCTCCTGCCTCTGCCATGTCCTTTCTCTGCAGTGGTGTCTCTTGAGGATACGTCACTGCCATGCTTGTCAAGACAGTGTCCCAGAAAGCTTGTCTTGTTGTTGCAGGACTTGGGCTGTAGCATATGGCTGGTAGTACTTCTTGTTGGATTGCTATAAATATTTCTAGTTTCTTCCTGCTCTGTGTAACTCCTCAGTGCTAGCTGGAGCTCCATCACTATCTGCTCTGCATATGATGGAAAGTTGGCTGGCATTGCCTCCCCTGCTGCTTATTATGCATTGCTCACTGTTTAATTTGGGGCCCAGGAGGTCTGCAAGAGTGTAGTCATCCTTCTTTCATGAGGCAAACCTGTAGTGAAGCATATCCTGCTGGCCAGGGCTACCACTTCAAGCTGGAAAAAATGTTATCCTTATATGGAATCTCCTCATCCACCTACACTGTCCCCTCATTATGCCTGCCATCATACCAACCAAACCCTGGAACATTTGGCTCACCTGATTAAGGATTAATGTTTCCCCACTAACGATCTGTGTTGCACTCTCAAAGCTTTAGAAGACAGATACCACTTGTAACGTCCCACTCTCTTCTGCCTAGAGGAGCAGACACACCAAGGGAGGTCTCCAGTGCCAAATTGTGGCATGCCCTTTGCTGTTCTGGCATGCTTTCAAGCACATAGAAAGTGGGGTTGTGTTGAATTGCCACATCCTGGATCAGGTAGTGCAGTGGCAATACCATTCCACCCCTTCTTTTGCTGCAACAGCTCATTGCTTTGGACGCTATAGCTCATTGCTTTGGAAACTATAGTGAAAATGCTCTGCCATCTTTCTGCTGCACTTAGCTGTATTAGGTATGCATGCGTCTTCTATACCCTGAGAAGCACCCTGAAGAACTAGGTTGAGAGTATTGGCCATACACCGCATCCCTTTCACCTTTCATGCTTTTCTGCATGGGAGAGATTTGCTGGGAATGGGGGTGGAAATAGACCTTCCTTGAATTTGATGGAGTTGCATGGGATGGATATTGAAGGCAATGTCTGGTGAAATCTCTTTTGCAAACAGAAAAGCTGTAGCACTGCTGGTGCCCAAGCTGACAGCATCAGTTTGATTGCCAATGTCATCTTTACCCTTCTCTACATTGGCTCTTTGGGAGAAAAGTGCCTTCTTTACCATCTTTTTTCGCCCCTTGCCCTGGCTAGATTGCACAAAGACCTCAATGCAACATGCCTGAGATTCACTCGTATCTGTCCCATCTTGAACCAGAAATGTCTGTGCCACCTCCTTGGCAGAGACACACATATCATGTACAGCTGCCTGCTGCTGTTTTGTAGGGTCAGTGCTGCGCAAGACAGCTGAGTAACAGATTTTGTTTGTGGGGCTCATAATAGGAATTGTAGGCTTTTTCCTCTGCTCCTCCTCCCATTCCTCTCAGTAGAAGCTGCTGCAATAACTACTTATTCTACCACACCCATGTTTCATACTGCGTGCAGATTCTACCGAACGAAAACAGTATCTGATTCTGCTACAGTGGAACATAAAACCCTATATTAACTTAATGTATCTGTTAATTTATAACCCCTGCCTGAAATACCCCAAAGAAGCCTAAAACTAATATTTATGTGTTGATATATAATGTATTAATCTATGAATCTATTAATTCTAAATCTTGTAAGTAAACAACACAGAGAAAACTACTGTAATGCAGGCTTGCACCACAGCATATTCTAGCAGCAAATTTCAGAGGATTTATGAACACCTATACCCACCTATCAAATGGAAAGAACCAATGTGAAAAAAATACCTCCTGGTGTCCATGCATGTTTCTAGATTTCATTTGTGTAGACAAACATCATTTATTGGTTTTGGTTTCAGCCCAGCCACCCTCTATTGGGAAACTCGCCACAATCCCAATCAGGAGACACTGAGTTCTCTGCCCCTGCTACTCTTGGTGCCAGATTGACTTTAAGTTTCATTTCTCAAGAAATCACTTACCTGAGAAATAGGTTTCACTTTCACTTCTTCCCCTAGCAAGCAGATACTTAACCTTTTGTTTTCTAACCTATAAAAGTAAATGACTCCAAATATTATGAATTATTATTACAGATATTTGGAACTATGAAATTTGGATTCAGATATATTTGGACCTATCTGAATATGGAATTATTTGGTGAATTCCAAATCTGAATACTCATCCTGCAATTTAGACCATTGCACTTCCACATGCTTATATAATCAGTAGCATTGGGTATTAAAAAAAAATCTGATATGAATTTTAAAAACTTGTTTATTTGAACAAAAATCCATTTTATCCATCCTAGCCATGCAGATTCTAGGCCAGTTCATGATTGTCTAAATGAGAGTTATTAAAATGAGGAGGAATCCTGCTAAGACAGAGGTTTTGTGTGTGAAGCAAAGCCTTATGAGTTTCAAGAAATGTCCCAACTTCAAACAGTATTAGTTGGGGTCACATTCATGTGAAGGATCAATTGTACAGCCTATGATTCTTCAAGGGACGTGGTGGCACTGCGGGCTAAACCGCAGAAGCCTTTGTGTGCTGCAGGGTCAGAAGACCAGCAGTTGTAAGATCGAATCCACGCGACGGAGTGAGCTCCCGTTGCTTTGTCCCAGCTCCTCACCAACCTAGCAGTTCAAAAGCATGCAAATGCGAGTAGATAAATAGGGACCACCTCGGTGGGAAGGTAAACAACGTTCCGGTCTAAGTCACGCTGGCCATGTGACAACGGAAACTGTCTACGGACAAACGCTGGCTCTGCGGCTTGGAAATGGGGATGAGCACCGCCCCCTAGAGTCGGACACAACTGACTAAATGTCAAGGGGAACCTTTACCTTTACCTATGATGGTACTGGATCAATCTTTGTCACTAGAGGCATACTTGCCTTTATTCTTTCCATCTGGTCATATACACTTACAAAGCAAAAGCAAATATACACTGGATGTTACTCTGTCCTCTACTTTTTATTTATTTCCACCATCACAACCAAGTTTTTCTGGAAGTATGATTTGGACCAGTGTGAGTTCTCGCCTCTGCTTTTGCCACTAACGTTGTTGAAATCTCTGGCTCTGTTATGCAATATTCAGAATCATCCAAACGTTCTGAAAGGGATATTGTTTGGTGATATTTTTATATGCTTTGTATTCTATTCTTTGTTTAGGGACATTTCTAAAAATGGGAAAGGATGGGTTTGCAATCACCCAACACCTAAAATTCTGTTTGGAATTCAAAGAACCATGTAATTCATTGATGAGAAACTTAGTGCAGTTGCATAGGATAAACTGAAAATTGTATCTAGTCGTATCCACAGTTTTTCCAATTGTATGCCGTGCACTATGTTTATACCCCCGCATGTGTGATAGATCCTGGCTACTTGCATGATTGCTGTGCAGTTTTTCACTATAAGATTTTAACCACCGACTAAATATACTTTCTGCTGAATGGTTCTTTTAAGTAAATGCCACTGTTCTTTTGTTACATCTTTTCCTCCACAATACATCATTTTGTGGAATTAAAAAGAAAGATGGGTGAAAGAAGCACAAGAAAAACATTAGGGGCAATACAAGTAGGAAACAATATTTGAATCCTTTGTAAAACTCCATGAATGACGCAGAACATTTGTCTGGAAGCCTTTCATGAAAAAGATTTCATGCCTGTATATGTTAAACAGCAATCTGCGCTCCCACTCCTGTGCTGCGTGGCAACCCACAACAGATATAAGTTCCAAGATTCATTTCTGTTGTGGTAGGGAGCCCACTGTTCAAAGGAAACAAAACATTAAGTATCCCATTGGGCACACCCAGGCCCTTAGGCATGCCTCACATAGCTCTGCAGATCCGAACACAAGAAAGTAATGATTGTGATTGCTTGACGTGTAACTAATATATAAATATTGCAGAGTTAGCATAAGATTCAAGAGTTGCCTTTGAACTTCCTAAGGATGGGTGTAATTAAAATCCAAATTTATTAGAGGATGATTAATCTGTGATGCACAGATCTACAAATGAAAATTTGCTTTGACATAACGAGACTTTGCATTAAAAAAAAACTAATAGCAATACGTTTAACCTGTTGATGTTAAAACAGATTCAATGCTATTAGTTATGAGTTTCCACCTGCAAAGGGTTTTTTTGGGGGGGCGGGGTTGGTCTTCAGTCTGTCATATGTAGAGAAGAGATATAGAGCAGAAACTATTTCAGTGGAAATGGAGAATCTTTTAAATATATACATTTGAGCAGCTGGCAATGGAGATAAGTAGAACTTGCTTGGCAAAAGAGTAAGAGACATATAAATCTAAGAAAAGCCTCTATTAAAGTGTAAGGGCCTTAAATTAGAAAGACTGCTAACTGAATTTTAAGAACTCTGGTTGTTACAATTGCAGGACTCAATATGTGGGTTTTAAATGGCATTATAATTGTAATTATTGTTAAGCTTTCCTTAAACATGTTTTACAAAGAATTAAATGTAAGTTTTCTGGCAGCTCAATTTAAACCCTTTTTGTATATTTTCATACAAATGCACTGAACAAGTTACTTTACATCCACTAATAGTGTTTTGCCGTAAATTGTGAAATGACTTGTGAATGTTGATAGTGTTTGTGTCACATTTTTCAGTTTCATAGCCCCTGCAGCTTTCACTGATTCCTACTCAATGTGACTAAAAAATTATTTTAAACGAGTAAGAGAAGTAGGCCAAACACATGAATGTTCTGCCAATAATTATATTTCCCGCTAAAAATCTGCTTGAATGGTTAAGTGCTTTTTCAGAGTTGGACCAAAATGCTGCCAAACCATAATAAGAAAATGTTTTGTATGCAATTGGGAATATCCTACATATAACAAGACAAAGAAGTAGATTTTGATACAGGGATATTGAAGGAAGATTGGTTGCAACAGGAAATAAAGATTAACATGTTTTTGCATCGAAAGGGATGAGCCAGATGCAAAGGGAGTTAGAAAACAAGTTGTTGCAACTTTGCTGCATCGTATGTATATACAAATTAAAGAATACCCAGAAGGGAAGGAGAGGAGAAGGTGCAAGCCAAATCCATGGTAATTCACCACAAGATGTTTGAGGGTAGTATGGGTAATGAAGCTCTGCATGCTTAGGACTCATTTTCAATTCTCACTGCTTTCAATCTGGAAACGGCTAGTTAGGCCAATGTCTGCAAGGTATTTATTTATTTAAAATATTTTACCCCTCCTTAAAAGGACCCAAGAAAGCTGACATCATCAAAAAGAGGACACTTAAAAGTTAAAATAGCAAGTGTACAGATATTGTAAAAGAATTAAAGTATTATATTGCAAATGGCAATTAAAATAAATACCAAAACACATCTAAAATCATTAGAGCACAAAACCCTCTCTCAGACAGCCAGTCACTAAGAAGAAGCCTGCTTGAAGAAAAAGGTATCTGCCTGCTTGCAGAAAGACGGCAAAGATGGGACCAGTATGGTCTCCCATGGGAGGGAGTGCTAGAGTCTGAGAGCAGTAACAGAGAAGGCCTTCTCCTGTGTCCCCACCAAGTGCACCTGTGAGTGTGATGGGATTGAAAAAGGCCTTTCCTGGTTATGATCTTAATGCCCAAGCAGGCTCATAGAGGGAGATGTGCTCTTTTAGATAGCTTGGACCCAAGCTGTTTAGAGGTTTATGGGTTAAAACCAGCACTTTGAATTGTACCCAGAAATGGATCAGCAGCCAGTGGAGGTGCTGTAACAGAGGAGTGACATATTCCCTGTAACCAGCCCTACTTAGCAATCTGGCTGCATCATTTTGAACCTGCTGGAGCTTCCAAACACTTTGCAAAGGCAGCCTCATGTAGAGCACGTTACAGTACTCCAGCTGAGATATAACAAAGGCATATGTCACCATGCCAGATCAGACCTCTCAAGAAATGGTCGCAGCTTGCACACCCATTTTAACTGTGCAAAGGCATTTCTAACCACTGCCAAAACCTGGACATCTAGACTCTGAGATGAAACTAAGAGCAACCCCAAGCTGCACACCTGTGTTTTCAGAGGGAGTGTAACCCCATCCAGCACAGGCTGAACCCCTATTCCTTGCTCTGCCATTCAACAGACCAGGAGCTCCTCTGTCTTGTCTAGATTACGTTTCAGTTTGTTTAACCTCGTCCAGTCTATTGCTGATAGCAGACACTGATCTAGAACTGAAACAGCTTCCTCAGATATAGATGGAAAGGAGAGAGAGTTGGGTGTCATCCACATACTGGTGACACTGAACCCCCAAACTCCGAAAAACTCTCCCATCGGTTACATGTAGATGTTATATAGCATAGAGGACAAAACAGAACCCTGAGGGATGCCACAGGTCAATGGCCAAGATGTTGAAAGGAGTTCCCCAGTACCACCTTCTGGATTCCCCCTTCTAGGAAGGAACAGAACGACTATAAAAAAGTCCCACCAAGTCCTGTCCCAGAGAGATGGCCCAGAAGTATACCATAGTTTATGTTATCAAAAGCCACTGAGAGCTCCAGCAAAATTAACAGGGACACACACCCCGCTGTCCAGTTTTTGGCATAGGTGGCCAAAGCAGTCTCTGTCCATAACCAGGCCTGAAACGAGACTGAAATGGATCTGGATAATCCGTCTCATTCAGGAACTCCTGGAACTGGGAAGCCACAACACACTGCAGTACCTTGCCTAATAATGGGATATTAGAGATTGGTTGATGATGATCCAGTACTCTGGGATCCAATAAGGGTTTTTTTTTTTTAAATAAAGGATCTTCCTACTACCTCCTTTAAGCATGCTGGGATCCTCCCTGCTGCAATGAGGCATTCACCATTCCTCTGTGGCAACTTTTATAAGCCAGGAAGGGCAAGAGTCCAGTAGACAAGAGCCTTCGCTTCTTCAAGGGTCCTATCTGCATCATCAAGCTGCAAAAACTGAAACGTATCCATCAACACAGGACGAAGAGGGACCACAGTTACATCTATAGGACCTATATTAACTTCAGCATCCATATCAGAGTGGATCTGAGCAATTTTGCTTGCAAAATGTCGTGCAGATTCTTCACAGTGAGCTACAGGGTGGTCTGCATTATCTTCCTGGGGGCTGGCATGTAATAGGCCCTTGACCACTTGCAAAAGCTCTCTGCAAATGCAAGGGTGGCAGAGAAGAATTACTTCTTCACTGTTTCCACAGAATAAGCCTCCCAATGTGCTCTAGTCTGTGTTTGGTTTCATTCACTCCTGGTTATCCACCATTGTTGCTCTAGACTCTGTCCCACTTATTTCATCACTGCCAGCAACCCAGTAAAGCAGCGGCCCTGTTTGACTCTATTTCATGCTTAGCAGTGACTGTGTCAACAGCTCTGGCCATTTCCCCATTCCAGAGATCAAGCTGGGCTTCAACAGAATTGCCTGCCAAGGCAACAGGAAACTCCCCAAGAGCCGTCAGGAAACCATTTGGATCCAAATGCCTCCTGGTTTCGCCCATCTTAAAAAAAGCTGATTTTGTTAAATTGCATTTGCAGCTGATGGTAGTACATTCAAAACAGTTCAGAAATTTGAGAGACAATTGTAGAGTGTGTGCTTTATTTCATGCTGTCAGGTCGGAACTGACTTATAACAACGCTAACAGGGCTTTCAAGGTGAGATATTTAAAGAGTAGTTTTACCAGTTCCACTCCAAAAATGAATTTCCATAGCTGAGCAGGGATTCAAACACTGTTCATCAGAGTCCTAGTCCATCACTCTATGTAACAACAGCATGTAACAACGAATACATCTGTATGTACACACAAGCAGGTATGCACAGACTTTGGCAGCTTGAGTTTGAGTCACTTTCAGCTGACTTAAACCCCACTTGTTCTCCCCTTTTTTTCAGTCTTCCTCCTTCCCTAGGACGCCCTTCTAACTATTTCTCTTCACTGACCAACCCTGGTCAGAGAAGAGCATTTATGTTAGCTCGCCTCAATATCTTCCCTTCGGCGGTTCATGCAGGCCGATTCGCTAAGATCCCCTGTGCAAATAGGCTCTGCTTTTTCTGTCATACCCTCCCAGATTCCCTGGACCATATTTTATTTCATTGCCCGGCGCATTCATCTCTGAGAAAGCTGTTTCTCGAACCATGGCTTTCTCTTTTGCCCAACTCCCTATCCTTTTTCCTGAATGATTCTTGCCCGCAGATTACATCTGCCGTTGCAAGATATCTTTTGGAAATTTCCAATTTAACCCATTACCTATGATACTATTTGTTGAGTGTATCCCCTATTTTACGTTTACTCTGATCATCGCTTGGCTTGTACCTATGTTTTGTTGTTGTCCGTTTATATGCCAATAAAGGTTTCGAAATCGATTAATGGTAATGAATTTCCATAGCTGAGCAGGGATTCAAACACTGTTCATCAGAGTCCTAGTCCATCACTCTATGTAACAACAGCATGTAACAACGAATACATCTGTATGTACACACAAGCAGGTATGCAGAGACACAGAGTCTATATACAGTGTGCATCTAAAAACACAGAAAAATGCTTTATTTCAGGAGGACTAGCTTTGAAATGTCATTTTAACTGGTTTTGACAAGGTTGTGCATCTACTTACAGGGAGTTACAAGAGCCCCCCATTCTACATCAGTGAATTCATGTTCTATTACATTGGGCCCATCGCTGTCCCTTGGGAACATCTCAGGAATGACTGGAAGCATGGAAACAAAAAAGCGGAGAGCACCTCCTCCACCCACAGTGGTTCCTCAGTTGCTGAGTGAGGAGAAAAATGGACAAGAAAAAGTGCCGAACCAGGTAAGAACTGTTTGTCAAATATGCAGATAGAATTATAAAAGCTTTAGTCAGCTCTCTAGATCAGCAGATGCCTGTTGGATATGTTGCAAGGGTTGCTCCAGAAATAATTGTAACAGCAAGTGATGGAGTTGAATAACTTCAACTGTATCCTGGAAAAAAATACTTGGAAGAAGTGATACTAAGATTTATAATGGGTAAAAAATGACCAGCTATTCTTAATGACATGAAAGCCTCTCTTGACTTTCCTTCATTGATTTGTATCTACTCCTCCAAACCATTCCTGTAGATTAATAGTGATGCAGCAAAGTTAGAGAAAAGCCAGTTCTGAGGGCAACTTACAGCTTTACTGTGGTGTGGCAGGAGGTATAGTATATGTTCTCCCCACACTGCTCTAGTAACACTTGGCTAATGGCTACATGGAAAGAGACCTCAATATAACTCTTTCTCGCATTTGGATTGTCCCTCTCGTCAACGGGGGCTGTAGTGACCTAGGGAGGAATTGTAGCAAGGTTTTTTTTTTAATATGACTTGGATCACCAGATTTCACCAGAGTGGCACACAAGAGGCACTTGCTGCAGCAGCTTCCAGGCTGCTTTGTGTCATTGCATAAGCAGAAAATGAGAGAAAAAATGGTCTCACTAGAAAATAACTTCTATTAAGATGCTGGCCATAATCCTATTGATGTTCACATAAGGTTTGCATACCTTTTATTGGATCTCAGAGAGACCCATGTTCATATCAGCACCTATTTCTAATGCAGGAAATGTTTAATTCATTTTGGGCAGCTGCTTGTTTTAGTTTTGTCTGTTGTCTCTCAGAGTAGCTACAGCATCAAAGCTATTTATGAGATGCATAGCTGTGATGAAAGCAGAATTCTAGTATTTCATTACTTCAGTGATGGCCATCAGAAATATGGATGTTGCCTTCAACTTACGAAAGAAATTCAGACTTTGTATCGACCTAGAAAAATCAAAGTGAGTTCCCACAAAAGCCAATATTTATTAGACTGCATCTTCTATGGCTCCTAGCAGTGGTAAAATTGTCAAGGGACAAAACTATCAGACTATCAACCACAATGTGCAAAGTGTGTCAAAAGCATATGTCAGCATTTGTTGTCTTTTGGGATCGAGGGCTTCAATGATGGGAACATAACTTTTCACACAATTGCATGTGAGGCTAGCACCTGTGAACAGTACCTCAGTTCTTTATTCAGAAGAAACAGCTCTCAAGCAAACCACCTGCAGGATTGGTCCAAGGACACCATCTTCCAGAATCTGCTCCATTGAATTGGTGCTGTTAGGAAGGCTGGAACAGTAAGCTCCTATTAATACAAATGGGCAGCTTTGTATGCCTTTTCATGTCGGCAACAATTCAACTCTAAAGATTGTACTCTAAAGACCATGCAGTCTCTTTCCCACTTTCACTGACTGATACATGCTTAGTTCTTTCATCTGTAGGGGTTTACTTAGCTCAGCTGAGAGCTTAGCATAAATCTTTGCCTTTTTTGGCACCACCTGATTCATTCTCATTATTTACATGGAAATGAAGAAGTAACTTCACAGCCTCCAAGACCTCTATTCATCACCTCCTGTATTATCTTGGAGTTTATCTGTGAGACTTTCTCAACTCATGAGGCCTCCTTTTGAACTTCTGGTAATAGTTTCACTGACATACGTAGCTGTCCTCAAAGACAGCCTATCTGGCATCTATACCAACACTGCAGTGTATGAACTCTGTGGTCTTAGGACAGATCAGTCATACTAAGTTTTGTACAAGGACAAAGTACAGTAATTTTACAACCAAACCTTACCATTCTTCCTGAAGTGGTATTATGTTTTCATCTTTCGCAGGTGACTATTGTATCTACCTTTTTTTCCTGCAACAACAACCCCATTAGAATATTCTGTGCACTTGTTAAGTTCTTGGTGTACTCTTGTTTTCTATTAGGATTGCACCGCTCCTTTCTTAAAGTCACCCAGATTGTTCAACTTTAGTAATCAAGACCATCTTTTTTGTTACATTATTTTGCTAAACGAATAGTTAAAATTATCTCCTTGACTTACCACTGGCTATGTTAATACTATTTATTTAAGCCAATGTGTCATACACTCAAAGCTGTGGTTAGTTCTGTTGTTTTCATTAACGGTACCACCTTACCTGAACTATATGGATTAGCCACATGGTCTCAGCCTTTTATCTGTCATGATTATCTGAACAGTTGATCTAGACAGGAAATCATACTTTCAGAGTATGTACTGTAGTGATGTGTCGTCCCACCTGCCATTTGGAGGTGAACTTGCTATTTATTATCATTACTTATATGTGTAATATACAGAGACCATGAACAGGAGACACACATTGCTTATCTTTAACTGTTGTTTTCAGATGATCATCTCTGCATTCACACAGCCTGCCCTTCTGTCTCTTGATGGAACATAGTTCAATTGTTGGTTTTATTTTGCTTTTGCTTTTGCCACTGTGTTGGCCAGTTTTGAACTATGAAATACTACACTGAAGTGTTAACAGTAGGGAGAAGGGCTCTAGAAGGTTTGGAAGTGAGTGTGAATGCATAGATCAGTGGTTATTAACCTTTGTTACTCGGATGTTTTTGAACTGCAACTCCCAGAAACCCCACCAGCACAGTTGGTGGTGAAGGCTTCTGAGAGTTGCAGTCCAAAACTCCTGAGTAACCCAAGGTTAAGAACCAGTGGCATAGATGACCCTTTAAAGAACGGCTGCAGGGTAAGCAGACTTTCCCCCCCCTCAGTCCTTCATACCTTAGGGCCTACCAGTCATTGTGACAAGAACCTGAATCTCACAGGGATTAAAAAACAAAACAAAAACAAAACTGAACTTTTTTCTGCTGTATGACATTTGTATATCGACAGTCATTCTATTATTCCATAATAAGTCAGAGATTAGGAGGAATAGGCAAATTTGGAGTTTCCAAATTTATTACTTTTATGCTAAAAGACTGCAGATGGTAGGTAGGACACTTGCAAGAGGACATTACTTCCCTTGATTTGGACGTGGCCCCAGGTGAGATAACTGGGGCACTCCTCAGCCCTTCTCTCACAATAGGACTTGCACATCTTACTATAATTAACAGTTGTATTAGAGAAATATAAGTATAGAGTAGTGGATATAAAGGCCATGGCCCTCCTGTCTTCCATTGCCTCATCCAGTCCAGCCTTTCGCATGATGTATTCTGCATATAAGTTAAATAAGCAGGGATACAATATATAGCCTTGCTGTACTCCTTTCCCTATTTTGAACCAATCTGTTGTTCCATATCCAGTTCTAACTGTTGCTTCCTTAAGAGCCATTTAAAGACTTGGCTCTTTAGGCAGGCCTTCCCTCCTGTCAATTCTTGAAATATATCCTCTTGTTTTCTATCATTCCCTATCTTGAATACACCATACTATTGATTTAATTGTTTGATGTTATGATATTTTTATGTTTTTATGATATTTTATGATATTTGTAAGCTGCCCCGAGTAGACGTTGTCTTGGGGGGCAGGGTAGAAATCTAATAAATAAATAAATTCCTGTCCCACATATAGATTTCTGAGGAGACGAATATGGTGGTCAGGCACTCCCATTTCTTTAAGGACTTGCCATAATTTGTTGTGGTCGACACAGTCAAAGGCTTTTGCGTAGTCAATGAAGCAGAAGTAGATGTTTTTCTGGAATTCTCTGGCTTTCTCCATAATCCAACAAATGTTAGCAATTTGGTCTCTAGTTCCTTTGCCCCTTCGAAATCCAGCTTGTACTTCTGGGAGTTCTTGGTCCACATACTGCTGAAGCCTACCTTGTAGGATTTTGAAAATAACCTTTCTAGCGTGTGAAATGAGTGCAATAGTTCGGTAGTTGGAGCATTCTTTGGCCCTGCCCTTCTTTGGGATTGGGATGTAGAGTGATCTTTTCCAGTCCTCTGGCCACTGCCGGCCATTGATGATGATAAATAAAGCACACTGGTCCTTTGATATTGGGCTGTGGCACCAGGGTGGGTGACATGGCCTTTAGCCTGGTTTGTTCCTTTTTGCACACCAAACATAGAATGATTAAAGTGGTAGGGAAAGCCCCCCCCCCCCCCCCATTCTGCGTTGGCTGTCTCTAGCAAGCATGCCATTGCTAGCACCATTCTGGCAGCCACTGATGATGATTAAATCCTCTGCGAGCTAGCAAAAATGTAATGCAACTTGCTAGGCACGTTGGACACCTTACTACTCCCTATACCACACCATGGTTGGAGTGCAATGTGTTCCAGCAAAAATAGTGCACATCTTTACCAAATTTGGTGCATCCTGATAGTTCAGCACACAGCCTGTGTAGGTTCAGTAATATTTTAAATTCAAATAATGTATGATTTCCTTCCTTTTGAATCAAGGGGGTAATGTCAGTGTATATAAATGTTTTTGGGGGGTAAAAGGTAAAAAAAGTTTCCTGACCCCTGGTGTAGTACTAGTTTTTTAAGATTTGGAGTCTATCTGCAGCCAAGTTTATATATTGAGGTTGTCACTGACAGTTATATATCCAGCCATTTTCTCTGTATAACATTTCTTAAGAACTTATTCTGATATCTTATAAGGACCAACAGTTTGGAAGCTGGCAAATAGAGGATTTAGGCTTTCCATCATTTATGTGTATTGGATTGTATACTTGGTGCAACCCATTTCAGTAAATCTCAGGTGTCACTCTTGGCTATCTTGCTTTGAGTTATGACATAGAACTTGGACTGTTGCTTTTTGGCACATTATACTAGTTGGTCATATGAAACCAATTTGGACATGGCATGTTTATGAAACTGTAGTAGTGTCATGTAAGCCAAAGCTAGATACATAGTTTTCCAACAGAGTTTCTTTGTGGTTTGTATTTATTTGCTATGTTTTCCTTGGGGAAACTGAAGATACAGTTAAATATTCAGGGAGTTAGAAATATTTATCAATATGTGTCTTTGCATGCTTGTGTGTCTTTGTTCTGTTCAGTTTAGCTAGTAAGACAAGATTGCTTTAAATATTATTGGGTGTCTTATTTTTCTTTTTTCTTTTGTAGAAATAAGTTATTGTGATTCTTTTTGTAATGGCTATGGTACATTTAAGCTACAGTCCTATCCCTGTCTACTCACTTGTAATTTCCACTATGTTCAGACATGTAAGTGTCTTTTGGACTCCAGCATTGGTAGTTGCCTCAGAGGTTTATTCTTTGTTTTGACTTATTCTGTGGATTTTGCTCTTACATATTTTGTCTTGACTGTCTTTCTGCATTTGATTAAGGTCATGAGCAGTTTATTGGCAGGAACATACTCCAGTGGAAAAAAGGTTGAGTGGTCAAGATAAGTTATCTCTTTTACACTGAAATAAAAAACACCATCACAAGACTTCAGGAAGCAAGAACATACTGTATTTTTGCTTCTTCTTCTTTCTTTTTTTGGAGAGGAAGGGAGGTTTCTTTTTATTTCAAGATCTGGTGGGCCATATCTTCCTAACATTTCCCTTGTAACACATTTCCTTTGTTCCCGTAACTGAATGGTGTCTCTTTTGCTTCCAGTAGTCTCCCATGATTAAGAGGACACATTTTTCTATGTTTTGAGGCAGGATGTAGTGAATCAGTTTCTTCCATTTGAAACAAGCTATTTCTCAGAATGTGTGTTTTCTTCTACAGTTTTTTTCCCACTTTACTTTCCATAACTTCAGATCCCCTCAGGACCTGGAAAGCCAAATCAGTTTCTACTGAAGAAGACTTAATTGTACCTTGGTGGTATATAGACAATTGTGTCTCTGCATTCTGCTTCTGTAAAATGTGAATTGTTAGTTCAGCTTTGAGCAGATTTCTTGTGCACAGTGGAGGGCTCCATGAAGCTAACATGCGTTAATGTTTAAATGTGGAATATGAGAGGTTCAACCCAGCAAGTTTGTTATAGAGTAGACTATGTCTAGATGGGCAGCATATAAATGCAATAAATAAATAAAATAAATAAAGTATTTGATTGGTTTTGTACTTAAGGGCACATCTATATTCTAAACTACCTGGCTTTCTACTGTAAACCGTTAAATATACTGTGTTGCCAGAGTGTTTCGAATCCTGTTAGCCCCTTCAGAAAATTATTCTCATGGTTGGTTAATTGGGAATCATAATGATTAAATAGTTTTAAAGCTGGTTTAAATATGTAGTGCAGACATGCCTTCAGCTGTTTCTTTAATCATTCTTTAATTATTTCTTGCTACAATAGGAAATCCTGGCAGTGTACTCAAAAGTGCTGATCAAGCATGAGGCCTGTGTTATATCAGTGAGAACTGAACACATGCTAACTCCTTCTGTCAAGTTAAATGCTACTTAAATGTACTTAATGTTCATTAGCCTTGTCCAGGATTAGTCAAATATGCATTTAGTACTAACAGTACTCTGATTGCTGCATAGAACAATGATTAATTAGGGGGAGGATTTCTATGACATGTCATATTTTTTTCTGCAACCTACAGCATGTTTGAGTTTATGGTTGGATTGGACATGTTAAATTATGAGTAATCTGGTGAGAAAGACTAGATTATTCATAAACATGTTTGTTTATGAGTTCAAATGTAGATTGCAAAGAAAATGTGAAATGTCATAGAAATCCACCCTCTAATTGATCTACATCAAATCTCTTGATTTCACAATTTTTACAGGCAAGAAAGATCAGCCTAAAAGTTACCCTGTTTGGGATTATCAGGAGTTTATTGTGATTTATGTAGCTGATGAGTCTGAAAAATCCAATTCCATTGGCCAAAATCCTATTTTATATTTCCAACAGGTAGTGTCCACAGCATATCTTTCACCGATGAATTGCCACATGTTAAAAAAAATTAAGGCAGGTCTCTCCAATCTCACTCTCAGTCCCATGATTAATATACAATGGGAAATTCCTATACTGACTTCTTAACTTGTAACAATTCACCAGAGACATTTGTGCTGCTGGCAAGCAAGAATAACTGAATTGTGGCCTTAATCTCATGAATTATGTATTAATAAAATTTCCCTATTAATGGTATAAAAGAAATTAACCAGCAAAAAATTACTCTTATGTTTCTTAAAACTGAATAAACACTAGTTGGTGGATAACTTGACAGGCATGCACTACCTTCATATGAGCATATGAGTCTGCTAATATTTCTGTTTTGCTAGCTCAAGGTGGTCAAGCACTTGACATGTGAAACTGCTTTGCTCCCATCAATGTTTATTTTCTTTTCACTATAGAATCTTATCAGTTCAGTTTTTTCTAGAAGCTTCTTAAAGATAGCAAGCAATATGCATTTTTCACCTTCAATGTGTGCACATTCCCAATTTACCTCTGTATAGTGGTTGACACAAAAAATGTGCCCTGTTCTTTCTAACTTGGATTATTGCCATTAATATGGGAAATGACCTCCTTTGGTCTGTTCACATGATCTATCATCATGTTACAGGGATCTTATCTGAAGATAGCACCTTTGTTTCTTGACCCTTACTACTCAACTAACATATGAACCAGACAATTTTTCTTTGCCATCCCTTATTTCTCTGCCTTATAACTTTATTGTGATTATTCACACAGGATTTGGCTTTTTGAATCCTTTTTGTGCAATACTAGATACAGTTATTATATAAATAATATGCTCTCTTCCTTCTGAGGTTGTATTTGTACTAGCTACAAATATTCGTGTCAATGTAAAATTCTTGTGATGTTTAAGTAGCAATTTCACTGAACTGCTGTTGAACACAAGCAGTAATTCTGATTATTCTGTGCCAGAATAAGGATTTATGCTATACAGTATTTTAAAATTATGATTTCAAAGTAAATGTGCTACATTGTAGTTATTAAAGGACATATAGTTGATGTGTTTGCAAGGATGAGAGGCACAAGGCATTAATTCCCAGCAGAAAAGGAAGAAAGGAAATGGAAGACATTTAAAAAATGTCATGTATGTTTATAACTCAAATCAATAAAATGGAAGCAAAGCAGTTACCATGGAACTCAAAGCAAAAGCAGATGTAATTTTCTGATGAGAGAGAGATGAGTGCCCACGCAAACATGCACATGGACGCACATGCACAGAGTTTTGCTCTACGTAGAGCAAGAATACATGCAGCAAAAAAAACCACTAGAACTTGGATGTGTCAGATGGCATACTAATGTCTGCTATTTTTGTGAAATGACTTCTGGAACCTACTGGAACAGTGCCAGGAGGTGTTGTGTCTAGCACATTGCATATTCTGTAATGGATTTGACTGTGCACTTGCAATTAGTATTCACATTCATATCCCACTTTTCTACCTCATGAGGTTCACCATTACTGTTGCACCACCAATGCCCCATTTATAAAAAATAAGATTACAAATGAGTTATAATAATATCTCCCATTTCAATCAAGCCTTTCCCTGCTCCTGATAATTATCTATATTATTTTTTCTTAATGTTTTCAAACCAGTCTGTAGGTTCATCTACCCTCAAAAGTAAATCAATTGCATTACTTTAAAAAAGTAATTACATTGATGATGTTATATATAAAAAAGAAATTTGTTAAAGGCTTTGGATGGGGTCACACTCCCTTTGAAAGATCAGGTGTGTAGTTTAGAGGGCTCCTTGATCGAGTGTTGTTCACATATGCAAGTCATATCGGTTGTGATGCCATTTTCCACTTCAGCTCTTGCTACCTTCAGTTTAGGGTGCTGTAACATGTTCTGTGTGGGGTTGCTCTTGGAAAGGATTCAGAAATTGCCTGTTTATGTTAGCACATTTGTAAAGGCTATTGTGTTAAATTCAAAATAGTTGTAAGCAAACTTCTCTTTCTCCCGTTGTCTCTTCCTCCTTCCATAGCAAACATATAAAACATATACCAATGACTTTTTATAATATTAGCTGCTTATGTTTGTCAGTTTGTGGAGCAGCTGCCAGGTGTTTCTCAACTGGTTCTGCAGACTTGGTTGGGAATAACACTATAATGTACCATCTGGCTGAGATCAAGATACAAGTGCTTGACCTCGACATGTAGTTCCCATCAAATGCTTCATTTAGAGCTGGCAAGAAGATTAGTACTCAAACATATTGTTCTGTGCAATCCCCACCCCCACCCTGTGGAGAAATGTTATGTAAATAAAGTGGTTTCCACTAGGCTTTTTAGAAAGATAGGGGATACTGAGATCTTACTAGGCTGGCTTCTAATGAAAGCCAGTGAAATTGTTTGACATGCTGAAAGTATCAGCTGAAAGTATCACCCACTTGTAGGGAAGTCCCAGTGCTCCAAAGAAGTAATTATGAGTTGGTTTCTTCTTCAAGAGCAAACTGAGAAATTAAACATTAAAAATGGGAATACAACAATTAACTCTGATGTATCTTTCAAGGGTTTCCCTTCATCGAGGATGATCTCTTGGTGGAAGAGGAAGTAAATGGTGAAGATCAGAGTGTTACATACAGCACTGATGTTACCTGTCTGTCATGGGTTTGGAGGGAAAGTTCCATCCTATGGGGTGTGGAAGGCGGGACATCAGGAGGAGGGGCTGTACTGTATATATATGTGGAGCGTGTGAGATGATGCTATGAGACACTGGGAGACACTGTGAGACACTGGGTTGTGACGAAGCAGCAGCTGGGAAGAAGAAGCTGTTGTGGGAGTCTGTGTGTCAGACAGGGTACTACTGTGTGTCAGAGTACCAACCTGATAGGTTCAGGTGTCTGTTGGTTAGCCAGAACTGATAGGTTCAGGGTCTGTGCTTCAAGTTAAGGGTTCTGTGTGAACCAAACTGTGTGTATGTATGAGTGAGAATAGCCACGTTACTTTATTTTATACACCTGATTGTTTATTTTTCCCTGTGTGTATTTAAAATAAACCTTATTCTTTTTATTGTTTAAAAATCCATCCCTGGTCTGTGTGACTTCTTAAAGGGAATGGTTGGTGGCAGCTTAGTGTAACTGTGTGACATATCCCAGTAGGTCTGGGTTTGTCACATTGATTGGTGTCCAGCGTGTGGGATACGACTGGTCCAGTTGTCCAGCGGTCCAGCAAAGCCTTGGCAAGTGTGCCCAGAGCAAGGGGGGTCTAGTCAGGGACAGTCTGAGGCGCGTAGGTAATCTTCTAGGTGTACCTCACGGGGAGGTGCGCTAGTAGAAGAACGTGCCAACTGGGGAGACTTAGATTAAGGTGCTCTGAGGCAGCCTAGTTTTGGCGGGAAAAAGCTGAGGCAAAACTGCGTAGTAACAGTGATCTAGCTTGCCAGCTGAGAGGCCCAGCAGAGGGGGGTAGGCTCTGACTCGATACTGTTGCAAGTTAGTGCTGAAGAACAGCAGCAATCTCTAGGGAAAGCTGGTTCTGAGGCAAGAGGAAAAAAGTGGTCGTTTTATTTTGAGGCTTGACTTTTTAAAGCAGCCTGTTCTGAGGGGGGATTATGCCCTTGACTCGAAGCCAGATGGCCGAAATGAGTGAAGTGAAAGACCCCCAGATTGACCAAGGTTCTGAGGATGAATTTGGCTCAGTGCAGGGTGACAGCACAGGAGAGCAGAACCCAGAACTCAGAAAATTGCTCATAGCCCAACAGCATGAACTGAGGATGAGGCAATTTGAAATGGAGGAAAGGGAAAGAGAAGAAAGATTAGAGAGAGAAAGAAGGGAGGAAAGGGAGAAACAGCGGCAATTTGAATTAGAGAGAGAGAGAGAGAGAATGGAGAGGGAAGAAAGAATGGAGAGAGAGAAAATTGCTCTGGAAAAAGAAAGAATGGCGTTTGAATTAAGAAAATTGGAAATGATGAACCAGAACAATAATAACAATAGGGATTCTGAGGGAGGCCAACTGTCTAAAGCTGACCTGAAGAAATTCCCTGTGTACCATAAGGGAGATTGTCCCGAGGTGTTCTTTTCCTTAGTGGAAAGAGCGTTTGTGGACTTCTCAGTGAGAGAAACTGAGAAGATGACCATCATGCGATCTTTAATCAGTGGTAGCCTGGCTGAGGTCTATGCCGAGATGCCTGAGGAACTGATGAAAGATTTTGCAGAGTTTAAGAAACTGGTGTTTGCCAGACATGGGATAAATGCAGAGCAGCTGAGACAAAGATTCAGGTCCCTCACCAAGAAACCAGAACAGACTTTTACCCAAGTGGGGGCCCAATTGGTGAGGCTGCTTGAGAAATGGCTATCGCAGGAGGGGACAGAGACCTATGAGCAGCTTAAAGACTTGATAGCACTGGAACAGTTCTATTCAGTCCTGCATGGGGAATTGAAATTCCAGGTGAGGGAAAGGAAACCGAAATCTGTGGCAGCAGCCGCAGAGATCGCAGATTTTATTTCCCAAATAAGAAAGCCCTTGGGTGAGGGGAAATCTGTAGGTAAACCCAAAGAAACCTACAGCAAGTACTCTCAGGGACCAGGGAAAAGCCAGCAAGGGGGAGGGGCCCATGGTGAAGGGAAGCCCTCAGACATGAAACAAAGACCTCAGATTTTGGAGGGAAAACCAAAACAAGATGAGAGAGAATCAAAATACACCAGAAAATGCTATTTCTGTCAGGGAAAGGGTCATCTAATCTCAGATTGTGAGAAATTAAAGCAGCTAAAAGGAATGGTGCCTCAGGATTCTAGTGGGACCAAGCCAAAAGCTGTGTTCTGTGTCCAGAAAGAGCAAGGCTCAGTGTCACTGAGGGAGCCTGTTGCCATGGCTACTCAGTCTGGAACAGCTACCTCTGCTGATCAGGCTGAGGAAAATGGTCCTCTTGTGGAGGTAAAACGCTGCTTGCTGGTGAAAACAGATTCTCAGTTGTTTGAGACAGCAGGGGTGGACGTAGGAATACTTGACCGTCAGTATAGGGGGCTGCGGGACACTTGTTCCCAGGTAACCCTGTGCCATCCAGATATTATTCCTAGGGAGTTTATAATCCCAAATGAGAGCATGAAGGTGGCAGGGATTGAGGGGCAGGTAATCTCTCTGCCAGTAGCAGAGGTACCTGTCAACTTTCAAGGCTGGAGGGGAGATTGGCGGCTAGCGATTTCATCGACTCTGCCAGCAGCCGTGCTCGTGGGAAATGACCTGGCTGAACATGTGAAACGGGTGCTAGTGATTACACGCTCACAAGCCACCACAGGGACAGTTCAGGGGGGTAATGATGAGCCAGAGACGGAAGCAGAGGGGAGTTCAGAAGCTGTGGTGGAAACCTTAACCACAGACAGCAGATTTGGACAGGAGCAAAAGGCAGACGCCACTCTCCAAAAGTGTTTTGAACAGGTGACTGACGCCCAGCTAACACCTGAAACCCCAGTGAGATTTCTGGAGAAAAAGGGGATTTTATATAGAGAAACCCTGAGGAATATCTCAAAAGGGGGAGATGGGATCAGAAGTCAGCTGGTGGTACCTGAAAAGTATCGCCCCATGATCTTACAAAGGGGTCACTCTGACATGTCTGCTGCACACTTAGGGGTGAAAGGGCCCCTTGATTTGATCAAACAAAATTGGGAGCAGATCACCCAGGATGACCCACAAGACGTTGTGACATACATAGACACCTTGATGAATGACCTAAGGAGAAATCTAGAGCTGGCAGCAGAAAACCTGCAAGCTCAGAAGGTCAGACAGAAAACATGGTATGACCACAAAGCTAGAGAGAGGCACTTTGACCCAGGGGAGGAAGTGCTTTGGCTTAGGCCCTGCAGAGAGAACAAACTGCAGCTCAAATGGGCAGGACCATATAGAGTCATTTCCAAGATGTCAGACCTGAACTACCTAATAGAGCAGGAGGAGAACCAAGCAAGGAGGGTGGTTCATGTGAATGCCCTAAAACCCTACTACAGAGGGGAACAGAGGGTTTTATTTGCGATAAAAGCAGCTGAGAGTGAGGAAGCTGAATTACCCTTCTGGGAGGGTAGAGGGGAAGTAAAATACAACCCAGAGGAGGTAAAGATCAGTCCTGCACTCACCCAAGACCAGCAGCAAGAACTAAAAATGCTGCTTAGTAAATATCAACAGGTGTTTTCCAACAAGCCGGGGATAGTGAAGGGAGTGATGCATCGGATCCACACAGGGGATGCACCCCCGCAGGCAGTATCCCCATACCGAGTAACGGGACCCTATAGGGACAAGGTGCGGAAGGAGCTGGACGAGATGCTGAGGGAGAACATAATCGTCCCCTCTTCTAGTCCTTGGTCCTCTCCGATAGTCCTTGTGGACAAGCCTGATGGGAGCATTAGGTTTTGTGTTGATTACAGGAAATTAAACCGTGTAACCACTCCTGATGCCTACCCAATGCCCAGGCTAGACAACCTGATTGAAACCATAGGGGGTTGTCGGTTCATCTCATCATTGGACCTGGTAAAGGGATATTGGCAATTAAGAATTGATCCCAGGGATCAAGAAAAGACTGCCTTTTGCAGCCCTTTTGGTCTCTATGAGTTTCGAGTCCTGAGCTTTGGTCTCAGAAATGCACCAGCCACATTCCAAAGGCTGATGGACCAGACCTTGGCAGGGCTCAGTGACTTTACAGTGGCCTACATTGACGACATAGGGATCTTCAGTAATACCTGGGAAGATCACCTGATACACCTGGAGTTAGTGCTGCAGAGGTTAAGTGCAGCAGGGCTAACAGTAAAGGCCAGCAAGTGTCAGCTGGGTAGCCCAGAAATAAAATACTTGGGTCACATGGTAGGGGGAGGAATGATAAAACCCCTGGAGGCCAAAATAGAAGCTGTTCGTGATTGGCCTAGACCCAACACCAAGAAAAAAGTCAAGTCATTTCTTGGGTTGGTGGGCTACTACAGAAAGTTCATCCCGAGGTTTAGCGAGATTGCGGCTCCGCTGACCGATCTGACGAGGAAGAAGGCTGATGACCGCATCCCGTGGACCAGCGACTGTGAGGCGGCGTTCCAGAGGTTGAAGGAGGCGTTAATCAACTATCCTGTGCTGCGCGCTCCAGACTTCGACCGGGAGTTCATCATCTACACCGATGCGTCTAGCAGCGGGGTAGGAGCAGTTCTGTGCCAGGAGGATGAGAATGGTGACCAGCATCCAGTGTCCTACCTGAGTAGGAAACTTCAAAAAGGTGAGAGACATTTGGCAACCGTGGAGAAGGAGTGTTTGGCCATAGTCTACGCGATCCAGAAGGCCAAGCCTTACATCTGGGGAAGACATTTTATTCTGTGTACTGACCATTCACCATTGCAATGGTTAAAGACAATGAAAACCCACAATAGCAAACTCATGAGGTGGGCTTTAAACCTACAGGACTATGACTTTGAAGTGAAGGTGGTCAGAGGGTCAGTGAACTGTGTTGCTGACGCCTTATCAAGAAGACCTGAAGAATGAAGACGGCGAAAGAACATGGACTATATGTATATAATGATGACAAAAAGTTAAATGTACCTGGTTTTGAATTTGGTTTGTATGAATAAAGGTAAATTGATGTAATGTATATGGTAAATGTTTAAATGCATAATTGCTATGGTTAACTTAGAATGTAAGTATGTGTAAGTATAATATGGTATGTATAACTGTTGTTGTATGTTTTATTCAGGTTGTTTTTTGGTGAAAAGCACCTTAGCTTTCCCCCTACAAAACAACTTATAAAGAGGGGAGGTGTTACATACAGCACTGATGTTACCTGTCTGTCATGGGTTTGGAGGGAAAGTTCCATCCTATGGGGTGTGGAAGGCGGGACATCAGGAGGAGGGGCTGTACTGTATATATATGTGGAGCGTGTGAGATGATGCTATGAGACACTGGGAGACACTGTGAGACACTGGGTTGTGACGAAGCAGCAGCTGGGAAGAAGAAGCTGTTGTGGGAGTCTGTGTGTCAGACAGGGTACTACTGTGTGTCAGAGTACCAACCTGATAGGTTCAGGTGTCTGTTGGTTAGCCAGAACTGATAGGTTCAGGGTCTGTGCTTCAAGTTAAGGGTTCTGTGTGAACCAAACTGTGTGTATGTATGAGTGAGAATAGCCACGTTACTTTATTTTATACACCTGATTGTTTATTTTTCCCTGTGTGTATTTAAAATAAACCTTATTCTTTTAATTGTTTAAAAATCCATCCCTGGTCTGTGTGACTTCTTAAAGGGAATGGTTGGTGGCAGCTTAGTAAACGTGTGGCAGATCCCAGTAGGTCTGGGTTTGTCACACAGAGCTGTGAAACTATTAAGATTCATACCTGAAATTTTGAATCTAACTTTTAAAAAAACTGCTTTAAAACAAAAAACGACACATGCAAGCAGCTTAAAGAGAGTATGCAATTTACCTAAATTCATATAAAAGCCAAGCCTTATTTTCTACCATGTATCACTTCCATTTTTGCTAAGTAGTGCTAGGTTTAATCTGTGCCCAGAAGTGGACCCACTTGAGTTGTATATGAAAAGGTGGGATTAAAAAAACTCCACCATATTCCATTTCTTTTCAATCACCATCAGATATTGTTGGGAACATTTTAATGAGAAATCCAGACTAAATATATTGGGCTTACGAAGTTTGTGCTCATGTTTGGAGCTTCTTCTCTTCCCCCCTCACCCTGCCATCATGAAGACGGGGGGGAAAGAAGGGTTGTATTGTGTTTAGAGAAACAGAGGAAGTCAATTTTGTTTCCTGCCAAAACAAATATCCGCTGGACGGTGTAGTCTACTCATTTCAATGCATGTGAAAATATTTGGTGCCGCGAAGTGACTTCCTTGGGTGGAAATAATCTTGATTTAATAATGAGATTGTGCAGAAAAAGGAAATCACAACTATTTTAGTAATTGAACGCAAGCAATTTGTTTATGGATATCATTTCCTATCTACACATTTAGCCCAAGAGTAAGTGTGGAGGAAGGGTAGAAGATGGAAGATGAACAGACTTGCCCTTAGTCTATTAATCCATCTGAGGCAGTGCTGTCTGCTCTTAAAGACAGTGGCTTCCCAACATGTCTGAGTGTATCAAACAATGTAAATAGACCTCAGCAAAAATACATAGTAAAACCTAAAATTACAAGGAGTGTGTTACTCTTCAATAGGAATAGCTCTGCATTGGCTTGGACTTGGGCTAGAAGACCATTGTGGTCCCTTCCAACTCTACAATTCTGTGATTCAGTTCTATGAACAGAAACAAACCTCCTAACCAATTACATTAAGGGTTACATACTAGTACAAAGTAACACAAGTTGGGTATATTTGTGGTTGCTGTCACCCCTGGCCAAGGTCAGAATGGCTGGCCAAATTTCCTCAACCATAGGCTCCATGAATTAGGAATCTTGATGTTGCTGGAGCTTGCCTTTATTGGAATCATGGAGCAGGATCCAGTCTAAGCAGCCTGCAGGGCAACATAGTTTCCTTCACTAGCCTCCACCCCCATTGCCCACTGTACTGAATTAGGTCCCAGTTCCCTCCACTGGTGTGCCAGAGTTCCCAGCTGAATTCACAGCACTAACACCAGCCAGCCAATGCCCTTTAGGGAGGGATACTAATGCTGATGGAGGTTCTGAAATTCAAGCAGCTTGTCCCTGATCCACTGCCACAACTGCTACTGGTGCCTCTTCCTCCACCAGCAAATCTTCTGGGTCGCTGTGAAGTTGGAAGGGGCCTACAAGGCCATCAAGTCCAACCCCCTGCCCAATGCAGGAATACCATAAAAGCATATCTGCCAGGTGATTATCTAAGTTTTTCTTGACTGCCTCCAGTGCTGGAGCACTCACCAACTCCCGAGATAATTGGTTCCACTGTTGTACTGCTCTAACAGGAAGTTTTTCTGATACTCAACCGAAATCTGGCTTCCTTTAACTTGAGCCCATTGTTGCATGTTCTGCACTCTGAGATGATTGAGAACAGATCCTGCCCCTCTTCTGTATGACAGCCTTTCAAATATTTGAAAAGTGCTATCATATCACCCCTCAGTCTTCTTTTCTCAAGGCTAAACATGCCCAGTTCTTTCAGCCTTTCCTCATAAGGCTTGGTTTCCAGGCCCCTGATCATCCTTGTCACCCTCCTCTGAACTTGTTCCAATTTATTAGCATCCTTCTTGAAGTGTGGTGTCCAGAACTGGACACAATACTCAAAGTGAGGCCTAACTAGTGCTGAAGAGAGGGGGACTCGCACCTTGTGGGATTTGGAAACTATACTTCTATTAAAGCAGCCTAAAATAGCATTTGCCTTTTTTTGTAGTGACATCACACAGTTGGCTCATATTTAGCTTGTGATGTGCTATTGATTTCTTTTTCCAAGGTGCAGTACTTTGCACTTATCCCTGTTGAATTTCATTCTGTTGTTTTTGGCCCAGTGCCCCATCCTATCAAGGTCTTTTTGAATTTTGTTTCTGTCTTCTAGGGCAGTGGTCCCCAACCTTGGGCCTCCAGATGTTCTTGGACTACAACTCCCAGAAGCCTTCACCACCACCTCTGCTGGCCAGGATTTCTGGGTGTTGAAGTCCCCAACCACCGTTTTAGGGTATTAGCTATTCTGCCCAATTTGGTATCATCTGTAAATTTGACAAGCATTCCTGAATGTCCTCATCCAAGGCATTACTGAAAATATTGAAGAGTCCAGGACTGAGCCTTGGGGTACCCCACTTGTGACCTCCCAGTTAGAAAAGGACCCATTACTCATCAGCCTCTGGATACGATTCTGTAGCCATTTGTGCATTCACCTGACACTTGATCTATCCAGCCTACACCTAGTTAGCTTGCTAATCAGGATATCGTGGGGCACTTTATCAAAAACTTTGCTGAAGTCAAGATATACTACATCTACAGCATTCCTTCTGTCTATCAGGGAGGCTACGTGATCAAAAAACGAGATCAAATTAGTTTGGCAGGATTTGTTCTTGACAAATCTGTGTTGGCTTCTAGTTATTACTGCATTGTTTTCTAGGTGCTTGCACAATGACTGCTTTACGATCTGTTCCAGAATTTTTCCTGGGATTGATGTCAGGCTGACTGGCCTGTAGTTCCCAGGTTCCTCTTTTTTGCCCTTTTGAAGATAGGGACAACATTAGCCTTCCTCTAATCCTCTGGCACCTTACCCGTTTCCCATGATTTCAAGAAAATAATGGATAGCAGTTCTGAGAGTTCTTCGGCCAGTTCCTTCAGTACTGTCAGATGCAGTTCATCCGGCCCTGGAGATTTGAACTAATTCAAGTTGGTAAAGTATTTCTTGACTATTTTTTTATCTGTCTCCAGCTGCAATCCTGCCCCTTCCCCACTTGAACTTCCAATTTGTTTGGAAGTTGATAGTCTTTCCTATGGGAAAAGATGGAACTAAAATAGGAAATGAGCACCTCTGCCTTTTCTTTGTCCTCTGTTACCATTTTTTCATCTCCATTGCAGAAGTGTGCCTCTATGTCATTTCTTTGTCTTTTCCCACTCACATACCCAAAGAACGCTTTTTAAATTCCTTTCAGTGTCTCTAGCTAAGCTCAGCTCATTCTCAGCTTTTTCCCTCCTAATGCCATCACTGCATTTCCTTGCTACTTGTCTGTACTCATTCTTGGTGGCCTGGCCTTCTTTCCACTTCCCGTACATGTCTCTTTTGATTTTTAGGTCCTCCCTGAGCTTTCTGTGAAGCCACACTGGCCTTTTTTACCGCCTCTCACTTTTTTCTTGTTAGAATTGTATGTAGCTGTACCTTTAGAATTGCTTTTTAAAGAAGCTCCCACCTTTCTTGGACTCCTTTTCTTGTTACGCTCCCTTCCATGGGACCTTATGTATCCTTCTTCTGAGATTATTAAAATTGGCTTTTAAAAAAAAATCCAGCAGAAGTGTGTGGCTGCACTCTGCTTTCATTTCCTTTGAAATAAAGAATTCTAGAAGGTCACTCTCGTGTAGAATTCCCCTTACTACCACTTTCCCCACGAAGTCATCTCTGTTGGTCAAAATCAAGTCAAGGATAGCAAGTCCTCTAGTTTCTTTCTCCACTTTTTATATGAGATAATTATCAGCCATACAAGCCAGGAATTTTTTGGAAAGGCCATACTTGGCAGAATTTGCCTCCCAACATATATCTGGATAACTGAAATCTCCCATCACTAGTACATTGTGTCTCTTTGAAAACGCTGCAATTTGTTTTTCAAAAGTTTCATCCACTTCCTCTCTTTGATTGTGTGGTCGGTAGTAGACTCCAACTACCAAGTTCCTTTTCTTTTTTGCCCCAACTAGATTGATCCAGATGCTCTTGATGGGACAGCCACTCGTCTCCTCCTATATTTCTGTGCAGGAATGCGTATTTGGAACATATGCTGCAACTCCACCTTCCTTTTTTAGCCTCTCTGTTCTTTTTGATCAGTTTATATCCCTTAATTGCTGTATTCCAGTCATGGGAGTCATCCCACCAAGTTTCAGTTATTCCTATCAAGTCATAGTTACCCTCCTGAATTAAAATTTACAGTTCTTCTTGTTTGTTTCCCATACTCCTGCTATTCCTATACAGATACTGGAGCTTTTGTGATTTGTGGCCTGTTTGTCTTTGTACATTTTAATGAATATTATTATGACTATTATTATGATTATTGATATGATTATTTTTGCTATTATTATTGTTAATGTTATTATTGTTGCACTTTTGATCAGTTTGGTCCATTCCTCTTATTATGTGTAAGGTTTTATCTACCCTTAACTCTTTGCTTGCATCTTCCTTCCCCTTCCAAATCAGTTTAAAGCCCTCCTGATGAAGTTCTTCATGCTGTGGGCAAACACATTCTTCCCAGTCCTTGTTAGATGCAAGCTGTCTCTTGCTAGTAGTCCTTCTTCCAGGAAGCTTAGCCCGTGGCCCCCAAAACTAAATCCCTGTCGTTGACACCACCTTTGTAGCCAGTCATTCACCCAGAGGATCTTCCTTTCTCTTTCAATTCCTCTTCCAAGCACCAGTAGGATAGATGGAAAACCTATCTGGGCCCCAAAGTCCTTGAGTTTCCTTCCCAAAGCTTCAAAGTCAGATGTGATTTCTTGGTAGCTCCTCTTGGCAGTGTCATTTGTTCCTACATGAACAAGAAGAAAGGGATATGTATCTGTAGGTTTTATGAGTGTTGACAATTCTTCAATCACATCCCTTTTTTAAAAAAAAATCTCATGATTTGTTTACTTCATATCCTAGAGATAACTGTACCCCTTAGGATAAAGAAAATACAGATGTCTTATCCATCTCTGTCACTGATGTGTAATAAGAAAGTCACCTGATAATTTTAGAAATTAGTCTTATAATGTGCTGCCCATAACAAATTATTCTCAGCTTCTGTTGTTTTGCTATATGCCAACATGAAGCAGAAACACAATGCTCCTTGTGTTTTTTTGCCATTTACAGTTAGCCTTCTAGAATTACCAAGGCTGATGTTACAAAGCTGTGTTTTACTAATTCTGTGACCCAATCAGGAACTATACATATATTAATAGACAGCCATTGATTGCTTTAACTAAGCTTTTCAACTTCTTCTCTATGTTTGTGAGTACATAACACTTAGCTGACATTTAAGAGGGTAAGCAGCCAAATTTTATTTATTTTTTCAAAATGCAAAATACCTTTTGCTTCATGTATAATAACAAAAACAGTATAGTTTCAGAGACTGATAGTGGATTACTACCTCCATATTTTGCATGCAAACCAGCAAAAATTTGGTTTACTTCACATGCGTATATAATTTATATGTATATATAAACAGGGAATGCAAGTTTTATGAATATGGCCAATAGATGTATGCTAGCGTGACTATCTTGGCAAAGCCTACCTGATTGATTCCCAAATGGATGTATGAGACTGGTAGAACTGACATTTGTCATAATAAATCCATTAACTAGTTTTTACTGTGTCATGTCTCATGCACATAGCTCTGGAATGCACACAACAGTAGGAAGGATGTCCTAGAATTCTCAGTCACAGTTTCCTACAGCACAGAAGGGGACAGAGGCAGCTTTGGAAGGGGAAGAGCAGGATTCCCTGCAGTTCATGGGCTTATGAGTTTCTTCTGATCTCATTTTATCTTCTCCTCTTGTGAACCCCATTTTTCTTACAGTATTTTAAGGACTGAAAGTGCATTTATTTATTTATTTATTGGATTTCTATCCCACCCATCTAGACTAAAGGTCTACTCTTGAAGGGAAGCTATTTCTTGAAGGGAAATTGCTATTCACATCATATCAGTTCCAGCAGAATTATTCTTATCTCTCAATTTGTTCTTCTTGGCCTTTGGTTTTCAGTAGTCAATTTTTTTGTATTCTAATGGCCAGTCTCTATTGTTTGCCATAGCAATGGCAATAGTAGTTGTGCATTGGGGGGAAAACAGTGGATAAACTTCATAGTTTTGTTAGTGGTGTTATGTGCCTTTAAGTCCCCTTTGACTCATATTTAACCTATAATGAGTGACCTCCAAAATGTCTTATCATTAATGGCCCTGCACAGCTGTGGCTTCCTTTATGGAGTCAATGCATCTCAGATTTGACCTTCCTCTTTTCCCACTGCTTTCAATGCTTATTCTTCCCTTCTCATGATGTGTCCAAAGTACAACAGCATCAGTTTTATCATTTGATGTCAGTTATGTCAATACGTGAAAGGTATACAGAAGGGCAAGATCTGTTTTTGATCACCCTGGAGCGCAGGGCATGTTATAAGGGGCTCAAGTTACAGGAAGGCTGGGACTGCTCTGGTTTGGGGCCAGAGCAGAAGTGTGGCCTCCTGTCTGCTCCCGTGGCATCCTCAAAACAGTGATGCTGCGTGGCTGGCAGTGGAAAAGGGATGGAACCTGTTCCTGCTCCGCATTGCACTGGTGCAGTGCGACTGGCCAGCGTGATGTGTAGGTGGAAAAACTGCTGGCCCGAGGACATGAGGAGAGGAGTTCCCACTCTGGTTCACCTGCCTGGCCTAAAACCATCCAGTTGTGGCCTTTTCCCTCTTGTCTTGGTGTGATGTGTTTGTTCCTAGGCCAGGCCTGCTAACCATATGCCAACAAGCTAGATTTAGGCTGAATATCAGGAAAAAAAACTTAACTATTAGAGCAGTATGACAGTAGAACCAATTACCTCTGGAGGTGGTGAGGGTTCCAACGCTGGAGGCATTCAAGAGAAAACTGGACAATCATCTGTCAGATCTGCAGATGCAGCAATTATCAAGCAAACATATGCATGTTCATATATTCACAGAGAGAGAAATACTTGTTTGTTAGTCACTCACATTCACACACAAACAGAAATATTTCTGTTGATTAGTCACTCTTATAAGTGTGTGGGTGCATGAGCATGATTGAGTGTGCAATTGTAAAGTGAATAAAAGGTACTGTCACACCTTTGCTGGAGGGATTGTCTTCAAAGAGGATCTAGAGCCTCAAGATTGAGACGGTACCAAGAAGCAAACTGCGTCTGAGGATCTTCAAAGTGGTTGGAAGGCCATTTAAGAGAATGAGGCAGTAGAGGAGAGCCCATGCCAGGAGAGTAAGACAGGATGAAAGCATGAGCAGGTCTGGATGTGACTCCAAAATCTCCCTGTCTGCAAGAGAGGACTTTTCAGGTCTCCTTGAGGAAAAGATCTTTCTCCCAGGCAGACTTTACATTGAAATACCAATACTGGAGTTCTGAATGAAATCCTAGCGACAATAGGAGCCTCAGCTACATGCTGAAAACAATGTCTGCATGTAGTTTGGACATTGTCAATTGGATGCCTTGGTGTTTCCCTGAATATGGACTTTGGTGCTTCTTTTGAAGTGCCCTCTCCTGCTTGATTTGTGCCTAAAACTTTACCTATTGAATATTGGCCAGCTTCTTGACTGTGATTCTGGATCTGCCTTCCTCTGATTTATCTATTCTGCGGATAGCACCTTCTGGCTTTAAAACTGAGTTGTCTGTTGACAATATTTTCTTATTGCATTATCCTGTATTGCCTTCTCTCTCACTTGGATCCTGCCAGCTTATAGTGTGGGCTGTTAAGACCTTGCTGTTAGAGCCTGCTGGACTCAAGACAGGTACCACTTTATAGATGCTAAGCCAGGTTTAAATTTGACTATAATTATATCAAAATGATGTACAGTTAGTGTAGTTTCCTAATTGAATCAAAACATTCATTGCTTTCTTTGGAACGATTTTAATGCAGCTCTTAATTGCCTTAATTAGCTAGAATTTTCAAAAGAGTTGCCAAGGCTGTTCTAAGGTTAGGTGGGCACCCATAGTTTCTCAATTTTACCTGTTAATTTATCGAGGCAGCATGCATGTTGTAATAACAATAGGGTACCATATTCAAGCCAAGACATTATACTGCATTTTAAACTGGCTCAATAACATGAATTTTAATGTTATAAAGCAGAGCATCCATAGTCTGTGAGTGTTCAAAATGAATTGACCACTCGGAAATAATTAAACTAGGACTGTCAGCATAATGTTATTGTTATTTGTTTAGTGTCTGAGGAGAGAATAGAAGGGGAATTGTACTCCAGAGGCACAAGATTATGGCAAAACACATGAAGAACAGGGGTTTATGAATGAAGCATTAACTTCTTAAAATTTTGGCATATGATTTTTGCCTATATTACGTAAATGAACCCAAGAGGGGTAGTCCTGTGACTATATGAGACTTAACAAATTAATTCCAAGTGTGTGAGTGAACTCTTTTATGATGCTTACCTTCCTTTTGAAGATCAATTCCTGTCTTGGTTTCTTTGGCTATTTGGCTAAGAAGTGAAATTCTCTAATAGCTTACAATTTAATTCTGTTAAAAGGAGAGAAAGGAGCCGATGCCAACAACAGGAGCCTTTCCTTCTTGCTGTAAAACTGGGTGATTTGTGGTGGTGATGGCATACCAATTCAATCAACCCATCACTCCCAGAGGTCAGGGACGTATGTTGCAATTGTTTTTGAGCTTTTCTGTTGCCCCTCAAATTGGAGACCAAGATAAAAACTTTAAACATGTGGTTACACTATTTATATTTGGATAATTGGAGCACAGATGTTAAAATAATGGACATTCACTGTTCTCCTGATTTGGAGTATTTGGCAGTGAAATGCCGCCCCTTTTACCTGCCTTGTGAGTTTAATGTTGTTATAATAACAGCAGTATATATACCTCCTGATGCTAACACAACCACAGCTTTGAGTTGTTTGTTAACTGCTATCAGCAAACAGCAGCAGGCCTACCCAGATGGAGTGCTGGTGGTAGCAGGTGATTTCAATCAAGCCAATTTAAAGACCGTCCTGCCTAACTTTTATCAGTATGTGGACTGTCCCACTAGAGGGGAAAATACCTTGGATCAGGTATATAGTAACATCATGCATGGATATAAGACGAAGCCATTGCCTAGCTTGGGACAGTCAGATCATATATTTCTTTTTTTGATTCCATCATACAGACCTCTTGTTAAAAGAATCAGACCATCAATTAGAGAAATACAAGTGTGGCCAGTGGATGCATCTGAGCAACTTCAAGATTGCTTTAGGAGCACTGATTGGACACTGTTTGAGGAGGACAATGTTGATACTTATGCCTCGGCAGTACTGTTTTATATCAAAAGCTGCATCAATGTTGTTACTACCACCAGACAAGTACGAGTGTTTTCTAATAACAAGCCTTGGCTAAATAGAGAAGTGCGCCTTTTATTAAAAGCCAGAAATGCTGCTTTTCATTCTGGTGATGAACTACAGTACAGAGAGGCCAGAGCTAAATTGAAAAGGGGCATTAGGGATGCCAAAGCTATGTACAGCCAGAAAATTGAGCAACATCTTGAGAGTTCTGACACTCGTCGAGTATGGCATGGCCTACGACAAATCATGGGACAGAGTAACAAAAACAGTCTGTGTAGCAGCAGTGATTTTTTGGCTGAGCAGTTAAATCAATTTTTCAGCCGTTTTGAGGTGGAAACAGGAACAACCATTATTCCAGCACCTACTGTCTATAATACATCACTAGAATCTACCATCGACAGACAACCACTAGTACTGCAGATTTCAGATGTGAGACGCGCTTTCCAGAATATTAACGTTCGAAAGGCAGCTGGACCAGATGGAATCATGGGACGAGTTATTAGGGGCTGTGCTGCAGAATTAGCTGGAGTTTTTACGGATATTTTCAATCTATCCTTGTTGCAGTGTTCAGTCCCCACTTGCCTGAAGACATCTATTATAGTGCCAGTCCCCAAGCAGTCAGCTGTGGTATCTCTCAATGATTATAGACCAGTAGCTTTAACATCTGTTGTTATGAAATGTTGCTGGATTACATTAAGGCTAGTCTTCCACCTTCTTTGGACCCATGGCAATTTGCATACAGGAAAAATAGATCTACTGATGATGCTGTGTCCATTGTACTCCATACTGTATTGAGCCACTTAGAACATCAGGGAACTTATGAGAGGCTGTTGTTTGTGGATTATAGCTCTGCTTTTAATACCATTCTACCAAATAGGTTGTTTTTTAAAATGATCAACCTGGGATTACCTCAGGAGATCTGCATGTGGATAAAGGATTTTCTGACAGATAGGCCACAGTCAGTAAGGATGGGATCTCACCATTCTTCTACCCTGGTACTAAGTACAGGAGCTCCCCAGGGCTGTGTGCTAAGTCCCTTCCTCTATTCCCTGTACACACATGATTGCACCCCACTGTATAACACCAATGCAATTATTAAATTTGCGGATGATACGACAGTGGTGGGGCTCATAAATAAGAACAATGAGTCTGCTTATAGAAAGGAAGTACAAAGGTTGATACTTTGGTGTAAAGAAAATCATCTCACACTTAACATCAAAAAAAAACTAAAGAACTTATAATTGATTTTAGGAGGAAGAGAAATGTAGATTTACCACTGTACATAAACGGTGAGGAAGTGGAGAGAGTTGGTAGTTTTAAATTTCAGGGTACTTACATCTCAGAGGACCTATCATGGACTATAAATGCCAACATGCTAATGAAGAAGGCACAGAAGAGGCTGTATTTCCTGAGAATGCTTGGCAAGTTAAATTTATCTCAGCATTTACTTCTGTCATACTAGCGTAGCACCATTGAGAGTGTCCTAACCTATGGCATTCTGGCATGGTTTGGGAGTAGCTCTGTAGCGAACAAAAAAGCTGTACAGAGAACCATTAAAATTGCCCAGAATATCATCGGGCTCCAGCTACCAACCCTGGATGACATCTTCACATCCCGCTGTCTAAGGAAATCACATAGCATCCTGAGAGACTCTTCCCATCCTGCTTATAACTTTTTTGAACTGTTACCATCTGGCAGAAGATATAGAACAGTTAAGACTCAGACCACACGTTTTCTCAATAGTTTTTATCCCAGAGCTATAATTGCAATTAATAATGAGCTTAAAGACCACCAGTAATGAATAATTAGTTGGACTGTGTTACTTAGCCTGTAGTGTAGATGTTTGTATTTTTAGTGGGGGACTTTTAGTGGGTGGGGAGTGTTTGGGGAATTTTATGTGTGTGCATGTGTCTGGTCTCTGGGTGTCTGTGAATTTCATTGTATGTGTATATACTTACAATGACAATAAATAATAATAATAATAATAATAATAATAATAATAATAATAATAATAATAATAATAATAATAATAATAATAATAATAATTATTATTATTATTATTATTATTATTATTATTATTATTATTATTATTATTATTATTATTATTATTATTATTATTATTATTATTATTTGCACAATAACTTGTGAGAGGAGAAGGGTAAAAGAAAATGTGTTGACTAACTCCTTCATGATTGCACAGTGATTTGAACTGAACACTTCTTATGTCAGATCAGCACACTATCCAGTATGGCTCATTCCCAACCTACAGTATTGTTGAAGGGCTAGTTGTCATTTCTATAGATCTCATTATTTTGTTTGAAAACAGGAGAAGGCAAGTACATTATGTTTGCCAGACAACTATAGGATACATACTTTTCATCAGTTTGAGCCAGATTGGTAGGAGGCATGGAACACCTAATCGCTAGCTGATCAGCATCACTTTTACAGAATTATACTTAACACATTTGTTTACCTTTTGAAATAAGATACTGTACTTTCTCTCATTATATTCCTTTATTCATATGCCTGCAGTGGCCAATTGTTGGACTAGATTACTTTTCAGGTCACTTCCAACTCTACAGTACTGTAATTCTAAAATTCACTGCATGGCTTTTAGGCCATTTTCACATATATTACAATGTCATCTTGAGATGAATGTATCTTTAACATTTTATATTTAAGAGCCATGCAAAGGCTTAAAAAGGAAGTTGAGAACATAATTACACAGTCTATACCAGTATAACAATCAAGTAAAAAAAAAAATACACCCTCAGTGAATTCTATGGTTTTACATAGCGGGATATAATAAAATCATTTGATCCTTAGCAGGTTTGAAAATGCGTTTAATGCGTTCCTATGGGGGATAAACTCACCGTTCAGCGATGTTCCTCCATAGGGGCGGCCATTTTCAGTGCCTCTAAAGCGAGGCAGCACAGCGGGGCGGCCATTTTGGAACCGCCGACCAGCTGACCGAAAATGGGGTCTTTGGCATTTTCCCCCAGCTGAGGCAGGAGCTTCAAAGCCCCACCGCTCAGCTGGGGGAAAATGTCGGCAGTCGGCGGTGGCTTTGGAAGGACCCCAAGGCCACCGCCAACCACCGACATTTGCCTTCCGAGCTCTCAAAGGGCTTCTCCCCAACATTGGAGAAAGCCCTTTGAGAGCGGCGAAGCACTGGAAGCCATCCGGAACCCCCCTGCCCCCGCCCCCGCCCCCGCCGCTTGTAGCCACCCTGCACCCGGCCAGCACGTCCGAGAGGCAGTGGAGAAGCCTTCCCCCGAGGCCTCTCGGAAGCGCTGGCTGCGAAAATGCCGGCCAGCGTGTCTGAGAGGACTTGGGGGAAGGCTCCTCCTCCACCCCTCAGATGCGCTGGCCGGCATTTTCGCGGCCAGCGCTTCCGAGCTGCAGTGAAGCCTTCCCCCGAGGTCTCTCGGACACGCTGGCCACGAAAATGCTGGCCAGCGTGTCCAAGCGGCGGTGGCGGAGCCTTCCCCCTCCTCCCGCCTCTGCCCGACCCACCCTGCACCTCATCGCTGCCGCCGCTGGGTGTCGGAAGCCGCTTCCAAAGCCCAGTGGTGGCAGCGGAGAAGGGGGTGATGGGTTGGGAGGAGGGCGGCCGGGATGCGCCCCCCGGCCGGCTTCCCCTTCCATGGTCGGACTCTCAGGAGTCCGGCCATGGATGGGGTAACCGGCCGGGTGGCGGGTCCAAGCCCCTGCCACCGCTGCCGCTTGGATCCGCCCCCCGGCCGGTTCCCCTTCCAGCCAGCTTCGCAAACCCCTCCCCGCCACCCATCAGCTGTTCTTCGGTCTGCCTCTCTGTCCCCACCCATCTCCAGCCCGGGTTGCCGGGGCTGGAGATGGAAGGGGAGAGAGTGGCAGCCCGAAGCTTGAAGGGGTTTGCGAAGCTGGCTGGGAAGCCAGCTTTGCAAAACAAAAAACAAAAAAAACCCCCGCCCATCAGCTGTTCTTCGGGGCTCTCTCTCTTCACCCCTCGAAACACAGCTGATTGGTGGGGCCTTTGTGATGATCGTGGGGAAGCGCTTCCCCACAATCATCACAAAGCGATTTCCCTCCATTTAAAACATCGTAATGTGATCGCTTTTGTGATCGCAAAAAATCAATCGTTATGCAGATTCATCGTTAAACGGGGCACTCGTTAAATGAGGCACCGCTGTATTTAATTTCACCATGTAAAAGGGAATAGAACTGTTCCAATCCTGTAATATTTTTAAATTGTTGAATTGTCTGCACACCTTCCTGCGCCAACCACTTTTCCAGATATTTACAGTGGGGTCTTGACTTGAGAACTTAATCCGTATTGGAAGGCGGTTCTCAAATCAAAAAGTTCTCAGGTCAAATCTGCATTTCCCATAGGAATGCATTGAGAACCATTTGATCCGTATCTGCTCTTTTCCATCCATAGAAACTAATGGGAAGCTGCTATTCCACCTTCGACCACTAGAGGGGGATATTTTGTTTCTTTTTTTTCTTAGGTCAAGAAAGGTTCAGGGAAGGCAGGGGAAATACAGTCCAGGCAATACAGTACCAGGCAGTCTGAAGACTGTCTCCCAATCCACTCTCTAAACGCTGGGAGGAGTGAGGAAGCAGACAGGCACCCTTTTCACTGGCCAACAGTTAACTGAAAGTTCACATTTTGCACTTTCCCTGCCTCCCACGTGGTTTTTTTCAGTTCTTAACTCAAATCTAAGTACTTAAGTCAAGTCAATATTTTCCTATGAGAGCGGTTCTTAAGTCAAAATGTTCTTAACTCGAGCCGTTCTTAAGTCAAGACCCCACTGTAGCTAAATTGGCACCAAGTTTTGTGTAAGACTCATCTGGTTTCTTTGACAGTGTTCTGAATCTTTGCCTCAGCTGTTCTGCATTTGTGCCAAACCTAGCAAACACCAACTTTTTAAATTCAGAATAATTTTTTATCATTTCAATTGGCATTTCGGCATAGACTTCAGCCAGACACCCACTAATTTGAGATCCTAAAATTATCATTTTCTCTGATTCTCTGACAGAAAAATCAGCACACGCTCTTTCAAAAAGAGTTAAAAATGCGTCTGGACAGTCTCCTTGTTTAAAAGAAGGAAATTTCTTTAAATCTGCTTTTGACAACTGCCCTTCTTCCGAATTGGAGTTTCTATTATTGTTATTATTCTGATTTAACAATTCTAGCCTCCTAAGTTCAAAAGACATACGCTCTTTCTCCAGAGCAATCTTCTCCCTTTCTATTTCAGCCTCTCTGTCCATTCTCTCTTTCTCTTTCTCCAATTCTAATTGCCTCATTCTGAATTCATGTACTTGTGCTAACTCAAATTTTCTGAGGTCTGTTAAATATTCTCTAGAGGACTCTTCCTCTTGAGCTGAGGAAAATCTTTCCTCTTCCCCATTAAACTCTTCATCTGAACTAGCTGCCATCTCAGCAGATCTTGGTTCAAGTTCAGTTTTTCTACTACGGGTTAAGGGCATTTTATTCACAAAAGGCTCTTCTCTCAATTTTCAAGCCTCTGTTTAAAGTCACTTTTTTCCTGTGCTATTGGTCTGTGATATATAGTTGCAGCCTTCACCAGCACACAGCTAGCAACTGTAACTATGCTTCTTTGGCTTCTGCCCCTTAAGCTGGGCCTCTTGCCAAACAAAGGTTACTTTATTATTTTGCCTCTGACACCACTCTGAAATTAACACAGCTCTACCCAGACCTAGGTTCTGCTCTTTAAATGGAGATCCCTCAGCTTTGCTGCCCTTGGTCTTCGCTATGTCCCCTCAGAGTTTCCCTAAACTCTGGACACGCTGAGCAAGCCACCACAGCCTTTGCCTTGGGCCACTCTCCCTCACAAAATGGACTCTACAGAGCTGGACAAGGAAACTCAGTTTTCACTCTGAAGTTTTAGCGCGCTTCTACTAGGCTCTGCTCCCCTTGAGTCAGGCCCTAGAAGGTAACCCACACTCTCCACTTCAGATGACCCTAACTGAAGACCTTCGCTCTGGTCACTTTTGCCAAGGCTTTATTGGACTACTCGTATCCTGCTGCTGGACACCAGTTTTATTGTAACAGCCTCCTCATGCGTCACAAAGGGGCTATTACCTCACACTCACTCACACTTAATTCACGCTGCCACCAACCATTCCCTCAAATAATACTTCAGGCCAATGTATGATTTTAAAATAAAAGAACTTGTGTTTATTGTGTACAACAAAAGGAATGGTAAATCACTTGAAGAAAAATAATAAGGCAATCACTATAATAATGTAACACTCACACACACTCTCTCAGAGACCCTCACTAGATAGCACAGTTCTTACTTCACAATATCATCAAGCCCTAGCCTTCCTAGCATAATCCTATCTCGTCCCTATCTCAAATCCCTATCTAAAGCACTCACACCATTCACTCCCCTTATATACACTAGCTCCACCCCTTATGTCCCACCTTCCGTCACGCTATTGGCAGATGGCATACAGCTTCAGCAGTGACGGACAGGTGATGTCAATGTTACTGTAACAGTAACCACCTGTATAAAAGCCAAAGTTTTAGCAGTTTGCTGTTCTGGAGTATTTAGGTGTGTGTTAACACATTGCCAAGGAGGAGACACATCAGCAATGATCATAAAGAATCAATTGTTGCTGTCCATCCATCTGGGATGGGTCAGAAGGCCATTTACAATTTAAAGTCCGTCATTCTACAGTGAGGAAGATTATTCAAGACAGTTGCCAGTCTTCACAGGGGTGAAGCAAATTTACCCCAACATCAAACTGTACAATGCTCAGAGAAATTGCAAAAAACCCAAGATTTACTTCTCAGAATCCGCAGGCCTCAGTTAGCATGTTAAATGTTAAAGTTCATGACAGTACAATTAGAAAAAGACTGAACAGGTCTGGTTGGTTTGGAAAAGATACCAAGAGAAAGATTCTTCTCTCGAAAAAAGGACATGGCAGTATGGCTTAGGATTGTAAAGTTGCATCTGGACAAACCAAAAGACTTCTGGAACAATGTCCTTTGAACAGTTGAGATGTTTGGACATAATGCAGAGCATCACATTTGGCAAAAAACAAACAGCAGATCAGCACAAACACCTCATACCAACTGTCAAGCACGGTGATGGAGGGGTGATGATTTGGGCTTGTTTTGCAGCCACAGGGCCTGGGCATCTTGCAGTCATTGAGTCAACCGTGAACTCTTCTATATATCAAAATGCAGTATTCTAAAGTCAAATGTGAGGCCATCTGTCTGACAGCGAAAGCTTGGTCGAAATTGGTTCATGCAACAGGACAATGTTGCACAGCACACCAGCAAATTTACAAGTGGTGGGCCAAAATTCCTCCGCAACAATGAATGAGTTCCAGGTAAACCATGAATTGGGGGAAAAAGAAACAAAAGAATCTGAAAGTGCTGATCCTTTTTGTTTAATGAAAAGGCTAATATACAAAAGATGTGAAAGAGGTACCTGCCCAAAATAATCCAAAATGAATCCAACATAGGTGTTTTCACTGTGCAGATTGCTAGCATTTACATGTAATCCCAATCAAGTGTCCACAGATGCTTCTCAATGTTATACAGCCCAAATATTATGCATATAATAACCTTTGTAGCTGAAAACTGCCAGCCAGTTTTGAACCTGTTGATTCTTATAACTGGCGATCCTGGAAGTTATAAAATACCACGAACGCTTGAGGTAAGGTTTATACTTCTAAGGACAAAAACTTCTCTCTTCCTTTACTTGGTATACTACTAAAACGTGTCCCAATAGGCAAAATTGCCAGATTTTCAAGACACATTTGGTGGCTTTTAAAAGTATTCAGAAACAGAAATTGCTTGTAAAAATTGAATCAGTTATGGTTATCCTCCTTCTCTTTGGCAGATGTCTCAAGATTCATCACAGAATGATTTACAAAAGAAAAAAAGACGTGCCCCACCTCCACCAATTCCTATAACGCCAGAGAGAACAGAAGAAATAGAAGACAAGAGGAAAAGCACAGTTGGTAAGAACAGTTCAGTTTGAACTCAGTGCATGTACCGACCTGCAAGTGTTGTGCTGCCTTGCTAGTAATATTGAAGTATTCCCCCATGGATAAAAAACTATGTAATCCTGAAATTTTTCAGTACAACAAAAGGAAAGTCTGGAAATAATGAAGCATGGGATATTTTATTGAATAACTGCACCGAAGTGGCCAATTATTGTAGTTTTAGAATATGTAAAATGGTAGGTTAAATTTCAAATATTTTGGCTTTCCCTCTATATCACAAGAGTAGCATGTAATCCAGATGAAATTAAGTATTTTAGGGCCCACTATGTACAAAGCAATTTTATACATGTCTCCTTAAAAGTAAGTTCCTTTGAGTTCATTCAGCCTTAATACCTGAATGAATTAGCAGCCTCAACTATAATTGATCATTTAATTAAAATTAGTAGGACTTCAAAATGCTTAATTTAGCTGAACCATTCCCCAGCTTTGAACAGTTGAGCTAAGTAGATTTGCAGGCTATACCCAAAGATAAACACTTTGAAGTCCTGTTCACTTAAAGTGGGGGAAATGAAATTCGACCAAAAATAATCCTGATGCTCTCTGTTTCTTTATGAACTCAGACAATGATACTAAATTAATATCTAGTTTCATGAATGACTCACTCATATTGAATAGCATGCTTCTATATAGTGGGCAGCATTATCAATATATGATGTTTAGAAATCACAATGCACAGATCACTTCATGGCAGCAAAAACTTATATGCCCTCAAAAATGGAAAAAGCATGAACAGCTGAAAATCTCACTGTGGTCAGTTTGAGCTCTACAGTAGTATGATTTAATGGATTCCTAAAAGCTATGACATATATCATAGATAGAAGTAATTAACTTAGTGTATTAAAATAAAATTGTGTTAAAGGTTGCATGAGGCATTCAAGATTTCATCGGCTGCCTTTAGCATCATGTTTTACAGGAAACCCAGTGCAGTAAGTCAGCACTCTGTCATATCTATTTGCTTACACTACAGATGCTCCTCACTTTAGAAGAAATCTATTTCTCCATTTATGTTCAGTAAATGCCTCATGTTTTATGCCGTAGTATTTAAGAGGCATTTGGACAGTGTCACCGTAGCTACCAACACGAATTTGACCCAACTCCGAGAGGCAGTGGAAGACAGGAGGGCCTGGCGTGCTCTGGTCTATGGGGTCACGAAGAGTCGGACACGACTAAACAACTAAACAACAACAAATTTAAGAGGCAGCACATGTCTGTTATCTTACGATTCAGCCTGGGTCATTGGCACTTTATTTATATTCTCTAAGAAGAATGTTATTATGGTACAGTGACGAAGAACAATTTTCAGAAATTCATCTGTTTAATATTTGTGGATATTATAAACCCCATCCCTCCTCTTAGAATTTGGAAATTTATCAATGTATTGTTGGTCGCTTTGGAAGTTACTTACTCTTTCCTGGAGATTGTATGTCAATATCTAGAACAAGCTAGATGGGAGAGAACCAATCATATACTTTAGTGAATAAAGTATTGGATGAAGAAAAGTTGGATCCAAGGCGAGAGAGAAAGAGAGAGACAGACAATATAGCCCATGATAATCTGTGTGCAGGGTGAAAAGCCAGCCTGGGATCCACACCAACAAGAACATGGCGAAATAGGTGGGCAAAGCAGAGCCATAGTGCAGAGTTAAAACCAGTGAAGTCCAGGAATAGATCAAGCAAGCCAGGAGAGGGTAGTCCAAGAGTTGTCTGAGCCCATTTCAACTATAGGCACCTCAGCATTGTGCACTAAATTAAACCGTTAGTTCTAACTAAACAAGGCCCAATGGATCAGTGATACCTTGGTAAGTCAACATTTGATTACTCATACTGAGACTAACTATTGGATTTAGCCCAAGGTTTCCACAGAATAAAAGGAGATCTTTTGAAGAAATCCCTTTTTAGCAATATAGCTCACTGATAATGTTGAGCCAATCATTAACAGTGTCTCCACTTAATCTATAAAGGTAAAGGTTCCCCTTGACAATTTTTCTCCAGTTGTGTCCGGCTCTAGGGGATGGTGCTCATCCCCGTTTCCAAGCCATAGAGCCAGCGTTTTGTCCTAAGACAATCTTCCGTGGTCACAAATCTAAATAAATAAATAAATAAATAAATAAATAAATAAATAAATAAATAAATAAAGAAAGAAAGAAAGAAAGAAAGAAAGAAAGAAAGAAAGAAAGACTGCATATACCTCTAGAAGCTAATGGTTAAAATCCTCTTAGTTACAGTAGCTAGTTACAATAGCATAGTTGAAATGGTGTAAAAAAATCATAGCAACAAATTGCTGCTAGTTAATGAGCTGCCACTTCCTTGTCATATTCCAGTCACATGACTTGGCATCCAAGGAAGAATACAAATAACTTGTTAACTAGTGGTAATTTGTCACTGAGCTCTATGCAACTCAGTTTATGCTTGGAGGAAAAAAAAAGGTTACCAGTTGCATTACCAGCCCTTGTGATTAAGAATGTGAACAGCTACTTAATAATTTAACAGCAATTCAGTACAGTAATTTATGCTAATACACTTATGTTGGTGTAATACCACAGTAGGATTCTGACCACTAAGTGTGATTTTCTAGGTAAGCAATTATGTGGGAACAGGCAATTCCTTATGATATATATATATTTGGAGTTTCACTTTTCTTGATAAATATATTGAAACCTGCAAATTGGTTTTTCTTTGGAATAATCCTTTTCCAAAACAAAACAAAACAAAAACCTGTGGATAATGATTTGGAAATGGTAACTATTGTTCCTTTACAAAACAACTAAACAGGAGATATTTGATTTGATGATAAAAGTAACTAGTGAATTCCAATTGATTCCCCCTATAGGTAATGGACGACATGTGCCACAAAAGCCTCCTAGAGGCAATACACGTGGTCCACCCCAATTAATGATACCCCCACCCCCACCATACCCTCCTCCTGACAGAGATGCTATGGACCCAACTGTACAGTACAGTGAAAGAGATGTTACAGACCCAACCAAGCTGGTACCTAAACGTACGTTTTAATAATTGTATATTTCCTTTTCTTCACTTTCCAGGCTTTCCTCTGTTCTCTTTCCAGTTGTACACAGTTTCCTTTCCACTTTTTATCCTCTATAAATGTGCAATGTGTTATAATAACTTGACTAATATGTTGAATGCAACTATGTCAACTCTTTACTAACAGTAATTATTGCTGTGAAAAGATAATGATTGCCAAGTGGGGTTTTTTTGTATTTGAATGTTTAAAATAATAGTGTTCATTATTTGGTTTTTAACTTCATCTTTTTCTCCCTTTTCCTGAACTTTGAAGGCCATTTCCCATGTAGATTATTACAGCATGTTAGTTCAAATTAAATCTAAAATATTTTTTAATTGGCTGAAATCCAATAATAAGTCACAACTAGAGTAGGCCCATTGAATTAGTGGGGATTTGGTGAATCAGCACCTATGTAAATTGGGCCTACTCTAGGTATGCAATGGACTACTTCAGTGGTTCCCAAACTGTGTGCTGTGGCACCCCTGGGCACCCCCCAATCCAGCCAGGAGTTGCAAAAGTAGTAGCAAAAGTACTACTCAGGTCCGGCTTCTCCCCTCCCTTCTCCCCCCTCACCCAAAATATCATATTGGGCAAATCGTGGCCAGTGGCCAATCAGTCAAGGGAACTGCAGGTCGAAAATTTTTGGGAGCCACTGAACTGCTTGCATGACTGAAGGAATTGTAACAGCCGTGGCAACTTGGCTGCCAAGAATTAACGAGTCATGCAGGAAGTTCTTTTAAAAAACAACTTCCTAAGCTTTGATTTTCACCCAAGCCAAAAGAAAATGTAGGCATTGCAACTGCTTGCCACTGCTGGAAGCAGGAAACCTTCAGGGTTGGATGGCAAGATCAAGGGCATGTCTGGATACAAACTGAGAGAGAAATGATCTAATAAACAGTTCATGCTTCTGGGAGACATACATGGATAGTATGTAGAATTTGATGTATTCAAATAATCACAGTATTGGTTGTTGTGGGTTTTTCGGGTTCTTTGGCCGTGTTCTGAAGGTTGTTCTTCCTAACGTTTCGCCAGTCTCTGTGGCTGGCATCTTCAGAGGACAGCAACCTGTCCTCTGAAGATGCCGGCCACAGAGACTGGCGAAACGTTAGGAAGAACAACCTTCAGAACATGGCCATAGAGCCCGAAAAACCCACAACAACCATTAGATCCCGGCAGTGAAAGCCTTCGCAAATATAATCACAGTATTGATGCTATTCACACTATAGTGAATAAGATGCTACTCCCTTTTTCTCATGGTGTGAGTTGCAGGTGATTTCTTCTTAGCAAGTAATATTGTAAAATATCTCAGGAGCTGGGTTCTAAGTACAGTGGTGCCTCGCTTAACGATTTTAATTGGTTCCAAAAAATTTGTCGCTAAGTGAAAACATTGCTAAGCGAAATGCAGTTTCCCTTTGAAATACATTGAAAACTGGATAATCCGTTCCAATAGGAACGAATTGCCGTCCTTAAGCGAAAATCGCCATAGGAAACATCGCTAAGCGAAACACAGTTCCCCAATTGAAATGCATTGAAACCTATTCAATGCATCTCAATGGGGAAAAAAATCAACAACAAATTAAAAAAGAGTCAGAACAAAGTCAAATTTGGTTAACAAAGGGTTTATTAAGTGCACTTTATGATTTCAAACATTTTAAACAGTTAACTTTAACTTTATAACATTTAAAAAACAGCAAACATGAGGCTGTTTAAACCATCATTAAGCAAAACAGGGGACCCATAAATTTAATCGTTATGCGAAGCATGGTCCCAACATCGCTAAGCGAAAATCGCCCATAGGGACCACTGTTAAATGGAGCGCAAAAACGCTCCGAAAAAGTCATTGCTAAGCGAATTCATTGTTAAACGAAGTGCTTGTTAAGTGAGGCACCACTGTACTGACAAAATTCCTCTGATATGTTCTCCTTCTCAAATATATGAGAACTGCTGATCTTTTCCTTTTAATTTTTAGTCTGTATCAACAATTAAAATTATTGCTGATGTTTCAAAATCAAAAGGAGTCCTGCTTAGGACAACCTTTGAAAAGAACCTTAGTAGAAATTGTTGGAATAGAATGATCCTTTTTTTCTCCCCACTCTTAATTAACATCTATGAATTGTTTCTGTGAGACACCTGGCATGGGTGAACTTTCCAAACAGAGTTCTTTTGTGTCTGATCCTCAGCTACAAAAAGTTGATCCTCACCTAGGGGGAAATGTCTGAGCTTTTCCACTTCAGAATATAGGCAGGATATACGACTTCAGAATATGACTGAACAGTCTCTCTCCCATTCAGTATTCTATACATCATTTTCATTGAGCTCTATGAAGAGCTAGATTTGTCAGGAGGTACCTATATTCTGAATTTGTGTGCCTGGGTTTCTCATGGAAAAGGAGCAGGGTGGCAGGAAACTTTGCTGCAATTCATTGACACTATACTGTCCTAAACTTAAGACACCTCAGTTTCGTGACTTGTTACTTAACTCGTGTAATCTAGCTATTCTGAATCGTTTGTCTTAGGTTTTTCACATATAGACTTCTGTACATATACAGTATGATCAGTTAAATATTTTTGTAAAAAGACAGCAGTGTTTCAGTTCTCCTTATAAACAAGTTTGTGGGCCGAGAATAAGAGGAATTGGAAGTCCAGAACATCTGGAGGGCACCAGCCTGGAGGAATCTGCTTTAATGACAGATACATATATTTTGTGGAGAGCCAACATTACTAATTCATGCATGAGATTTTCTTCTTTAGTATACTAATAAGATTTTCTCCTACTACTCTGACTTTAATTTAACTTTCAGATGGATGCCTTAAAGCAATGATTGCTTGCATGTGTTCTTCGCAGAAAGTTTAGTAATTTAAATTTCACTTGAAAACAGATTTGTTGGAAGTAACTCCCACAGGATTTAACTTAGTTTTAAAAGTATGTTTAGGATGTAGCCCAGTAATGCAGTGCTGTGCATGTCTATTTAGAGGTTACATCAAATTAAGTGGGATTAGATTAGCAGGCATAGGGTTGCAGGCTGACTATGAATAACAGTACATTATTCCACTGTGGATAATTTAAAGTATGGTCTTATTTACAATTGGCCACTGCAGTTCCACTCAGGATGAGATTCTGTGGTGTCTGGGATATCTTCCAAATATGACATTAGCTGAAACCTGCTCTTGGTCTCGCCCAGCGGCTTTAGAAAGGGGTCATACAAAATCTGTTTCTACAGGGCATTCCATTCTGGGAATTTTCCCTGTGGGCACTATTCAGGAATTCTGTCACCCTGAATGAACCAAAAGTGTTTCTATACAAGGCACGGGCAAACAGGACTTATAGATCTAGTTTGTTTTTCACGAGTCCCATGAGATCCATCAAAAAGCAAAAAGCAAAGCGTGCTGCTTATATACCGCCCCATAGTGCTTCAAGCACTCTCTGGGCGGTTTCCAAGTTAATTATTGAGGCTACACATTGCCCCCCCCCCAGCGAGTGGGTACTCATTTTACCGACCTCGGAAGGATAGAAGGCTGAGTCAACCTTGAGTCGTCTACCTGGGATTTGAACCCCAGGTCGTGAGCACAGTTTTGGCTGCAGTACAGCGGTTTAACCATTGCGCCATGAGGCTCGCCAACTAGCTCCTATTTGGAATTAAAAAATTCTAGCCCCAGGAATTTGTTTTGAGAGTTGAATAGAGAATCCTGCTGCACATAAATCAATTCCAGCTTACTCTAAAGGAAAAATCAGGAAAGGGGCACATGGTCATGGAAACAATAACAATACAATACCTTAATTGACTGTTAATAATATAAACAAAAAAAAAAACAGAAAACAAAAAAGGAATAGTGAGCTTTGGATGATAAATCTTCTTCAAGGCTGTGCATCAAGTTCTTGTGAGTAGTTCCAACTTATATGCTGCTATTAATGTCCCAAATTCACATAACTGATGATGCTGAAGTCAGGTTTGCTTCTTAGATGGAGATAATGCAGTATGCAAGTTGTTTTCAAGCTCCTCCTCAGCTAGTGGTTTGGAATTTATGGCCCATCTCCCAAAACAGCGGACAGTCAGACAATCTGCCCCTCATTTCACCTTCTCTGCCTTTCTGAAACTCTGAAAGCTAGAAGAGTCCATCTAAGAAGCAAACCTGGCTTCAAAATCACCAGCCATGTGAATCTGGGACATTATAGAAGCATAGAATTTGGAACTACTCACAACTTGATACACAGCATTGAAGAAGATGACTTATCACAAAAGTTCACTGTTTCTTTTTTGTTTTCTGGTTTTTGTTTTTGTTTTAGATTCTTAATAAAAGTTAAAGTGATAAAAGGTATCACTTGTTCCTTATATTTGTTTAGCTTACTCTAAATTTTCTTCAGCGGTATAATTTGGAGATGAGGTTCCTATTTTGTTGCTGCTGTTAAACAGTTTGGAATCAGAATGCTTGTATTTTACTCAGAGATCTACTAATAGACTTATATTTAATTTTTCCCCCATCCTTGCCTTAGACCAGCCATTCTCAATGGGGGTCATATGTGCACGTTGGGGCTGGGGCTGGCAGATTTGAAGGGGGGCACAAACTGGATACAGTTCTTCACATACCACCTTATGAGATTTGTTATGTGACTTAAACACTCCTGATTTGATCTATACCCTGTTTCCCCAAAAATAAGACCTATCCTGAAAATAAGCCCTAGTATGATTTTTCAGGATGCTTGTAATATAAGCCCTGCCCCCAAAATAAGCCCCAGTTAAGTGAAACTCCGCCCTCCACCATTGTAAAGCGACCAGAAGAAGATGAAACATGACTGTATTTGAATAAATGTAGATTGTTGTACATTTTTTTAAAAAAAAACAACATCCCCTGGAAATAAGCCTTAATGTGTTTTTGGAGCACAAATTGATATATGACCCTGCCTTATTTTTGAGAAAAATGGCATTTCTTTCATACTGTGTTTTTGACTGTGGCAAAAAAAGAAAGAAAAGAAAAGAAAAAAAGGGCTGGGAATGGATACCCTTGACTTGTTTGTAGATGTTATTCATTGTAGCTGCATGTTGTAGGAGATAGTAGATGGGTTAGGGTATTGTCTTTTCAGGACGATTTGACCCTACATACTGATAAACATGGGGACGTGGTGGTGCTGCGGGCTAAACCGCAGAAGCCTGTGCTGCAGGGTCAGAAGACCAGCAGTCGTAAGATTGAATCCACGCGATGGAGTGAGCTCCCGTCGCTTGTCCCAGCTCCCGCCAACCTAGCGGTTCGAAAGCATGCAAATGCAAGTAGATCAATAGGGACCACCTCGGTGGGAAGGTAACAGCATTCTGTGTCTAAGTCGCACTGGCCATGTGACCATGGAAGATTGTCTTCGGACAAACGCTGGCTCTATGGCTTGGAAACAGGGATGAGCACCGCCCCCTAGAGTCGAACACGACTGGACAAAAATTGTCAAGGGGAACCTTTACCTTTATCTTTACTGATAAACATCCTGGGGAGCCTCTGAAGAGCAACCAAGTAACACAGAACTATAGTATAGTGCTAAAATTGGTGGGTTTATTATATTAGTTTGGAAGGGTCATTCCTTCGATCACTAACTCTTTTTTCTTTTTTTTAAAAAAATTAAAATCCAAAATGTTATGTTATTTATTTATTTATTTTTTGCTGCCACCACAGGTAGAGGTAGCAGAGGACCTCCTGGCTTCCATTTTGTTCCCTTCTAAAATGTTTTTGGGAGCACTGTTGTCCTGTTGTGGTGTAGGAAAAATGACCGCAACCAAAGTGGCCTCCGTCATCTTTCATGACAATGACTTGCAATATCACTGCACCCAAGACATTCAAGGGTGGGCTCAACTTAGTGGCTGGGCTGAGAAGAGAAGAGCCCTACCATTGCCATCTGTAAAAAATCATTTAATATATATGGTGTTTTCTGGCATAGATCAGAAAATAGCCACCCCACTGCTGCTAAAAGTGAGCTTCCCTCAAATATAGGAAAGTTCCACTCCCAGTTGTAGGCTGAAATAGCTCCTTGAATTTCTTTTCCTGTCCAGAAAGAAATGAATTCTCCTTCACTGGAGGTTTTTAAATAGCGGTTTGATGCCTATCTATCGGAGATGTTTTATTGCTGGGTTTCCTGCTTTTGCAGAGGGGTTGGATTTGATGACAGAGGAGTTTACAGAATAGTGTGGCTACTGAGAATATAAAAATTGGCCATCCTTGTGCCTTGTTACACATGATTTTTTTAACAAAAAAATCAGTTAAGTTTGTCCTACCAGCCACAAGCAAAAATAAATATATTCATGTGCAGTTCAACCCTGTATATGCTTGCTTAGAATTGTCAGTGGGACTTACTTCCAGTTCATCTGCAAATTACTTCCAGAGTATACAATAGTAGCTTAAAATAATGTTCTCTGTTTTAAATGTGCTATTTGTTTTTTTCTCTCTCCAACAGTTTATTGTTGTGCATCATTCCCTTCACGTTCCAAGCCCATCTGACACAGCTTGCCTCTTCTTATGGTCTCCATACCTCTGAAACCTGTTGCCTCTCCTACCTTAATTTTCTTTATGTTTCATTTTCCTGGTCCATTTGTGGAAAAAAAATTATCTTGTTTGAGTGAAATCTTTCTCTTTTTCTCTCTCTCTCTCTCCTTCTGAACATACACATCTTCATTTATCAAATAGGGAGTGCTTTCAATCACATCTTTCAGATTCATTCTGTCCAAGGATGCAAAGAAATGCTGGAACTTGCTCAATATAACGCTAACTCAGATACACTATTTGCCTGCCACTTTGAAGCTAGTATGTAGTTAGAGGCACATAATAATTATTTTTTCATACGTACAATGTTTTGTTGAAAATATAGTTTTTTCTGAATAATATATCATTTTCCCCTTATTGTTCATATGGTAAACTTTTCTATTACATTCTCTACTCCTGTTTTTGTTTCTGTCTCAGTGAAGTAGCAATTGAATGTGCCTTAACAGAAGCTAAAATATGAGTTGCTTTTCCTTGGTTAACTTTCCCATAAGTTATTAAAAAAGCAATTCACAGTGCAATCCTATACCTCTTCATTCAGAAGTAAGTTAAGTGACAGCTGCTTCATTGAATTCAGTGGTTCTTACATCAGAGTAAACATGTATAAAATTGCATCGTGCTATTTTAATACTATACACACCTACTTGCTAGTAAAGTCTGTCTGATGTAACAGAAACCTGTATACAAAGCACATTTAAATTACAGTCAGTTTTTGTCTTTTTTCTACTTTTCATACTCTTGCTACCTTTAACTGTTTTACTGTGGTTCTATGAGTAGGCCACAAATTGTTTAATACTTCTGTTCTAAATAATTCTGAATCACTGTTTGTTTAAAATGTTTAATTCAACAAATTTTATTTCCATATTTTTTCAATAATAATATTCATTATATTCAATGCAGTATATTAAAGGCAGAGTTCTGTTTAACTCCACTGTAGGTCTTTTGGCAGTGATGAACATTATCATGTCAAAAACCCACAGGCATGTATCTCTTTCTCATGCAGAATCATTAAATGTAATTTTTGTGTTGGAATGGTGTTCACGCCCTTGCCATATGAAGCTCTCAGAGTTCTAGGTATTACATATTTTTGTTGTGTTATACACTTTTTTGCCTTGACTTGGGTCCTTTCTGCAGAATCACATACATATTGGATTATTCCTATTGTGTAAATATTTTGACAGAAAACACCAAATATTAATACAAGCTGAATGAGGAATAGCCAAACATAAATCATATTTTGATTGCCCGTATCATAATTAAATTCCACAGCCTTTCAAAACAGAAATCTGTCCCACCTTAATGTTTAGTTAATTAAACTAAACCTTGAAATTTAATGCATACTCCCAACATATTTTTCAAGTATTTTAACATACTTAACCATTAAAGTTTCTTGTTAAACGTCATAGTTCAAAAGACTACTGCTCTTCTTGTTGTGAGATCAGCTGCTGAACTACAATTTGGTCCTGAAATTGAAGTCAGTTGATTGGGACATCCGTGTACCTTGTCAGGAACAAGGGATGATTGCAATGTTATTTGCCTCTTGAGGGCACGCAGGTTTTTGAGCCTCCCTCTGCCTGTTCTACTGGGTACTTCTGTGCATATTTACTGAGAGCTGAATTTCATTGTGTTGAATGGAACTTATGTCCATGTATTAATGTACAGAATCATGTCCATAAGAATGCCAGTGAAGAGAGAATATTCTCTCCTAGCTGGATTAGAATGGAGGACCATGATTCCAAAGATGAACCTGAAACACATGTTTGCCTGTAACACCTAGCTGTTTCAAAGCTACAGTGAATTTCCCTTGAAGAAGTGGGAATTAGTCGCTGGAGGAATGAAAAATCAAATACATGTTGCACAACATCAAAACATTAGAGTGGCAGTTAATATTTTGTGGACATAGCTACTACCTAGGCATTTTAAATTACTTCTCTTCACATCCTGTTTCAGCTGAATTGGTAAAGAAAAGTTTTTCATGGCTCTGAACTCAAATACTATACAGCAGAAAGACAGACAAGTACACATATCTCCTGGTTATCGTACATGATCCCTGTTTTCTCATGCTTTTCCTGGCACTGCTCTTGATTTGACTCTCTTTTTGTTTTTGTGAACTGTTATCATGTGCCATTAAGTCAGTTCTGAGTTATGATGACCTTACAAGGTTTTAGAAGTACTGTATATGAGATGTTCAAAGAGTTGTTTACCATTGCCATCACTCAGTGAGTGTTCCATGGCCAACTGGGAATTTGAACCTAGGTTTCCTGAGTCCTAATCTGTTTCCTACACCACACTGGCTTTCAGTGTGAGAGCTATCTCTCGTTGTTTTTGTGCCAGTGACAACTCCTACTATTGTTCCTCAGAATTTACTTTTCTTTGCAGGGTCTCTAAAACTTAAATGTCTGTGTGAGGAAAAGCTGCACCTTGTGTCTTGCACACATGCATAGATGTTTTAAAATGTCATCTAGTACACAGCCCACTGCTTTATATGCTGCAGCTGCAAATAAATTGATGTACTGAACACACTTTAAGGCAATTGCAGTAAATAATTGAAACTAGTTTTTGAAAAGAAAATAGAAAAAGTAGTTGTATGATTTACGCATAGAAACACGAGTTTGGTTTAGGTATTATGTTTATCTGATCAGTAAAAATCTGCAAATAAAGCAAGGTTTTGAGTTCTCCAGCACTCTTCATTAGGCAAAGTTCATATTTGTGGGTTAACAAGAGTTAAAAGGTTGAATTACATGAAATGCTCACAGCTCTTGTTACCAGACTACCAGCAAGGTCAGATGGGTGTTTGCAGATTCAACAGGATATTGGGGTATTAAATGTGTCAATTTACAGTTTCTGTGGTGTCTGCAGACCAAAAAAATATGGCTTTGGCTCATGTGATTTCGTCCATTACCTTAAGGGCATGGACTTCTCTGTATGCTTAAGGCAGAAAAAAAATGTGGAGCAACGTAACAGCATTTACATTGGTAAAACAGAAGTCAGTTTTAGGCATCACACTGATTTGTACTTAAAAACAACAGCCACCATCCATTTAAAGAAGGATAGTGCTGTTACTAACTAAATATTACCATCTAGGTCAATTAGGAATACAATCTAAGATTGCATCACATGCAGAAATACCTGTACTGTGATAAACATGTTCACATTTAAGGTGTTTCAAGACTCTACTTCTCTAACACAGTCACCCTCTGGAAAACATGATCAGATGCCAATGTAAAAGGAAAGTCCTGATTAAGCTCATCCTAGCCAGCCTCCAGCAATCTCTAAACCTTAAAGTTTTTAATCTGTCTTCTGCAAATTGCCAGTAACAGTGGACTACTGTATGGGATTGCTGTAAGGCAGAGGTGGGCAAAAGGCAGCCTGTGGGCCACGTGTGGTCCTCTAGGAGCATTTTTATATCCCCCCCCCAAATGCTTTCAAAAGTATCCTGTCAATTAAAAAATAACAAAAGTGGGATATTCTGCCCCCAGGGATATTCTCAGGGAGCCATGGTTTTCACTGTGTAGGGTATGTGGTGGTGGAATCCCACTACCCTGTCCACGTGGCAATTTTCAAACTCTGCACAGCCTCAAAAGGGGCTGGCAAATCTGTCTCCCAATCCCCTAAACTTGCTCACCCTTGCTGTAAGCCACAGATGGGCAATTTGTAGCCCTTGGATCTGATCATATGCCTCTCTGACTTAACATATGACCCCAACCCTGCCCACTGCTTGCATGATATCCCTGGGAGATAAATCCCCAGGAGAATGTAGCCCTCAACAGAAAAAGAGCAAAGTAGCTCTACTAAGACTACTTACAGAAATTAGTATGCATATGCACTTTTGGCACTAATGTCATGCTTGTTCTAGGTAGGGGGCATTTTTGTTCCATAAGGAATTACTTTGGTCTGGACTGTTTTCAACACTCAAAACTGAAGTGACCTCTATTTCAGAGAGACCCAAAGCACCCCTCAACTAATTTAAAGCCCTGTGCCTTCCAGTAATGGCAAGTCTTATTTGTGCCTGTACCTGGAGTCTGAGAAAGGCTAGGGCTTAAAGACAGCCTTGAGGCCCATGTGGTCTCCACATGATTCTCATTTTGTCTGCAACTTTACTTGAGGAGCAGCAGTCTTCTTGCTTCCATATGGATTTCAGATTGCAGGTTTAATCATGAGTAAAATTACCACTCGGAAAAGCAGTAGATATCTAATCCTGCAAAGTTTAGCTATTAGAGATTATGTTATGCAGGATGTTGTGCTTTGCCTGTTTCATCCAGCAGCAACTCAACTCCCCATGTATTTAGTCTAATACAGAATGCATTTTTGGAAGTACATGATCATGTCAAGATGCCCAGTATGGTTTAGTGCAGTGGTCTGGAAACAGGGGTAAATTACCCCAAATTGGGCAAAAATGAAAATCCTGGGGGTAATGAGCAGAGCCTACCTTGTAGGATTTTAAGCATAACCTTGCTAGCGTGTGAAATGAGTGCAATTGTACAGCAGTTGGAGCATTCTTTGGCACTTCCCTTCTTTGGGATTGGGATATAGACTGATCTTTTCCAATCCTCTGGCTACTGCTGAGTTTTCCATTGATGATGATAAAAAAAAAATAGCGTACTGGTCTTTGATATTGGGCTGTGGCACCAGGGTGGGTGACATGACCTTTAGCCTGCTTTGTTCCTTTTTGCACAACACACACAGAATGATTAAAGTGCTAGGAAACCTCCCCCCAACTCTGTGTTGGCTGTCTCTAGCAAGCATGTCATTGCTAGCCAATTCTGGCAGCCATTGATGATGATTAAATCCTCTGTGAGCTAGCAAAAATTTAATGCAACTTGCTAGGCACGTTGGACATCTTACTGCTCCCTATACCACACCACGGCTGGAGTGCAATGTGTTCCAGCAAAAATAGTGCACATCTTTATTAAATTTGGTGCATCCTGCTAGTTCAGTACATAGCCTGGCAGCCATTGATGCTGATGATCTATCCTGCTAGTTTGGTACACAGCCTGTGTAGATTCAATAATATTTTGAATTCAAATAATGTATGATTTCCTTCGTTTCAAATCAAGGGGGTAATGTCGGCGTATTTAAGTATTTTTTTTTGGGGGGGGGTAAAAGGTAAAAAAGTTCCCTGACCCCTGGTTTACTGGATATGGTGATGGTCTAGAATTCAGGAGGCCTTGGTTTGAGTTCCTGCTCAGCTACAGAAGCTCACTGGGGGATGTGAAACAGGTAAAACCACTCCTTAAATATCTCAGGCTGTGACTACATGATCAAATAGCAAGGGATTTGCTGTGGTTATAGTACAAGTTGATAAATAATTTTTTTAACTGATCACATGATGCAAAAGCCAATTCAAGTCGGGCCAAGTCTCTTTGTTCCCGCTGCAAATTTCTATGCCACTGGGGACCTCTACTTTTTTTTAAAGTCAAAGCCATTGAAATGGACTTTTTCTCATGCAATCAGTTAATTTGTTCTTGTAAAGACAGAGTCATGTCTTTGGGTGGTGTCTCCATGATGTAGGCAATTGGGTCATGATGTTCTGGACCACATAAACACCTGCCCCTATATTCTCTCTTTCCTGCTGACTGTCCTGATTATTTTAACCTAAATGAGATTAGCGCTAGATCACCTTATCACTAGTGTTGATATAGTAATTTAGCACTAGATCATCTCTGGATGAAAAAAATATTTGTTTGTTTGTTTAAAAAATACAAACAAAACAAACAACCTAGATGAAATAAAAAACATTCCTGTGGTATATGGTATTTCTGAACACAATAAGAACTTTGGAACATTACCATCTTTTCCAGAAGACTGTAAAACCCTTTCAAAGCCAAATGGCTTGATAGTGAACCATAAAAAGATTTGCAGAGGTGGGACCAGAGGAAGGAGGAGCTATGGGTCAAAATGCTAATTACATCACATCCAGTATGAACGGTGAACTCATGAATCAATCCACAGCCCCTGTGTGATCACTGCATGATTCAGCTGTAACGCAGACTGTGAATCAAATCATAGCAAAGCCAAATCAGAGCAAAGCCTCGCTTCCATTGAAAGCCCCATTAGGAGTGCTATAAATTGATTTAGACTTGATGGCACATAAAACATGATCATGTCAAGAATAATTTTGACCACCAGATGGTGCACATGTAACCCAGTGCCTACAACCACCACTCATAAGAAACGAGGAAAAAGCAGTATGCAATTTCTGTTATCTCAACCGTTTTGTACCCTTGAAATATTGATTAATGGTTGATTTTAGTTTTCTATTTTGAATAATGGATCTATGTCATACCGATAAGAATTAATAATACTATCGAAATGGTAAATTGTGAGACATGATGTCCTGTGTCTGAATAGAATCAGGAATGTACATGAAGTTTCCTCTCTTGTTTAAATGTACAGAAACTTGAATTACCTTAAACCGAAAAAAAGAAGAAAAGGTTATTAAAGGTTCTTGAAGCTTATTTAATTTATTCAAATTATAATACTGTTCATAAAGACACTAGAACACATAACATACAACATATGTCAGTCAAAAAGTAGATTAAAAACAATAACTTCAGCTTGTATAAATATGTATGATAAAGTATCAGCATTTTACAGTTGTTACAATTTGCAACAAATGCAACAAACAAATTAAAAATGCTGTCTTAAAATTTTACGGTCCCCAAGAGTTCCTGTATTTTAACTTGTAGAGTTCTTGGAGCTATTGTGTAGTTGATACTCAGCCTATCTATGGATTCCTTGTACAGAACCAGCTGCAGGCAATGTTCACTTGTTACTTTTATAAAGAAATATTTGCTTCATTCCCCAAGTCCCATGTGAAAAAAAAGCAGTAACAGGACTGGTTCTGCTTCATTTAACTGTTTATGTGAACCTATAATTTATTCCACCTACCCCCCTGCTACTCCAATGAAAACATACCGTATTTTACCATGTACACAATCCCCCAATGTATAAAATGCCCCCCTAATTTTGACCCTTGATGGAGGCAGAGGAGCAGTTAATGGGCAACTGCTCCTCCACCTCCATCTCCTGCTGCTGCTGTCTCCGCTGCCTGCCCGATTACCTCCTCCAGTGCGACTGCCGACTGCTGGGGCTCACCTCCAGCTCACGTGGTCACTGCCTTGTCCCCTGCCCTAAAGAGATTGTGGAAGGAGGTGATCTGGTGGCGGCAACAGGAAGAGGCGCCTGAGTGCATGCGTGAATGCTTGTTTGCCTCTGCCTCTTCCTGCCTCCACCACCAGAGGGGACAAGGCGGGCAACATTAGCTGGAAGTGAGCCCCAGCAGTCAACAGTTGCACTGGAGGAGGTAATCAGGCGGGCGGGGAAGGCAGCAGCAAGAGGCGCCTGAGCACATATGAATGCTCCTTCTCCTACGTCCCCAGCTGCTGCTGCCTCAGGGCCACCAGAGGGGACAAGCCGTGAGCTGTGGAAGAGGCAATTGGGCAGCGGAAGGAAGAGGCGTCTGAGTACGCGTGCGTGTGACTGCTTCCTTCTGTGTATAAAACGACACTCAATTTTTCCTCTAATTATTTTAGGTAAAAGTGTTGTTTTATACATGGAAAATACGGTAGTTTTGTATGACCTGGTAGGTCACACGATCAGATAAATACAGTATAGTGAAGTGCACATATTACTTTACTCCATATAGCAAACGATAGTGAAGGGGAGGGTATACTAAGACTTTGACTGGAGTAAGACTGCAGAAATTAATGAGTCAAGAAGTCTTAGAAATTGAAAACATTCCAGATCAAATGGATTAGAATATTTATGTGATCTGTGAAGTTTGTGTGATATACTGCACACATGTGATTTATTTATTATATGCTTGTTCTATTTATCACATATTTATCACTTCATGCACAAATTCACACATTATTTTACATATACTCCAAACTTGTTTCACGTGTCCAAAATACTTTGTCATTTACTACATATAAGACAGTAACTCTCTTTTCTAAATCTCACCAGCTTACTGCTGTAACCCACAATGAGCATTTAGATTTTATTTACTGTAAGCGCTGTTGTAAAATTCATGGGCGGGTAGCCAAGACAGATTTATGTGCATCTAATTCCTGTTTCGTTCAGACTATATAACTGGAATGTAGCCATGATATCCTTAGAAGACAGTGTATAAACTTGTTATTGTTCCAAATTGACAGCTACATTGTAAAAACTGTCTCCCAGTTACTATTTTCTGGTTTCAGGAAGTCTGCTTTCCAAGATAATGGTATAAGACAAGTGTCATAGATTAAGCTGGTTCAATGACATACCTACACCACAGTCTTTATTTCGGTTTTAAGTTTAATTTAATTAGCATGGCCTCACTCTCCAAGAATCCTGGGAATTACAGGATTTAAAATTGGCCAAAAATTTGATTGTCTTCTTCAGCAAAAACCCAGAAAATATAATTATTCCTGATATTCTTGGAGAAATTTAAAGGAGCAGGCATGCATATATAGCAAATTATCACAATGCATTCCACCTTCATTGCATACTTCTGTTAACAGATGCTGATGAAGAAAAATATTGGATATTGATTGAAACAGAACATACCGTTTTAAACTCCACTGGGCATTTGACAATTATTTTTTAAAAAATACTAAACTCTTCTTGCTAGTACTGCTGCATATTTGGAAAAAAATGGCAGCGATGACTGATGCCCTTAAACTCTTTTTAATTGAATTCTTTGTTTTTCCATAAAGACAAAAAACTTCAGTCTGCAGATTGGAAGCATCTGCTTTACACACTCCAAAATTTATTTTCTAACAATAAATCCAGCATGAAGTCCCTATGTCTCTCAGGTTATGGTTCAAAATGCAACAAACCTTATTTTGGAAATAGCTGAGAAAGAAGCAGCACAAAAACTAATCAAAATAGCAATAATAATCATAATCACCCAAACAAAATAAAATCCAAATATATAAATAGGTTATACTTTTATAGACTTTTAAAAATCATCATGTAATAAACAAGCTTTCATGGATTAAAACACCACTTCATTAGGTTTGTACCAGTGCAAAAAACTTAAAAGTCTAAAACTTGAAAGTCTAAACCTACATGGCAAGATGGATTTTTCCAAGAAAGTTGCTCTTAGATGTTAAGTCCATCAGTTTATTGCAAGATGGGCTTCACCAGGCTTGTTTCTTAGATGGAACTCAGGAATCTGGTTGATGTTCTATGGTTACAGCTTAGGCAGCTGTGGAATGAGTGTAACAACCCAATTCTCCTGGCAAAATCCATATTGCCATGTACATTTAGACGTTAAGTTTTGGATTTTAAGTTCTTCACACTGGTACAAACCTGATGAAGTGGTGTTTGAATCCACAAACACTCATTTATAATACTGTACAATGATTTTTTTAGTGGTCTATAAAGGTATTGCCAATTTTTGCATTTGGATTTTATTTTGACCACATGACTACTCTTTAATCCAAACAAAAGGAGATGAAGAAGTCTTAAGCACATCTGTGTTCTGTTTTGAAAGTTTTATTTTTGATAAGGTCTATAAAATATGATGCTATGTAGTTGTATGGAATACAGTGTATGTTGAGACTAAAGATGGGCACAAAACGAACCATGAGACCAAAAAAAAAGGATCAGACCATTCTGTGGTTCATTTCAGGGCACTTCAGAGACACGTGCCTATCCAGAATGAAACAAAATGCTGAATTATTATCAGTGTTGGTAATTTGTATGCTTCCTTTATTAGTCCACCCCCCCTGGCCAGACAGCCTGGCACCACTCAATTTCCTAGGCAACCCTGGGGTGGGTCTTGGGAAAATTGTGTAGGATTGATTGTCAGGTCAGGCAGCCAACCATGGAGCTCCAGGTCCATTCTCTGGGAGTTGCTGGATATAGGAGCCACACCCTGCGTAGCTCATCTAGTGGTAACACTTTTGTAGCAGCTGGTGAGATTTAGCTATGTCCCATGTTTGCCCCCTTTCTGCTACCTCCCCAGTCTACTTCATGATGAGCAACATCCTGCCTCAAGTTTCCTTGCACGAACAACTCATTTAATCAGCTGCTAAAAATCACTTTTCTGTGGGGACCTGCTTTGGGGAATGATAAACTGGATGTCTCAAATCTCGTCTTTGCCAAATATAGGAGGAGTGGTGAGGAGTGTCAACTGAGGACTTGCTGTGAGTTTAGTGTCTCTAATTCACATGGAGGCCCATCTGCCACTTCCAGAAGTCCCAAATTGCACAAACTGTAAAACGGTTTGCTTTGTTGGAAAGTCCGTGGCTTGTGAATAGCGATGAACTACAAACCATCACAAACCACAATTTTCCCATTTAATGCCCATCTCTGGTTGATACCATATCTTAAAATATGAGCTACAGTAAATTACACACACACACACTTTCATAAATTTAGCTATCATATGGTTATAAAGTTGTTAAGATTATAAATAATACCACAAATTCTAGAACACAAAAGTCCAACACTTCCACCTGCTTACTCCATTTTAGCTAGCTCAATTGACTATATAGAGAATAATTTTGGGATATGAGTGTTAATTCTATGGCATTTTAATTGAAACAGTGGGAGATGTTAATGTATATACTGTACAGTGGTGCCTCGCTTAACGAGCGCACCGCATGATGAAATCGCATAGAGATCCGTTTTTTCGGATCGCTAATGCGATCGCTTAACATTTTTAAAATAGGGCTAAATTCGCTTTGCGAAGACCGGTAAGCGTTTCGCTTACCGATCTTCGCAAAACGAAGCCCGACCATCAGCTGTTCGGCGGCCAAAATGGCCGCCGGAAGCCCGGAAATGGCCCAAAATGGCCGCGCGCAGTGTTTTCGCACCCTCGTTAAGCGAGGCGAGGGCGCGAAAATGGCTGCTGGCCATTACGAAGCTTCGCTGAACGGTGAGTATTTGGCCCATTTGGAACGCATTAAACGATGTTTAATGCGTTCCAATGGGTTTTTTTGATCCGTTCAACGATGCTTCAGCATAGCGAAGGTTAATCCGGAACAGATTAACCTCGCTACGCGAGGCACCACTGTATATAGTGCAGTGAGCAATAGCATACATTGCATTGTACATTTATTGGACACCAAAATGCCTATTCTGTCTTACTTGTAACTGTCCTAGGCTGCTAGTGCATCTCCTTCTTTTTTCATATCTTTCATTTTCCCACATCAGTGAAATATATTGCACATGAGTTGACGGTGCATGTGTTGTGTGTGAGAGAAATCATATTGCATAGTTGCAGTTTCAGTGGTTTGTTTAACATCTTTCTTTCATTTGTGTTCACAGTGATCACCTTCAGATCTTGCTTACTTGATATTGTGGCTGTAGCAAAATCGTTCATTTTTGTTTATTTATATACATAATTTATGTTAATTTACAAAAACAATGTTACTGATGGGTATTGTGTGATGTCTTTCTGCCCTCCAAGTTCTAGGAAACACTAAGAAATTTTCACAAAGGCTAGAATTCTGTTGCTCAGTAAAAAAAAAGCTTCACCAGGGTAAACCCATTGAATTGGGGATTTGGTGAGTCAACTCCTCTGTAAGTTCCATTTGATTAAGTGGGCCTACTCTAGTTGTGATTTACTATACTAAAGTTAAGTCACAACTGGAATAGGTACATTGAATCTATGAAAGAGTTGATTCACCAAATCCTCGCTGGTTCATTGGGCCCACTCTAGTTCCTCAGCAATAGGATTTCAGACACTGCCTTCCAGTATTAATATTGGAATCTGGTGAGCTTTAATTGTGATTCAGCTTTTGAGGTCTGCTTCTATCAGGAATATATTTCTGTACTTAAATGTGTAATTTCATTCAAGGTGAATTGCTCCCTGACTTTATTAAATCATTAATAGGAAATATATTTTCTTATGGTACTTTATACACAAACTCCAATATATAAATAAGCTTGTCCTGAATTGGTGAACAGATTAGTGATTATTCAAAACAGAAAATATTGAACTGAAAAATGTTTTCAGCATTAGAAATAATACCCCAGTTCTCTTTCTGTATTAATAAACATGTTAATGACTAGACCTAGGATATATTCTTTTAAAACATTTTTTTTTAAAATCTATTATTTGAGTATTCTTTACTTAAGAATACTTATGTTTTAAAAATACCTTCTTTCTCTGCAACAGTAATTTTAAATCTAAGTCAAAATATGCTAGTAAGAACATTATCAGGAGAAGAATTTGTCTTCATTTTGAAAGATACTATTTCTGTCTCTACTTCATCATTACATCCAGTGTTTGTTGAGTCCCTTGTGTGGTGAAAATGCTAAATTTATTCATTATACTGTAGATAACAATGAGAAAGTATGCCAGCCCCAGATACCACAATTTACAAATTGTGACTGGTGTTTGAGATGAATCTCACAAGATCAGGAGATCCTGCAGAAATTCTTAGGGCCGTGAGATCTCACACATGGAATCCTTGTGTGAGAATCCTTTTTGAACCTAACAAAATTGGGCCAAAGCAGCAGGTCTCAGTGTCCAATATTTTCTATAGTGAAAATTAATATGAAGATTCATTTAGCTTCTTCCTCTCTTCTATTAACAATCCTTCCATACCTTTATACTCTATCATCTGATCACTACCTATGTATTCAGATTTTAAATTTTGAACTAATTAAAATTGTTTTAGCAAAATCTTCCTCATTCTTTCTTTCCCTCCAGATGCTTCTTTTAATCAATAATTTCCCCCCACCCCACAGTTTTGCCTTGCTCTCTATCTTCCTTATTTGAAAGAGGGTTCTTATCTTTTTGAGACAACATTCTTGCCTTCCAGAATTACAATGTTCAGATTTTTACACAGTATGGCATTTTCATTTTTTCCCCTAATCTGTGTATATGTTCTGCTGACTGAGCTTCTGTTATTACCATCTGAGAGCTTTCCGAGACAGATCATTTGTCCCACCACTCTACCTTTTTTTAAAATGGTTGATTATAGAGGGGCATAGAGTTTACTGACATCTGCATTCAAACAAATCCACTTCTTATTTTAAGAAAGAGGAAAGAAAGTGGAGCTTTTTCTTCAAAAAATTAACGCAAACAGTTTCTCTGCTGGGGCTTTGCTCGATTTTCTCTTTAAAATGCTTTTGAATTCAAATTGAAAACTTCTGATGGATAAACACACACACGCACACCACACAAAGAAACTAAACTAGAAATATGATGCCTTCAAGAGATACAAAAAGGTAGGGAAAGTAACACATTTTACCATATTATTATCAAGACAAGGCAAGGTCATGTGGGTAATGGAAATATGCTGCTTAACATCATTGTAGGATCAGGACATTACAGATAACAATTGCTCAGTCTGGAATACCCTAAATAACCTTCAAGTATCCTGAAGAGATTTTAGCCTCCTGGCTTCTCCTTTCAACATTCTATCACCTTGCTCCCTTATTTTGGAAAATTTCCAGTTCTCAAATTAAACATGACCATTTCTGGTTTTCATTTAAGACACAATGTTCAGTCAGTTTTTCTGAGTAGTTCCTTAAACTTTTAATAGACTTCTAATGAACCATTTGTTTATTATGGGCAGCCTGATGCAGTATTTGAAACCTAGCCTTTTTGATGATATTTTAGTGGTCTAATAAATGTGTCATTAACACTTGTTTTTTGAATGTTGCATAAAGACTGCATAGCCTTTTTCTGTTTTTCCCCGAATAGGTTGAAGTTTACAGTTCCTGGCCACTATTCAGGATTCAGTAAAATATTGCTTTCCTTTAATCATCATAATGATTAGTGGTTCTAAGTTTATGATAAAACTTGTTAACCTTTAAGGTGACACGAGACTTCCTTTTGTTCTAAATCACATGATTTATCATATCTACAAATGCATTATTATTATTATTATTGTTGTTGTTGTTGTTGTTGTTGTTGTTATTGATTGATTTATTGATTTGATTTGATTTGATTTGATTTGATTTGATTTGATTTGATTTGATTTGATTTATACCCCGCCTATCTGGGTGACTCGTCCAGTCTGCAACATACATTTACAATCAGAAGATGTCAACAAAATCAAAACCACAAATATTACAGCTACTTAAGACCAACAAATTTATTTCAGATGTGTCTTAAGAAGTGGCCAGTAATCTGTAGTGGCTGAAACCTAAATGAATGTGTTAGTCTTAAAGGGGACACAATACTTTGTTTTTGGTTTGGTGAAACAGACTAACACAGCTACTGTACCTGTCTGAAGTCTGTTTATTATCCTTGATTATGGGGAGATATAGAGCAAGTGTCCCAGCAGTTTTTATTTCTTTCTATGAATTTTATATTGAGAGATAACTATTAAAACACTACAATTGTTGTTTCACTGTGTGCTTTTTCTGAAGCATTCCATTTACTCCTGGTGAGTACAACAGAATCTCTAATTTTATTTAATTTTTTTTTGGCTCAGTGAAATAATCTGATGCACAGTCCCCACCCACCATTAAAACACAGTGCTGGAAAATTATACAATTTTATTGAAATAAATATATTGTGTAATGAAGGATTACGGTTTTGATTAGTTGTAGTAGAATACGGTTGATGCAGCAAAAGGAGCAGATCCTTGCTTCAGATAACCTGCTTGCCAGCCAATGTACAACTTTACCCTTGATGGGTAACACAGGATTGCATAAAAATTGGATATATCCCGAGGCATGTGACTACTAGGGGAACCCCTCTGCATCCATTGTAGTGGGGGCTACAGAACCCTCTCAAGCTGGCCAACATCTTTGGCAGCCCTCCCCCTGATCTCCATACTGGGATAAGACTGAATACCAGTCTCTCTGGAGGTTCACTCTTATGCACAAAGCCAGCCTCCACTGCAACAAAGAGGCCACAACAAAGTTTGCAAACATCATAACAAAACATTAACTCCTGTTCATCATTACATTAATGCAACTACTATAAAACTATACAGATTACTTAACAAGGGAAGTGAGTGAGCAATGTCTCATGGAAGACTGCCCAGAAAGGAAATGGGAGCCCATAAAATGCTTCCCTGATGAACCAGAGTGTGCCAGAGTGTTCCAGTGTGCCAGGCAGGTTCCTCCTTTCATTCCCATCCTGCCTTTGACTATCTGGGTTTCCCCAGCCAGCCCTCACACAGATGGCTGGCTCTTGATTCTTGGGGCAGCCTTGCCAGGCCACATACAGAGCCCCATGTAAGAGATGACTGGGATACTCTGGCATATTTTCCATGTAAGAGGGTGTTCATGTAACTGTACTCTCCATCTGTCTGTCTCTCTTTAGAAACAAAAATCCAACACTAATATAAGGGATTATTGAAAGTATTATTAATATCCTTACGTTGTTTGGTGAGTTCATGTGACCAACATGTGAGTGGCAGAGCTGTTTTTCATAGATGGAAATGTGTAATTCTACCATGGGGAGTTCATTTTCACAAGATCACATTGCCATGATTTCCCCTACGCATCTGCACCTCCCCCCCCAAAAAAAAACATGGGCGGAGGGTACGAATCACAACGATGATAAATTCTGAAAAACTGAGTAGTACTGGATTTATGGAGCATGTTCCCAAAGACTGAAGAATACTGCTTAATTCAGTTTTGCCATATTTTGTCTAGGCAATTTACAGCTTTCACCTGATATTTACAGCACGGACGATGTAGTTCTGGAGCTATCAGAGATAGAGGAGACCACCTCTCTTAGCAGCTGCCTTGCCTCAGAGGACACCACAGAAGATTCAGGTGTAATGAGTTCCCTCTCTGATGTTGTATCATTGAATTCTCAAAACGACAGCATGAGGTCCAGAGACAAGTCCCTCGGTGCCCAGGAGACCTCACCTGAAATGGATTCCATGTTTGCTATAGAGGCTTGCTCTGGTAGAAATACTTCTTTCAATAGTGATGATGCTGGGAACATCCTCCAAAGGTAAGTCTGATACACTAGGCAATGTGGAAAAGTGATCTCTGCTTAGGCTGATGTCTTTTATCTTTTACAAGCAGCCCTGTACTGTAAAACATAAATATTATGTATAGCTTTGCACTTAGTACATCGATCAGCTGATTTGTTTCTCCTTTCACAACACAATTTGCATAATAGCTTGTCCATCTTCTTCCACACATTCTGAAGGGAAAAACAGTCACCAGCAAAGCTCACTTCTTCTGCAGGGATAAGTCTTAAGTGAACCTCCAGACTCAGGAAGGGACATCTAGTCTCTGTGTCCCTTTTCTGAACCTTCACAGTCACCACAGAGGTGTGCTGTTGACCTTTGGATGAGTTTGATTATATAGCTTTGATAATAGCCTGTAAGCAGCCACCAGTAACAAAAGGTCTTTTGTCAGGGCAAAAGGTGTGACAACTGAAGTCTCCAGTTATAAACAAAGACTCAAAATATCTAGCATGAGAGGCCTCATAAACAGTTCAGAAGTACTGTATTAATTAAACCTGACCTTCAGATACTGTCTGCCATGCAACAACATGATGTAGAGTTAATGAGGGTGGAGCTAAATAATTGCATGATATTCTCTAGAGTCTATTCATAAAACCATATAATGCAGCCTTTTACTTTAAACCTCTAAACAATTGTCATAAGCAAAAATAAATATTATAATTGGAGACTTAAGTTGCCATAGTAGTAGCTGTGGATATGCACTTAATGATAACAATGGAGAAGCTGTGCTGAAATGGCTAGAAATATCCCTGTAAACCCTTATTCAAAATAACAGACTTCCCCCATCTTTCAAAATGGAAGATTTTTATTTAGAAGAAACAGTCAAATATTGCTCTATGAATGTGATTAGAGATGGGCACAAATTAAAAAACAAATCACCAAATTTGTTCAGAAACCACTAATTTGTTGATTTGTATTCATATGAATCTATGCCCCCAATTAATCATGAATCAATGAATTTTTAGTGATTTTTGATTCATTCATTCGTTTGGTTATAAAATGGCCCCAAGACACATAGATACACCAAAATTGGAGTGAAGCTTCTTCTGACTCACTCCTACAATCCCTCCATGTTTGGTGAAGATTGGATGTCAAACATCCACATTATATACCCACAAATTCCCCTCAGGAAAGTGTCCTTTAGCAGCTGGCTTGGGGAAACCCAATTTTCACCAAACTTGTCAGGATTATAGAGGAGCTTCATGGGAAACCTCTTTGTTACTCTAGGTGCCTAGGGGGAGCTTTCCTGGGGACCCCTCCTTGTGCATATATAACTCAGACATCCGAAACCCACCAAACTTGTGGGGCTTGAAGATATGAGTCAGGGGAAGCTTTTTTGAGAAATTGGTATCTCTAGGTGCTTTGGATGCTGTTTTACGGGGGTTTAAAGTATAAAATGAATTAACAAATTGATTCATTGATTGTCACTAAAAATTAGCAATTTGTGATTTGTCAGTTGTGACAAATCATGGATCAGAATGAATCACCATTTTTCTGATTTGTGCCCATCTGTATGTGTGATATTTTTACAGTATTTTTTTTTTTTGGTGTGTATGTGTGTGTTCTGAACTAAAGCAGTGGGGAAAAATCTTATTTTAGATAGTGAGAAGGGTTTGTTGCTCCTTGTCCCTTTCCTTGGGACTATGTGAAACTTACGAAATTTACTTGGAATGTACAGGAGCAGGACAACATAGGAGTGCGGAATTCAGTTGATCTCTACTCATTTTTTTATGTTTGTCTTCCTAATAAATTATTTATTTGTCTGTGTCTATTTATTTTTTTATTTATTTTTCATTCATTCATTCAGAATTTTGGTCAAATCAAAAAGATCACATGTTATATGCTAAATGGTCCCAAAACCATTTGGGGCTTTAAAGGTCACTGTTACCACTTTGATTTGGATTTTGAAACAAATTGCAAGCCAATGCAGTAGATAGCATATTTACGTAATAAGATTGTATCAATGGATCATTATTACAAGCCTAGCAGAAACATTTTGATATGATTGAAATTTCCAAACCATTTTCAACAGCATTTCCACATACTGTGCATTGCAGTAATCCAACAGGGTTGTTATCAGATAATGAATAATTGTTACCAGTTTATTTCTGTCCAGATGGGATTGTGCATGTACTTTGGTATGATCCCATCTGGTGCTTCTATCCTCTTCTACTTTTTGTGACAGTGGTGAATCCAGGAGCAATCTCGAATACCTGCCCCTTCAGGAGTACAGATTTCTTCAGAACTCTACTCACCTGAGCAGACAAATTATCTCCTACTGGCATTGCCATTCTTCTAGACTGAACTTCCATTTATTGTCCCTAATCTGTTCCATTACTCTATTCAGGCACTGATTCAGAACATTCACTGCTTAATTTGGATTAGATGAAAGGAAGAGATAATATGGTTATCTGCATATTGGTGACACCTCATTCTGCATCCACAGAAAACTTTTGTGACACTCCATTACTGGAGTGGGTTGCTAATACGACAGCAACCAGGAGTGATTTACACACTTCCTATTATGGTAAACAATAGTAATTATACTATTGATAGAGTTAACACTTCAATTAGAGCTGATGCTATTTGGATTTATAGGGTTCCTTCCAACTACTTATCCTCTGTTTTGGGTGTGAATGTAAACTGAGGCAGATTGTGGAACTGAAGCAGCAGTTTATCTTGAAAGTATCAGATAAGCGAGGTGACTTAGTAGTTTCTCTGTTTAAAGGCATAGTACTTATATCATAACAACAATTAGAATTCAGTGTATCAATATGAACACTACACATGATTTCAACAAATGACAGTTCTTCCTAGAATGACTGTTTGTTTTACCAACACATTCAAAAGTACACCTAACTCCTTCTAGAACCTTAGGAAGATACTGTTAGCTCTATTCTTTCAAAGTTCATACTTAACCAACTACTTCCCTAGCCAAGTTATATCTAGCTTTTCTCATAGACAAGCCTTAGCCAGTTTTTAAATATACAAGCCCTCCACTGGAATCTTTATTAATTGAGCCCTGGTTGGTTTCTTTCCTAACCCAGCCAATTGAGCTGTTTTTCTAACCAGGCCCCTGCTCCTCCTCCTCCTCCTCCTCCTCCTCCTCCTCCTCCTATTTCCAAAACAAATACAAGAATGCAAAATGCTTACTAATACAATCTAAAACACTGTGCACCCCCATACCCGCAGGACCCTTTGGAGCAATAGTTTTATTATGAACCTCCTTTCCAAAATTGTATTGATTGTTGCATAGATGCTTCTCCGTGTCCTTTTACTAATACAAATTCAATAATCTACCCCGAATAGCATAAAAATATTTAAACTTGTTTCCCCTCTTTTCATCTTAAGTTCAGTAGTCAATTTATCACTTAATGCAATGTCACATACTTCAATATATCAATCTTCTAATTCATTTTTATCTTTCCCAGAATCTAGCTATTAATATTCTAGCACTTGTCATAAAATTAGAAATCAATTCCTTTGAGCAATAATTAGTCAAAAATTGACAACAAAACAATTTTAGAATTAAGTTTGATATCTTTTCCAAATATATAATATATTTCCTTAAAAATCAATTTCCAAAATTTCTGAATCAATTTACACTTCTACCACATATGATACTATGTGCCAATTTCTTCATCACATTTCCAACAGGCCTTAGAATAGTCTGAATTTATTATGTTCAATTTCACCAGAGTCGTGTACCACCTTAAACTAATTTTTTTTAAAAAATCCTTGATTCTTACCAACATTAATCTTAAAACTCTCATCTTCCAAATTTTTGACCAATCTTTTGTTTTAATTTCTGTCTTTGAATCATGTTCCCACATTGATTTCAAACCAGTCCCCTTCTTAACTATTTATGGCAGTTCAACTACCAGTCCGTGTATTGCTTTGTCATCATATAATTGGCTGAGTTGCTTTTAAGAGGCTGTCTAATTTACTTGTCACAACAAGGGACATGCCATTTTGGTTTGGTTTGGTTTTGGACTCCAGATCACAGAATTCTTCATTCTGGGAAGTCCACCTGCCAGACCCACATACAAGTTGTACTCATTTGAAGAAAGGTTGAGATGAAAGGCTCCAGGGCCTAGGTGCTTGTTAAAGAAGATAACTTGTCCCAGTGTTTGCTGGGAGCTCTTGCTGCTTTATATTTCACCAAGATTTTTTAGCTTTAACCAATAAAACAGTAGCCATTTTTCATTTTAGTGACATGTTTTGTGTTGCTTTTCATCATTCTCCTTCACAGTCAGCCTCCTACCTTTGCCACTGAACAATCCTAGGCTGTGACTTCTGTTCGGCAAAATACAAAATGTAGAAAGTATGTCTCTTCTAATCTGTCTGTTTGTTCAAGACATTCTTAAATGGGATGATTTCAATATATTATTCTTTACAGACAAGAAGCCTAAAGCTTATCATTTAGCTTTCTGTGCCAAAAGAGGCTGTGTGAGAAAATGCTGTTGGAAATAGTTATCGAGTTTGTGAAATGCTATCAGAAAAAGACCTTGTGTTTGGTTTGAATTTAAGCCAAGGAACAAGGTTCCCTTCTTAGAAGAAACAGGAAAGGCTATGGAAGTTAAGTAGGTTTGTCTGTTTTCTAATGTACTATGACATGCTAAGTAGTTTTGTGCAAAACATAGTTTTAAAGGTATTTTGATGGCTATTGGAACTGTGTTCTGCTCATCATTGCTGATTCCAAGTATGATAGCAATATATATTGCAAGAAAGTCATATTTTCAAAAACAAGTATAAATGTTGCTGTCATAGAAGTCAAATATGAGAGCAAAGCAACAGATCTGCGCTGCTGCTTAAAATTATAAATTCCAGTTTTGCACCAGATGTCAAGCCAAGGGGGAAAAACCACTGCACATTTTCCTTTATGCATGCATAAAGACCCATTACGAGCCTATCTCATTCCCTTTATGAGCCAGTTCAGGTGTTAAGATTATCAGGAGAGGCCTTTCTCTCAGTCCCACCACTTTCACAGGTGCATCTGATGGGGAAACAGGAGAGGGCCTTTCTTTGTTGCTACTCCCAGATTTTGGAACTCTCTCCCACAGGTCAGACTGGCCCCATCTTTGCTGTCCTTCTGGAAGCAGCAAAGACTTTCCTTTTCATTCAGGCTTTCCCTCAGTGACTGGCTACATGAGTGTGACTTTTAGGGTTATGCATTACTGCTCTTTAGCACTACTGGGTTTTTAGTACTACTTGTGTTTACTATCTCTCAGTGTGGTACTTGTTTGTTCCTTTTAAATATTTGTATACTTATTTTTTTAGCTTTAATATTATCTTTTAATGATGTGAGCCACCTCTTTATACTCATTGTTCGTAGCTTTGAATAGTGCTTTTAATGATGTAAACCACTGTTTTATACTCATTTTTCTTAGCTTTAAATATTGTCTTTCAATGACATAAACCATCTTGGGTTCTTTTCAGGAGAAAGGAGAGGTAAAATATTTTAAATAAATAAATAAAATGCTCTGTCGGGATGAGCTCTTGAATTGCATTTGTTTAAACATTTCTTTCCTACTTTATTTCTTGTTTGTAGGAAAAAATTGTGGAAATTTAGGGATATTGTATGCTGCTGCACAGATGAAAATACCATACAATAAACAGTACTATAGATTTACTTGTGCGTATACTCTGAGGGGCAAAAGTACATCTGGGGGATTAAAAGGTCTGTTGTATATGCAGATTAAAAACCCTTTCAGAATAAGGAAATCCCATGATCTTTGACACATACTAATAAATATGTATGTTTTATTGTTGAAATTGTTGTAGGTATGAGTGTTATACTGAAGTTGTTGATATGGTTCCTACTTACTGACGCTCAACCATCTTGACTGTTCCTCATGAAATATTTCACCTTTAGTGGCTACATTGCTGAGTTTGATGTAGATGAGTGATTTGAAGATGACTCTGATGTTCATTGAAACTCAGCCTTAAATTATAAGGCCTCCCTACTTAAGCTAAAGGCTTATCCTAAACAGCCCTTTGATCTGCAATCTTCTTCATGTTCAAAGTTCCAAAGCAGCTCATAACTTAGATAAAACACAGTAGTTACAATCTGAAACATCAACACAGAAATAATATACAACAGGAAGACTCTTTTAAAAATAGAACTTCCAAGCTTCTCAGACATGAAAAATGTTCACGGCCACCCTGAACAGTTAAGCAGATCCAGCAGTGACCTTTGAGATTACTTTCTTTCTGTTACACTTTTACAGATCCCTACAGTCAACAAATATGGTTAATGTCTTATATGCTGCATTAGATTTATGAAGGCATGCTTGGGGTGTGTGGGTGGTTGGGTGGATGTTGTCACCATACTTCTTTTAATAAGTTTTCCAAAATTCCTTATAATCAAACTATATGTTATTCTGTAATTTTGTTATTTGAATTCCCTTTGTAATTTTCATCTTCAGCAAAGTAACCATATAATTTGGATTGGGTCTATGACAAGTCTAACTATGTCCATAATTGCTTTTCTCCAGTGTAAATTGCTCCTTTCTTCTGGATCAGCTGCAGGACTTAACAGAGGAAAATATCTAATCATTAAAATACTATAAATATTCCACTACTAACCAGCACTTCAGGGAGCAGTTTAGGTTGAGGAACTGGAATTAAGGTGGCCTTTTCCTGTGTTATAGACGCAGTCCAAATTCAGTTCCTCCATGGCTGTATCTCATATCTGCTGGGTAATTTCAAATGAGTAAGCGAGGTTTGTGCAGGACTGTGATTTGGATATATCCCAAATCCATAAATGAACTGGGCTGATTCAGACAGATATTCAAACAGAAGTAGGATCACTGCAAAGAGAACTGTATCCAAAACCGAGTACTTTTAAATATTCATGATTAATTGTGAACAACTAATAGATTTTCCCTAATTTTTCTGTATGAGAAAAACACTAAAATGGGAAGAATGGGAAAGGGGGAGCATGATTCTGTGATCAGAAGCTCTAGTTTCTCAAAACACTGAACTATATATGAACAGGGCTTTCCAGTTCCAATGCTTTGAGAGAGGAATGATGAAGTAATATAGTACTGTACAGGCCTGATAGTGTTTAGTGCTTTTGCTAATTCTAGCCCCCCAAAGCAGAAATGTTTAAACCATTAATGGATTCTGTGATATTTATAATGGAATAGCAATTGCTTGGTGCTTGCTAGAAAAATGTTCAATGTTCAAATCTTTATATTTCTGCCACATTCATCCCTGCTCTGTTGCACTTTCTGTGACCTTAGGTGTAACAAGATGGAGGGATTTGGAGTGATCCAGGTTGCATATAGAAGGCTCCTGTCTTAGATGCAATCTGTTTTATCTCACACAGGATACTTTCTTCTCCCATGGGAAGAGTCCAGATAGCACCTCAGGTCACTCCAATTTCTCCCCCTTTTAATTATTGACACCTATCTCCTGCCCTCCCTTTTTGTCATGACTATCATTCTTCATGGATTGCTGCCTTGTCATGGCGAAGGGGCTTGAGTAATTCAGAGAAGCGATGGGCTATGCCATGCAGGGGCACCCAAGATGGACAGGTCATAGTGGAGAGTTCTGATTAAATGCAATCCACCTGGAGCAGGAACTGGCAAGCCACTCCAGTATATTTGCCAAGAAAACCCCATGAACAGAAACAAAAGGCTAAAACATATGATGCTGGAAGATGAGCCCCTCAGGTCGGAAGGCGTCCAACATGCTACTGAGGAACAGCGGAGGGCAAGTACAAGTAGCTCCAGAGCTAATGAAGTGGTTGGGCCAAAGCTGAAAGGATGATCAGCTGTGGACATGCCTGGAAGTGAAAGGAAAGTCCGATGCTGCAAAGAAAAATACTGCATAGGAACCTGGAATGTAAGATCTATGAACCTTGGTAAGGTGGATGTGGTCAAACAGGACATGGCAAGAATAACCATTGACATCCTGGGCATCAGTGAACTAAAGTGGACGGGAATGGGCGAATTCAATTCAGATTATTATCATATCTACTATTGTGGGCAAGAATCCCGTAGAAGTAACTGAGTAGCCCTCATAGTCAACAAAAGAGTGGGAAAAGCTGTACTGGGATATAATCTCAAAAATGATAGAATGATGTCAATACGATATGATGCTGGAAGATGAGCCCCTCAGGTCGAAAGGCGTCCAATATGCTACTGAGGAAGAGCAGAGGACAAGTACAAGTAGCTCCAGAGCTAATGAAGTGGTTGGGCCAAAGCTGAAAGAACGCTCAGCTGTGGACGTGCCTGGAAGTGAAAGGAAAGCCTGATGCTGCAATGAAAATACTGCATTGGAACCTGGAATGTAAGATCTATGAACCTTGGGAAGCTGGAGGTGGTCAAACAGGAGATGGCAAGAATAAACATTGATATCTTGGGCATCAGTGAACTAAAATGGACAGGAATGGGCGAATTCAACTCAGATGATTATCATATCTACTATTGTGGGCAAGAATCCCGTAGAAGGAATGGAGTAGCCGTCATAGTCAACAAAAGAGTGGGAAAAGCTGTACTGGGATACAATCTCAAAAATGAGAGAATGATTTCTATACAAATCCAAGGCAGACGTTTCAACATCACAGTAATCCAAGTTTATGCACCAACCACCAATGCTGAAGAGGCTGAAACTGACCAATTCTATAAGACTTACAACATTTTCTAGAACTGACACCAAAAAAGATGTTCTTCACATTATAGGGGATTGGAATGCTAAAGTAGGGAGTCAAGAGATAAAAGGAACAACAGGTAAGTTTGGCTTTGGCGTTCAAAACAAAGCAGGGTAAAGGCTAATAGAGTTTTGTCAAGAGAACAAGCTGGTCATCACAAACATACTTTTCCAACAACAACACAAGAGGCATGTGGACATCACCAGATGGGCAATACCGAAATCAGATAGATTATATTCTGTGCAGCCAAAGATGGAGAAGCTTTATACAGTCAGCAAAAACAAGACCTGGAGCTGACTATGGTTCTGATCATCAGCTTCTTATAGCAAAATTCAAGCTTAAACTGAAGAAAGTAAGAAAAACGACGGGGCTAGTCAGATATACAGTGGTGCCCCGCTAGACGCTTACCCCACATGACAATGAAATCGCTTGACGATTACTTTTTTAGCAATCGCTATAGCAATCACAAAATGATGTTTCCTATAGGGGATTTTCGTTTAACAACGATTAGGTCCATGCTTCATGAACCGATTGTTCGCAAGACGACGGTTTAAAACAGCTGATCGGCAGTTCACAAACTGGCTCCCCGCTGTTTTCCGGACCGGTTTTCACAAGACAGTGATCGCAAAGTGGCCGCCCTATGGAGAATCTTCGCATGACGATCAGGTATTTCCCCACTGGAATGCATTAACCGGTTTCCATTGCATTCCAATGGGTTTTTTTCTCATGACGACGATTTTGCTGCACAGCGATTTTAACAGAACGGATTATCGTTGTCGTGCGGGGCACCACTGTAATCTAAACCAAATCCCTTATGAATACACAGTGGAAGTGAAGAATAGATTTAAGGAACTCGATTTGGTGGACAGAGTGCCGGAAGAACTATGGATGGAGGCTCGTAACATTGTATAGGAGGCAGAAACAAAAACCATCCCAAAGAAAAGGAAATGCAAGAAAGCCAAGTGGCTGTCCAATGAGGTCTTACAAATAGCAGAGAAGAGAAGGGAAACAAAATGCAGGGGAGATAGGGAAAGTTACAGAAAATGGAATGCAGACTTCCAAAGAATAGCAAGGAGAGACAAGAGGGCCTTCTTAAATGAACAATGCAAAGAAATAGAGGAAAATAACAGAAAAGGAAAAACCAGAGATCTGTTCAGGAAAACTGGAGATATTAGAGGAAAATTTTGTGCAAAGATGGACATGATAAAAGACAAAAATGGAAGGGACCTCACAGAAGCAGAAGACATCAAGAAGAGGTGGCAAGAATACACAGAGGAATTAAACCAGAAAGATCTGGATGTCCTGGACAACCCAGATAGTGTGGTTGCTGGCCTTTAGCCAGACATCCTGGAGAGCGAAGTCAAGTGGGCCTTAGAAAGCATGGCTAACAACAACACCAGTGGAGGTCATGGCATTCCAGTTGAACTATTTAAAATCTTAAAAGATGACGCTGTTAAGGTACTACGCTCAATATGCCAGCAAGTTTGGAAAACTCAACACTGGCCAGAGGACTGGAAAAGTTCAGTCTACATCCCAATCCCAAAGAAGGGCAGTGCCAAAGAATGCTCCAGCTACTGTACAATTGCATTCATTTCACATGCTAGCAAGGTTATGCTCAAAATCCTCCAAGGCATGCTTCAGCAGTATGTGGACCAAGAACTCCTAGAAGTACAAGCTGGATTTCGAAGGGGCAGAGGAACTAGAGACCAAATTGCTAACATGCGCTGGATTATGGAGAAAGCCAGAGAGTTCAAGAAAAATATCTACTTCTGCTTCATTGACTACACAAAAGCCTTTGACTGTGTGTACCACAACAAACTATGGGAAGTTCTTAAAGAAATGGGAGCGCCTGACCACCTTATCGATCTTCTGAGACATCTATATGTGGGACAGGAAGCAATAGTTAGAACTGGATATGGAACAATGGATTGGTTCAAAATTGGGAAAGAAGTATGACAAGGCTGTATATTGTCCCCCTGCTTATTTAACTTATATGCATGCGAAAGGCAGGACTGGATGAATCCCAAGCCAGAATTACGACTGCCGGAAGAAATATCAACAACCTCCGATATGCAGATGATACCACTCTGATGGCAGAAAGTGAGGAGGAATTAAAGAACCTCTTAATGACGGTGAAAGAGGAGAGTGCAAAAAATGGTCTGAAGCTCAACATAAAAAAAAACAAAGATCATGGCCACTGGTCCCATTACCTCCTGGTAAATAGAAGGGGAAGATATGGAGGCAGTGACTGGTTTTGCTTTCTTGGGCTCCATGGTCACTGCAGATGGTGACAGCAGCCACAAAATTAAAAGATGCCTGCTTCTTGGGAGGAAAGCGGTGACAAACCTCGACAGCATCTTAAAAAGCAGAGATATCACCTTGGCGACAAAGGTCTGCATAGTCAGAGCTATGGTTTTTCCAGTAGCAATGTATGGAAGTGAGAGCTGGACCATAAAGAAGGCTGACTGCTGAAGAATTGATGCTTTTGAATTGTGGTGCTGGAGGAGGCTCTTGAGAGTCCCCTGGACTGCAAGGAGAACAACCCTATCCATTCTTAAGGAAATCAACCCTGAGTGCTCACTGGAAGGACAGATCCTGAAGCTGAGGCTCCAATACTTTGGCCATCTCATGAGAAGAGAAGACTCCCTGGAAAATACCCTGGTGTTGGGAAATTGTGAAGGCAAGAGGAGAAAGTGACAACAGAGGACGAGATGGTTGGACAGTGTCACTGAAGCTAATAACATGAGTTTTACCAAACTCCGGGAGGCAGTGGAAGACATGTAGGCCTGGCGTGCTCTGGTCCATGGGGTCACAAATAGTTGGACACGACTTAATGACTAAACAACAACAACAACATCATCATTCTTTAGCCTTTTTTAATTTAGCAAGTGGCATAACATTACAGCAATACATCTACCTAGCATGTATATCCTCATATCTGAAATAGTGCTGCATCATATAAAAGAGTATTTAAACAAATTGCTAGAAAAAGAAAATACTGGAGAGGGATTCTCCACCATCGTTTCTACTTTCACAACCCACTGCACACACCACAGGGTTGTTATACAAGAAAAAATTGCCCACGGCTCTATTTGGGAGCAAATTAAGCCACTGTACAGACTGTGAAATAAGATAATCAGCAGTGCTCCCAATCACACCAAATACACTGAAATCTTAGCACTGTGCCAGAAAAGAGCAGAACAGCTTGCAAAAGGGGCAGGATGGATTGCTCTTATTTAAAACATATTTTCACTAGAAAACATGGTAAACCAAACTGCACAAAAAGTGAGCAAAATAATGAGCTGTATACTTGTCTGCTCATCCCCTTAGATGCCAATTCAGAAAAAAATATTTTTAATCATACTGTTTTTCATTTTTTCCTAGTTTTTGCTTCTGAACCATGCCTTCTGAATGTTTTTTTGGGGGGGCATCTGACTGGGGGTCTGTCCACTGCATCTTCATAAATTTGGGGGGACAGGGAGAGATCAGCATTCTAAAGGGAAACAAATCATTCTCCCTGCAACAAAAATTCTTCATTCCACGTCTACCCAGAGCTATGTTCCTGTCATTCTGTATATTGCAGATTCCTGAAGTACAGCCACCTCTATCTGTATTCTCAAGAAAATTGATAAATTTTCATTTCGGAAGGGATGGCTATACCTGAAAGTGGTGTCCCATTCTGTTAAAGAAATAAAAGGTGGTCTCACTTAAAAATAAAATGGGAAGATAAATAGCATGAAAAGATCTGCACTTAATTTAAGTGGAATTTGGCAACCCAACAAACAACTGTGCCCAAATATATTATCCAGTCCTGATTAACAAACAAACCATTAATTGGTTTCTAAAGATATTCAATGGGAGGCATGAAATTTCAAATTAAAACTTGAGTCAAACAGGTCAGTCTTGGAAATTGTCTGAGCTGAATCAGGCTGTTCACTAAAATGCCCAGTCATGGCTGGAACGAAATCCTCTCAATTGATACACTCCCCTAATTTTTAAGGTAGCAAAGGGGCAGCTATCTAAGGTGCCACTAAGAGCTGAACAGAAAAAAACAAAGCCTTGCGGCCCTTATACAATATGAAGGAAAAGGGAGATGATACCATTATTGGGCTTCTGAGAAAACTGAACAAATAGCTAGTTTTCAGCCTAAACAAGCCTTCATTGGAGATAGTACATTTATATATTTAATGTATATAAATATATACTGGTATGTATGTATATATCCTAGTTTCTGCATCACTCCATCTGAATACAGTGGTGCCTCGCTTAACGAGTGCACCGTTTAACGAAAAATCCGTATAGCGATCCCTTTTTGGGGATCGCTATACGGATCAGCCCCAATCGCCGCACTCGCTTTGCGACGATTGGGGCTCCGGCGGCCATTTTGGAGCCGCCGATCAGCTGATCGGTGGCTCCAAAATGGCCGCCGGAGCGAAAACATCGCTGGAGGGGGTAAGTTTACACACTTATTGGAACGCATTAAACTAAGTTTAATGCGTTCCAATAGGTTTTCCTGCCCCGCACAGCGATGTTTTTGTATAGCGAAGGTTAATCCGGAACGGATTAACCTCGCTATACGGGGCACCACTGTATATGCATATCTCCAGTTCTTCATTCAAACAAAGGAACACCATTTAATCTGCATTTACCTCCTTCTTTTGTAACTCAGTGTTTCAGTTTGGCCAGGGGAAAAGAGCTGAACAGTTCTTCTGAGAGCCTTGTTGATTATGGCATTTGTACATGTGTGATTTGCATTTTGTATTTCTGCTGGCATTAACCTAGCACTTTGTTTGATATATAAAGCACACATTTTATTCTGAAAAAGGCTGTCTTCATAAACCAGTGTCTTGTATTAGTTTGAAACAACAAACATAGTCAAGTTGGCTTCCCACCATTACTGTAGATGGAATTTATAACCTGCATGTTCCCTGATTAATTGTGTGAAGTGATATGCTTCCATAACTGGGGGTGTAGGTTTCAAGGTGCTAGACAGGCAGAATTTTACCCCAGCATGTTGCTGCCTCTAATTCTGGAGTCCAATGATGACCAAAGTGATCTGGAGATGGAGGATAGGATCAGTCAAATATGGGTTCTGTCCTACAAATTTGCAGCCTTCTAACACATGACATCTTCCCAGATGATGGTCTCAAAGCATTGTCTATTTATTTATTTATTTATTTATTTATTTATTTATTTATTTATTTATTTATTTTCAAAATTATTGGGAAATAGGGAAGGAATACAAAAGGTAAAGGGCAGTGGAAGGGGTGGGAAAAGGGTTTTGAGTATAAGAGAACATCAGATATATAATCATTCAATCTTTTCATACCAAGTATATAAACATATAATCTATTCATATTCCAGTAAAAGCTCATCTTTCTTCTTCTTCTTCTTCTTCTTCTTCTTCTTCTTCTTCTTCTTCTTCTTCTTCTTCTCCTCCTCCTCCTCCTCCTCCTCCTCCTCCTCCTCCTCCTCCTCCTCCTCCTCCTCCTCCTCCTCCTCCTCCTCCTCCTCCTCCTCCTCCTCCTCCTCCTCCTCCTCCTCCTCCTCCTTCTTTTCCTTCTTCTTCTTCTTCTTCTTCTTCTAACTGTTTTGTCTATGTATTTACCCCTTTAGCTTTCAACTTACACTTATAACACAGCTTAAGTCTAAGTTATTCCAACACCATCAGAACACCAAGGCCAATTGTGAGGTGTATCCCCTCTTTCACCCTCCTTTTGTCTTGAGAGTATGCTCGACAGGCCTGGAATAGTATAGATTCTGCTCACTTCCCCCTTTTTCTCCATGTGTTTCTTTTGTTTCTGTGACTCTGTTTTCTTCCATATTTTGGAGGGGGAAACAACACCTAAAGCAATAGTTCGCTTTTCAGCCTCAGTTTTCCTAGCTGCTATAGCTACGTAGCTTACTGGGTGAGACACCATCCCCTTTATATTATCTGGCATTACCATCAATACATCCGGTTCTGGCATTTCTTTTAGATGTAATTTAACCTCTGCTATTTTCTCTTCCTTAGCGTCTTTAATTACATCTTGCATCTGGTCAAGATAATAATTTACCTGCGTAAATTCTTTCAACACTGTCATTTGAAAGGAGATTTTCCACTCTAGCCATTGATCCCTGATTTTCCCAGGTAGAGGTTCCATTTTTCCAGTATATCTGATCTATATATACAAAATACTCTTCAGTTTCCACTATTTTATCCCTCACTTGGAATTCCCTCTCCCCTTTGTCCAAATATACATAATATATAGATCAACCTCGAGTCCAATATTTCACATTACAATTATTACAGTGTTAACAGTAAAATAGCAGGCACACTCAAACAAGAAATGGAATTTAAAACATGAATCTCTCAAGTGTCTTTGCAGTACAATCCCTTTTCTCGTCGCCAACCTCCAGACCGGTTGTTTCTTCTTTTCTCTTCTCAAAGTTTATTGTTACCTTCACCTGGCAAGACTGTATTTTCAGAGTGTCATTTATCAAAATACTCAGTTCAGTTCAAGCCATATGGCTCTCAGTTTACAGCTCACAGTCTGTTTTTTTTTTACTTCCAAAGGCTTCTTTCTCCTCCCCCAAAAAAGGGAGGTCCAGCAATCCAAGTCCCAGCAAATGTATTATCCACAGGAAACAGTCCTACACAGTCTAAAAATATATATCCAAAAGGAGAAGAGGTCCAAAGTGAACAGCTTACAGCAGAATTTATTCTTTCAAAGCGTGTCCAGTGTTAATTCTCCAGGAGTTTTCTTTTCTTTAATAGAGACACGAGCTATTTCTGCCTGACTGTTCCCTTAAATCAACTCGACCTTGAATCAGCTAAATACGCCGCTCCTTATCTCATTTCGGTCATAAATTTTCACACAATCACTTGTTCTTCATTTTAATGGGGTTTTTTTCATAGAACAAGGGCTTCCACTTACTTTGTTATCTATTTTCGCCGTGCTTCTTGTTCTCTTATTCTCGCCGAACGGAGCTGTTTTGGCTGATTGCCAGAAATGGCGCCCGTCTTCAGTCCGTGCTCATGTGAATTTCCAGAAGAAAGAAAAATCGAGTTGCTGCCCAATCTTCTAGCTTCTGTAGCTCACCAACTGCTGCAGAAGGGTCTCTCCTGACCCCCACTCGGTTCCCCCATTTCTAGGGGGATCCCAGACCGAAGTGGTTCTAGCTTCTCAGGGAGCTGTTCCCAAGAGCTGCTAGCTTCACCAGGACATACGTAGCTCCTCCTCCCATGTTATAGTCGTCTCAAAGCATTGTCATGGTGTCTTTTGACACAAGCGCTTTAAAGTCAATAGTTTCTATGTCTGGTTATAGTGTTTTGTCTTCCCGTTTCAGTGAAGTTCCAGCTGGTCTTGACAGAGAGACTGTCCACATTGGCATACGGATGTGATATATAGATCACTGAAGGCATGGTTTGGGTCAGGGGGAAAAGTGTTTCTATTTAGAACAACCCTTCTTTCTTCTTTAAGAATTATCTTGCACCTTTCTGACCCAACAGTAGGGCATTCATTCTTTTTGGCACACTCATTGTTTAGCCAGGAGAAAGCAACCTTCAGTAGCCTTAGCTTCCAAGTTCTGGCAGTCTTGCTTTCAACATTGTGGCTGCAGAACAAAGGAGGCAGGGAGGGAGAAGGGAGAAAATGGAGTGGTGCAAACAAAGGGAGAGAGGAGCAATGAAAAAATTAAAATTTCACTTTCCCTGACCCTCCCCAGATGGCCAGGGGAAGCATTTAATTGACAGCTGATCAGGCTGCAACGGGTCTTTTGTTGTTTGGATACGAGGAGCATGCCAAATGGTACATGATTTCTCCCCCTGATCTCAACAGATCCTTTGTATCCTAGTCCACCCACACCGAAATGGCAATCTGGACAGGCCCACAGATGTGAGCAATACAGCAGGCTGGTTTTCTTTTTCCTTTCCTTTATTACTTTCTTTCTTGGTTTTTTGAATTGTATTGATTACTCAAATCACAGAACCCTAACAGTATGTACTTGGATTCTCAGATAGGGTACAAATCATCCATCTTTGTTCCAGGTGAGATAAACATGGTTTGGTCTGCATTACTTTGTGCCTTTCTGACTCCAGTATGAGCAATAGGATTAGTATCATGAAGCATTTTGATTAAGACATAATGATGAAAGCTCATGTTATATAAGTGATTCTCTCACTGGTTATATGCTTCCACTTTTTTTAAAGAACTGCATATGATACAATATCCAATGTAGATTTTTAGGCCACCCAAGAAGCACTAATATTGGTGCCAAAGGGATGAAAGAAGATGTCAATTATTTCTTTTCTCTGATGTTAGGATATCATGTTCCCTTCCCATAGCTGGTTCTTCTTTCTTTGCATCTTTAAGAACCTTGAACTCATTAATAATTTCTCATCAACATAATTCATGATGTGAGCAACATGCTTACATAGCAGTCTATATGACCTACTTTTCAAATTGGCTTGTTTTAATATCTCTCTCATGGCTAGGTGTTACAGACACACTAGCATTTCAGACACATGTTGCTTCCACTTGGGCACAGCATAAAGCAGCTACTCTAATTTCTATAATGGTAATAACACTTTGTTGAAACTTCCACATTATATAAATTTCAGTGGCATATTTGCAGCACCCACAGAAAAGCTCTGCTTCATGCAAATTATGGTGCAAGCATGTTTAACTCATCCACAAACTGAATCAATTATCTACTTGCATCCATAGTGCAATTGCATACAGACTGTCATTTGAAATCGCCCCAACCTGAAAAAAGATGAAAAAATGGCACAGTATAGGCTTATATTGGCACATAGCTTGATGTTGAGACCCTTGGGGGGCAGACTCAATCAATGATTAATTTAATTAGGCAGTCCCCATTTTAAAAATGGACTTACTCTCTCCCTCCTTTTTTTCAATAGAAGCAGTAATGATGAACAAATAATGCAAACTAAGTTTGAGGATGCAGATATGTTCATTGATGCTCGGTTGCAAGAGACCCTGGCTGCACTGGACAAAGATCTAGCAGGTAGGTTGTATTGAACCTGAATGCTTATGGTGCAAAAAGAATAAAAGCAGGAAGCCAGTATGACAATCCATCAGGTAGGCAGGTTAGACAACAAACAAAACTAGAGGTTTAAACGAGGTAGTAGAATACTGTAACACAAACCCTATCCTTATAGCAGCATGTGATACCATGCCTCATTATGCAGTCCCACTTATGCAATCATGGGAAAAATTATTGGCATCCTTGCAATTCTGTCAGAAAATGCAACCATTCTCTCAGAAAATGGTTGCAGTTGCAAATGTTTTGGTACTCACATGCTCATTTCTTTGGTTTGCATTGGAACAACTCAAAGAAGAAGAAGAAGAAGAAGAAAAGTCGACTCTGATACAATCCCACACAGAAACCCCAAAGTGCACTGGCCAAAATTATTGTCACCCTTAACTTAATGTTTGGAAAAAAATTACTGAACTCAATCGCTTCCTGTAACCATGAATGAGTTTCTTACATCTCTCTGCTGGAATTTTGGACCACTCTTCTTTTGTATACTGCTCCAGGGCCTTCACATTTGAAGGATGCCTTCTCCCAACTGCTGTTTTGAGATCTCCCCACAGGTTTTCTATAGGATTCAGATCTGGACTCATTGCTGGCTATTTCAGAACTCTCCAGTGCTTTGTTTCTGAGTGCTTTTTGAAGTGTGTTTCAGGCCATTGTCCTGCTGGAAGACTCATGGCCTCTGGTGGAGATGCAGCTTTCTGACACTGGCCACTACATTGTGCCCCAGCAAACCACCCCAAAACATCTTGGAACCTCCACCGTGTTTGACTGTAGGGACTGTGCTCTTTCTTTGAATACCTCATTTCTTTTTCTGTAAACAGTACCATGATGTCCTTTACCAAAAAGCTCTACTTTTGTCTCATCTGTCCACAATACATTCTCCCAGAAGGACTATGGTTTTGTCACATACGTTTTGGCATACTCCAGTCTTGCTTTTTTATGCCTTTGTGTCAGCAATGGTGTCCTTCTGGGTCTCCTTCCATAGTGTCCCTTTTCATTCAGATGGTGACGGATAGTGTGAGTTGACACTGTTGTACCCTGTGTCTGCAGATAGGCTTGAATGTGTTGGGAAATTAATCTGGGTTCTGTATCCACCATTCGAACAACCCTTCGTTGTAATTTTTCAGGGATTTTGCTCTTCCATCCACAGAGGTTAGCTACAATGCCATGGGCTATAAACCTCTTGATGATATTGCGCACAGTGGACTCAGGAACATTAAGATCTCTGGAAATGGACTTGTAGCCTTGAGATTGTCAATGTTTTTCCACTTTTTTTGTCTCAAATCCACAGACAACTCTTTACACTTCATTCTTTTCTCCATGCTCAGTGTCACACACAACACAAAGGTTGAGTCAAACTTTCTCCATTTTAACTGGTTGCAAGTATGATTACTATATTGCCTACACCTCTTACTTGTGACAGGTGTGTCTAAATACAAATTAAAGGAGTAACTCATGCTTGAAAAGCAATTATTTCTTATAATTTAGACAGGGTGCCAATAATTTTGGCCAGTGCATTTTTGGGTTTCTTTGTGGGATTGTATCAGATTTGACTTCTGTTTTTTTATGTTGTTCTAACGCAAACCAAAGAAATGAACATGTGAGTACCAAAACAATTTTCTGAGAGAAGGGTTGCATTTTCTGACAGAATTGCAAGGGTGCCAATATTTTTGGCCATGACTGTATACATAGCCCAGATTTACCACTTTGATACATGCATATGCTACTGTGCTCACACTGTAAATATTATAAGGGCATAATTAGAAATTGGAACAAGCCAATGGATTTCTTGGTAGATTCATTAATTCTCGTCATTATGTTGTAAGGATATCCAGTTCAGCATGACGAATTAAGAATAGTACCACTGGATAACAAAGTTGTCCATTAACATACCTTTACTGGAGCTGTGTAGCTTAAGAAATTCTGTCCGTTGTGTTTTTTTTAAGTAACAGAATACTACTGTCTACAGCTATGTTGAACATGCTTTTTCTGCATGTGAATTGCAAGTAAGAGAGAGAGTTCTATAATGGTGTGCCATAAAAATCCACCTATCCATATCTAGGACATGTTTAGTATTCCATGTTGCAAACAAATACAAGTGTTTCTTGTATATCTCAAAACTATTGGAGAGCCTGTGTACATGCGCTTTCCTTGTCTTGATTTATGTGAAGGCATAGTGTGCAAACATGCAGTGCACACATTTTGTTTTCTTGAGCATTATTGCTGTCTCATTTTTTGGAGTACTACCAGGAATACAAATTGCTGGGGCAGTAAATCATATAGATGACTCATTGTTGTGTTATATTTTAATGGGTGACCAGATACAGGAGTTGCGCTGTTTGTCTGGGCCCAATGCAAAGTAAGCAAGAGGCATCTGTGAGAAAGTTTGGCATGAATGTATGTAAGTAAAACAGAACTAAAAAGACTATGGCAAAATTCAGAGAGCCATTTGTCCAGAGTGGAACTGTTTTCCCATGTTTGTAGCACTCTCTTACATTGCATAGCAAGAAACTTTTGCAACATTTCACCGGTAGCTTCTGATATTTTAAAGGGTTTGCTTTTCAGACAAGCATTTACAACAGATACATTCCAGTGGTAGTTTTATCAATGTACTTATTTTTATTTTAACTTTTTATATTTGGTTGTTTTAATTAATTGTATGTCATTCCAAATCTTCTGATTATTATTTCTATGAGTAAGTAACTCAATCAATATTTTTGCAGCAATGGAAGGCATACATGACAATTCCGAAAGTGGATCTCTCTCTAGTGAAATGAATGAAGCATTCAGTCCTCTTCCTCAGAATGCTGAAGCTGACTTAGCTGGTTCACTCCCTGTGCCAGTGACAATCATAGATGAAGTTCTAGAAGGTGATCTCACAATATCCTGCAACAGAGAAGGGGAGAGTTTGTTGTCCAGGATAGAGGCTAATGAAGATATTTCAGTTCAGTCCAATAGCCTAGGGGAGCTGCACAACAAAAACAATAATATAGCTGATGAATTGTCCTGTTTATCCAAGAACTTGTCACAGCAGCAGATACCTTATGAAGACCTTAGGCATCAAGTTGAAGAACAGCAAAAAAATGAATCTGAGACTCATGTATCCACGTGTGAAAAAAATAACAAGCAGGATGCAGTTCTGGAAATAATTTCCAAAAATGAGGAAATAATTTCTGAAAATGATTCTCAAGAATCTAAAACAAAGATGATTACATCTGACATCAATTTTACGTGTGAAACGGACAGAAGAGAAGAGAAAGTAAAGCAAATGAATGTGGAGAATACCAAAGATGAACTTCTAAGACAAATTAAAACAGAATTGGAATTCAGGAATGCATCAGCCAAAAGTCCCGAAGAGAAGGAAGGATCCCTGTCAGCATCTCTGTGGACTCATCGTATTCACAATGGAATTACAAATTATGAAAATAAACTTGGCCTGAGAACTTTTAAAGTTGTTCCTCACAAACCTGAGGTGAAATATTTTGAAAGGGATGCATCCCTCTCTACTGGTGCCATTAAAATAGATGAGCTAGGCAACCTGGTGACTCCGAATGCTGGTGGTATTAGAAACATCATTGTAAATAGCACAACCTCAGATGAAACAGAGGAAACTCTGATTGAAAGAGCCAAAGCATACTGGAGGTCAAATTCTATGGAAAAGCAATTGGAGGAACCCCCAATAAGCCATCACACTAAAACAGTGGTCAGCACCCATTCCAAAAACCTCACTAAAATATCCCAAACAAAGCCTGAAAGCCTTACAAGCATGAAAGCATTGTCACCACTAGCTGCTTCTGGTGGAACTGAAAATAAAACTGTGTTTCAAAAAAGAAAGCCAGGTATTCAAGTCACACAGTCTTCAGTGAAAACATTTACAGCTCCAGCGGTCAACACAGATAAGATGGAGTTCTCGTTTCAGAAACCTCGAAGGAGAACATCAAGCTACTATGTAGCCTCTGCCATTGCAAAATGCATTGATATATCCCAGGTTAAGAAAAACCAAGAAAGATGTGACAAAGAAGAGAATAATAATGAAAAAGGAGTAAAAACTGAAACAGATCCACTTTCCAAAAGAAGTATTGTCATGACCAGGACTGGCCTTGTAGAAACACAGCCAAAAAAATTAGAAGAGTCTTCTAGTTTTCTCAGCTGCAGTAAAAACACATCAAATATATTACCACTTGGTGCTCATTTCAGAAATAACACTGCCAACATCAAATCACCAGATCAAACCGAACCTACTAATTGCTACCGTGAGCCACATCATGGAACATCTTCTAAAGACAGTGTCATTGCAGAAGGGGAGCACTATTGTAGTTCAAAACAAAATGTAATTGTAAGAGAGATACCTTTTTTACCTAATCAAAAGAAGGAGCAGATTGATCCTTTTAGCTCTCCTTTTTTTCTTAAATCATCTAATGTTCACTCATCTTCCATCAGTTTTAGTTCCTCTGTAAAATCAGCTGGAGAGTATTCTTTTAATAGGAGAACATCAGCTGGTACACTTACAGTTAATCACATGTCTTCAAAAAAAGATGAGAAACATGATGATACACCTGCAAAGAATGAACCAGAATCTAATATCAAAGACAATAGTATTTACAATGTTTTTGGGCCCCAAAAAAAGTTTAAACCAGTCATCCAGAAGCCCCTTCCAAAAGATTCATCACTCCATAGTGCATTAATGGCAGCGATTCAGTCTGCAGGAGGAAGAGAAAAACTTCAAAAGGTAAAATAACTTGATTGAAGGCAACTTTGAATGGTAGAGGAAGCCTCATCCCACCCCTTGCCTAGCTGCAGTCATAAAAATTATTGTAATATCTGAAAAAGTGTTTCAGCCACTTTAAAAATGCTGAGCACTGTATTTTTACCTTAGCGGACATCATGGTTTATAACACTTTATAATGAGATGTGGCACACATCTCATTTTTTTAAAAAAAATTATTACAACAAATCAAGCTAGTAGTCAGTTGTGTGTGTATTGCATGTTGTTATGTAACTGTAATAACAGCTGAACGGCATCAGGAGAGGCACTTGATTATGATTACTATAATCTTGTCCTTGTAGAGGTAGCACTGTAGAACACTGTAGAGATAATAGTGTATGATGCATGAAGAGATCTAGTCAGATATGTTAATAGAATATTTTAACTGGCATCGCTTTATTTTGTAGGACATATATGGTGAGTCAGCTCTCTTTATCTCTGATCAACACTGTGATCAGTCTTCCACATGGACAACTCTAGAACAGAAGTCTTATTTAATTTTCAGTGTCTTTATGTTGTGTAAATGCTAGAGTCAGGCCAGTTTCTAAGAGAATGATCTTTCAGATACTAAAATTACCGAACTGTGCAAACCTCAAATGAAAAGGAGTTCTGTTTGTGCGTTTTGTCACATGCTAGATTTCACCCAGTGCAGGAAATGAAACTCAGAAGAAGCCATTGTTAACAGAACCAGAGAATGAACGCTCTGCACTTCTGGCGGCTATTAGAGGTCACAGTGGAACCTCAAAGTTGAGAAAGGTAAGGATAGGATATCAGTATCCCTTCAGCAGCTTGATCATAGTTTGCTCTCCATTATATCTGTGCCTGGAAATAGTGTAAATGAAGTTGTGGTCCAATGAGAAAGTGCTCAGGAAAAAAAATCAAACCAGTGTCATAAAATGGTTTGTATTACATCATTTGGTTAGGATCAAAAATTGGCCGGGCTTATGGCCGGGTTTATGACATGACTGAACAACTAAACAACAACATCAAAAGATCTTAAGAATTGGGAAGCTTCCTTTCTCCCTAAAGAAAAGAGGATTGGCGTTGATCATGCTAAACAGTATTGCCTGAGGTGCAGTGTGGTTGCCCCCCATGCAAGGATCTCTACAAAGTGACATAATATATCTCAACATGATACTGTTTAGCAGAATCCAGACTGATCCAGGTCAGGAGAATTCAACTGACTAGTTTCACCCTGAGTAGTGGTTCACATGTTGTAGAGAGGATAAACTGAGTTTGCTATGAAGTATAGCTTCAGTAGGTACTAGCAGTCAATCACTTTCTCCTGATATGTAGTATACTTATATGATAGATACTTTTTGAAAAGTGAATAAATAAAGCATGTGAAACAGCCTAGGGCTATTAATAGCAATGGCTCATTTGAAGGACACCTTTGTGTCAATGCTTGCTGCATCTCTGCTTCAGCAGTGACTGGTCAAAGCAAGAGCATGAGGCATAATTCCATGAAGTATATTCATGCATCCTTGTACGCTTTGGGGTAGCCCTGTTGATTCTGTCACAGCAAAACTGACAGCAAAACTCCTCGACTCTGGAATAGTCTCCCATCAGAGATCTGCCCGGCACCCTTGCTGGGTGTTTTTAAGAGCCAGCTTAAGACCTGGCTCTTTAGGCAGGCCTTGCCTCCTGTCAATACTTGATCTTTACTTTTCTATTTTAATTTTCATCTATACTTTTTCCATCTTGAATGATGTTAATATTACTGATTTAAATTGTTGTTTTTAATTGTTTTATGATATTCTTATTGTAAGTCGCCCAGAGTAGACGTGGTCTAAATGGGCGGGATATAACTTTAATAAACAAACAAACACCTTAAGGCAGAGGAAGGCTAAGTATGACTGACAATGCTGCCCAACCCGGGACCTTTTCTGCTCCCTGAGGCCACCTCAGAATCTCTCAAGCCACATTTTTAAATAAATGAAAAAGTGGGATGTTCTGTTCCTGGAGTCCTCTAGGTATTTTAATTTAAAAAAAAAACACCCTGCAGTTAACCACCTGGGCACTTCCTGTTTAGAGTTGTTCTTTCCTTTCCTTTTTTATTTTGTATAGGCCATGATGGTGCTGGAAGTGAAAATATGGATGCCAAGCAAGCTAAAATTGCCCAAATATGCTTGAATGGTTCTAATCTATCTCTGATTAACTTGTTATTCTTGCATGCCGTACTAACCTTGCTCATATCAGAGTTGTCCCAATATACAATATAGACAGTATAGTTCACATGATGGACTGTTAAGTTTACATGAACATTGGAATCAATTTGATGCTGATTTTGCAAGATTCCATGCTTTTCTTGTTCCTTTTTTGGAGTTGTCACTCACTGGTCCCTTCAACTCTGGCTCCTCATTCTAGTGACGATGAATTATTTAGGTCCCCTAATGCATCATATTAATTCCAGAACACAAGTGGTCACTTTCCATTTAATATAACAGTCCAATGGGAGCAATAGGGTTTTTTGTGCCAAAAGCAATTCCAGGATACTTGAGTTCCAATTAATAAAGGCTGGATTTCTGAGGTTGCTTCAAAGCCAAATCTTTGGTCCTAATAATCAGGTGTGGTTTTTTTGTTTTGTTTTTGTTTTGTTTTGTTTTATTTTTGAGTGATGTGAGAGAGCAGGAACAGATTTCGGTCTTAATGGACAAACAAAATCTGCTCGAAATTTTATTTCAGCAGAGCAAGCCAAAATTGTTCAAGAAAGCAGAGTCTAAAATATGCATCCAATATCAAATATTCATTCTTGTATTCTTCCTACTATTAAGAAACTCCTGTCTCCTCTCCCAATTTTCTCATGTAGGTCTCCTCTTCTGCTTCTGAAGAGCTGCAGAGGTTTCGAAGTGCAGAATCAGCCTTGCAAAACAGACAGGCCTCTGCAACGGACATGGGTTATAATCAACCACCACCTCCTCCACCACCACCTCCTCCACCCTCACCTCCTTCTCAGCTGACATCGAAAGCTCCCAAATTCTTTGCAAATAAAATAAGAGACAGCCCAGGGGATACAAGGCAGGCCCTAATGGAAGAGATCCGCTCAGGCACTGGGGCTGCACGTTTAAAAAAGGTAAACTGATTCTTTGAGGGAGAAATGCTATAAATGTAGGAAGGGGTGTGGGTTGTAGCCAACTACAGTGGACCCTTGACTTACAGACGGCTTGACTTACAGACTTTTTGAGTTACAGACTTCTCTGGCCGCAAAATTTAGGTTTGACTTACAGCCTGAGAATTGACTTACAGACCAGAAAAAAACAAAAATGGAACAAAAATGGCCTGTTACGGGATTAATCGGTTTTCAATGCACTGTAGGTCAATGGAGACTTGACCTACAGACTTTTTGACTTGAGAACTGCCTTCCAATATGGATTAAGTTCTCAAGTCAAGACCCCACTGTACAAGATGCAGATTCAGGAAGCAGAAGGTGGGCACAAGATATATATCACAGCAGATATAACCTTACATTAGAACTAGATTTAGGACTAGGTGTGGGGCATCAGTCTAAGTAAGTGTGATTTTTGTAAAAAAATCTGTCATAAACAGAAAATTCTCGGGAGAAAATGGGACTGAAACAAAAGAGTTCATTCATACTCTGGTTTCTCTTCAGATCATATAAATCTTTCACCTTTTACATTCATGCATTACATTGTACAGTAGTCTTACAGTACATTGATATTAGGCTTCATTTTCTCATATCAGTCAGAAGCAGTTCTTTAAAATTACATAGCATAAACTGATGTATATTAGATCCTGTATGTACTGTTTTCCGCCCTTTCTATGATAGGAGGATTGCTTTTTGTGGACCAGCTCTTAGGGCCAGTTCAGTTCTTACGACTTCTACTGCTGCATTGAAATTAGGAGGGCATCTTGAATATGCTTCACATATAGTGCACTACAAATACTACCTCCTCCACAATGAAATGTTTTGATGGGGAGGAAGTAACATCAGAATCTGCTCCCATTTTTATTTATACTGGAGTTATTTATACTGGAATCTCCAGAGTAGACTTGCTGATGGGTGTAAGGGTAGATTATACCTAACTGACAGAGTGCTGGCTTGGTGAGCATGAAGCCTAGATTTGATTGCAAGCCTCAGCAGTACAAGGACAATTTCTGCCAAAGACCTTAAAGAAGGTAGCTTTGAGATCTGACCTACAAAATGCTGATTCTATCAGTAGGTCTGATTCAGTGAGATTCTGAGTTCTAGCAAGCATAATATGTAAGACATAGTTTATGGTTTGTAGCAGGCAGCATATATAAGAAAATAATATAAAACTTTCAGTAACTTAGCTCAGAATAAAGCTAGTCAAACCTGTAGAAATAACTGATTTCTCTCTGAGATTAACAAAGTTCTTCCAGTAGGAGTTAAAATTTAGTATCTTAATATGACCTTTTATGTGTTTGCAAATGCAGATGGAATATGCCCATCTCAGGCCTGAACAGAAACTTGCAAAAAAATTAAAAGGGGGGAAAATAACTTTATTTGTTTTCCTTTTGGAAGAAAAACAAATTCACAAAACAAATATACAGCCTTCAGGAGATTTTGCAACAAAGTGCAAAGTACAGAAATGATTAGACATTAAAAAAGAAATCAGTAGTTTGGGGAACTTCACAGTTCATTATGGAAAATATTTTGTTCTAAGACTATTAGTAGTAGTTACGTTTCCTGCTCAGCATATTCTTCTTTTGTATATTTTATCTCAGCTGTAAGTAAAATATGGGTCAAAATCCTTTTGCGTAGCTTTGCAAATAGCATAACTAGAGGCAAATTGTCCCAAGTTAAGGAATCACTCTAGACTCTATCAGTTGCATATCAAGTCATACAACCTAGTATTAAACTGAAGGTCTACAGTGATTCCTAACATGGGATAATTTGCTTGTAAAAGTTGCACAATTTGTCCTATGGCAAATGGTGTAACTAGGTATGAGGACTGTGGTCCCCAGTAATGCTATCTTGATAGCTATAATCAAAAGGGTTTTAAAAATTCAGCAGAGGGAATTTGCCCTTAATATTTTATTCTTTCTGACATTTGATCTTCTTTGCCCATTAGATAATTTATGCATTTAAATATTTAAACTCTGTACTCTTAAGTGGTAGAAGAGTCCATTTTCAGCAACAGAAAAAGGGATGGAATATTGTTTAAAATAAGTTGGAGAGAAGGCATAAAAACTGTCCATAGATGGATGCTTTTTTATTAAGTATTTTTACTACACCTCTGGTCAACAGTCTAGTCAGGGCAAGGATAAATTTGATCAAAAAGTAGAGGTAACAGTATACGTACCAAGGTGAATAAGTATTAAAACCTTGTTTTAGATGGAGGTGTATGCAAATGTTTATAAAATATAAAACGGTGGGATTAGAAAAAAGCCAGAATGGAATGGAACCGGGTTGAATGGGGACTTTTTTACAAATAAAAGTTGAAGCCAAAAATAGTAGGATGCAATGGAAAACATCAAAACAATATTTTTGATCTCAAACCTAAAAAAATATTATTTATTCATTAAACCTGTATATTGCCCAAAACCTGCTGGAATGGAACACAATGGCCCAGAACAGCTGTAGGATAATAAAGCCAAATTCATGCCACATGTGTTATTAGATAAAAGAAAGACAGCAAGTCACAAATCATCCTCAGGAGCAACATTCCAGTACTTGTTCTGGGCAGAAAATTGATATTGTGAAAAACAACCCAGAACAGTGACTTCTGAGTAGGGCAGGCCAGCCAAATTCACCCATCCCATCCGACTATGGAATCTGATGCAACCAGCCACAAAACGCCCACAGGAACAATATGCCAGTACCTCTTCCAGGCAGAAAATATTGCAAAAATCAGCCCAGAATGACTTCTGAGTAGGACAGCTCAAGGAAAATCACCCATGGTAGAATTAAAACGAAACAAAGCATAAACAGTTTGAAGGCATAGAACAACAGTATTCCCTCTCAGTTTTCTCTTCTCCAGGCTAAGCCAAAGTGGTGGGCCTGGAAAGCCTGGCAAAAAGCAGACGGCCACAATCTCTTTTTCTGTAGATGGATCACAGTTCCTTTGGAAGATCAATGTGTTGATATATATTATTCCCGCCCAGTCATAGGTGACTGCTGAATTGGTGTCTGTCCCCAGCTCAGAAGCTGCGGTTCATGGGCCTTTTCAAAAATGTGAAGCTAAGACCCAGAAGAGGCCCTAGAATGTGATTCCTGACTGGTAACATCTGTCTCCTCTACTGCAATGAGATGGGTGAATGTTGGCATGCTGTCCCACTTGGAAATTGCTGGTCTGGGCTACAAGTTTGGTGTCTGGACTGTAATGATTACTGGAGTGTGCTTCCTGATGATGTCTTGTGCATTGTTACATCATTCCCCTCTTATCTGATGTGACATGTGAATATCACTGTTTTGTGCTATTTTGTGCAATATGAAGTTTCAGACTGGATCTGGGGTTGTTTTGTGGCGTTCTGCATAAATTTCTCATCAGGCAGAATGCATGATTTTCATAGGGCTGTCCTGCTCAAAAGTTCTGTTCTAGGCTCTCCTCCCATCTGCGTACAATCTGCCTAGAGTGGATGCAGGAATATTGAATACTGTACGTATTTTGTAGCTGGTTGCACCACATTGCAGTAGTCAGATGGGATGGGTGAATTTGGCCTGCCCTGCTTGGGAGTCACTGTTCCAGGCTGTTTTTCAGAACAGCAGTTTTCTGCAAGGAACAGGTACCAGAATGAAGGCACAGCCAGATTTTGGCAATAAGACGTTAATGGAAGAGTTGATTTTTTTTTTTTTTTAAGATTTGAAATCTAAAATATTGTTCTGATGTCTGCCAGTTGCAGCCCACTATTTTTGCACAAATTTTTATTAAGTTTCTATTCCGTCCTCTTCCGTTCTGGCTATTACCTAGTCCCTAAAAGTGCTGGTAAAAATAAATGTGATGGCAAGGCTGCCAAAGATGATTTGACTTTAAGACGAAGTACTGATTCTGTTTAGGATTTTGAGATTAAATACCAACGGTCATTTAATATTCTCTAATTGTTATTTCAGGTTCCTCTGCTTGTTTGAATAGCAGCTGCAAGCGCTCAATACCCATTTCTTATTTTTGTACGCTTTCTCATTGATTGGAATGGACACTCGTGGCAAAACAACTCCTAGAAATATATACCTTTTGCTTAGAGGCCAAAATAAGTAATATTTGTGAGCATTTCTCATTCTTAATTGATTCACAGATTGCTACATGGCTTCTGTGCCAAGGATTTGGGAGTTCTCTGCCTCCAAATAAATAAAACTGTGCCAATAAAATGATCCTAATTATGAGATTGAGAAGTTTATGAACACTTCATAGTCCTTCGGAAATACTTACAATTGTTTATGGGGAAAATCAAGCACTTTTGGCGTTTATCTGAAGTAGAGCATTCTTCTGTTTATCACCAGATAAAATAGGTAGCTCTTCTGAATTACTTGGTTGAATTGACTTTTTTTTTTAATGCAAAAGCAGTTAAAATGCTGATGTGCACGGGATATAGGTCTATGAAAATTAATGACTAGAAAAAAATATTATGGTAGATGATTACAGCTTTAAATTGTCCTTTGCTGAAGTCACTGTTTTTTATAGTCAGGCACGTTTAAGATTCTAACTGAGTACTCACTACAGATCCAGAGAGAGTGGGATGCATTTGACAATGTCAGCTAAGAGATACAAAGCACAGAGCACTTCTATCTGCAGATAAGTGATGCCTGAGATACATCATGCCCCCAATATTATATGCTTAGGGTGCAGTGCACCAGGATTGACTCCTGTACACAAGCTCCAGTGAAATGAATGGGAGGGCACTGCACAGTAATGCTTCTGTACAGCTCCCGTTCTTTTCAAGGGGGCTTAACACATGAGAGCGTCTTGTTGAATTGTTCTCTAGTTCAGAAGTGCAATTAAATGACTCTGTATATTGCTTCCCGGGGACTGTTGGTTGCAGTTTATTTCCAAAACTGCCGCTAGTGCTTCTGGATTCCCACTTTTTCCAGTGAGCTTACTTTCATTTAATATATTAGAACTAGACTTAAATTCTCATGTGACAAGAAGCCCAAAGTGTGTTCAGAGGGCATGGGCTTTTTAAAATCTAAAGCACTTCAATAGGTAGTGTATATATACAGCATGTTGAAAATATTTTGTTAAAAGAGGATTAGCATGAAGAATTAATGATAGTCTTTAGTTTTTTACATTTATTGTATGATATTGAAGAGCTCCTAACTGCATCTTTATACATTGGTTTTGTTTAATGATAATTATGGCACTGAACACAGTGACAGTTGATGCTTTAGAGCTAAGATTTTTTTTTCAAGGTACTCTGTGACAATGCTAACCTTTTAAAGTATGTTATTAGCCCTCTGGAGCCAGATGACTGTATATTGTACACTTCAAAATACTAATTTAATTCAGTGCCACAAATAAAACAAATGCAAAGATTCACATGTTTTCCTTGCTTCTATTTTATTCAAATGAAGCAGCAAGAGGTGGTGTTGCCTATGTATGTTTGTAGTTCATCCCACAAGCACACCTGATAAAAGGCTATCAAAGTTCTTGTAATGATGCAAAAACCTGTTTGAAACAGATCACAGAAGAATGACAAAGGTAGGTACTTGGTTTATTTTTGCGTCTTTGTCATACCAATGTGATTTCTATACTACTATATTCTCTCTCCAGTCAAGGGTTGAGGAGAGTTTTAACAGTACAGTTGTAAGCGTAGTTCACTGATAACAGTGCACAGAATTTGTTGCCCTTTCCCCCCAAAGTGCTGCCATGACTTATATCTGTAGGTAATATTAGGCACATGTGCAAAGGGGTGGGGGAGCGCTCACGCCAGTGCTGGCACACATGTGTGTGCACAAAGCTTCTGTGGGGAGGGGAATGTGTGCGGGGGGGGCAGGAGGTCTGTCTCCGCAGCCCAGTCCAACTCAGGCCACGGACCGTCACCAGGCTGCAGACCGGGGGTTGACAACCTCTGTCTTAGGCAATGTAATTGCAGCCTGAATTGCAGTCATTGTTCCTCTTGTCAGCCTCTACTACACATGCTTGCAGCCCCTACAAAACTGACTATCTGCAATTAAAGGGAAAGCAGGTAATGTAAAGGATATTTTTAACATAAGAAAGTGTGTGTGTGTGTGTGTGTTTGTGTGTGTGTGTGTACAATATAACATTTACTTCATTAATTTCATATCTGCTGTATTTGCTAGTTGCTTGCATCTGAACAAGGGGGGCATAAATCAGTTCTATTATTTAAAAGACTATAACTTGAGAACTATTTGATCAAATTTAATTTGATCAGCCTATTTGATCAAATGTGCTAAATTTGGCACAGATCAATACCAGGCTCTTTATTTCAACGGTGTTAAATTTCATCCTGATCTAAAATTCAGTTTGAAAAGTTATAATTTTTTCTTGAGCTGTCCCTGTTTTTTGAACTGCCTCATATAACGTTGTTTTGACTCATCACATAATGATTAGAATTGCATGAACAAAGTGCACCACATACAAGAATGTTATGACGGAACTGCTGATCTGCCTGTAACCTATGCCAGTCAATACTTTGGCCACAACCCCTTAAACCCACTGAACGTTTCAAACACTTTCCAATGAGGGCTTCAAATAGAGCACATAATCTGAGACATGGATTGCCATAATCATGCCACATAGTGATGTGCAGAGGAGAACATTTAGATGTAAAACCAAGCCGGTGGAATGCAATGCAGATTTTCCCCTTCCGTTTTTAAAATAGGACCTAATGGCAGGGTCTGGCAGCAGACAAGAATGAATACGACACTGACAGGGTCTGGCAGGATGCAACAGGAACAAATAGTGCATTGGTGTGGGGACCCCTGGCAGTGAATGGATTAGCATCCCCAGCTACCCAGTGCATTGACTACAAAATAAGTTCTGGGCTATAGTAATTACCATCTTCATTTTCGGATAGTGCCTCTGAGTGACACAATATGCCTGAGCTGAGTCATGGTAACTAGACTTCTTTCTTATTAAGCTGAAACGTTTCGCTACACATCTAAGTAGTTTCTTCAGTTTGAGGAGAGTTGGTAGGAGACCCCTGATATATCCTCCATCTTGGTTTCTCTTCCCCCTCATCTGAATAGGCTCATTAGAAGGACAAAGGACGGGGGTGGGTATTGAGTGAAAATCCCACCTTTACAGTCCTTCTCCAGCCATTGTCATGGGTTTTTAATGGTCATTAACAGTGGTCTTTCTGGTGCATGGGGTCGTAATCATTCTGGGGATGGATGAAAGGGCAGCATGATAAACAGGAGACAGATTATATCTCAGGCCTCCACCCCTGTTGAGTGGGGGGGGGTTCTATATGCACATGAATGGCCTCCCTGACCCCTCTCTCAAACTACCTATCTTCTTGGTCCAAAATGAGTACATCTTGGTCAACCAATGGGTGTCCTTTGTCTTTCAAATGAAGGAACACTGCTGATTGTGGTCCTGAGCCATTGCCCCTCCTGTGCTGGGCCATTCTCCTCTTTTGTGGCTGTTTGGTTTCTCCAATGTGCCGTGCTTTCCTTCTTCCCAACCCCCAGCTGGCTGTCCCACTCACAGGCCTCCGCACATCATCTGGGTCATCCTCTGTTGCTGGGTGCACAGTCCAGGAAAGAGCTTGGGCTTCCTTTCCCTACTTCCTCCGGCAGTGAACCACTCAGATGAGAGGTGGGACAGGGATTTCACCTGGGCAGTCGTTGAGTGCTCAGCTGTAGGAGGCAGCAGGGAAGGAAAGCCCAAACCTCCTCCCCAGACTGGGCAGCCAGTGATGGAGGATGACCTGGGTGGCGCACAGAGGCTTGTGAGTGGGGCAGCCATTTGGGAGGTGAGGTGGCAGAAGGTGTGGAACCTGTGGTGCCACACTGGCAATTTTCATCTCCCCAGGTCAACTTAAGTCACGCCTATCTGTAATTTTAAAAAATCATAGTATAAAGTACAACATAGCCAAAAAAAGGGGGAAGAAAGAGCCAAAGTTCATCATATGTTGTGTAACATAAAAGGAAAGCCATTTAAATGGCTGATAATAACCCGGGTTATTCATTTAGACAATAGTTTAGTTAGTGGGGGTCAAAATACATTTAAATTAAATAAAATTATACTATTTTACCAATCACTGTGCAGTGCAAGCTTATTGTTTGATGTTCAAGTTGGATGTTGAAACCAAAATATGCTGGGAAGATCCATGGACCTGTCAGGTATCCTGTCTCCCTTGAGGCTGGGTGAGGGATGTGACAGAAGGATTGCCATAGCTCATAAAATTGACTGATGCATATCCCTTCCTTCTCATCCATGTGGGAACAAACGACACAGACAAGAGAAACTATGAAGATATCACACCATAATTTGAAGGTCTGGAAAGGAAATTCATCCATCCTACCAGTACTCACAAGAGGAATAGAAAGGGAAAGGAGAATCTCTCTCTCTCTCTCTCTCTCTCCAAAATATTTTACCCTACCTTTCTCCTTAAAAGAACCCAAGGTAGATTATAAAAATTAAAAGACAATATTTAAAAGTTAAAACAGTATACAGTATAAATATTAAAAGAGAATTAAACAATTAAATTGGTCAATCAATACTAAAAACACATTTAAAAACAACAAAGTACAACAACCCATTTTTAAAAAACCCTCTCAGGCTGCCAATCATTAAGGAAAAGCCTGCCTGAAGAGGAGGGTCTTTGTTTACTTGCAGAAGGACAAGCAAAGATGGAGCCAGCTTAGCTTCCTGTGGGAGAGAATTCCTGGTAAAGGATTGGCTAAGAAGATGGTGCTGACATGAGGGATTTGGATTTTGGGACCATGTACTAAGCTTCCTGGAAAATGGACTGCTGGCAAGTGATGGGTTGCAGCTCACAAGGACTGGGAAGAATGTATTTGGCCACAGCATGAAGAACTTTATCAGTAGGACTTTAAATTGAAGTGGAAGGGGGAGGGAGACACAAGCACAGAGGCAAAGATAGACGAAGTCTTACAATAAGAGGAACAGCCCAGACTGTTCAAATGGGGGTCAATAATAACATAAACATTAATAGTAGTAATATTCATAAAAATATACAAGGACAAACAGGCCACAAATCACACCGTCTCTGGTGTCTATATATGAATGTCATTAGCATGGGAAACAAACAAGAAAGACTGAAAATCTTTGTTCAGGGGGGTAAATATGACTTGATAGTAATAACTGAAACTTGGTGAGATGATTCCCATGACTGGGATACAGCAACTGAAGGATGTAAATTGTTCAAAAAAGAAACAACAGAAAGAGAGGTGGAGTAGCACTATCTGACAAAAACACATAGAAATAGAGAATGATGAGCTTTGTTGTCCCATCAAGTCCATCTAGATTAAAACAATGCAACAAAAAATTAAAGGAAGTGGTAATTGGAGTCTACTACCAACTGCCCAATCAAGGAGAAGATTTGCATGAGACCTTTCAAAAACATACTACAAGAATTTCAAAGAAACATGATGTAGTAGCTTGAATTACTCTAATATCTGTTGAGAGGCAGCAGATATCAGGGTAATTCTGCCAAACACAGTCCTTCTAAGAAATGCCTGGCTTGTGTGTCTGATAATATTCTCTTACAAAAAGTAGAGGCGGAAACTAGAGGATTAGCTATCCTTTAGATGAGGAGTGACTTAGAGGATGAAGTTGTAGAAGGGGTAACCATGTTAATCTGTGCAAGCATTAGACAAAGACAAAACATGATGGCACCTTAAAGACTAACTTTTTTTAAAATGTGAGCTTTCGTGGACATGTCCATATCATCAGACTTAAGAGAAGGGGCTCTTAGAGGTTGTGGTGGCAGTCAGGGAAACTCTGGGGTAAAGTGAGCATATTCTACTTGAGTTCTTGGTTTCAAAGGAAACAAAAGCTTAATATAGTCTCATATGTACAATGGATTTTAGGAAAGCCAATTTTAATAATCTGAGAAGAACGATAGGTAGGGTCCCATGCCAAGAGAATTGGGAGTTTCTTAAAAAAGGACAAAAACACACACAAACAAAGCAAATGAGACATCTAGAAAGTGGAAAGTAGGCCGGGCCACAAAGGAAGAGTGCAGGCAGGTACCAAAGATTTGCAGGGATGGCATTAGGAAGGCAAAGGCTGAAAATGAGCTGAGGTTCACAAGAGATGATAAAAACAAGGAACAAGCACTCTTGGGGTATGTCTGTAGCAAAAGATAGAAAAAAGAAATATGGGCTCAGCTACCTGGCAGTGAAAAAATAATAAGAGATAACCAAGAAAAGGCAGAAAAATTTGGCTCGAACTTTAGGTTGGTTTCCTCTCAAAAGAGAGCCAATGATCATCCTGCCAAATGAGAAGTACAGATGGAGAGGACCGGGTTGCATTTTGAGACAAACAAACAAACAAACAAACAAACAAACAAACAAACAAACAAACATTTATTTATTTATTTATTTATTTATTTATTTATTTATTTATTTATTTATTTATTTATTTATTTATTTATTTATTTATTTGCAATGTTTTTAGCCGCACCATTACCAATGGTCAAGGAAGACATCATAACTTTGAACAAGTTCAGATCTTCAGGGCCAGCTAAACTGAATCCAAGAGTACTGAAGGAACTGGCTGAAGAACACTCCGAACCATGGTCTATTATTATTTTTTAAATCATGAAGGATGGATGAAAGTGTCAGAAGAGTGGAAGATGGCTAACGTTGAAGAATATCTTCAAAAAGGGCAAAAGGGAAGAATCTGGGAACTGCAGACCAGTCATCCTGATATCAATCTCAGGAAAAACTCTGGATTAAATTATAAAGCAGTCATTTTGCAAACACCTTAAAAATAATGCAGTGATAACTAGAAGCCAACATGGATTTATCAAGAACAAATCATGCCAGACTAATTTTGTCTCATATTTTTATTGGGTAACCACAGTGGTAGTTAGTGGGAATGCTGTAGACATAATATATTTTGACGTCAGCAAAGCTTTTGACAAAGTGCCTCAAGATATTCTGATTAGCAGGCTAACGAGGTGTAGTTTGGATAGGACAACTGTCAAATAGATACACAATTGGTTACAAAATCATGCTCGGAGAGTGCTTATCAATGGCTCCTTCTTAAATTGGGGTATCCCAAGACTCAGTCCTGGACCGAGTGCTATTCAATATTTTTTTATCAATGACTTTAAAAAGGAAGCGCAGGCAATGCTTATCAAATCTGTGATGATACAAAATTGGGTGGCATAGCTAATGCCCTGGAAAAAAAAAAGAAAATTCAAAATGATATTGAGTTTGAGTACTGGGCCAAGAGCAATGTTCTAAACCTAGTTAAAAAAAACAACTTCACAGTTACAGAATGGGAGATACTTGGTTCAGTAATACTACTAGTGAGAAGATTTTGAAATTGCTGTAGATCAGTATGATGAATCTTGCATGCAGAGTTAATCTGATCCATGCTTCTTTAAATAAGTGTTTGCCTATTCATGTAAGGTCATACTTATAAAATGATCTGTAGTTTTTCAACCCTTCCCAGATGAGATTTTTTAAAATACAAATTTCAGAGTAATTAACATTTCTTCCTTTTGTCCCCATATCAGTATGCTTAGTCATACTACACCATGAATAATATATACACCAAACTAAATATAAAAGTTGATCCTTTTATCTTTCAAAGATTCTCCCTTACAATGCTAAAAATTTTAAGGTCAAAGGTACATCTAAAGCCTAATTAAAAATGCATACAAAAATATTTAGTGTCTTCAGATAGTCCTAAGAATACTGCCAAAAACAGACCAAAAAAAATTGCATGGATAAATGTCTCTGACTCATTAATGAAGAGATAAGCAATTATTTTTTATAGTTCCACTTCCTTCCTTCCTTCCTTACTCCATCTATATCCTGCTTTTCTCCCAGCTAAGATAGAACATTTGTACACAGAAGCCAATTTTAATTAAATACAAAGAACTAATTTGGCTAGAGTTAGAAAACCCTTAGTCATACCCACTGCTCTTTCCCTGTTTCCCTGTTCTTTCTCCACCCACCTTTTTCTTTCTAACTAGTGCTAAGTCATAACCATTAATCTATTTTAGCAACAGAAATAATCTTCAGATACACCACCCAAACTCCCTTTGACACCCATGCCAAGTTTCAGGTGACCAACTTCCATGCTTTGGAGTTCTATTGAAGACAGATGCATGCCTGCGGGTGCATCTATTTTAGATCTATCTAAAATAGATTGAAACACGTATCTATTTTAAAAGTAAGTGTGTGTGTGTGTGTGTGTGTGTGTGTGTGTGTGTGTGTGTGTGTGTGTGTGTGTGTGCGTGCGCGTGCACACACACACACACACACACACACACACACACACACACACACTTTTAAAATAGATACATGTTTCAAGTAAGGATATAAATCTCCACTCTGTCCCCATCTCCAATGAGAATGAACATTTCAAAGGGTTCCTTCCTACTAGGTGAGATTACAAGAGTTTGGGCAAATGTGACACATTGTGTAACTTTTTTTGCAAAAAAATTCATGGATGTGGCATGTGTGTTTGTGTGCATGTGCGTGTGCACACAAAGGCATTGTGTCTTACACCAGAAAACTTGTATTTTGGACAGAACATAAGGATGTGCAAAACAAAAAATCCATGTCTTTTGTTTTGTTCACTAGTGTTGATAATGAAGGCCATTTTTTTTAATATTGTGGAGGATTGAAAAATCTTGCAGGGGTTGACCCTTTTTAAAAACAGGGTTCCAAGGATTTTTTTTAAAAAAAACCTATAAGTATTTATTACATCCTTTGTCCACATCCTTGCCTATGGAAGTGTTTGGCAGTTTTTAGGAGCTGGGTAGAGGAGATTTTTGTTACAGCTACCTGCAATTATTTGACTTACTGGGTAGTCTTATATACGAAATACACTGGGTGTGTGTGCTGAGGAATAGACACCCACTACAATGATGCAAGAGCCACCAAATCATGTATGTAGCCACCTCTGGAGTGGTGGGGAAGTACTCCATTTAGAAAATTCCAATGTTTCTCAGCCTTTTGGTTAATATTAAGTGTGTATAGAACACCCCAAAGTATGCAAAAATAATAAAATCATTGTGCACATAATGGGCAGTGGTAGCAATGACACTTGTAGGCCACGTACATGCACACAAGAGAGGGCCGTGAATACGGGCTGAAAAGGACACACATTCCAATGGCACCGCCCTATACAACAATCCACATGGCTAAATGCCACAGGATGCCACATGAATTACTGTGGCAGAAGGCACAGTTAGGGTACTTCAGTGACTTTTCTGTCATCTATCTTGACAAAGCCTCTTTATGCCACCTTTATGCCACTAAAACATCATTTTAGAACATGTGGAACTTATTTTATTTATGCCAGCAAGGAACTGTCAGATGACAGATGAACAGTCTACCAGATATATGGTAGTTGTTTTAAAAGATTCACTCTTGGGTTGCTGTTGCTTATTCTACCAAGTTTTTGATAAAGCTTTTCTCCTTTGAGTGGGCTACTGCATTTCCATATTTCATGCACTTGTGTGAAAGAGGAGGAGGAGAAGGAGGTGGCGGCGATATAACTCATGTAGTTCAGCAGAAGATAGGAAGATTTGGATTTCTGAATCTTGATTCTTCTTCAGGATCTAGTTTCATGAGGACAAATCAATCCAACCCAATCATAGCCCAATCCAAATTGTTAAATTGCACTTCAAATCAAATTGTTGGAGTGAGATGAGAGAAAGGGCTTGCACACCCAGACAAGACTATCAGTGACTACCAATCATGAAGGCCTACTGACTACCTCCATACTAGTTGCTGAGGAAAAACAGTGCAAAGGGTAGTAGTTAAAATAACTAGCATTAATCAAAATCACTTTTGACACGTGCACCGCTCCTGTGAGGTGGGACAAAGGGCCTTCTTCCTGAGTGGGTGGGGCTTTAGGGTGACGTAGGGGGTTGTTGAGGCCACTGTGGGCCTATAAGAGGGGTTCATAGATGCTGGGGTCCCCCGTGACCAGAGCGTGGCCTCAGGATTGGCCCCCGAAGTGACAAGTCACCCCGTGGCCCTGTGGGCCAATGGAGAGAGGTTTGAGGGGCTTGGCTAGAAAGGGGGTGCCATAGCGGTTGCTGAAATGCCACAGCGGTGGTTTTGGGGGCCTTCTGCACGTGCTTGGCTCTCTTTGCAGAGATCGGTGCAGCTTGGAGAAGATGGAGGACAAGGAAAACCAGCTCCCCAGGACAAGCCAAAAGGCGCAGGTGAAAGCCAAAAGGCGCTTTTTTGGGGTAAATGTATTGGTTTTCAAAGGACCTATATTTATAAAAGGCCTCTGTATCCCCACCCCCACGCTTAAGCAGGCTTCAGCAGTTCCCAAAAGCTTTTCCTGCTTAGAATATAACAGCCTCAGAAAAAGGCCTATTGTATCCATTAAAGATTATTGACACACATCCCTCAGTTGTTATTCAGAAATATTCTTAGAAGTCCTGCTTTTGGGGAAATTTATTGGTTTTCAAGAATATTCTTAGAAGGCCTGCTTTTGGGAAATTTGCCCCAAAAGTGGTCTGGCTCATGATGGTTTATTCCCACGGGACAGATCACACATAGGCACAGCAAGAATGTGTTTTATTAGATCCTTGCTTGACAGGGCCCTGTAGGATTTCTGCAGGGTCTTCACCAGACATCTACGGAAGGCTAGCATAGTTGCAAGGCAGCCCCAGTCAATTTTGCCATTTGCAAATTCATATTGCTTCGCTAACAGGAATGTAGAACAAGCTTCATCCATGGTACAAATCTTGAGCTGTCTTAAATGAGAGTTGATCTGACCTTCAAAGTGAGTTTGAATCAAAGAGTCTACATTTTTTAAAAGAGGGCTCATTTCTGGATTAGGCCATTCCTTTTCAGGTTGCTAACATTCAATCCCCAAACAAGTACACACAATAGAATAGGTCTGCCTCTCAATCTTATTCATAATCTTGCAGTATAAAGCTGGGAGGCAATGTGAGGCAGGTCCTAACATGCCGTTTTCTTTACCCTTGTAGGGGCACAGTGCAATGTGGGCGAGGTGTGTTCTCTTTCCCCAGAAGGCCTGGGTGACGAATTTAACTTTTCTGCCACAAGGTATAACCTTTTTGTTAGAGAGGTGCACATAAACTTATTGAGCCTTATTGTCGCTTAATGCAGACTATTGCCTACAATCACACTCAAGCCCATCCTCCTCCTCCTCCACACCCCACATCAGGGTGCAGGCCGGCTTTCTTGTGTTTTTTGGCTTCTGGTTTGGCTTTGCGGTAAATACGAATATGTCTTCTGAGGACCTGCATTTTCTTCTTAGATTTTCTGGGTCTTCAGGCAGCATCCCCTTGAGACTTGAAGGGGGTCCTAAGGGGCACAGGGGCTTGGAAAACCCACAGGCCCATAGTAGTAACCTTGGGGGTGCAAGCGCCTTTTGGCTTTCACCGGGGCCAAAACTACTAAAGGTCACCTGCCTCATGAATCACTCATTGGCTTGCAAGCATCAATTTGTGAAAACCAGGATGCAGAACTTGATAGGCCATTGGTCATATTGAGCTTCGCTCTTTTAATTTTATGACAAAAAAACCTGAAATGGGCAGTGGGCAAGTTGGCTGAGATGTTCTGGGAGATGTAGTTTAAAAATGTAACTTAACTGTGAGAAAAACAAGGTTAATGCAAAAGTCACAGGGCCGAGAGCCAAACAGGTGTATGGGAAGATGATGACCGTTGGTATCAAGCTTTTCTGTTCCACAGCCATTTGGGAGGTTATGAGAAGTGAGGAATGAATGTTAGCCTCTTTGCATAATCTCAAATTAAGCAACAGCAAATATCTAATTGACCAACTCTTGGTTTCTTAATAACATCTCAGCCTGAACTCATTTGTAGCTCTTGGGAGATTTCCAAACTCTCGCCCAGTGCTGTCTCTTCCTGACAGAATATCCCTATATACAAGCCTTCCTTAGGATACTTCCTCCCTTTGGTGTTCTTGGCAAATGCTCTGATCAGGCGCCTGATTCAATTTACATTCCCCTATCAAATGAACAAAAGGTCCTAACTTCATTGTTCCAAGATGGACATAGTTGACACCTGCTTGTATGGCCCAGATTTTGCTGTGTGAGTTTGTGTTGCTTGAGTGAATCTCAATAAATCAATGGAATCTCGCCTATTCTACAGGTCAAGGAGAAGCACCCTTCCCCTCCCATAAATGGAGATTGTGTTGCACTTTGAGGGTTGGCAGAACATGCTGAGAGGCCTCTTTATCACAGTTCATGATTTACTTTACCTATGGATTTTTTAATTTAGAATGCTTTTTTAATGTGATTAGTCATAGGAAAGTGAACACAAGCTTAATTTGCAAGTCTGTTTACTGCAACATACATCTTTGAGAAAAGGCTATTGTGGAAGGTAAAACCAAGCTAATTGTAGAAGACATGCATTCCCTAAAATGTCTAGTCTGACCCTGAATCAGCCAGTGAAACTGATTGGCAGCAGAGAGAAAAGGAAAATCATACACACCCCTATGCTGTTTTTCTTAATTTCTTAATACTGGGATGAGCATTGACTAAGAGATTTTCTAAAAGAAGGGTAGGCAATGTCAACAGAGGAGAATTTTTATTCATTTGGAGACTTATAGGCCAACCTGAAGGCTAGAAAAGCCCACTTGAGGCAGCTCATACAACGCAGGGAAACCAATTTTAAAATGTAAGGCATAGGTATAAACTATTAATACTAATGCAGCAGCATAAACTACAAAAAACCATAACCAGTAAAGAAAATGTTAAAAATCTTTCCCTCTTTCATTCATGCTACATAGTTACCTACTTAAAATTATTCTGTGTGGAAGCTGCTGTTTCTTTCAAATTAGATGAATTTTCTTGTAATATGAAGAGTTAATGGGAGAATTTGGTGAATGGCAAGGAAGAAAATGTGTGTGTTTTCCCTAATGGTGTGTGAATAAGGATCGTGGTCATACAACATATCCCAGCATGTACAGACATGCATACGTATTTGTGAGCTGATACCATTAGCTACAGCTGTAGTGTGTGAAGGTAAGAGGTACTGTATCCTTTCTCTCATTCTCCTGGGTTAGGGCATGCTGCAGGTTGATTATATTCTCTCCAGTTCCTCATCTCAGGCTTTGATCACAAGACTCCAGTTTTGGGATTCATTTTCTAGGTTTCAGGCTTCAGCCCTGAAATCTGAGACAACAGGATTCTGTTGACTTGGTAACTCTGATGGGGAGGGGGGTACAGTATATCCTTACATACTGCAGATCACCCAGAGATCTACCAGTAGTTCCAAACTTACACTTCTCATATTTGATTTTGGTTCCCCCACTTGTTTCCCACAATGGATTTTAACTTTCAATAAGCAAATTTCAGGGCAGAAAGTGCTTGTTGCCATTGCTATAAAAATAAGATCGAGAAAGGGCCTCTACCTGTGGGATGCTCTTCTCCCAGAAGTCTTCCTTGCTCCCAATGCCACTTTGGTCTTAGGCAATTTCCATATGAACATGCCCATTAGTGGCCTTCACAGACTTTACAAAAGCATTTGACTTGGTTAGCAGGGATGGCCTTTTTAAAATACTTCCCAAGATTGGATGTCCACCTCATCTCCTTAACATCATCAGATTCTTCAATGAGGGAATGAAAGGCACCTCAGCTTTTGACGGCTCAACATCAGATCCTTTGACATCCGAAGCGGAGTGAAACAGGGCTGTGTCCTCGCACCAACCCTTTTTGGGATCTTTTTTGCTGTCATGCTGAGGCATGCCTTTGGAACTGCAACAGAAGGTGCCTATCTCTGGACTAGATCAGACGGAAAGCTCTTTAATGTCTCCAGATTGAGCACAAAGACCAAAGTCCAACTGAAATGCATATGGGACTTCCTCTTCGCAGATGATGCAGCCATTGTTGCCCACTCTGCTGAAGACCTCCAACAACTCATGAATCATTTCAGCAAGGCCTGCCAAGACTTTGGACTAACAATCAGCCTGAAGAAAACACAAGTCATGGGCTAGGGCGTGGACTCACCTCCTTCTATTACCATCTCCACACAAGAATTGGAGGTTGGTCATGACTTTGTGTACCTTGGCTCAACCATCTCCGACACCGTGTCCTTGGATGTCGAGCTGGATAAATGCACTGGCAAAGCAGCTACCATGTTCTCTAGACTCACAAAGAGAGTATGGCTCAATAAGAAGCTGATGACAGCCTGTGTCCTGAGCACACTCCTGTACTGCAGTGAGTCCTGGACCCTTTGTGCACGTCAGGAGAGGAAGCTGAACACCTTCCATATGCATTGCCTCCGACACATTTTTGGCATCACCTGGCAGGACAAAGTTCCAAACAGAGTAGTCCTAGAACGAGCTGGAATATTCAGCATGTATACATTACTGAAACAGCGACGTCTACATTGGCTTGGGCACGTCGTGAGAATGGCTGATGGTCGGATCCCAAAGGATCTCCTGTATGGAGAATTAGTGCAGGGAAATCGCCCCAGAAGGAGACCACAGCTGCGATACAAGGATATCTGCAAACGGGATCTGAAGGCCTTAGGAATAGACCTCAACAGATGGGAAACCCTGACATCTGACCCTTCAGCTTGGAGGCAGGTATTGCATTACGGCCTCTCCCAATTTGAAGAGACCCTTGCCCAGCAGGCCGAGGCAAAGTGGAAGTCACAAAAGCAGCAAAACCAGGGAGCTGGACAGGGAACAGATTGGATTTGTCTTCAGTGTGGAAGAGATTGTCACTCTTGAATTGGCCTCTTCAGCCACACTAGATGCTGTTCCAAGTCCTCCATACAGAGCACGTCACCATAGTCTTTCGAGACTGAAGGATGCCTAACTAACTAATGCCCATCATCAGTTGGAATGCATGCCACCTCTTGTAAGTGTGGCTTGGAGGGATCTTTCTGGGCTGGGGTGAGTACCAATCTATCCAGCACTAACCAGTTCCTGCCTCTGAATTCAAAGGGAGACCCACCTCTCTGCTCAACTTCCCCTGTCCCTCTTTGTCAGAGCCAGTCTGTTGAAAGCTGTATAGTCTGTTGAGGCTGGTTGCTCAAAGCAGTCGTGTTTTTTAGCTTTCTGTGGCCTTGACTGCAAACTTCAATTAAGCCCAGGAGAAGCAGGTTCGTCTTCCCTCGTTTAGAGGAAGACAGTAGCCAGAATCCTCTTGTACATCTTTCCACCATGCAAGTAGGATGATGCCATAATCCTGTGACAGTGATATCTAATGTAAATTAATTGAACACTTCCTTCAGGTTCTGAGGCTCCCTGGGACTTCCTTTTGTTCTGGGGAAGCCAAAACTAGCTGCTGATTTCCTAATCTTGTTGCAAGCTGCCTTGAGTCCGTATGGGGCAGTGGGCATCTCCAACATTAGAGGTAAGGTCTCCCCAAGCCTGATCTATGAGTTGCTTCTCTTTGAGTGCCAGTCCTGGAATTTAATCTAAATTGAAGAGTTACAAACAACTCCTACTTCTGGGTTCCATTTTAATGCTGCTATTTATGGACCAGAGCTTGTAGGGAGAGTTACTCTATACTGGAGTCTTTCTCGTGCCCTGCTAAGGTTGTTCAGCATAGGCAATACAGAATGAGGAGGGGTTACAGCACAGTTCTCTGCATGTTTACTTCGAGATAGGTCTCCCACTTTATGGATTTAGGACTGGGTCTTTGGGTTGCAACTAGAGATGGCCACAAACTGCGGGTTTGGTGGTTTGCGCCAGTTCATCTTTTTGATGAACAGGTGTTTGGCACTTCCCAGCCCCACTTCCTCTGGCAGGTACCCACTCAGGTACCCACTCCAGTTCCCCTGTGTCACGACCTCCAGGCACTGCCTTTAAGTGGGTGCCTACTGGAGAAAATAGGACTGTAAACTGCTGAGCACCTGTTTGTTCAAGGGATGAACCCAGGGGTGGGATTCAAATAAATTAACAACAGGTTCTATGCCCTAACGACCATTTTAACTATACCAAAAGCCCCTCCAGATCACTTTCCATGCAAATGTCAGTCCAGACAGCCCAGGGACCGTTCAAAAGCACTCTTTGTTTCTAGAGGAAGTGTAAACCAGCCCGGGCGGCAGCAGCAATGGGGTGGGGGGTTGGGCGAATATAAAATAAAACACACAAACCACAAGGCTGCAACAACGTTTGCTTTATTCCCTTGCCCGTGCGCTGCCTCGGACAAAACCGATTCCGAGGGACCCTTGTGCAATGCTCCTGCGGGTCCAAAAGGGAAGCTGACCCTGATGCCGCCACCCAAAGGGGTTGCGTTGGAGCCAGAAAACCAACCCGTCCTCTGGCGTCGTGGAGGCTCTAGCACGCCGGCAGCGGAACTTCGCCCTTCCCTTCCCCTCTGCAACCTCCCCTCAATTGGGGTGCCCCCCGGTGCCTGCTGTCACTTTCACCCACAATAGGGAAAACCATAGCTTTGACTATTCGGACTTTTGTTGGCAAGGTGATGTCTCTGCTTTTTAAGATGCTGTCAAGGTTTGTCATCTCTTTCCTCCCAAGAAGCAGGGGTCTTTTAATTTTGTGGCTGCTGTCTCCATCTGCAGTGATTGTGGAGCCCAAAAAAGGAAAATCTGTCACTGCCTCCATATCTTCCCCTTCGATTTCCCAGGAGGTGATGGGACCAGTGGCCATGATCTTTGTTTTTTTGATGTTGAGTTTCAGACCATTTTTTGCACTCTCCTCTTTCACCCTCATTACAAGGTTCTTTAATTCCTCCTCACTTTCTGCCATCAGAGTGGCATCAACCTGCATATCGGAGGTTGTTGATATTTCTTCCGGCAATCTTAATTCCGGCTTGGGATTCCTCCAGTCCAGCCTTCCGCATGATGTATTCTGCATATAAATTAAATAAGCCGGGGGACAATATACAGCCTTGTCGTATTCCTTTCCCAATTTTGAACCAATCCATTGTTCCATATCCAGTTCTAACTGTTGCTTCCTGTCCCACATATAGGTTCCTCAGGAGATAAATAAGGTGGTCAGGCACTCCCATTTCTTTAAGGACTTGCCATAGTTTGTTGTGGTCCACACAGTCAAAGGCTTTTGCATAGTCAATGAAGCAGAAGTAGATATTTTTCTGGAACTCTCTGGCTTTCTCCATAATCCAGCGCATGTTAGAAATTTGGTCTCTAGTTCTTCTGCCCCTTTGGAATCCAGCTTGTACTTCTGGGAGTTCTTCGTCCACATACTGCTGAAGCCTACCTTGGAGGATTTTGAGCATAACCTTGCTAGCGTGTGAAATGAGTGCAATTGTACGGTAGTTGGAGCATTCTTTGGCACTGCCCTTCTTTGGGATTGGGATGTAGACTGATCTTTTCCACTCCTCTGGCCACTGTTGAGTTTTCCAAACTTGCTGGCATATTGAATGTGGCACCTTAACAGCATCATCTTTTGAGATTTTAAATAGTTCAACTGGAATGCCATCACCTCCACTGGCCTTGTTGTTAGCCAGGCTTTCTAAGGCCCACTTGACTTCACTCTCTAGGATGTCTGGCTCAAGGTCAGCAACCACATGATCTGGGTTGTCTGGGATATCCAAATCTTTCTGATGTAATTCCTCTGTGTATTCTTGCCACCTCTTCTTGATGTCTTCTGCTTCTGTTAGGTCTCTTCCATTTTTGTCTTTTATCATGTCCATCTTTGCAAAAAATGTTCCTCTAATATCTCCAGTTTTCTTGAACAGATCTCTGGTTTTTCCCTTTCTATAATATTCCTCTTTTTCTTTGCACTGTTCATTTAAGAAGGCCCTCTTGGTGTCTCCTTGCTATTCTTTGGAAGTCTGCATTCCATTTTCTGTAACTTCCCCTGTCTCCCTTGCATTTTGTTTCCCTTCTCTTCTCTGCTATTTGTAAGGCCTCGTTGGACAGCCACTTGGCTTTCTTGCATTTCCTTTTCTTTGGGATGGTTTTTGTTTCTGCCTCCAGTACAATGTTACAAGCCTCCATCCATAGTTCTTCCAGCACTCTGTCCACCAAATCGAGTTCCTTAAATCTGTTCTTCACTTCCACTGTGTATTCATAAGGGATTTGGTTTAGATTATACCCAAGTAGCCGAGTGGTTTTTCTTACTCTCTTCAGTTTAAGCTTGAATTTTGCTTTGAGAAGCTGATGATCAGAGCCACTGTCAGCTCCAGGTCTTGTTTTTGCTGACTGTATAGAGCTTCTCCATCTTTGGCTGCAGAGAATGTAATCAATCTGACTTCGATATTGGCCATCTGGTGATTTCATGTATAGAGTCACCTCTTGTGTTGTTGCAAAAGAGTATTTGTGATGACCAGCTTGTTCTCTTGACAAAACTCTATTAGCCTTTGTCCTGCTTCATTCTGAACTCAAAGGCCAAACTTCCCTGTTGTTCCTTTTATCTCTTGACTCCCTACTTTAGCATTCCAGTCCCCTAGAATGAGAAGAACGCCTTTCTTTGGTGTCAGTTCTAGAAGGTGATGTAAATCTTCATAAAATTGTTCAATTTCAGTCTTTTCAGCAATGGTGGTTGGTGCATAAACTTGGATTATTGTGATGTTGAAAGGTCTGCCTTGGATTCGTATTGACATCATTCTATCATTTTTGAGATTATATCCCAGTACAGCTTTTCCCACTCTTTTGTTGACTATGACGGCTACTCAATTCCTTCTACGGGATTCTTGCCCACAATAGTAGATATGATAATCATCTGAGTTGAATTCGCTCATTCCTGTCCATTTTAGTTCACTGAAGCCCAGGATGTTGATGTTTATTCTTGCCATCTCCTGTTTGACCACCTCCAGCTTCCCAAGGTTCATAGATCTTACATTCCAGGTTCCTATGCAGTATTTTCTTTGCAGCATCGGACTTTCCTTTCTCTTCCAGGCGTGTCCACAGCTGAGCGTTCTTTCAGCTTTGGCCCAACCACTTCATTAGCTCTGGAGCTACTTGTACTTGTAGCATATTGGACGCCTTTCGACCTGAGGGGCCCATCTTCCAGCATCATATCCTTTAGCCTTTTGTTTCTGATCATGGGGCATTCTTGGCAAAGATACTGGAGTGGCATTGCCAATTCCTACTCCAGGTGGATTGCGTTTAGTCGGAACTCTCCACTATGACCTGTCCATCTTGGGTGGCCCTGCACGGCATAGCCCATAGCTTCTCTGAGTTACTCAGGCCCCTTTGCCACAAACAAGGCAGCAATCCATGGTGTAGCCAGCCATAATGATTCAAACGGGGAAATAAATTGTTATCGCTAAATGTTCTCGGGCTGTTCACCACATGGCTGAGAATCAGTACAACAGAGATATGGAAAGTATTGGACGAATTAGAAAACATTTCCCTCATGTGACCAGGGCCCCAGTGGACTGGGGCTAATTTACTTGAATACAGTGATGAGAACAGTATAGTGGATGAGATGTAAATCATTCCAAATAAATGTTTTCTGGTTAAGTTGACAGCTGTTTCTGAGTCACCTTCAGGATGGAGTATTTTCACCTTCATTGGAGTATTTTGTTGGCATCCCAATCCTTTCAGATCCTTTCAGATGAGGCACACTCCTTCACAGACATAATTCCCGGGACAACTTTAACTCTACTCTTGATCCGAGTCTCTCCCCTCTTTATTATCAGGGAATTGGAGTCTAATGAGGTCATTTATTGCACTTTATAATCAACCAAAAAGTTATGCAACACTTTTGATTTTAACACATTAAAGCCAATTTTGATTATTATCCTTGGTCCTATTTTTTTTTGAGAATGTGTTGCCTGCATTCTTCCACTTAGTCTTTGATGGACTAGATAGATCATTGTGATATAAACTTTCTTTGTTTAGGCGTTCAAAGAGTAACAATGTTGTTGCCAACTTAATTTAAACTGATGTAATAAAGTTATAGGCATGAATGATGTATGGAACAAGTCAACACAAGTTTGAAGGATCTCAGGTACGCCTCATAATACTTGCAAGGAGGCTCACACATCTCTGTGTCCTCCTTCTTGCACCAAAAAATTCTGGACATTCACTCAAGGGGAGTGCAAAGGATTAGGATTATAGTTTTATTAGTTATAATTCCAAGAAACCTTTCATTGGCTTTGAAATTTTCTTATTATTAATTCAGGTAGCTGGTCAGACTTCACAATTTTTTTGTTAGCTCATATGGGAGACTTCGGTGACCAGGTTTAAAGTCCTTTATCCTCTGGCACTGTTTGTAAATTGAATTCCTTCCTTCCTTCCTTCCTTCCTTCCTGCCTTCCTGCCTTCCTGCCTTCCTGCCTTGAAAATGACCCGAGGTGGCTTAAAACATTAAAAAGCAATATTGAAAGCTGAAAGTAGTGATTTACATCATTTAATCACTTTAATCAACAGTTAAAGAGTTGTTATAATTATAATTATTATGGCTTTCTTCATCTTCAGAGGCATTATTCTACCTAAGTAATCACAAAGTCTGCACTTTGGGGTTTACTCTGCAATATTAAATAATAACTAATCGTAAAAGAGAGGCGCGGCTAAGTAGGGAGTGTGCGCGCGGATCCATATATGGACATACAGATTTGCAGAGCAAACGTAGATGGGTTGGTACCAGTTTTTTGTGATGGACCCTACCTGTCCATGTATCCATTTTGTGGTGGTGGAATTTTATAAAAATTCCAGATGTGCCGACAGAGTTTGGCTATTCCTGCAACAGAGAATAAATAATTAGAAGCACCCAGAAATAATAGACTGTAATGAAAAATATATTTAAACAGTTTATGGCACAGAAGCCAAGGATGGCGAGGGTCATATACTTTCTATTTGGGAAGGAGAGGTACAGTGTTATATTTACTATAAAACAAAATAAATAGCTAATTAGAATTGTGGGATATGGTGCAGCCAAATCTTTACACTCCAGTTTAAAACCCAGATGCAGCCATCCATCACTTGTAGATTGAATCTGGATTATAAAATAGAATGTTAAAATTTGGCTGCACCATATCCCACAATTCTAATAACCTTTTCATTTGTTTTATAGTGGGTATAACATTGTATCTCTCCTTCCCATATGACTTTGCCTCTGTGTCACAAACTATTTTAATACATTTTTGTATTATTCATTGTTCACACCTTATATTTTGGGGTATCTGCACATTAAGGTAGTCATAGAGAGGTGGAGTAGGATCTGTTCTTGATCATCCCAGGGTGCAGAACATGCAACAATAGGCTCAAATTACAGGAAGTCAGATTTTGGTTGAATATCAGGGGAAAAAAACTCCTAACTGTTAGAGCAGTATAACAATGGAAACAATTACCTTTGTTAGTGTGTGTGAGCACTTCAACGCTGGAGGCATTCAAGAGAAAATTGGACAACCATCTGTCAGATATGCTTTGATTTGGATTCCTACATTAAACAGGAAAGTTGGATTCAATGGCCTTATAGGCCCCTTCTAACTCAATTATTCCATGATTCTATGAAAACTGCAAATGATTAAGGTAGCAAATAGTGCTATGGACTTCTCCCACCCCCAATTTCATTCATGTCTGAACAAAGGCACATAATGTGTGCCTGGCCTCACTCTGTGCCCTATTGGAGATACTCCAACCCTGTCTTTCCTCACAAGTATGTCAGTATTTGTGTGTTACTCACTCTCTAGGAAAATCTCCATTTCCACAAATGGGAAAATGCAAACAGCTTGCACAGATGGTCACACAGGACAATCAAAATTGTTTCAGGTAGAATTATTTGCCCATCTCCAGCCCAGAAGATACACGCACACAAAGAGGCTCAAGAGGCAGCTATTATGAACTTTGACAGTAGCATCCCCTCACCAACTGGAAAAGAGGCATCAAAGACTGAGGGATTGAGGACAAATGTCTTAAAGAGTAATTCTAGCCTAATCACTCAAAGTTTGCAAAAGACCAGAGGCATTCATCCACGCATAAACATTATCTCAGTCCTCTAAGTCTAGGTAATATTGTAAAAAAGAAAAAAGAAAATTCAAGAATATAAAGTGAATATGCTGCAATGCAACTCTCACTTCACACTGCAGCTAAACAAAATGCCTCAGAAAGAGGACTCAAGGGGATATAAAGTCCAGTAACCCTCACCAGTGCCTTAGTGGGTGGAACATCCAGGACAGGTCTTTGGCCTCATAAGGGGTATGTATGAAGCTGTTAGTCCTTGATCTCTAGCACCAGGTAAGCATCTTCTTTATCTGATATTGATAGTTTGTCCTTAATTTTCTCCATCTTTAATAATGTAATGTATTTTTCATTGTAACACTTTTAATCCTAAAAATGTCAGATTTGATATTAAGGATGTGGAATTTCCACTCAATCTTGTGAGCATCCTGAACATTTTACTCTGTTTCTCCATTGCCAGAGAGACATTGGTTATTGTTTTGGTACTTGGCTGAACGTGGTATACCGCGCTAGCAGTAAGCTTTTGTTTTCAAATGTGAATACCATACATGTACACTTATCCAGAAGCTAAATTTTATTATGGCACACTATTGAGATTATTTTGTTATCTTGCATCTGTCTCTCCTTCATCTTTCCTAATTACTAACCACAAAATTGTGTTTTTACTCTTATTTTTTTGCTTATAAAACACTCCACAGGAATATTTCCCCAGAAGAACAAACAAGACTCCCCACACCCCAATCTTGTCTCCTCACCTCTTGATGGGGCCACCCATGGAGACAGGAGGATTCAGCTGACCTGCTTCTAACTAAGGGCCACCCACAGAGCAATTGTCCTGAAATAAGATGATAATACTGCCATATGTAGACATTTGTTGTAGTTTTTACAGTATTATTCCCAGTAGAAAGAACTTACTGATGAAGGACCACTAATGATTTCAAATGCATGCATAGGCACACATACAGACACACTTAAGCACTTTCTTTCAGAAACATTTTGGCTGGTGACCCTTGTTTCACACACTGGACCATTTAGGTTACAATGCAAAAATATTAAACATTAAACCATTAAAAATCAGAATAATCTACTGCCAAGTCAGTTCTTACATATGGTGATCTTTTCAAAGATTTCTAGGTATAGAGTACTGAGGAGTGGTTTATAGTCACTTCCTAGATGAGCTTCAGAAAAATTTGGGCTTGCTCACTCTTACTTTTGTTCCCCACTGGGACAGCAAAAATATTTTTTTCCATTTCTAAATCAGCTAGAGTTTCCTTACCAGTCTAGAACGCAGAAAGCTCTGGTTAGTTTAGACTTTATGTTTGATGCAATAATAAAGTAAAGGTTCGCCTCGACATTTAGTCCAGTCGTGTCCGACTCTAGGGCGTGGTGCTCATCCCCTTTTTCCAAGCCATAGAGCCAGCGTTTGTCAGAAGACAGTGTCTGTGGTCACATAGCTAACGTGACTAGACACAGAATGCCATTACCTTCCCACCGTGGTGGTACCTATTTATTTACTCACATTTTTATACGCTTTTGAACAGCTAGGTTGGCAGGAGCTGGGATAAGCGACGGGAGCTCACTCCGTCGTGTAGATTCGATCTTACAACATCTGACAATGCAGCACAGAGGCTTCTGCGGTTTAACCTGCAGCACCACACACATCCCCATTTGATGCAATAAGCAACTCTTAATCTAAGTAACGGGGGGGGGGAAATGCTTCCAAATTCCTTCCCATATCTAGGGAAGGAATCAACTGGAATATCTCAGTCAGGTCCAAGTGGTAAGTTTGAGGGCAGAAACATTATGCTCTGTTCATCAGGGTTTCTGATGAAGAACCAGTGGCTAACACAAACACACACTCAAATCTCTCCTTTAGAAACATATGTGTACTTTGGAAATTACTTTAGAATTTATTTCAGCCAGCAGGCATCTGGGGCAGGCATTTCAGCTGCTGAGTTAGTGCAAAGTCACAGAACATGACATTAGTTAAATGAGATTTCACACATTATTCAGAGGGATAAAACAATGTGTGAAATGACTTTGCTTTGCAGAAATACTGTCTCCAACAGATCCCTAACAACTCATCATCCCTCTGATATTTGCAGGATTAAGGAGCATGTGGCAAACTTTGGAAAGGCTTGGAAATGGAGACTGGGCTTTCTTTGATTTATGGGCATGCAATTATTATTATGTGAAGTTCAGCACTCAAGTAGAGTGCAAGGCTGTTTAGGCTCAGGACCAGTGAAGCAGCCAGCCAGTTTTTGTCACTTTTAAAAGCAAAAGCATAAGGAAAACAACCCCTTCATTGTACTTTGTTCTGGAAGTTGCCTTATTGCTCCATGGGCAGCTCCCCCTACAGAATTTAATGGGCAGTTAGTGAGACTACCTTTCTCATGGAGCTGTGAGGAAACTCCCAACGAGTAGTGCAACTGAGAGGGGTTCCCCCCCTTTTTTCTTTTAACTAACACATTTATCTCACAATATGTGTTCAGTTCATGCCTTATGGAAGGCAATTACTAGAGCAGAGATTCAGCTTCTGCTTTTGGTGTACCTTGATAGCAGATTTTCTAAGTTCCTCTGGAGCAGTGTCTCTGCTTCTGGGACTGCCAAGTCGAGGATCTCAGATATTAAGTCCTGCATTGTCCCTTCAATGAAGCCGTAAGAAAGAAGACTTTGGTCCGGATTATTGATAACTGCATGGGTTCAGAAGTGCAGTGCATTAACTGTCTGGTAGCATATGCCAGGTCAGTTATCAAACACCTTTTTTCACTTTCTTTTCTTTTAAAATCGGGAAGGCTAGTACTTTCCATTTTAAGACTTTATCATATTCTCTATATTCCGTGTGTTCGTTTTGTTTCTGTTACGGATAAGGTTCCTTACTGACTAAATTATACTTTGTCAACAGCAAAATGCCATATCTATACTATCAATATGTGTCTGTGTTCCCCCTTTAACATGTAATTGACTTGGACCATTCCACATCTTCCATGGCCAGTAGCAAATGGCAGTTCCCATTTAATATATCTTTGCATATCTTTTTGTTGCAACCAATTCTGACTTTTTGGTTTAAAAGGAACCCTATTCAGTCCTTATTTATATGAATGCAAAAGAACTGGTTTGCCACACTGCCTCCCTCGTCGATTTCTCCTTGTGAGCAGGGATGAATCCAAAGAGGAAAGGCTTCTTCTCAGGTACGGGCCCTCTACAGAAGCAAAACCCAGATTTTCCAGGATTCTTGCTCTCAGAAAGCTTGGCCTGTAGACATGAAATGTAAATAATGCTCATGTAAAGAAAGCAACTAAGAAGGAAGAAAAGGAAGAACATTTAGTCGCACCTTTCTGTTTGCTTTGACACTGTTCAATAAGGTAATGATTGAATAGGGCTTGTATTACACGTGGTTTTATAGAAATTGTTTTCCTTGTGTACTTTACAAGCTAAATACAATTTAGGCATGAAATTAATAGTGCTTGTTAATAGTGCTTGTTAATCACAATGTATGCCCTGTTGTTTTCAAGAAGTATTCTCTAGGTCAGTGGTGTCGAACTGTGGCCCTCCAGATGTTCTTGGCCTTCAACTCCCAGAAATCCTGGCCAGCAGAGGTGGTGGTGAAGGCTTCTGGGAGTTGAAGTCCAAGAACATCTGGAGGGCCACAGTTCGACACCACTGCTCTAGGTGATATTAATATTGGATCTAGCCCTTTATTCTTTTCTGTCTTAAAGATAAAATGCATTGCCTATTAGTCCACCAGGGCCCTTTTAGCCTGTTGTTCTCCTTCTCAATTTCTTTTATTATTGTTTTCAGTTTGATTTTTGTGAACTATCTGGAAATACTTTTACACTGATGAAACTATATTTAAAACTTTAGTGCATAAAATAGCTAAATAAATAAATCTTGCCCACCCAAAAGCTGGATAGGGGCACAACAACACAGATTTGCCACACTTCTGTAGATGCGTCCAGCATCACACATGTAAAGACATGATCAATTAGTTGTTGTGGGTTTTTCGGGGTCTTTGTTCTGAAGGTTGTTCTTCCTAATGTTTCGCCAGTCTCTGTGGCCGGCATCTTCAGAAGGCAGGAGTAGCACTCTGTGCTCTGGTGCAGTTTGTTTGGAGGTTGAGTATTTGCAGCTGTTGGATCAACTTTTGTCCTTTTCAGGAGATGAGTGATTATGGTGATCAGTGTGTTTTTGTTGTGGATGTATTATTGTGATAAGGAGGAGAGATTATCTGTCACTGTGATTGATGGGTGTCGTTAGCTGGTCTTTTGTGTGTAGTGATCACCGGACCTTGTGGCTGGGTAGACTGGCGAAACGTTAGGAAGAACAACCTTCAGAACATAGCCAAAGAGCCTGAAAAACCCACAACAACCATTAGATCCCAGCCATGAAAGCCTTTGCGAATTCATGATTAATTAATTAATATTTTAACTGATAAAGGTTTGATTTAATAGCATTCATAATAGATTTTTTACAAACTCTTTGATGTCTGATATCCAATTAAATAAAAATGAAACATTAAAAATGACTTCCTAAGAAATACAAAAGTATTTTAATTTTATTAATAATTGACTAGCAAAAGGAGATGATTAATCCATGATGATAATGATTGGAAAAAGGATTCAGAAGAGGAAATTAAGGTTTTGATTTGTTAAAAACATAAGAAAGTAAAATTACTTCCTAGCTTTTGTTTTCTCATATGTTAAATGGTAATGTTTTAATTAAAGAAGTAAAAAAAGAAGTGAAAACTGCTGATAAAAGTGTAGTTAGATTTTACTTTTCCCCACACCAGGAAAAGGTAAATACCTGTTTGTTGCTGAATACAATAAACATCTTTTACTGAATGTTCTTCATAATGTACATGCCATGATGAAAAAATTGAAGATGCATTAGTTTGGGGGAAGCCAAATATGGCATTAGGTTAATGTCACCAATTGGTACTGGCAAGGCAGAGCTAATAATATGGGATCGAACGATTTAAATATCAATTCTTTCAGTTTTACAGACTTTGAACTGTACAATAAAAATCAAGACGTGCTATAAGAAAACCTAGCTTGTTTCATCTTGTCTATTATTCATTTATTTTAAAATATTTTTATCCTGGCCCATCAAAAGGTCACAGGTCTTAGACCTTTTTTTCCTTTTGAAAAAGTTTTTCCCATGAAAATGGGAAAAGGTCATAGTTAGGAAAAGGATATTAAAATATAATATAGCACTATGTAATGGTTCCCCAAAGAGATAGCATACAGTTTTCCGAAAATAACCAAGAATGTAAATTTGAACCTGGGCAAGACCAGATTTCTCACAATAAATATTCAGAGTGTAGCAGGACATGGAGCAGACAGTGGCTTCCTCTTTCTGATCCCACTCCCTGCTTAATTTACCTTTGCCCTTTCTGTCGACAAATTGAATTGTCATGGAAGGAACAATATGCTTTTCCAAAAAGCATAAGACTGCCTTGAGTTTCTAAGTTTAGCTGTTATTTCCAGCCATTTCAGAGACCACAATTGCAAAACTCAGTTCTCTCGTTCAAATTATTTATGAAAGATGAATCTAACATGTGCCATCTTGGAGACTGGAAATGTTAGCTGATAGATTCTTCTGGACATATATCAGGAGTTTTTAAAATGTTTATTTTTATTTTGCTGTCTCAAATTTGCTACAATCTATGAAACACTCAAAAAGGGATGTGGTGGCGCTGCGGGCTAAACCGCAGAAGCCTGTGCTGCAGGGTCAGAAGACCAGCAGTCGTAAGATTGAATCCAAGCCACGGAGTGAGCTCCCGTCACTTTGTCCCAGCTCCTCGCCAACCTAGCAGTTCGAAAGCATGTAAATACGAATAGATAAATAGCTACCATCTCGGTGGGAAGGTAAAACGGCGTTCCCTAGTCACACTGGCCACGTGAGAAGGGAAACTGTCTTCGGACAAGCGCTGGCTCTACGGCTTGAAAAACAGGATGAGCCCCGCCCCCTAGAGTCAGACATGACTGGACTAAAAATGTCAAGGCGAACCTTTACCTTTTAACCCATGAAACACTCACAGCTCACAGTTACGACTAGTAGTATCAGCCTTTTGTGTTTTTGTTTTCTTTTGTGATTCACATGTTTTTTCTTTAAAAATGAGTTTTTAAAAACTAATTCCCTCAGTACAATTCTTTGTAATAATATTGGTTCCCATCATGAATTATTGTTGATACTTGAGAGAGAAGAAAAATTAGGCAATGAGTAAGCCTCTATTAAAGGTTGCATCAGCCAAAGCGATGTAATTTCTGGCTGAGAATCAATATTGGAATGTATATCTTTGTAAATAATCCATCTAATTTACAGCTAACTGCTCATTTATAACCAGGTATTCATCCAGAGCTATCTTGCCAACAGGAAATTGGATTGTGCAGATGGTGTGTTCTTAGCTTTTGCTTGACCCTAGTAAGCTACCATAAGTGCTTAATATTCCATTTTTCTGAGCTGTAGATGCCTATAGTCAAAATATGCAGGAAAATAAAATGTTATATTTGTTCTTGTAACTGTTGGAAATAATCAGGAACCAATATCAATATTTTCATAACCTACATATAAGTATGCAGAGTTGAAATCAAATGGATAGATAGTAATTTACAGAAATTAAAGATTCATATTAAGTATGATAAGAACTGGGCACTTGAGTTAACATGTAGAATGGGCAGAATGTTCAGATCAAAAAAGGGTAAGTATCTTGAATGCATTTGATACTACACCCACCCACCGCCGCTACTTCACACACCGCATCAAAGCCAGGTCCACCACATATCTTGTGGTAGTGTACCATATATGTGCTGGATGCCCTGGGGCAGAAAAATGGGAGGGTCTAGGCTAAGTGGCACATTGTACTCATCCCCTCCAAAGTCACACACACCCAATGGCATGACCATCCCCAAAACCTGAAGACTGGAGTTACTCTCCTTCCCATGATTCCAGTATCCTATCCACCTTGTTAAATTATGAATGTTTAAAAGCAGCACATTATTTGTTTATACTAGGACAACAAATGTTTAGAAACTACTTTACACAATGTATACCACAATGAAAATAAAAAGTGTTGGGAGAATAGCAATCTTGTGTGCACTAACAGTGGGTATGAGTGAGAGGAGGCTTTTTTTTACAGCCTAATAAGATTGTCTTTTGATTGGTAAAGTTATTTTCTCACCTCTGGCATTTCCCATATCACTCTCTCCACCTCTTTGGTTTTTCGCTTTCAGCATTTTGTTGATATCCTCTCTTTTTCCTCTAACATCACCCAAGCAGCAAGCATGCAGGGTCTTGGGCATGCTGGAGACTACATTGCTCCCCCCTTTTTTCCTGTTGGTAATTACAGATGGTAACTGTAGGTAAAGATACCTTTTCCCCACTTACATTTTAGGCATAATCTGTATTCCATTCCCAGGATCCCAGTTTTATGTATGGAATGCCATCAGGCAGTGTGTTCATCCTGCTAAAATATTATGTAATGGGATGGATTGCATTTTTCTCCCTCACAACTATTTTTGTATGTTCTCTCCTTGTCATTTAAGCTATCACAGTGAATGCAAGTATTTTAATGACACCCAGAATAAAATTTTAAATGAATGTGCCTGCCCTGTCCCCAGGGCCATCCTTTCAAATGTAATCTATAAATGACCAAATGTTTTGGAATGCTATGTACATGCAAAAAGTCCTGCAACAGAATATTTCTCTGCCAGAATGTTGGAAATCAAGCAGCAATGAACACATTTCCAAAGTACAAATGCTGAAGCAGGCAATACCTTTATTTAACCACTTTTAAAAAATGAAGTAAACAGCTAACTTTTGATGATGGTCCACCTTCATCAGCAAATGTCCCAAAGTTTCATGACATGGGTGTTGTTTATGCCAGGCAAAGTTCTCTTAAAGTGAACAACCATGCCATGAAACTTTGGGACAGAACCTGATGAAGATGGATTACTATTGAAAGTTACCTGCCTACTTAATTTTTTCAGTGGTCCAATAAAGATGTGGTCTGCTTCAGCATTTGTAATTTTTGGAAGGGACAACACAGCCTTTTACTGATTATTGCTGAAGTAGCATATATTGCAGAATTCAGGGGGTGCCCCTTTCATGGCAAGACAAATTAATGTTGCCAGAATGTTTTCCTACCTTGCAGTGATAACCTTGTAAAAACCTAAATTGCTAGCTGAATGTGGAAGGATTCTTTATTTTGATAGAGTTTATTTCTGAAAATCACATTTAAAATGAGAGGGAAGCAAGCCAGCACACTGAGTAAGCATTTATGGTTAAGAAAGCATTTATAGATCAATAGTTTTAGTAGCAATTTGTTTTAAAACTTAATTAGGGTTCACCCTAGATACCCTAGATGTATCTAGTCTCATCAATTAAATATCAATAGGAAATCCCTTTTTCTTAAGAAAGAGAATGATGGCACTGGAAATGCTGATCCTATTAATCTGGCCAACACACTAGTTTTCAACCCATTGAGTTCCATAACCCCATAATAACCTGTAACATGCCAGTCATGTTGAAATATTAAATTTTAATTGATGCACATAGCAGTGTAAATAACAATATATGAGTCATGAAGCAGGCAATTTTAATTACCATGTAATAAATATGATTCCTTTATTACTGCTACAAAATTAAAATCATATATTTTAAAAGCCCCTTGTGTTAACTCTAAAGCTAATACTTACTTGCCTTTTTAAAAAAAAATAGGTCATTCAAAATAATACTATAAACGTCTGTCTAATGTCCCTTTGCTTAAATGTGGCGACAAAGTGAAACCCCATGATTGTCCTCTCTGCTCCAGGAGGCTCCCCCCCTGCAAACATTGTGACACTGTTTGCGCCAGTGGTTGTACAAGGGGACCCCGTCAGGAATGGGTAGGTTTAAGTGGTTCCCCTTCCACTCTGTGTTTAAGCACAGGATACCAGCCTGTATTTTTTTTTCCTTTCCATATTGGTACCCCAAAATAAGAAAACCAACACCTGCACTTGCATAGATGAATACTATGCAGTACTTGAACATATAGTGAGGTCTGCAAGTGATCTATTCTTGTTACAACAGTTCTTAGTTTTCAAACTTTAATTCTTTTTCATGGCTAAAATCCTGTTGCTTATTAAGTCACAACTAGAGTAGCTCCACTGAATCAGTGGAATGTACAGAGGAGTTAACTCACCAAATCCCTACTGATTCAATGGGCTTACTCTAGTTGTAGTTTACTACACTAAGCAACAGGATTTTAGCCATTATATATACAGTACCAGTATTACACTGTGATTTTATCACTGCTTTCAGTTGTTTTCACCATTCAGATTTGTGTTCATTCCAAGTTTATTTCTGCAGTAGTACCACATCCAGCTGTTCATTGCCTTCTGGCAACTTTTCTCTGTTTTTTTTATTATTATTCATACATGCAAACAAACAAACATATAAAACACCAAAGTAAGACACAACAAAAATAGCAAAAGGCAGCAAAAACAAGACATCCATACCACATATATAGATCAGAGATTTCGCCGTCGTCAAGGTCATCTAATATCATCAACGGGTTCTTATAAGTACTGATTTGCCACAATCATTTCTTCCTCTAAGTTCCTGTCTCTTTCTGGACCCAATTGTACATCATCTTTCAGCTTTCCTCTCAGTTTATCTTGTATTGCCTCTGAAAGCATATCTAGTTCTGCAATATCCAGTAGCTTCTTTAGTAGCTCCTACATCATTGGTATTTTTTTGGGCCCAGAGTAACCTAGCTGTTGTGTTATATATTTTATTTTTATTACTGTATTTTATTACTATATTTTATTACTATATTTTATTTTTTTTATCAATGATCTCTGCCATTATATTCAATAAAAACATTTCAGGTTTAAAGCTTAATTTTTGCTGGATAATTTCTTGTGACATTTCCCAAACCTGTAACCTTTTATTTATTTATTTATTTATTTATTTATTTATTTATTTATTTTTGCTTTTTCACATGACCATACATGATGATAAGTTCCTGGAATTTTTTTTTTACATTTCCAACAAGCATTACTGATCCCTTCTGACATTTTTGCCAATCTTACTGGAGTAAGATGCCATCTATAAAAACATTGTAAGGATATTTTCTCTAAGGTTAACTGGTTTAATCAACTTATAATTATCTTTCCACATTTTTGTCCAGTCATCTATATCAATGTTGTAAACAAAGTTTTGTGCCCATTTGACCATCACCTCCTTCACCCTCTCATCTTCCAGGTCATACTCTATTAGATATGTATACATTTTTTATTTTCTCTTTTGTATAGATCCATAGTTCATCAACCTAAACTTTCCCCTCAAAAAAGCCCATCTTTTTATCCTTTTTATATCTTGATTCTAGTTTCAACATTAACCACCAGTCTGTTGATAGACCCAGTCCCTCTAAATCTTGTTTATTTTTCAGAATTTGATCTTTAGTTAACAAGTCTTTATATGTGAGTAGGGCTCCCTCCTGGCTTAACAGTGTTAATGTAAAAGCCTCTATTGGGGCTACTCATATTTGAATTTTCTTATAGGTTTGCACTTGACATTTTTGCCATATTAAATATAGGGCTTTCCTCACAATATGTTCTGAGTAACTTCTGTGTTTTTAACCCACTTTGTTAGTCATCTTTCTGCCTATCTAAGGAATTAGACTCCAATTCAGTGAGATAAGAAAATGTCTCCCTTTTTCATAAGCATTTACATAGGCACATCAGGCACAACTCTGTTAGGGAATATGGGCTCTTTGAACTGCTTACTCAGATGTATCCTCATCATCGCCATCATTTATTGCTACAACCATTGATCAACCATTTGAAAGTATGTACCTGGCTTAGTGAAATGGGTCTTACACCTCAGTAAATGTGCATAGGAGATAGGGATATTTTTATTGGTTAGGAAGCAGAGGCTGGTGAAGGTACTTTCCTGGGCTGCACATTTCACTATTATTTTGGCTGAGGGCTTCTGGATTGTGCAGTCCAAAAGTAAATTTTTTCATGACCAGCTGTGAACCATTGGAAAATATATGAAAATGCTTGCTGCCTCCCTCAAGTGGCCAGTTCTGTTAACTGCACATTGCAAATACTGTATTGCAAAATCCACATTACAAAGTTTCCCTTACTGCTTTCTTCCCAGATGCTTTGAACGACAACTCTTATACATGCACTCCAGTTGGCAATCTGTAGCCCAACTGAACAGCAGTAGTCCGTAAGTATACTCAAACAGTTAAACAGATTGAAGAAAGAGATGGTGGGTTGTGAGGTCAAAACTTCTCACACACACCCATCCCAAGGTTCATGTGTATCCTAAGGCATTTTACTGTGCTTTGTCTGAATAATAAGTGTTGTTCCTGGCATTTAAGAAGAAAATGAAACACTGTATGTTGCATATCCAATATCAGTTTTAAGGGGATCAGAGCTGAGACTTTCATGGGAGTGGAAAAGTTACCTTGGAGGGCTCTTAAGAGCAAAATAAAAATCCATGGGTGACAGTAATATCAGGAACAGACTTCACACTGGTAGAGGCTGAGGTCCCAGGACAGTGGCTTGGGTGGAAATAAAGGAGATTGTATAACTTGTCGGTGCATGGCACCCTCTTAACATGTGCCTCCACATGTTGCACCCAGCATGGGGTCAAAGTAAAATTGCCCATTGCTGGCCCCTCTCCATCCTCACATTGAGCAGAACATGTAGAAAAGTGTACTTAGACTGGTGGAGCCAGTGAAATGTAGTCACGTCTCCTCTGCACATTCATTATACCTGTGGAGGCAGACCCTTGGCCTGAACATTCTGCAGCAGAGCGCCTCCAGATTGTATCCTGGGGACATGTAAAGACTCAGGACATTATCTTCATGCTTTGTGTTGGGGCTTTCCAGAGGCACCTGGCAAGTTTTCTCTCTCTGTATAACCTTCTACAGTCTCTAATTTAAGTTTCCAGCTCTGGGGCAAAAAAAAAAAACCAAACAAAAATAAAAACAAAACCTCTCTCTTTTGGTGGTGAACCTGTCATACACATTCATACTTCTCTGTCAGTAATAATATCAATATGATGGGAAACCTAGTAGCTGCACACCACATTGGGGAGAAGTTTATGGGCTTCTAAAAATAGACTACTTTTGATATAGCTCCCTTCGGAAGAAGGAGAGGTGGAGAATTCTCCTCAAATGAATAAACATATGTAAAGATAACTGGAATGGAGAAAAACCCCTTTAAAAAGAGTTGTTAGGTAGCAGTTCAAGAAACTGTCCATCTTTCAAGAGGAAAGCTTCTTCTGATCCCTTTGCCACCTTCCTCTTGTCTACTAAAGCCACCTCAGTTTTGGTAGCTCTAATCTTTAGGTGCTGAGTAGAGATAGGGATGAACTGCCAAAACGGCAGTTCATTCTGGTTCGTGGTCCATCAAAGTTAACAAATCACAAACCACGAATTTCCTCCCTGTGAACCAACGAACCCCAAATCAGTTTGTCAGGTTTTTTTTTTTTAGATAGCCCAAGCTGTCTTTAAAAAAACTGAATTCCTCACCCCCCACCACCTGCCTCCTCTGAAATTTATGACTATGGACGAATATTAAACAAATCAGCATTTTTTAACAAATACCACAATTCATTTTTAAAATTCATCCTCATGTCTACTGCTGACTGCAGAATCAACAGGCCTCCTTCAGTCTTGATAATGCTTGTGTGAAATCTTGCATACCCTTGATATGAGGAGGGAAGAGCTAGTTTGTCCGTCCTGTCCTTTCAAGCTGGAAGAGGGTACTGGGAGGACTTTCAGATATTAAATGACCTCATAATTAAGGAGCAAGAGAGAAAGGCAGATCTGGTTAAGAAATGGCAGCTTTACAAAATGAATAAAACAGACAATCAATTTCACTCCTGCTAATGGAAAACAGAAAGTATACAAGACAACAAAACTGAGGCTTTTAAGTAAATTAGGTAATGTAGGCCTGAACCTCATTTCAAATGCGTGACACGGCTCTCTGCCATGAAGGGTCTGACGATTTATGATAGTATAGAACCTGCTGGGGGCCTGAGTTTCTATTCCCTTTCTCTGATCACATTAAAACCAAAGTACAAAAATAAACATTAGACAAAGGTAGCCCTGGGTTGCAGACCTCTTGAGGACAGAGGAATATTGTAGCTCTAAATTGTTTAACTCCAGCTGTTTTGACTTCACCTCTCTGTTCCACTCAGGCCCCTTTTATAAGGACATTTACTGATGTAGTTGCTGCTGCTTCCTCAATTACTTCCATGTTCATCCAGCTACACAGAAAAATATCTACCCTCATGAGTGATTTGGCTTCCTGGCCAACCTTTTAGCTATATAATCATTGTCAAAATCCTATATAGTCAATTTCTTAGTGTGATATGTATATACGCAGGACTTGTGTATCACTCTAGCAGAAACATGGGGGCAACCATTGTGGTAATGGCTACAACGCTAGTAAAGGTACATGTGAATAATAAAAAGCTGCAACTTAATTCAGAGGATAACAAAGGGTAGATTGGAACCTACTGATAGGTCTATAGGCTATTAGCAGAAGAGTGGCATGGATAACTGTTTTATGATTGTTTAACACACACACCCATCCCATATACTGGTAAAATGAATAGATCCACTTTGATAAATGAGACTAGTGTGTTGTGTGGTAGGACTGTGAGTTCCATTCAGTTCTAATAAGCAAAACAATATTTGTGGTTCAAAATTCTTCGACTGTATTATTTTGTGTAAGTACAGTGAACAGGATTCTACAAGCAAAATCAAAAGATGTGGGGAGCAAACAAAACATAACTATGAACTGAACCTCAGATCAGCACTAAATCTGACACGGAAGTAGCAGAAAGTTTGCTCTTGCTATGTGCCAAATTTGGGGAAGATTGGGCAAAGGACATTTGAGTTGTGAATTTTTTAAAAAACAGCAACACTGTTTTGCCCCCCTGCAGAATCAAGTGACCATTTTGTCAGCTAAGAGAAAAGAGAAGAAAAACACACATAAGACAAAATTTGCATACCCGGAGGGAGAAGAGCCTCCATTTTAACCTCCTTTTCTTCATCCATATGAATCAGGGCAATCCTGCTTTTTAACCCCTAAAACCTCTGAAATCACTGTCTTTTAAAATACTTTCTGACAATTCTGAAGAAACTATTTGCATAGCATTCTGGCCAATCAGAATGTGTCTCCAGTCAGCCCACAGAGCAGATGTCTGTCACTCATAATCCTTTCATGGCCTTGAGTGTAAAAGAAAGCATTTAACTCCTTTCTGGCCAGACATTCTTAGCCCTGTCTGTAAAAGCATTTTTAAAACTATTCTAAAAAATAGATAAATGAGTGAGATGCTGTATAATATTAAGCTTGAAATTGCTGTTTTCTCCCTTTGTGCCTTTGAATGCTCTCAAAGCAGGTTTTACCCAGTTTACCCGTGAACATGTTTACCCAGTTTACTTCTAGGTTTATGGATCCACATGATTTAATATGATTTTTAAATGTTATCTTCCCTTAACTAATGACAGATCATAGATCCTATTTGTATCCGCAGACCACACCACAAAGATCATTGGTTCCCAAGTGCATGGCTTTGCAGTGGCACATGCATCTAAAGCACTGATCTTCAAAGATCCACATGATTTTTTATACAGAATCACCCTCAAACCACTCTCCAAAAATAGGCCCCATCTGTGCTCACAGACAACACTACAGAAATCATGGGTCCCCGAGGGCATGGCTTTGCAGTGGTGCAAAAACATAGCTCTGATGCATGGATTCCCATAAATCCATGTGATTTTGATGTAGGATCATCCCCAAACCACTCTTCAGACATAGATCTCCTTTGTGCCATAGACTGCAACACAGAGATCATGGGTCTCTGAGAACATGGCTTTGCAGAGGTGCAAAAAGATCAGTCCGAGGGATGGAAAGTAGTAATAGCAAGAGCAATATTTTTTTTCTTTTTTCTTTCATTTTTTTCATGATTAACATAACAATATAAACTTAAATTACACTAAAAAGAGTTTAAAATGAACAAAACAGAACTAGGAGAACAAAACAAAACAAACAGACGGACAAAAGGTCAATACAATACAAAACAGCATGGTAGTATATGCATTTTTTGTTCTTGTTTAGTCGTTTAGTCGTGTCTGACTCTTCGTGACCCCATGGACCACAGCACTCCAGGCCCGCCTGTCTTCCACTGCCTCCTGGAGTTCGGTGAAATTCATGTTACTATATGCATTTATACTACCATAAAAGGAGCATATGGAGGCAGTGACAGAGTTTACCTTGGGCTCCATGATCACTGCAGATGGTGACAGCAGCCACGAAATTAAAAGATGCCTGCTTCTTAGGAGGAAAGCATCTTAAAAAGTAGAGACATCACCTTGCCGACAAAGGTCCGCCTAGTCAAAGCTATTTTTTTTCTGGTAGTGATGTATGGGAGTGAGAGCTGGACCGTAAAGAAGGCTGATCGCTGAAGAATTGATGCTTTTGAATTGTGGTGCTGGAGGAAACTCTTGAGAGTCCCCTGGACTGCAAGGAGAACAAATCTATCCATTCTAGAGGAAATCAACCCTGAGTGCTCACTGGAAGGACAGATCCTGAAGCTGAGGCTCCAATACTTTGGCCATCTCACGAGAAGAGAAGACTCCCTGGAAAGACCCTGATGTTGGGAAAGTGTGAAGGCAAGAGGAGAAGGGGACGACAGAGGATGAGATGGCTGGACAGTGTAACTGAAGCTACCAACATGAATTTGACCCAACTCTGGAAAGCAGTGGAAGACAGGAGGGCCTAGCGTGCTCTGGTCCATGGGGTCACAAAGAGTCAGACACGACTAAACGACTAAACAACAAAAGTATTTGAATTTACAATGAGTCAATGAAGGGCTTCCATATATCTACATAGCTATCCTCATGGAGTTGCTTTCTATATGATATTCGTTCAAAAGAGGTTAATTGTCGCAGATCTTCTGACCATTGTGTGAAGGGAGGAGGATGATAATCTTTCTAAGCTTTTAATATAAGTCTTTTTGCCACCCTTTGACCCTTTGTTAGACCCCATACAACGGGAATATAATTTAAAAGAATATGAATATCATGAAATATTAGGGATTTCCCCAAAACTACATTAATACGAGTAAGAACTTCTACCCAAAATAGGTGTATTACCGGACATGCCCAAAACATATGTATTAAGGATGCGTTTTTACTATTGCATCTCCAATATCAATCTGAATGTATTAATTTCTTCCTAAATAGCTGTTGTGGGTTCCAATATATTCTAAATTTTATTTTTTGTTGGATTAATCTCAGTTAGCAATAATAAGAGCAATAACACTAACAACCTTAGGATCTAGATAATCATAATAACCATCTTAGAACTGCAGAGCTGGGACCCTATGGATCATCAAGTCCAGCCCCTGTCAAGGAGGCGCAGTGGGGAATCTGGCTAATCAAAAAGCAAATGGACATATTTTGGAAAATATGCACAGAACATTTCTGTAGAGGCTTTGGTCTAACACAGCTTTTCTTCCTCAGCTCAAAGAAAGGGATATGGATTTGGAACATAGCTTTCCAATCTGCATTTGGTGAAGTCAGCATGACCACATTAATTTAACCTAGAGGTTAAAGAGTATGCATCAAAGATGGGCATGAACTTTGGTTTGGAGGTTTGTGCCACTTCATTGGCATGGCACCACAGGTGCCATGCATTCCCTCCCCCCTTGACTCGTTCCGTCACTCACCAGCCAGTGCATGCTGCTTTTATCCTGCTCTTCACACGATTGTCCAGTTGCAGCAGGAGCATGGACTTCCCTTCTCCGGTTCTTCCAGCAGCTGCCCACTTAAAAGCAATGCTGCAGGAATACCCTCCTCGCCTCCTCATCTGAATGGGTAGCTGCTGGAGGAGGCAGAGAAGGGAAGTCCGTGTTCCTGATGTGACTGGATGATTATATGAATAGGAGGAGAAAAGCAGTGCATGCCAGCTCATGAGTGAAGAAGCTGGCAGGGGTTCAGCAAGTGAACATGTGGCACTGAAATAGCACAAAGCTCTAAACTAAGGTCTGTGCCCATCTCTAGTGTGTATGTTTCTCCACTTGTAGCACTGTACCTATTCATACCTTTGCTTCACCATTTCATTAAGTACAAACAGCCCTTAAAAATATTTTGGCACAAGGGGCCTATAGTCACATCCAAGCACTTCTCGCTTCTGTCTTCTCCCAGTAACCATAGTACAGATTATGTGCTCATCTTCTGGAATCCTCTCCCACTGTATGAGGGAAAAGTCCGATTGAAATTGTATGTATATTTAAACTCCAATTTTAAAAAAGCAAGGAAATTGAATTCTTTAAAAAAAACTTGTGTTTAAGAATGTGGGATGTTATGCTTGCGGACCAATGACTCAAAAAGCCAGGAAATGGCCTAAGATCCTAATAAAAAACAACATTGATCTTGCAACCCTGAAGTCTGACACAGTCTTGATTATCCAGACCAGCTATCACTGAATTGCCAGCTGGAGAATAAGTCTCTTGTAGGCAAAAATGCTCACAAAGGTGTTGTTGTTTAGTCGTTTAGTTGTGTCTGACTCTTCGTGACCCCATGGACCAGAGCACGCCAGGCCCTCCTATCTTCCACTGCCTCCCGGAGGTCTGTCAGTTTCATGTTGGTTGCTTCGCAGACACTGTCCAGCCATCTCATTCTCGGTTGTCCCCTTCTCCTCTTGCCGTCACACCTTCCTAACATCAAGGTTTTTTCCAAGGACTCTTTTCTTCTCATGAGATGGCCAAAGTACTGGAGCCTCAGCTTCAGGATCTGTCCTTCCAGTGAACACTCAGGGTTGATTTCCTTCAAAATGGATAGGTTTGTTCTCCTTGCAGTCCAGGGGACTCTCAAGAGTCTCCTCCAGCACCACAATTCAAAAGCATCAATTCTTCGGCGATCAGCCTTCTTTACGGTCCGGCTCTCACTCCCATACATCACTACTAGAAAAACCATAGCTTTGAGTATTCGGACTTTTGTTGGCAAGGTGATGTCTCTGCTTTTTAAGATGCTGTCAAGGTTTGTCATCGCTTTCCTCCCCAGAAGCAGGCGTCTTTTAATTTCGTGGCTGCTGTCTCCATATGCAGTGATCATGGAGCCCAAGAAAGTAAAATCTGTCACTGCCTCCATATCTTCCCCTTCTATTTGCCAGGAGGTGATGGGACCAGTGGCCATTATCTTAGTTTTTTTGATGTTGAGTTTCAGGCTGTTTTTTGCACTCTCCTCTTTCACCCTCACTACAAGGTTCTTTAATTCCTCCTCACTTTCTGCCAGCAGAGTGGTATCATCTGCATATCTGAGATTGTTGATATTTCTTCCGGCAATCTTAATTCCGGCTTGGGATTCCTCCAGTCCAGCCTTACGCATGATGTATTCTGTATACAAGTTAAATAAGCCGGGGGACAATATACAGCCTTGTCGTACTCCTTTCCCAATTTTGAACCAGTCAGTTGTTCCATATCCAGTTCTAACTGTTGCTTTCTGTCCTACATATAGGTTTCTCAGGACCACAAAGGTGGTAAATGAGGCCATTGCATGTAGGTATGGGAAAAAAATATTTTAAAAACATATATGGTGCACCACTCCTATGTTGTTTCTACCGGCAAAATATGAATGTACACGTACACCAAATTTCAGGTCATTTGGTGATGTTTTGAACCCTGCCCAACATGATTAACTGATTTAGTTCATAAATTATCATTTTCCTACACTGAAATCATGCCAAAATATTTGTAATATAAGACAGTTTATTATATAGAGAAAACAAACTACTTATGTAGTAACTAACAAGTTTGGTAACAGTGTATACACAATGATATCAAATCACTTTACTGGATTTAAGGTTTTGTGGAGGAGAATGTTAATTTCTTTAATTTTTTTTTAAGTTGGGAATTTGATTGCAGTGATATTCAACCACCTGCAATAAAAACGTTTTGTGTTTCATCATTGGTAACACTAGTTGAGAAGTCTTGGATTAGTTTCACAGCCCATTCAGACAGATCATTCACCACTTTGACATGCCACACATATGTCTCAGCTTCTTGGTAATTGGGATCATTATGCCATTCACTAACAGGTTTTCCTAGCTAGTCGGTGCCAATTCCATGCTGTGAAACAGGAACCAGGATTAAGGCCCAATAAGGGATGATAGTTTTGTACTGTGGCTCAGAACAGGAAAAGTTGGATGGTCCATTTCAAACTCTTTTGGTCCAGGAATTCGAAGCAATATTCAAGCAATTTGTTGCCATTCTGAAAATACAGGAAAATCTCTTTGGAAATACAGTGGTACCTCGACTTACGAATATTGACAGAGTTGTAGCATGCCAGGTGGCACTAACAAGTAGAATTTCCCAGACTGATGAAGTCACCAGGCAAAGAGACAGGATTGATAGCAGAAAATTATATTAAATCAAGTTTGTTGCAGGATACATACATACAGCTTTGTCCTCATTCAGTCCAATGGTCATTCACAGTAATATCAACAGAGTTTAGGCATAAATCAGTTCAGAGTCCTTCTAAATCAGTCTAGCAGTCAGAGTCCATGCAAATCAGTCCAGAGTCTTCTTCTCCAAGATTCTCTCCACAACATTATGTGACCACACCACCACCAGACTGTGTGTGCTGAGGCTGCTGGCTTTATTCTTGACTCAGCCAATCCTAGGTTTTTCTTCACAACTGATACAATTCTTGTATCATTCCAGCTGTATAAATTGCTACTTTACATTCTTTCTTACTACTGATTCTGACAAATACTTACAGTATTTTAGTTCTTTACAACTGCTTCATACAAAACTGGATTAACAATTCCTTTCAGGTTTATATCAAACCTGTCAAATGTAATCCGTATTGGAACGGCATTTGTAAGTTGAAACGTTCGTAAGTCAAAGTACCATTTCCCATTGAAAGACATGGTAATGGGATTAATCCGTTCCAGCATTAAAAAAAAAATACCAAAAATTAAAATAAACAGCGCAAGTCCCACACTGGGACTGCAAAACAACAACAACAACACAAATCCAAAAACAAAACAACACAACACAGCACAGAAACATAACCTCCCCGGTCCAAACCTACCCTCTGAAACCCGCCCAGAACAGTTTTTAAAAAAGGATTTACCAGTCTGAAGCCTCTGAAGCCTCCCGGCACCCCACTGCCTCCGTCATGGCCATGGGCGAGCAGCCAAGCACCCAGCCAGCTCAAACCTCCAGGTGCTGCGTGACCGCTGCCTCCAACTGTGATGGCGGGGGACCCCTGGGAGGTCTCCCAGGGCTTCCTGCTGCCATTGGAGACCTCCTGGGGGTTCCCCACCACTGCGATCGGCACCTTCAGGCTTTCCCAGCTGATGGATTAAGCCTGTCTCCCATGGTCAATATGGTTTTGCTTGTAAATGGATTTCTGGGTCATGTTAAAGCAATTGATGGACTTTTTCTATAAATTGTTGTATCTGTAACCTGTTGCACCAGTGCTAGTTGAAGGAAATACAAACTGGATCTTCAATTGAATCAGGCTAAGCATCCAAGCCATCCGAATCACTTGAATCAAGGTTTCAAAGCGTTGAATCAACTAAAACATATTTATCAAGTTCTAGGCTACTACTTGTGTTTATCTTGGTTGAAGCTTCTTCTTGGCAATGCTTCTCCCTCACAGCATGCTCAGTTTCTTTTTCATTATGAGATAATGTCCTCATAACTTTTGCAAAGTGTGTCTTTGGTCACCTAACTCCATTTTTCAACATGATCTTTGATCTTCTAAGAATTGCACATCTTCCAGAATCATTTCTATAGTCCTACATCTGCCATGTTCTATAAGAGCAATGGCATTGTCATGTGCTTTGTCAAAGAGCAGAAGAGATTTGAGAAAGCTTCACTCTCAGCTGGGAAGTTCTTCCTTGTTTTATGTTTCCAAAGATTTCCGTATTGCACAATTAACTTATTGAGTTTTGCTTTGGAATGTCTCGCTCTGATAGGTATCACTGGAATGCCAGATTGCTTCCAAAACTGTTCTGCCTGCAGGAGAACAAATTTTATAACATCATCCCTTTTATCTTCCTACATGGGTCCACGATTGAGAAAAACAAATTAGTGAAGCACATCCCCATTGGTGGGCAGTTGATTTGACCCCCCCTTTTGGGGGGGGTTCAAATCTTGCAGTAAATTACCTATGAGCCATGCTTCAAACACTTCTCTATCATCCTTTCTAAGTACCGGGCGGTTTGGGGTGGATGAAATTGGAGGAACTACTTCCTGAGGTGGTTCTTTTTCCATATTTTCACTCATTGCTACCTTCGTTACAACATATAAAAGATAAAGCAAAAAGTTTACAACTTGCTACAATGTTGTCAATGTCCGTTTTTAACAGAAAACTATTTTTGAGGTGGGAGTTTGTCAAAACATGACCTACAGACCTGAAAATTTGCAGGTGATTATGTTTCAGTAATGGTAACAACATGGCAGGGGTGCACAAGGAATATTTGAAAAAACAATTTTTGCAATGGCCTAGCGTCTGTGTAAACATGTGTATGTTTATACTGTTTCAGACTGAAAATTGTTGTAATGCACATGACTGAATGCTCCATGGAATAAAAAAACAAAATTGCTGGCTGCATATAGGAAAATAATCCAAAGACACCTTCTGTTTGACAGACTCATTTTCTGTGTGCCGGAAACTTTTTTTCAAGGAAGACCACACTGTTATGGAAGCCCTTCCATGCTATCTTAAATGATTGTTACCCACCCATATATTAGCCTCTTTGTTGAGAATTATGCCATAGAGTTCATCTGTCTACCGTGTATCTGTCTGTATCTATATATAATGCGGTTTAAAATGAATCTTTGAGAACTCTTGGAGAATAGGGTGAGGATATGGAAGACTAGAAATGAGCAAACATTCTTATCTACAATAGGAGTATCATGTAGATGTGATGAAAATACCAAGATTTCAATACCAAGCAGAATTCTAGATCAGATTATTTACAGGGTTGATTTGTGAGCATTCAGAAAAGCATGTAGGGCCTAATACAGGCCAGCTGTTTATCAGTAATTACTCATACTAGACCAACTTGATGTTGTTTCTTTTAATAGAGTTGCTGCCATGGCAATAGTGTCAATGCAATACAGCTGGAGCAAAGCAAAGCATGTGATAAACTCTCCCACGATCCCTCTTTTGCTAACCTGTAACCAGTGCTGGACCCTGGCAATGTTAGGTGAATCCAGAGCTGCTTGAACAACTGTTCCCACTAAATGCTCTTTAATGGCTCCACAGAGACTTGGTTAGATGCCTCAAGTGTTGCAAGACTGTATTCAAGGCACTGTGCTATTCAACCTAATTACAAATTATTTGAAATAGAGTATGAAGGGGATGCTTATCAAACATGCAAATACAGTAACAGAGAGCTGGAGGCACATGCAAAACTAGTTTGACAGGGATGAAATTGATGACAACATGCAGCTAACATAAATGTGAAGTCCTGTATTTAACACAGTTGCTCAGAACTGTAAGTTGTGGCATAGTAGCAGTACATGTGACAGAGATCTAGGTGTCAGGGCTACATGGTTAATTGCATGTATTAACAATTATGTCTTTTTTTTAAAAAAAAACTTAACCATAAATATACCTCAGCACCTGAATTAGGACTGCCTCCTGTTGGAAAAATTAATCCTACTTATTCCTGCTACAGTTCCCAAACTACCTGAGTTTGGGTTTTGGTTTTTTGGAGGGACTTCAATGGGGATCAGTTGGTGTGTGATTTCTCCTCAAATCTAACTGCTGTGAACTCTCTCTTCACTCAAAATAATCTTTGTTGATGATTCCAAGCACTAATGAACTGTCAGATTTTGGTCTCCCAGATTGGGTATTGTATTATAAAGCCTGTGTAATAGTCTGGATAAAGTAATGGATAACTTTAGATAATGATAGATACTCAAGTTGGAAGGACATGATTTACAGTTAGATTGGCATGCTTTTTTTATGGTACAAAAAAAAGCAGAAATGTTTCAACTCACATATGATAAGAAGAGCCCTACTAGGGACTTGGAAAAAGATCATCCAGCAGATTTACCCAAAAACACCAGGCTGGGTATCACTCATAGAGGCCTTTACACAACCTAACCTCATCCAAAAAGCAGATGAAAAATAATATAAGGATAATCTTAAATAGTTATTTGTTTGTTTGTTTGTTTGTTTGTTTGTTTATTTGATTAATACCCCGCCTATCTGGTCTACTTGACCACTCTACTTTGGAATACTTTGAAGCTCACCTGGAAAAACAAATGGTTATGATATTCTTGGATGCAGAGAAAGCTTTTGATAATCTGAATTGGAATTTAATGCTACACCAATTGGAAGTGCTACAAGTTAGAGAAAGATTTTTTAAATTAATTAAAGCAATCTATACCCAGCAAAAGGCAAAAGTTAGAATCAATGGAGAGCTAATGAAAGAAATACAAATACAGAAAGGTACAAGACGGGGTGCCCACTCTCTCGATTATTATTCATTCTTACTCTAGAAATATTAACGGAACAAATTAGAGATAAAAAGGAAATAAAAGGACTGAAAGTAAGAGGTCATACTTTTAAGCTCCAAGCTTTTGCAGATGATCTAGTTATTGATCTAGCTTGGAGAGATAGGACAAATTACAGCTATCACTGATGGGAAGAATAGCAACCATCAAAATGAATGTTCTACCTAAAATTTTATTTTTATTTCAGACAATTCCTATAATAGTAAAACAGTCATTTTTTTCAAGAACCTAACAAGATAATCATGAGATTTGTGTGGCAAGGTAAAAAACCAAGAATTAAAATCAAAGCAATGCAAGATGCCAAACAAAGAGCAGATTTTGGTCTCCCAAATTGGGTATTGTATTATAAAGCCTGTGTATTAGTCTGAATAAAAGAATGGATAACTTTAGGTAATGATAGATATTCAAGTTGGAAGGACATGATTTACAGTTAGATTTGCATGCTTTTTTATGGTACAAAAAAGATAAAGAGCAGAAAAGTTTCAACTCACATATGATAAGAAGAGCCCTACTAGGGACGTGGAAAAATATCATCCAGCAGATTTATCAAAAAAATACCAGGCTGGGTATCACTCATAGAGACCTTTACACAACCTAAACTCATGACAGAAGCGAAACGTTTAAGATATCCAGATCTATTAAAAATGATTGTGAGTTAAGGTTCAAAGAAGAGTTAGAAACACAAAATATATATCTAGACTGGTGGTCTAGAGCACAAGTGGAATCTAGGTATAGAAAAGATAAACTAGAGGACTCTTACACAGAACAAACGATATTCGATAAACTTCTTCTGGGCTCAAATGATAAAGTAATTAAGAAAATGAACGATTATTTGCTTGGAGCTAAAATGCAAGAATAGATGGTAAAATAACGTATGATTAGGTGGGCACAAAATACAGGACATAATATTGATATTGGTCAATGGTTAAAGCTCACAAAACCGGTAAATTTCAAGGAGAACATATATAAGATGTTTTATAGGTGGCCTACGGCTCTGGAAAAATTGTCAAGATTTATGCAGAGGTGTCAAATGTTGGAAGTGTGAAGCACAAGAGGGAAGCTTTTGCCATATGTGGTGGACTTGTAGAGTAGTGAAACAGTATTGGATAGCAGTACATACTCTGTTACAAAAAATACTGCTTTGTAATGTTCCACTAACCGCAGAAATGTTTTTACTGAGCCTTATACCAGATAATATAGATAAGACAAAGAACTATCTAGTTATATATATAGTCACTGCAGCCAGAATTCTTTATGCTAAGAACTGGAAGAAATTGGAGATACTGAAACAAGAGGAACTCATTGAGAAGATACGGGAAGCGGCAGAAATGGATATTCTATCAGAAGTGTTGAAAGACTGTCCAATACAAAAGCCAACTGAATGATGGGATTTATTATATAAATAGCTGAGTCACCAGATAGTGCTTGAATAACATAGAATTAAACTAAGATGTAACTGTAAGTTGAAACCTGGAGGGCAATCAAATTGTAGAAAGATGAAAAGTCGACTTGATATCACAACATGAACAAACAGATTGGATGACAGTACATTTTGTGTTCTCCTTCCCCCTCTTCCCCCCATGTCCCCCTCTACCTTTTGTACTCCTTACCTTATCCCCAGTTTTTAAAAATAAAAAATAAATTTAAAAAATAAGTAGGAAAATGGGAAATGTAGGGATCTTACAAAATTTGAAGAGATGGTTGTACTAAGGAAAAAGCAAGATGATAAGTTAATAAAAGGACTGATAAGTAACATTTATAAGATGCTAATAGAGGCAGCAGACCAACATAATGTGCATAAGGCATCACGGGAAATGGATTTGGGAAGAGAAATAAGTGGGAAGGGAAATTACTTGGAATAAAATAATATTAAAATGTATGTCAGTAAGAATAAAAAAAATTATGAATGAATTTTAAAATTATATTCAGCACAAGTAAAATTTAATTGTATGGTTGGTAAATTTTAAATTTTATGTTGGAGATGTGATACATATGGAGGTACTTATTTTCATATGTGGCACTCAGCAATAAAATAATTGATAACAAACTTAGTATCTACAGCAATATTAATTATAGCTAAAATTGGAAATTAAAGCATCAGTTTCAATTAAATGAATATTATAAATATGAAATGTTGCTATTAACGATAATCTAACATGTGATATTAAATTTTAAAGGGGTTTAACAAACAAAAAAAATATTTAGATATATTTGGGGAGTTTTTATTGATTACTAAAGGGAAGGGTCATGTGCCATCAAAAGAACCCATGCAGTTTTGGAAGGAGAATGGGACATCATGAATTAATTAAATGTTGCATATCTTCATAATTTTCTCCTACGAAAGGTGGAGGAAGAAACTAGAGGAGCAGCAATTGGAAGAAAGGCCAGCTACAAAGGAAGAGTACAAACAAGTAACAAAGAATTGCAGGGATGGCATTAGGAAGGCAAAATCTGGGAATAAGCTGAGGTTTGCAAGATATGCTAAAAGCAATTTTAAAAAGGATTCTTCAGGCACATGATAGTAAAAGACAGAGAAAAGAAACAATAGGGTACTCAATAGGGGTGGTAAAATGATCAGAGATTAAAATAAAAGGCAGAAGTGCTCAATTCCTATTTTGGCTTGGTCTTCTCCCAAAAGGCAATCTAAGCTTTTCTCGACAGATGTGAAGTACAAAGGGAGAGGATAGAATAGCAGTTTGAGATTGATAAACATAGTCAAGTAGTACTTTACTAATTTAAATGAGTTCACATCTGTAGGGCTAGATGAACTACATCCAAGCTTATTGAAGGAACTGGTTGAAGAGATCACAGAACCACTGTCTATTATTTTCTTGGCATCATGAAGGATGGGTAAAGTGCCAGATGATTGGAGGAGAGCTAATGTTGTCTATCTTCAAAGAGGACAAAAAGGAAGAACCTGGGAACTGCAAACCATCAATCCCACAGAAAATTCTGGAACAGATCATAAAGCAGTCACTCTGAGTCCCCCAGCACCACTCCCATTCACAAAATGACACCATGCAAGGGGAAACAGCCATTTGTGATCGATATCCAGTTGATTATCAATTCTAGTTATTATTTTCCTGCTTAATAAATATATATTTATTTATATTTAAATTTCCTTTTCTTCAAGCATGGCTAGTCAATATGAAATACATCACAATCTATGTGGAAAAGTAAAATCATGTAATATTATTTAATATAATATAAACAAAAATATTAAAGTTATAATACAAGCACATGTTCACACACTCATTACATAAATATTCTCAGATACCCTTTAAAAACATTGTGCACTGCCTTCAAACACCAGCTGGGAGACAGTCTAGCAAGCTCCCGAGAGAGAAATAACACCAGGATGTAATGAACCAGGCTCTGCTACTATGCTCCTCATATTATTACAGGAATTGGCCAGACATTCAACAGCACCTAAGTTCCAGAGCTCTAAGTTTGATGTGGTGATATAACAAAGCTTTGATGTTTATCTTCCTTTTTATAAATCATAGTAGCTATTGGCCTTTCCTAACGTCCTAATCTGAACCACATTTGCCTTACTAAAAATAACAGAAAGAAGATAGGACTGTCAATGTAGAAATCTGCCAAGTAAGTTTTGAAGCACCACTAGTATATACAAGAGGCTTAGTATGTATAATCATAGAATCAAAGAATTGTAGAATGGAAAAATCCCTGAGTCCAGTCCTTGCTGGAGTTATTTCAACCCATATGCTCCCTCTAGTAGGTAGGGCTGAGAGGAACCTTTCTGGGCTGTGGTGATGGTCAATCAATCCAGCAGTAACCATTTTTTCCTTTCCCTGCCTCTGATTTCAAAGAGAGCCACACCTCTCTGCTTAAGTGTATATTTCCTTCTCTTTTTTAGTCTGCTGGTAGTTATGCAGTTAGTCCAGTTAGTGTGCGGTTATAAGAATATAGTCTACAAGATTCTGCTAGAAGCGGGCTGTTATTGTTGAGGCCTGCAAGCAGATTTTTGTTCAGTATCACTTTTGATCTATTCAACTGTCAGTAAATGAAACCTTTTTATTCTTTCTCCAACTAATGTGAGTTATTGAGACTGTGTCAGTTGATGAGTAGTAGTAGTAGGCATCCTTCAGTCTCGAAAGACTATGGTATCGTGCTTTGTATGGAGGACTTGGAACAGCGTCTAGTGTGGCTGAGGAGGCCAATTCGAGAGTGACAATCCCTTCCACACTGGAGACAAATCCAATCTGTCCCCTGTCCAGCTCCCTGGTTTTGCTTCCTTTGTGACTTCCTCTTTGCCTCAGCCTGCTGGACAAGGGTCTCTTCAAATTGGGAGAGGCCGTGATGCACTGCCTGCCTCCAGGCTGAACGATCAGATGTCAGAGTTTCCCATCTGTTGAGGTCTATTCCTAAGGCCTTCAGATCCCGCTTGCAGATATCCTTGTATCGCAGCTGTGGTCTCCCTCTGGGGCGATTTCCCTGCACTAATTCTCCATATAGGAGATCCTTTGGAAGCCGACCATCAGCCATTCTCACAACGTGCCCAAGCCAGCGTAGACGTCGCTGTTTCAGTAATGTATGCATGCTGAAAATTCCAGCTCGTTCTAGGACTACTCTATTTGGAACTCTGTCCTGCCAGGTGATACCAAAAATCCGTCGTAGGCAACGCATATGGAAGGTGTTCAGCTTCCTCTCCTGCCGGGCACAAAGGGTCCAGGACTCGCTGCAGTACAGGAGTGTGCTCAGGACACAGGCTCTATAGACCTGGATCTTGGTATGTGTTGTCAGTTTCTTATTGAGCCATACTCTCTTTGTGAGTCTAGAGAACATGGTGGCTGCTTTCCCAATGCGTTTATCCAGCTCGACATCTACAGAGAGGGTGTCAGAGATGGTTGAGCCAAGGTACACAAAGTCATGAACAACCTCCAATTCTTGTGTGGAGATGGTAATAGAGGGAGGTGAGTCCACACCCTGGCCCATGACTTGTGTTTTCTTCAGGCTGATTGTTAGTCCAAAGTCTTGGCAGGCCTTGCTGAAACGGTTCATGAGTTGTTGGAGGTCTTCAGCAGAGTGGGCAACAATGGCTGCATCGTCTGCAAAGAGGAAGTCCCTCATGCATTTCAGCTGGACTTTGGTCTTTGCTCTCAATCTAGAGAGATTAAAGAGCTTTCCATCTGATCTAGTCCGGAGATAGACACCTTCTGTTGCAGTTCCAAAGGCATGCTTCAGCATGACAGCAAAAAAGATCCCAAAAAGTGTTGGTGCGAGGACACAGCCCTGTTTCACTCCGCTTCGGATGTCAAAGGGATCTGATGTTGAGCCGTCAAAAACTACAGTGCCTTTCATTCCATCGTGGAAGGACCTGATGATGTTAAGGAGACGAGGTGGACATCCAATCTTGGGAAGTATTTTGAAAAGGCCATCCCTGCTAACCAAGTCAAATGCTTTTGTAAGGTCTATGAAGGCCACTAAGTATATTTCCTTCTCTTTTTTAGTCTGCTGGTAGTTATGCAGTTAGTCCAGTTAGTGTGCGGTTATAAGAATATAGTCTACAAGATTCTGCTAGAAGCGGGCTGTTATTGTTGAGGCCTGCAAGCAGATTTTTGTTCAGTATCACTTTTGATCTATTCAACTGTCAGTAAATGAAACCTTTTTATTCTTTCTCCAACTAATGTGAGTTATTGAGACTGTGTCAGTTGATGAGTAAAAAGGTGTAAACTAGGGAACTTGACGCTAAATCTGTTCTGTAAGCTTCAGCTGCACAGCTAGAGTTTTTTTACACCAAAATTCTTTCACAGTCCTTTGCCAGTGATCTGGCAAAGATTTTTGAGGATATGGGTTTTGTAGTACTTATTTCCCAGGACTTGCACATGTGTATCGTGCCTGGATACTGTTTGTTCTGTGAAGATGAGCCAAAGTCATTTGTTAGGACTGATAACCAGAACAGTTCTTGCTAATTGTGTACAATTGTACCAACCATTTTTTTTTTTACTTTTTCTAAGTAACTGTTCTATATTTTACCTCAGTGTGATTCTTGGGGGCAAGACTGAGAGTGCCTAAACAAAGTGCCCTGGCCACAAGGGCTTCATTTGCTATTTTGGGTTATTTGGAGTGTCCTACCTGGTAGGGCTGGTGTGCAAGGACTAAAGTACATAACTAAGAGTTTTAAGCTCAAATAAGTGAGTAATTGGGAATCGAGGACTGGAAGCTTACCCATACTTGTCCACACACGCACCTGCTCAGGGGTGGATGAACCATTAAGCACAATAAGCATGTGCTTAGGGGCATCAAGGGAAGAGGGGGCACCACAGAAATTTTCTATAGCTGAATTTACCATGGGCCATATGGTGCAATACTGCAAATGGTGCAGCCATGAAAAAATTACAGACGGATATATACATTAATAACAAGAGCACTCAGAGAGTAAAGACCTCCACCAAGGGTCATGAAATCGAAGGGGGGAAATCCCCCCCCATAAATGAAAGCAGGAGAAACTTTGTATACAGTCTGTGAAATTTGTATACAACCTGTACAACGTCAGTAGAAAAAACACACACACACATACTCCAACAAAAACATAACCTCCTCAGTGGAAGTAATAATAATAATAATAATAATAGTAATGATAGAGGTTAATGATATACATTAATCTTGGGAATACAACAAAATTAGAATCTCGTAAGTTTAACTGTCCCACAGTCCACAGAAGCTCACCTGATCGTTCTTGTCTAACCTCTAGTTCATGTCCACTGAGAATGAGATTGTGCAGGACCACGAGTAGCTCATTCAGTGTCCAGCGTGCCAACAGGCAACAACACATGTGCTAACATTGTAACTTTGTGTCAGGATCTGGCCTACATGACCCTGGTAAGGTAACTGCAGGATCAGGGCCAGCCTGACCCAGGAATTGCCTGGTCTTTGCAGGCTCAGGCCCTGGCCTGTGCAGTGGCTGCTGGGCCACTCATGAGGGGCCCACCTGGAAGCCTGGAGGGAAGGCCTATTTAAGACTTTGCCTCAGCAATGCTGAGGTGCCTTGTGCCTTGCCTTGCCTGCCAGCGTTATTGTTCCAGCTCTGTTACCCTGTATGGTGGATTGGGCCCTGATGCCCTTGCCAGGTGGCAAAAGGTCACCTAGTCGCTTCTAGACTCTGACACTTTGTAAGTAAACTGATTTTTTTTAAATAACACTGACAACAAATAATGTAATTAATGTTTCATAATTTTGTGGAAATGCTTATGAAATGTGAAACTCATGAACGTGGCAATATTGTGTTGCTTTTGACTATGCATTGATTTTCAGTTTTTTTATTTATTGTATGGTGGTGGACTGGTGATGATAACTGAATGTGTATTTCATTATGTCTATGAATTTATGTGACAGACCTCACAGACCCCAAGAACCAAGATGAAATGTGTTTAGTTAAGGGGTGCACAAAAGAGAAAACTATCAAAAAAGAAACAAGAGAAGACTTTGGATTTAGAATTGAGATTGCAAAGGTGTCTGACTTCTTTACACAAGTTCCATAACATGATAAACCTATTCCGGGTCAAAACCATATGTATATAATTGATAATCATGAAAAAAGCACTAATCACTGGGCCTCTATGCTAACATATTTAACTCACAGACAAGATGTTAGCTGATCGTGGCTTGGCTTTCTGAGGAACAGAAGAAAGGTTTGGATCATTGCAAAATGGGAATTTTTATGGCTGTGTGAACTCATAAGCCACTTTGATCCATTTTTAGCAGGCCGCATTTTGAAATATGGAAATTCAGGCAAAAGAAATCCTCCTTACCAAAACCATCTGTGACGAACTCATTCAACTAATGGCACAAAAGATTCATGCGCTCATTGTTGATGAAATAAAATCTTCTTGTTCTTTTAGTTTGTCAGTGGATTCAACACCAGATCTATCACATATCGATTAGTTAAGTGTTGTACTTAGGTACTTTAAAAAGATGGCAGTCTATTGAACGCTTTTTAACCTTTCTGGAAATGAAAGGCCATATTGGTTAAGAAATGGCAAATCAAGGTTTTGCAGCATTTATGTGAAGTTTGTAGGCTAAACTTTTCAAAATATAGGGGTCAGTCTTATGACAACAGTGCTAACATATCTGAGTGCTATAAGGGGATGCAGCAACATTTTTTTAGAAAGAAACAAGTTTGCTACATATGTGCCAGCTCATTCACTAAATCTGGTAGGCCAAAGTGATGTTGCCTGCTGTCAAGAGGCAGTTAATTTCTTCTCTACAGTGTTACTCTATAGCTTTTTTTCAGCATCAAGCAGCCGGTGCAAACTTCTTAAAGGTTGTATTGGAAATGTAAAATGTCTCTGATACCAGATGGGAGGCACATGGTATGGCAACAGCAGCAATTTCGAAATCTTTCCTTAAAATTTTAGAAGCATTAGAATATATAGCCAAAGACTAGTCACAAAAGGGAGACTCTAGAAGAGAAATAATATTGCAGATAAGATGCAAGAGCTAGAATGTTTTTATGTTGAATTTTTGGAATGAAATTTTGAAGAATTTTCACAGTGTAAGCCAAGTTCTACAAAATGAGGATGTGAACTTGGAAATATGTGCAGATCTGTATGTATCATTAACTGACCAGTTGTGCACTTCACCAGATGAATCTGAAAGATATGAAGCAGCTGCAAAGGAAATGCTACCGGATGTTGATTATGAGGCAGCTACAACTCACAAAAATATCAGAAAGAAGGTACCCAATGACGGAGATGCACCAGAAGTATATCTGAATGCCAGAGATGAATTCCGTATCACCACCTTTTACACAATTGCTGACAAACTTGAAACTGAGATGAAGAGTATAGATATATAAATAAATAGCAGAGAGATTTTCTTTTCTAAGTGATATGCCACATGATGTCACTTTATCATCTACTAACATTGAAATATATTCTCAGTGCTGTCAAAAGCTGATTGATGCTTACCCAGAGGACTTCCACAGTAATTTCTCAGCTGAGCTTCAGCAGTTTCATTCATATGTGCACCATAAGTTCAGTGCAACAAAAAATGTAAAAACAAGATTCAGTTCTGCTGAACTTTATAAAATAAGTGTAGAAGACAGTATTGAGTGTGCCTTTCCAAATGTAGACATTGGGTTTTGTATATTTTTAACATTAATGGTCATAAATTGTTCAGCTGAGCATTTATTTTCTCAGTTGAAGTATATTAAAAATCCCATCAGAACAACTATGCTAGAAGGCAGGCTGGATGCCTTATCTCTATTAAGGATAGAAGCAGATGTGTTACGGTACATAAGATTAGTTCTGAGGATCTGATCAAAGACTGCAATTAAAAAAAGTAGGAGAAAACTTTTCAAACATAAATAAAGTAGAAATACAGTGGTGTCTCGACTTGCGAACGTCCTGACATACGACCATTTCGAGTTATGACCAGCTCTAGCTGCCAAGTTTTGCTTCAACTTGTGGCCGGAGCTTCCAGTTACGAACACAAAAAGGCAGGGGAAAAAGGTGGGAAATTCAAATTGTTAACTGTAGGTGGCAAAGAGGCTGCTTCTTTGTAACTCTTTCGCCCCAGTAGTTAGAGAGTATGCAATTGGAGGAGGCGTCAGACTGCCTGGTAAAGTACGGTGCTGCTTTCTGCCTTTTAAAACCTCCTGGGTGGGTTTTGCAGCGTGGTTTCGGGCTGGGGGGGTTATGTTTCTGTGCTGTGATGGGTCTTGGGGGATTTGTTTGTTTGTTTGTTTCCATTTCCTATGGGTCTTGGGGGTTTGGTTGCTTTTTGGTGGTTCCCCCCATTTCTAATGGGTCTTGGGGAATTTGGTTGCTTTTGGGGGGTTCCCCATTTCCAGTGGGTCTTGCATGCTTCCCTTGCTTTTTTGCTTTGCTTTCTTTGCATTTCCAATGTGCTCTGCTCGCTCTGCTTGCTCTTTGCTTTGCTTTCTTTGCATTTCTGATGTGCTTCGCTTGCTCTTTGCTTTGCTTTCTTTGCATTTCCGATGGGTCTTGCATGCTTGATTGCTTTTCTTCTCCCCCCCTTTGGCCGGAAGGGATTAATTGTGTTTCCGATGAGTCTTACAGTGATTTTTTTATTATTTTTTTTCCTTTGGCTGGAACAGATTAATTGCATTTCAGTGGGAAATGGTGCTTCGACTTACGACCATTTGAAGTTATGACCGGAGTTCCGGAACCAATTAAGTTCGTAAGTCGAGGCACCATTGTATACAAAAATAAACATTATTTTCCATCTTACTGTAAGTTTTGCTTAATTTTGAAAAATAATTTTTATTTTATGGTTTATTATTTATATTTTGAATTGCATATATATATGGGGGCACAAAAATCTTTTAAGTGCTTAGGGCCTCTAAGGGTCTTAATCTGGCCCTGCACCTACTAGATCTCACTCAGTCTAGGTTGCAAAGGTGGTGGATGCTGTGACTGCAGTTGGTTCCTTCCCCTAGTGGAATGCCTTCTCCAAGGAGATGCGTTCCTGACAAGTTTGTTCTGGGTTTATGGCAACACAGCTTATTCCGGACTCTATAGGGGTGCGACATCTCATTATTCTAACTTGCTTTGCTACATGAATGTTTCTGCTTGGATGACAAATAGACAGAAGGAGGGAGGTCGCCTGCATTCCATTGTTTGCAACTAACTAGCCTAAATTGGGAATTTGTCCTTGGAAAAGACTAGGCCCTTGACACAGAGCTTGGAGGGATGAATCATTGTCCACCTGCAGAACCTCTTTTCATTTCTCCTCCTTCTTCCAACCTCCCCTTAGTTCTTCTTTCATGCTCACCTTATAAAAATGTATACCGTATTTGCTGGTGTACAAGATGACTTTTTGGGCCCAAAAACATGCCTCCAAGTGTGTGTGTGGGGGGTCATCTTGTACACCGGGTGCACTTCATTTGGGCCAGGAAGGAGCCACCACCACCGCCGAGTGAGTGACGCGGGGCGCACTGGCCGTGGAGGAAGGCAGGCGGGCAGGCAGGCAGGCAGTCGGTCTGGATGGATGGAGGGAAGCACAGCCTGCCATGCCTGAGCGGCCAGAGCCTGCCGATGGGCTGCCCGCCACCCCGCAGTGGCGCGCTCGCTCACCCACCACCCACCCGTTTCCCCTCTTCCTCCTCCTCCTCCTTTTCCTCTTGCCGCTGCCCACTCAGCCTCTTTCCCTCTTCCTTCCCCTCTCACTGCTGAGCCAGCACGCTTGCTCGCCTGCCACCCGCCCACTTTCCCTCTTCTTCCTCCTCCTCCTGCTGCCGCCCGCTCAGCCTCTTACCCTCTTCCTCACCCTCTCACTGCCATGCCTGAGCGGCCAGAGCCCACCGCCGGGCTGCCCGCCACGCCGCGCCACTGACCCAGCAGCACACTCGCTCACCCGCCACCCCCGCTTCCCCTCTTCCTCTTCCTCCTCCTGCCGCCACCCGCCCAGCCTCTTCCTCGCCCTCCTCCCCGCTGGCCATGAATTTCCAGGGTGGGCCCGGGCAGAGCCATGGGCAGCCGGTGCCGCATGTTGGGGGGGGGTTGTCTTATATGGCTGGTTGCCTTGTACGCCAGCAAATACGGTACTTTGTATCAGGGGGCGCCGCTTCTCCGCATGTTTGGTGAGTGAAGTTGCATCTATTTGCTTGCTTTTGGCTGAAAATAAACAAATATATTGGATCTCCTATTCTTAGCATTTTTCTGCTATTCTTGGCTGTCAGGTAGAATTTAAAAGGTTAACTAAACCTTTTCTAGCTGGCTATGGACACGACTAAACGACAACAATGATGTACAAGGACCACTCCAGGCTTGATGGAGACTGAAATATACCCATATTTGTTTTTTTTAAAAAACCTCTTCTGTTTAATAGGACTTACACACAGGAATGAGAAAATTATCTTTTTGGACTACGACTCTTACAATCTTACAACTAGTGGGACTTATAACAGACCTCGTTTTCACATTGACGTGAGCATCTCTCACATAACTCAGTTTCCCTGCCTGCCTGCCTGCCTGCCTGCCTGCCTGCCTGCCTGCCTGCCTGCCTGCCTGCCTGCCTGAGCAAAATGAGAGAACTAAATTGATGACTTCTGCAGATGGGGCATTTTTACCACTTTAAGGTCCTCTTGGAAAATAGACTTTGTTAGGGTTGTTCCACCATCCAGGTGATGTCTTTTATATTGGGATATACAGGAACAAACAGGGTTTTTGATTTCCTTCTTATTTTTGTTTTTATCCAACCATTTTTGTTCTGCTTCACATCTCCTTTTCCAGTCCACAGCTCACCTTTTTTCTTTCCAAAACAAATAAGTTATGAGACAATGTAAGACCACATGCTTTGACCACATGCTCAGCTACTCATATGTTCAGCATGTGATGTTTGATTTGGAGAGCGGGGGTGGGGAAGAAGCAGGAGAGCCCCTACACCCCCACCATAACCACCTTTGTCCTGTTTAATTATCTTTCCATCTCACCTAAATTGGTCATACTGTATTGTTTGGGGAATCTTTGGGAGAATATGGAGGCTGCCGATTTATGTTCAGAAAGTGGCTGCGTTGTTCATTTTAAAACAAGCAAGCAAACAAAGAAAAAAATCTAGAGCACGGAGGAGAAGATTGAGAGACTTTAGCTGGCTTTCCAAGGAATTTAGTCAGGATGTGACTCACGGTACCAGTAACTTCTGAAATAGCAGGAAGTTACTGGTAATTAAATACTAGTAATCACAGGAACACTCTGTCTGGAAGAACCTACAGTTGACTTAAGAAAGTTATATAAATACCTTTAGCATAATAATATTGCTGTAAAATGTTTTAGAATCAATCTTTTCCCACTGAACCATTTCATAAGGGAGTAGAAGATGACAATCCAGCTCTAGTAGTCTCTACAACAACGAGTGACTCTTGATAGGGTATGTATATGTCTCTTCCCTTTTCGTCCCTGGATTGAGGGTGGGTTTCAGGAGGCACAGGGAGACTTATACGGGCATGTACATCTGCAGCTGCTCTGATGAGCAATATGGCTCAGTGACAGAGCACATGCTTTTGTGTGTGGAAGATTCCAGGTTTAATTCATTGCTTCTTTAATTAAAAGGATCAAAGGGGAGATTATGGGAAAGCTCCCATCCTGAGACCCTGGAGAAGCACTACTAGTTAAGTAGGCAATAATGAGTAGGTAAACAGATAGCCTGATAGAGTTGTGTGAACTCTGACCAAGGAAAATTCTGCAAGGTTTTAGTACTGATGTTGGTGTTCTTTTTTTTTTTTTTTTTTTTTTGCAAACCAACAGGCGGGCCACATAGTTTTACAACTTTAATTGGTAAGCATTCACACAGCCAGTTTCATCCCCTTCCATTCATCTTTAAGCGATAAACCTTTGACAGAATGGTGGGTTTTCCTAGACAATTAGTATTCTCTGAGACCATTTCTATCACCCATTTAAGCTTCTCAAAATTTCCCTCCATGTTGCTAGAGGGCTGGCAGTGACACCTTCATTGACACACTTGATGTTCAATGGACTCTTTCCATCTTAAAGCCAGTTTTGCTTATCCTTGCTTCCTTCCTTTTCTCTTGCTTCTGCATCTGCAGATAGCATGTGGGGAATGTTTCCAGGCCGTGCCTGAACTGCTTGGGATTCTGGAAGGTTCATTGCCAACTCATGATAATTTTTTCCAAGGCCTTGCACCATGGCTACTAGGACTCAGGAGTAGATATAGTGGTCCTCCACACTATAACTTAATCCAAATAGTATGATAGGTCCAAATGCCAGGAATCAGCAGTGTATGTATGGAGGGATGGAGGATAGGTATGGAGGGTAGGTAAGGTATGTAACTTGTATACACCCCATAGTCCATAGCATTCTCTGAGTGGTTTACAGCAGTATCATCCCAGTCCCCTCCACCTTCTCCTGGCTTTTGGTTCACCACATGCCCAGGTACAACATACATACAAACACCTTCATGCTGGGCAAGTGAGCCCTGGTATCAGCCGGGAATGGGTGGAGAGGGCTGCTACTTCACACAGTGCTGCACTTAAAAACTGAATTTACTAAGCAGAACCAAGTAGAACCAACTCTGTTCCACCAGGAGCTTTCAGATGCAACACCTAGCAGGAAGGTTGGCAACTACCGCAGCTGGGGAGCACACTTTGCCAGCTGCCTAGCTGTCAAAATTCAGTTTCCACCAAGGTTGCCAAATTACATAGTTAGCAAGGTTTGGCCCATCTCCTGGGCTCGTTCATGTGCATTCTCCCCATGTCTGTGTCCACAACCTGCTGGATCAGAAGTAGTTCTGCACTTCTCCCCCCCACCCCCATTCTTGCCTGCCCCATCTTTATGACATTGCAGAAACCATCACTTGTCACAAAGACAAGATGTCTCTGTGATACCCTAGTCTCAGGTTTTGGCCCCAAAAATTGGAGAGTGGGGGGCTGCAGGGCCTGGCAGCCCTAATTAGCTGGATAGGAGCATTTTGCATATGCCCACAAACAGTATTTGCATATGTGAGGCAGAAGCAGCAGCTTAACAAATTTTCAGGCCTGGACTCAGAAGATCCTACAAAACAGACTGATTTTGAATGGCATTCCACTCCCTGAGTTTTAGGGTCAAAACCTTAAGACCTAAAGCCAGGCTCTTACAAAGATACATTGGGCAAACCTTTGTTGTTATGGTGGGGAGTGTAATTGCATCAGAAGGATAATGAAGAAAAATGGTGCTCTCACTCCATCTTGGGGGGTGGCAGAGAGAGAAAGAGAGAGCGCCATGTGGCTGCATATGCAGGGTCGGAAAAGGGAAATATTCATGCTGCCCCCTTCTCCAAAGGCATGTTCGCAACAACGCTAACTAACTAAGGCAGGAAAAATGGTGAGCAGGGAGAGGAAGAACAGGGGCAAAAGCTTGGTAGTTTGTCTCAAATACTGAAGGTGGGGGAAAAAACTTGGTTAATTGGTCAGTGCAGAAAGGCAGACATTTGCCTTAGCCGAAGAAATCTTTCCCACCAAACACCCACTGCTGAACAACAGGGATGTTGGCAAGTCCATGGGCCCAAGGCTAAGTCTGAGTCTTTTGGTCCAGCCCCCAACTCCCAAGCCTCGAGTCGGAGTCGTGAGTTGTTTACCCCATAGACAAACAGGACTGGGACCCAAAGACTCGGCCTGCATACTGCCCAGCTGATAGTGGACAGACGTCCTTCCCAGAATGGGCCCCTGCCTCTGTGCTGGCCTGCCTATTAGCTGGGTGGTGGGTGGAGGCAGCTGGCTGTTGGCTCCTGGATGGGAAGTCCAGCCTGCTGCCTTTAAAGCTGGTCACTACTGCCACTGCCAAGGAGAAGGTAAAAGCCCCCTGACTCTTCTGTGATTACCTGCTCCTGCCACCAAGCCGCCTGGCAGGCCATGTGTAGACAGTGGGTCTGGAAGGGAAGCCAAGCAGCCCTCCTCCCACCCCCAAGCCCTTGTTACATAATTTCTTCCTTGACCTTTCAGAGCAGAATATTAAAATAATAATATCCTTTATTAGAAAGAAGTCTCTACATTTTTCAAAGGGATTACTTTATTCCATGAAAAATGCTTTAAGAACGCAAACATGGTGGTGGTGGCATGTTCGCAGATTACTTGGCTATTCTAAAAAAAGTCATCAAGATTTGAAAAAGGTTGGGAGCCACCCTCAACACTGTGTGCTACTCTTGACGTTGTATGCTGTAGTGCTCTACCTCCTCAGATTTTAGTCATTCCCTGTGGCTGTCTGTAATTAAGACACCCTTTGCGAGGTGCAGATAGAAGGCCTCTTCACATTGGTTATGTGTAATGATTCTCATGGAGAGCAAACCTCCTGAGAAACAGCTTTATCACAGTTTTGTCTCAAATAAAGGAACTATAAAATTAAACACATAGACTAGTCTTTGTTTCTGCTCCTCAGAATCTACAGGAAATATTATTCAGCCACTTTTCATTATTTACTGCTAAATCAGACAAACCATGTGTACTGCCAAGCATTTGTGATGGTTTCCTTTCAAAATGTTCTCTAAGAAAAACACAAGGAAATTCATGCATAGACACACTACTTAATAACCAATCAACTGAACATGAGCAACTGCAGGAATCCGTGGACTAGGCTAACTCTATCGAAAGACATTTTGTTGATTACAAAGTATTACATTAATGTCATAGATAGTAGAAAATGCAGTACTTTAAAATAATGCTTACGGGTCCTGAGGAATTTCTCTCAGACTTTAATAATTTGAAAGCTGTTTGTAAATGCTTACACAAAATGGGGAACAGATGAGTCAATCAGTTGACTATTGATGGTTTCCTTTCAGAATGTTCTTTATGATGCAATGCATTCATCTTTGGAAGCCAGTCAAGAAAGATGCTAGCATCTGAGAATTCTTTTGTATTCTCACATTTGTTATTGTTGTTTCGGCGTTCAGTCGTGTCTGACTCTTTGTGAACCCATGGACCAGAGCACGCCAGGCCCTCCTGTCTTCCACTGCCTCCCAGAGTATGTATTCTCACATGGGAGTATTAGTATCAACACACATTATAGGGTAAATGTGGCTTATTGATTCAATGCACCACATTCCTTAGTTTAGAACTGTGGAAAGCTCCACAACATTATGCCCCTTTGGGACATTCCAGGAATCTGAACATTTCACTGCCACTATTTTGTTGCATTTCTTGGAATCCCACTTGAATTTTCCTCATGCAACCCTTATGGACTAATTGCTTTAGCATGGAAGGCAGGGAAATTACAGGCAGGGGCTGTGGTTCAAAATTTTGAGTTGACAAAGAGGAAGAGTTGGAGAATGCAGGAGCTGCTGTTCCCCTCGAGCATAATATAGGCCATTATAGGATCATCTCAGGTAATAGGATTTTAATAGAATTGTTCAGACGGGGCATTGGAAGGGTGAATCCATGTATTAATATTATGTATTTTAAGGCTTTAAAGACCATATTCCTGTTTCCTTTGCGTTGTGGATCTCTTCTGGGAACAAAGATACCTGGGAGTGATGATTTTGCTCGAAAAAGATTTGCATGACTTCATTTTAACCTGCAATTAACTCATGCTCTGGTAGTGTTGGTGGTTGGAACTTAAGGGTGTATACTTTATAGCAGTTTGGATTGTATTTCTATGATTGTTCTTCTGTTATGTGGAGGGAGAGAGTTCACATCTTTGTAAAGTTTGTTTTTTGCAATACAGTAGGGATCAGTAGCAACTGATTCACTTATTCATGGTCTGAAAATATTACAAATATTAAAAGAAAATGCCATATTTTTCTGTGTATAAAACAACACTTTTTCCTAAAACAATTAAGGGGAAAATTGAGGGTTGTTCATACATGGAAGGAGGCAGAGGCAAAGGAGCATTCACACACATTTGGGCACCTCTTGCTGTTGCCGCCACCGCCCATTGCCTCCTCCAGTGCAACTGTCAGGGCTCACCTCCAGCTCACGTTACTGCCTTGTCCTCTCCAGTGACAGAGGCGGCAGCAGCAGGAGGTGGAGGCAAAGGAGCACTCACACATACTCAGGGACCTCTTGCTTTCCCATTGACTCCTGCCGCCGCATCACTTCCTCCAGCCGTCCCTTCAGGCAGCGGACAAGGCCGTGATGACATGAGTTGGAGGTGAGCCCCGGCAGTCGCAATGGAGGAGGTGATCGGGTGGCAAAGGCAGCAGCAGCAGGAGACGGAGGTGGAGGAGTACTTGCCCATTAACTGCTCCTCTGCCTCCAGCAAGGATCAAAATTAGGGGATCGTCTTATACATTGAGGGTTTTATACACAGAAAAATGTGGTATATATTTCTAAAGGCAAAGTAACCAGAACTGGCCACTAGAGGGAACCAGAGACCATGCAAAGTGTAGCATTCACTACTAGAGAACTGTATTTCCACAAAGTCATTACCAGAACTGGCAACTAGAGGGAGCAGGAGACCATGCTATGTACAGTACTACTGTATATCATTTGCTATTAAAATAGCATTTGCTATACTCTTCATTTTTCAGCATCTGTGCGGGGGCTTGGAACCAATCCCCCATGGATATGGGGGTGTCTAACTTTACTCACAAAAAGTAGATAGCCCCACAGAACCCAGGGAGTGTTACAAAATTCATGCTCAGCTTGTCAATTTTCAATACAAAATTTTCAATACTTTGTCCTGCACTCACTGGAAATTTGTACACATTTTGTTGCATTTTTCCTAATTTGTGCACTTCTGCACTTTACCTAAGGCATGCATTTTTCTGTTGACTAAAGCATGTTCCTGCTTATTTCATCATGCATTTTAACTATTTGTATTTTAAAATCTTCACATAATTTTACACACATTGCATTCTTTGAGATACCTATTAAGTTCTTAAATGTGTGACATCTCGATCCAAGGGTGGGCTAAAGTGGTACGATGATACTGATTTCAATGGGACTGTAGAATACAACTTAATTCTTTTCCACCCCAGTGCCAGGCCTTACCTTGTATTAGCAGAAGTTGACTTTTTCCCCTAGTGAATCTCTAGACATTTTAATAATGAAGAGAGAAACAAAAAAGAGCAGGGCATTGCCCCCCAGTTCTTCAGCATGAAGTTCATCCATTCCTCCCTTGCAATGTTCTTGTTAGTGAATGGAGATGCACTTGGATTATTACCAAGTACTTGGCACTTTAAGAGATTTGTTAAAATTAAACAAATCAAGTGACTTAATTTTTCACTATTTCTTACTATCTCACAATTCTGAAACTACCAATTTCTAATTAGTTATCTGAGTTCTGTTACTGAATGTGTATAAACCCACATAGAATTATACAATCATCTGTTACATGGTTATAGTAAATTACGTTAGCCAGTGTAGAGAAATAATGTATTTCACACGACAGTGTGTCTTTTTAGAACTGAGCACAGCATTCCTCAGTGGTGGGTTTTCCAGGTCAGTTATTCACATACTGCATAACGAACTGACAAATTTCCCTATTTCTTGTGAAAGACAGCCAGCCACTGGAAAAAGCTCAGCATCTCCTCCCCCAGCAATCATCTTCTGAAGAACTGATTGTGGGGGCACTGGATCCATGCTACATGGTCATTTATTTCGTGGGCATGTAGTCTGCTTAGTCATTTGGTCAACTGCCTGGTCACACTGTTATGGTAAAGTCAATGGACAGAATTTTATTTACTAGCCAAATGTTTCCCTATATTTCTGCTCAGATTTAGAGGGTTGAGAAGTTTTTCATCCCATATTTACAGCACACTACACATGACAAATATTCTCATGCAGCAACAGCTGGTGATTCTGAATTTCCAGATATGGTGAATCCATGCTACTTTTTTTTAAAGGCACGAGATATCCAAGGTGCTCAATACTATTCACAAAGTTCAGACTATGATTTGGAGTGGATTCACAGCCCTTCCCCCCCAGCCAAGTAATTAGGGAAACCAGTTGCCATTGTTTCTATGTATACCATAGCAAGTTATCATTTGGTTAACATTTGTTTGCATTCCCCTGTGGATTCTCCAGACAAAAACTTTGAAAGATCTAACGAAACTTCAGCAGTATTTGCTGTCGGCTTCGCGCTGTAATGTGCAGTTTTCTGATTGAAGAAACACACACTCGCTCTTCTTTTGTACAAAAAGACACGTGTATTAAAAAATATACAAATATACTAACTGGCAGACCTTTGGTGTAGCAGGCAAAAATATAGGCAAAGTGGCATAGAGGATAGTAGCATAGGAAAGAAGGAGAAGATACATTAATGTCCAAACTGTTCCCTTATATACAGTTACACTGCTCCTTCTGTCCAATCACTGGAAGTATTGCATCATCTTCCTCCACATGGGTGTCACCTCTTCTCCAGGCATTGCATCATCTTCTCCTTTGTCACAGTGACTCAGCAGTCACACAGCTGTTCATTATGGCATTTCTGATCTTTAGTAAAATACCTCATGCCCTCCCCCAAGTAGTTTTCAGCACACTTCACCCCATCTGTTCTCTCCTCCAAAGCTGATTTGTTGTTGTTGTTGTTGTTTTTCACAAAAACAGAGGAACCACCATGTGCTATCTATCGCACACCCTTGTTTGGGATAAAACAACACATTAGCACATAATTTACCAGGGGGTTCTCATAACAAGGGATAAACTATTGCACATTGTAATTCTAATGTAAGGAGATATATATTTTGTTAAGTTTTTCAGTGACTGACAATATCTAGCATGTTCAGTGCCTTGGAAATTTGAAAAATGTGGCACATGTGTTCTGTACTGCAAATACACACAGCTCTGGGAACCATTTTGCCTGCAATTTCCCTTGCCTTTCTGCAGGCAAAATGATAATTCCAGTGAAACACTGTCATTCAGCTTGATGAAGAGACCCCTTTCAGAGTCACTTAAGTCTTTCAGAATGCCATCTATTACATCACATATGGGTAAAGCACATTAAATCCAATGACATTTACTGTCAGGTCAACATATGTAAGATTGCACTGTTAAATGACCTTTTGAAAAAAGAAAGTAATTTTCTTGTGTCAAAGGCAGGAAGCCTCCTCCACCTTTCTGGAGACTATGAGAGTGGCTGGGAGGGGGTGGGTGGTAAATGTCCCTTTACAGTGTCATTTTAGTTGTGTTCAGGTGTTATCCTTGAAATGTTAGGTGTGGATGTGGGGATGCACATGAGCCCCATCGCAGACCCCCTCAGAAACCACTCAGAAAGCTGGTTCAGGCGTAAATGCTTGAAGACCTTTTGTGATCAGGAGCCCTGATAAATCCCAGGCTCCTTTGCAGACCTTTGCATGAGCCTGTGAAGTTCTTCTGACTGCAGAAGTGATGTGGGAGGCAGCGCCTACATGCATATCTCCATCCCCAGCATCTATTTAGCCTTCCACAGGGTCATGCATAATGCCAGAATGGGACCTTGTCTTTTAGGGTTCGATCAATCCTATTGTTACTTACCTAGAAGTAATCCCAATTTAAATTGGCTGTTAGATTTCCCCAGGAAAATGTGCCATATAATAATCAGAAAATAATTCATTTGAAAACGTAAAATATCTCTCAGGCATCGATGCTTTTAGGAGAGGATGGGTAATGTTTTCTCTTTGAAAATAATATTTTGAAAGCAGATCAATTTTTATAAGCAGCAATATTAGGTTTGCATTGATATTTCTTTCTACTGGTGCTAACAAAAAATGCCACTGGGGTTAATGCAAGGTAGATCTCCCCTGCAACAGCAGTGCAGGAGAAAAGGATAATTTCCCTGCATTTTGAATGTAACATATTAGGAAAAAGACTAAACTGAACTGTTACCTGTTATGCTAGTTTTCTGTGTGTAGGAATATTTCTAGGTAGGGAAAACACGGAAATACTGAAGGCCAGAAAAAATGTTTACCACCTGTCTACTCAGAAGTAGGCATGTTTTATCATGTTATAATGGAATCTCTTTACCCTGCCCGACTTTACTAAACAATAATTATATGTATCTATTTTATATTGATTTGATTTTATTGGTCTTGGACCGTAATAAAGTATACTACTACTAAATGTTCTGTAGACTCTTCTTCCAGGTGAGTAAATATAAGAGGCAGCCTTTCCATTTACTAAAATTAGAGGCTGTGCAGAGTGCAGACTGAAGGCAAAGGTAATTTGTTTCTAAGTTGCCTTCTCTAAATTAACAAGTAACGGTTAATGAGCAATCAGCAATCAAGATGACAAATTGTAACTTGTCAACTAATGGTAATAACAGATTAAATTGTTGAGCTCCCTAACACTAAATGAAACAAACGGAGCCTTTTAAACCCAATGATACAAACTCTAATCTTTGTCAAATTAACTTGATATTGAGGGTCCCTTCTGGCTCTGAAGTTCTAAGATGAGGAGGATGATTCAAAAATACCAGACACTGTCAATCAACATTATAAAAACATTGACTGGTATTATATAATGGATACAAATTTTAACCAGAGACCTAAGTATCTGTTAAATATCGACCCTGTATGTATGCTGTTCCTAATATTGTTATTTTTTTGTAGCTCTGTTATTTCTGAGATCTGCAGCTGCTAATACTATGTGAAATTTCTTTATATTGTTCCCAAAGCCCCAATGACTACGGGGACCACTGAAGTGTGTTTCATCCACAAACAAGATGTTTTGATTGCTAGATCTCTGTATTTTGTTAGTTTTTTAAATTCTTTATCTTCAACTCTGGCATCCCCTGGAACTGCAATATCAATGATCCAGACATTTCTTTGTACTATCACTACTATGTCTGGTGTGTTGTGTTCAAGGTGTCTATTGGTTTGGATCCAGAAATCCCACAAGATCTCAACTTCCTTATTTTCTGACACTTCTCTGCCTGATGTTCTCATGGGTTTTATTGCATTCTGTATTACCTTCTGACCGTGAAGTCTTACTAGCTGGTGTGTGCTTAGCTGTAGGTTCTTGCAAAAGATAAGGTTATTGATATCAATAATTCATTAGGCAAAAAATGTCTATGCAAGAAAGAGTTTAAGCTACCACTGTTCCATTTAAACTAGTAAACGGTTTCCACCTACTGCTGTTCCCATTGCTGCTCCAGTATTGATGGGTGGAAGTACAGGAAGAGAATGGGCATAACTCCAGTGGTATCTGAGGGTAGCATGGGCAATTAAGAGAGAAAAGTGTGAACCATGAAATCTTTTCCTCAAACGCAGTTAAGTAATGCACTAACCAGGTGAGTTTAGGTGAATGGCTACTATTGTACAGTTGTCTTATCTTCATTTGCCAGCTTTATTCCACTTAATTTGCAACCCAGTTGTCAATTGTGTAAGTCATTCTGCAGGGCATTAATCAATCCATTATCTATCGATCTCTTGCCTCTCACTCCTGAGAAGTATCACAAAATTTGGAAAATACATATTTTCAAGCAGCTCAATTTTTAAGAACAGCAATATTAGAAGGCTTGCATTAGGAAGAACATACACTTTTATTTGACCATTAGCTCATTCCAGGATTTGATTATGCTTCATTCTCAGGCAACATGAAATCTTTTTAGGATACAGATGTACCAAGCTGCAGAGCCTAGTGTACCGCACGGCTTCTTACCTGCTGAACACTTAATTACTGGTTACTTTAAATGCAGGATTTGTAGTGCTGTCTGGATTTTAAAATATATAATACTAAGCGTGGAAGAGAGATTTCTTAGTCAGTATGGCAATAAATGGGGGAGCTGAAGATTCTTTGACCCCATCATGATTCTGACCAAAAAAAGGGTGTGTGTGTTTGCATTTCTATTAATGAGAAGAGGAAAAGGGCTCCCAAATGTTAATACAGCTTTCCCCCTCTATCTGCTTTTAAAATATCATCTGATCACATCAGCTGAAATGTACTTTCTCCATCCTTCAACAGAAAGCTATGAGTCTGGATCAATTAATGACTGGGCAGTCAGGTGCAAATGAGTACTTTGAAAAACTGTGTGGAAGATGTGGAGACTTGTCTGCTTTTGAACATGGCCACCCTACATTACAGCCCTCGAGAACCAGATGGCAAAGCCAGAAGCCAGAAACGGCTGGGCAACAGGGCCATACTGCTACCCTGCTCCATCTGTAACATGGAGATAATCCTGGCCTAATTTACAGGGTTATTCTAAAGATTATGTGGTATAATGTGCATTTTTGTTGTTGCCAATACCATTTTATGACAGAAGGGATGCCTGGGGCTTGATGTTGCTTTTTTTCACAAAAGATGCCTGCTTCACTGATGTGAAGATTGTTTCTGGGTGAAGCTATGTGTGATATTCAATTGCATGTTGTTTGTGTCTCTTCTTTTTTACAAAATGGAGTTATATAGAAGCTTCAGTGTGAAGAAAACATAGGGCTTGTTTACTTCTCCAATAGTTTTTCTACTAAAAATTATTCCATTCATTCTCTATGGTGCATTACTGCTCCCAGTTCTGGCTTGTACTATGAGGGAAACAAAAACATGCAGCTTTTTAAAGAGTGGAAGCTTTCCTTAGATTCAACTTTTATGTTTACCTCTCCTCACCATTTCCACAGTGCTATTTTTTTGCGGTGTGTGTGTGTGTGTTCCATTTTCTTAAATACCACTGCTGTGGTAATCTGTGGCATGTTATACATTCAGGTATTTGGATCAGATGCTGCCAGGTCTAACCCTGAGATCCTTTTTCATTTTGGGGCTTTGAATGCCTGAGCAGATTCCTCAAGACCTTCTGACATGAAAAGGGGAAATGACCAAGAAAGAATCTTGCCCCACTATTACACTCATTCTTACAAAAATGAACTGTTTTGGTTTTGTCCATCTATGCCCTGTTTGAAATAAGAAGTCTTCCAAAGGGAAAGTAGCACATACAATTAGTCTGACATAGCAATTTTAAAAACATAACAGAAACAGCTGTTTTAGAGAAGGTCTTCAACCCGTTATCATCCTGACTTATTCAGTGAACTTTATGACGTCTTCAGACAATGTCATTCTTCATCTATAACCTTCCTGTATTTTTCTACAGCTACTGTTAGCTTTTTCTTTACTGTGCAAAGTCTGTTCAGAAGAAGATGCAGAGAGGTTTCTAACTGATGGCATGAAGAATCTTTTCTCTAAAAATGTTCCAAGTCTTGTTGTAACTTCAAGATGAATACCTTTATTTGCATAAACTTCATGGAATGCAGCCCACTTGATCAGATGCATCGTTGAAGAATGATCGTATCTTATCTTTTATATATGTTTAATAGGAGACTCACAGCATAGTGGTTAAACTGCAGCACTGCAGTGAAAACTCTGTTCACAGCCAGTGTTCATTCCCAACAGATTCAGATAGCTGGCTCAAGGCTGATTCAGACTTCCATCCTTCTAAGGTTGGTAAACAGAGTACCCAGCTCGGTGGGGGTGGGGGTGGGTGGCAATGTAGCCTGCATAATTAAACTGTAAACCACCTAGAGAGTGCTTTAAGCACCATGGGGTGGTATATAAGTAGCACACTTTGCTTTTTTACAAATGCAATCAGAAAAGGAAAAAAAATATAATAAACAGCTATCTAAATACACAATGCTTCCCCACAGGGACCATTTGATTCTTGTGCTTGGCTGATCATGAAGATCTTCTGATAGAAAACTTTGCTAGAGTAGTTGTGCCAGAAGATCTCAAAGGTCAACCAATCACAAGGGGCTTCTGGTAGCATAAGGGCAATCATACTGACATGAAAGACTTCTACCATTCCAAAGACATTGCAGCTGGGCCATCATCATAACCATCATCTTAGAATTGCAAAACTGGAAGAGGCCCTATGAATCAACAAGTCCAGTCCCTATCAAGGAGACATAGTGGGGAATTGAACTCCCAACCTTTGACTCCGCAGCCAGAAACTTAAATCGCTGAGCTATCCAGCAGTTCTTCTCTTTGGTTTAACATTGCATGGCTGGCGTATGTTGCTCGCAGCTATGACTGGCTGCACTATATTTCAATATATGAAAAATATGAAAACCAAATTTGAAAATAATCTGTTTCATAGATTTTTAAAAGAGGAATCAAGAAATAGAGTATCTTGACATTAAGGGAATCTACTGATAGCACACAGTTTGGAAATAATGATATTAAAACAAGTAACATTTTGTGTAACTTTTACATAATGGACAGAATAACATACTTTTTATTACAAAATTGGAAACATCATTTCTTTTTTCTGTGTGTACAATGAATAAACTTATTCCATAACTTTGCTTAAAGGAGTGGTTTTTTGACATTTTTCCTGATTGCCCAGATTTTTAAGTTTTAAAAATTGAAAGTAATTTAAAGCAATGTAGTAGTATATAATCCATGACTGTGGAAAAAAGGGAGAGACGTACAGCTATCACATTTACCTTTTAATATATCATTAAAAAGCTCTACAGCTTTTTAATAGGTTCTATAGTTGTTTGTATTTCAGTGAAGCTGCATGCCAGTGACTCTTCCGTTCTAAACAGAGCTTGCAGGAGCTTAATTAGAAGTGAAGGTTAAACTAGCGTTCTCCCAAACCTTCATTCTGTTATCTTACTACTGTGAAATGGTATTGGTAGAATTACAGAACTGTAGAGCTTGAAAGGACCACCTGGCTCATTCAGCCTAGCCTTGTGCCAAAGTAAAAAATCGGTAAGTAAAGTAGCCACATAACCTTTGTTTAAAAACTTGTATGAAGCAGAGACACCCTCCAAGATAGTCCATTATTGAACAGCTCTTGCTGTCTTGAAGTTCTTAATGTTTAAGTGAAATCTCCTTTCTTCTCATTGCAACCCAATGCTTTTGATCCTACCATCTGGAGCTACAGGAAACAAGCTTACATCATATTTCATGAGAGCCCTTCAAATATCTGAGGATGGCTACCATATTACCTCTCAGTCTTCCCTTCCCCAGGCTAACCCAGCTTCCCAACTATTGAGATGTAATTCAGAGTGAAGTAATGGTGTCATGGAAAAACATGTTTAACCCTTCCACTTACTTACATCTTTCATATGCAACACCACACCACCCAACCCATTTGAACTCCACAAAGTACCTCATGTTCAAAGGAAAATATCTCGCAGCATTCCTATTGATGGAAAACTCAGTGGGTGAGCAAATAAACATTTTTCTCTCATTTGCCTTGTTACAGTTCCAAATCTAGAAAATGAAACTTTGATTTTTGTATCATTCCATCTTATTGTAATGTCACAGAAAAACTTCTGTGTTGAGTCAGCAGAAGAGTACTAGGAAAGAGTTCTCACAATGTAGTGATTTAAGCAACAAATAGATATGAATATATTAATAGGAGATTCCTCCTATCAAACTCAGAAGCTTCATAAGGCAATACAGGATCAGAATCAGGACAACACGGGACTTTGTTGGCCCCAAGCACTTCATCCTTCCCATGTATATTTCAGTCAGGAGGGTATGTTGCCTAGAGTCACAGGGAGGATGAGATGTAAACACAGTTTTTGATACTGCACAGCACTACTGATCATGGAGCACATATCTTAAGTCATCATCAAATTTGCTTTCACTCTCCTGCCTTTGAGAGCTTGAACTGGTATGAAAGAGTTTTAGCTCTGATCCTAAATATGCAGGGTTTTGGACCACTACACCTTTTAAAAGCAAGCAGTAAAGGTATTTAATATTTCTATTTTGCAAAATTTATATGTAAATTTTAAAGCTTAAAGCAGTGTATAATTGAAAGAGTGTCAATTAATTAGCAAGTGTCATTCAATACAAATGCAAGAGGTTTTTATCACCAAACTATTTAACAAAGGATAGCAATTCCAGGAATTCCTATGTAATTATAAGTCTCGTCTTTCTTCATAGACACTGGTGAATCATTCCTGGAAAGGGTTGATTTCTTTGTTGTTATAGCACAGCTATTAAAGTTTTTTTTTTTTTTTTTTTAACTAGACTGTAACAGATGGCATCCATGTTCCAAACATTCCTAGGAATGAGGCTTGGGAGACAAAGGGGAATGCAAGTACCAGAGATTTCCACTTGGTAAACTTATCTAGAAATACTCTTTGGAGCTGCCATTCTAGAAGTGGAGCTCTGGGGTCAAGTGACATGCTGCACTCTCTTCTACATTGCAGAGCCTTTCTGAAAAGGATATGAATATGAATGTGTTAGTAATAGGACATGGCTAAATAAAATAGATCCAAAGCTACATCACACTTACAGACTTTTATTTGTTTATTTCCTCTTTCAGGAAATAAGGAAGCAGAATCTGGAGCTGCAAGTGACTTGGAACAATTTACCAGCTTGTTTTCTATGAGTGTGGAATTGATTTAAATTGAAAAAAACAGATTTCTTAAAAATTAAATCAATTTGGTTTTTAAAAAATTATTGATTTTACCCACCTTGTTTTCTGCTCTACTTTGTTCTTTGTAGAGGGAATCAAGGTGGCCTACAAATTTGCAAATCCTGCCGGCATAACTTTGCACCAGTGTAACCTGTACTGGGTGCTGATAACATTTAATTTAAACTCATGGAAAAGCTTCCTATCCCTTTCAGGCTCCAAGCCATCCCAGGGCTTCCTTTTGCTTTTGGAAGCCTCAGGGCAGGGGTAGGGGGAGCCATTAAAGGCAAAAGGGGTAAAAAAAATTTGCTGCCATTAGCAGCCCCAATCCTGTTGGTGGTGCTCCAACACCTTTAAAACAAAAACAACAACAACAACAAAAAACCCCTAGTGAGCCTCAAAATCTGAAGCTTTCTCTTAGTTTAAATTTAATGTTTCCAGAGTCTGATGCAGGCTACACTGAAGTGAAGTCAGGCAAGAGGAATTTGCCTAATAAAATCAGTACAATAATCACATTATTAAAATCCAATTATACATATTATTTAAAAACAAAATCCTGCTAAAAGCGGTCAAAAACCCATATTTAAAAAAAGAAGAAAGTATTGTCTCCTTAAAATCTCAGCAGCAGTTTACATATTAAAAGCCTGCCTGAAAAAGGCCTTTGCTGACAGGACTGAAAATTGGGAGCTAGCCTGTTCTCCCATGGGAAGGAGTTCCATAGCCTGGCAGCAACTACTGAAAAGGCCTCTCTTGCGTGCACATCATGTGTGCTTGTGAAGGTGTGATACCTGGGAGCAAGGCCTCCCCTGAAGACCTTAAAGCCTAGGGAAGTATGGAGAGATAAAGTCCCTCAAATAGCCTGTTTAGGGCATAGTGACTGTGCAGCTTCATCCGTCATTTTCTCTGGCTGCTACTGATGTACCAACTCCTTAAGCAAAATTCTAGGAGTTACAGCTCATAGACACATATCAACAGATACCCATATTTTGCTAACCTGAAGCACGGGCTTGTCTCGGGTTCCTCCTACTTCTTGTTGTAAATGTAGAAAAATGGAAGCTGCCATGGTATTTTCTGTGCATCATAGTTCTTTGAGAAGCACCTTCTATACAGCCTTAAAGGGCAGCAAAACGACAACCCCCAGAAAGTACCACTGCAACTTCCCTTTTTCCACATTTACAACTCTGACATGAGATTTTGGCCAATTGTACATTGTTTTAATTAGGGCAGACATGCACTGGAAGTGGAGTACAAGGAAGTTAACACTTACATTATGCTTTGAACTCCAGAGTACTGGAACACAGCAAATGTGTATTAAAATCATTCCACCACACTCTGAAAATTCTGACTTCTCTCCATCCTCAATTGTTTAATTCAAACATTTCAGAACTGAATAGACATTTTGCTGTTTTTATACTAATTTAACAATGGTCCTGGACCTAGCTTTAGGTATGCGGCACACATCACTGCAAGTGGTGCAGTAATAGTCGTGAAAGGGACCATGCACAAGAACAATGGCTTTGAGCTTTCTAGATGTGTTTATGGGATCCTGGTGATCAACTCTGAACCTTATAATCTGGTCAAAGTAGACAACATGTTTAGCATGTATTCACAAGAGATGCTCGCTCAAGTGATGAGAGACATTTTAGATGCCTGCGTGGTACCTACACATCTTGCATGTTGTTTTATGATCAGCTGCTGGAATATATGGAGGTTTAATGTATCTGTTTGATTGTTGAATCTTGTCTTAGGAAATTGTACTGGAAAAGGAAAGAGAGGTTAATGTATTCTCAAAGGCTAATTGGAGCCGATGTGCATTTCCGTTAATGTCCACCCTGACCCTAGGATAGTAAGTCAATTGCAATGTTATCAGCTTGGGAGACTCACAATCCTCTTAAGGCACAAACCAACACTTACCTAGCAATTGGCAGGCAGGACTAGTTTCTGGGTGGGCAAGACCCCAGAGTTTCTTCCTTGTGAATAAGAGTTTTATCTCTTGGATATATTGTACCCTCATAAGAGGTATATATTGTACCCTTTAAGAGGTTTTGGCTGGGAGGGAACAGCAGGGAATGCCAGGCAATTCAATAACAGCCAATAGTTTCCTCTCTACTTCATGTTCTTTTTCCCGACTTTTTTTCCAGTCAAGGTTCAGTTTGTGTTCTGTCAGTTATAGCAGTGGTTCTTAACCTTGGGTTACTCAAGTGTTTTTGGACTGCAACTCCCAGAAGCCTTCACCACCAGCTGTGCTGGCTGGGGTTTCTGGGAGTTGCAGTTCAAAAACACCCGAGTAACCCAAGGTTAAGAACCACTGAGTTATAGCATCAGAAATGAACAGTTCCAGTGAAGTCTTCTGTTACCAATGTAACCAGTTAGTTAGTTAATAATGAAGTAAATAAAGCAGTTAAGCTCAGTAATGTAATAAGTTAAAATTTCCACAAAATATGATGTTTGTTTTTAGATAAGAATTGTAAACAAACAGAAACATTTTACTTTTTTCTAATTTATCTGAGTCCCTGAGGGAATGTATTGAAAGAGATAAGTGCCAACTGAGGTGACCTAATAAACAAGGGTAAGGAAAATCCTTGTCTGATCTGCTTGTACAGACTAACATGGCTACCTCCTCTATAACAAATAAGGGTGGTCTACTAAGGGAGACTGTAGTTCAATCTGCTCTGTAGGTTCCTGACTGAAGCATTTCATCCGCTGCATAATCAGCAGAAAAGTTTATTATTATTTTTAATTAAGAGCCATACTCCACAATTTCCTCACATAAAACTCTGCGAAACCTGAACAGAATCTTCTTCTCAGGCTCCGGCTTCCTGCTGCTTCACATCTTCCAGCCCTAAACTGGCTGGTTCCCTATAGTCCCACATGAGTCCTCCTGAAAGAAATACTGTACATTAAAGTAAAATAGAAAGCTTTATGCATATTTGAGCACATTAACTTTGCACAAACTGCTGTAGGTCAATCTGACTTTTTTCTGTATACTTTATATACTGAGAAAAGTCAGACTGCTGTAGTATGGCTTGTGCAAAACAGTTGTATGAGGATATATTTGTTTGACTGCTTGGAAACAGTTGTTTTAAAGGCAACAGCTTAACACTGATTTGAAAGTTAAATACTGCAAGTTAATCATTTTTGATAATATTCTAAAGATAATTTTTCTTAATTATTGATAACCAATTGTTTTAAAAAGTAAAATAATTAAAAATGGCAATCCTCAAATTTCTCCCAAATGTAATGAATTAAAGTGATGTGAAATACTGTTACCAAAAACTGTCAGTGACATTAAAACAATTTAAAGATCAAATTGTGAAAAACTATGTAACAAATTTTAGCTAACAATTTATTTTTAATGAATTAACTCTGTTTTCTCGTGGCTTGTGATATATATTTTCATCAAATGAATCCTCAATGCAAGGGTATTTGAAAAATTATTTATTTTTTATATGCTATTCTGTTTGAAGATATCCAGAATGGCACATAACACAGTGCAGACAATCACTATATATGTAACAACCATCAACATTAAATAAGATAAAATTATAAGATACCCAAGCTTCTTACCTGGTTCACAAGTGGAAAACTTTTATCTAGCAATCAACAGAGAGGTGACAGCTGGATTTGTCAGTTGCCAAGTGAACAACGCTATCTCTGTCTTGTCTGGATTCAGCTTCAGGTTATTTTTTTGGCCCTCAGCCCCTTGACCACAGCCTCTAGACAGTGTCTAAGGCTGCCCCTGGTTGTGTAGTTAATAGAAGATTTAGCTGAGTATCATCAGCTTATTGATGGCATCTAACTCCAGAGCCGCAGATGATCTCTGACACACTCACCTCATATGTATGCTGAAGAGTACTGGTGTTAAAATTGAGCCCTTTGGGACTCCACAATGGGGGAAGGGGATTACAGGCTTCTACCATTACTTTCTGGCTTGTCTTACATGGTAAAGATGAGAAGCATTGCATAACTGATCAGGCAAGATCCAGGACTCTCTCCAATCTCTTGAACAATATACTATGCATGATTCACTGTATCAAAGGCTGCTGAAAGATCTATCAGAATTAGCAAAGATGACTCACATGTCTTTAACAAGCCTAATTTGATTTTGTTCCTGTAATGAAACTATGGCTAATGTGCATTTGTTTTTGGCAGACTTTTTATTGGATTCAGAATATACTGTATGGTGTACCTGCTCATAGTACTTATTTCGCAATGAATGTTAGTACTGTAACTGATAAAACCAATGTATTTACTAGGATCCTATTGATGATCTGTGTAAGGCATTGTGGTGAACTGCTGCTAACTAGTGGTTGTTATATAAGGAGCACACCTGATTCTCCCTAATAATGCAAGTAAATAGGTGCATTCACATTGCCTGTTGTGACAAGTAGTTTTACAGTAAACTCTGAGATGAGTAGTGTATTCAGTCTCTGTTGTATTGTAGCTGCACAATCATTTTCACACTTGTACATCTTTGGTCCCATCCACAAATATTCACATTATGGTTATGTTGGCACATGGAAGTATCACTTTATTGACAGTAGAACTATTCAGACAGGCAGAACTATTCAACAGCAGAAGAATAGCAACGTAGGGCTCCAATATGTGCAAGATATTTAGGGGCTTTCATTTCCTGGGGCACTAATGTAATAGACTGCCCTGTATCCAGACTTTAATAATAATAATAATAATAATAATAATAATAATAATAATAATAATAATAATAATAATAATAATAATAATAATAATAATAATAATAATAATGTGCTCTATAGCAGAGTGCATTCCAATAGTCAAAAACAGTTAAAATACAACCATAACATAAATATAATGATTAAAAACATACAGTAAGCAATTATCAGTCCATAAGACAACAAACAACAATTAAAATAACTATAATAACAATATAATAATTGAAGTACAGTAATGGTCAACCCCCTATTTTCAAGTAGGTTTTTAGGTCTCATTTGAATTTGTCCAACTCTAGTGCCACACGAAGGTGTTACGGAAGGGAATTCCATAATTTTGGGGCCAGATGAGAAAATGCTCTAAATCTGGAATTAGCCACCTTGGTCCGAAGGACTGGTAAGAGACCAGAATCTGCAGATCGAGTCCTCCTACAAGGAATATGGCACCCCACAAGTTTCACTAAACAGCTAGGGCAAGAGAAATGTAACACTTTAAATGTCAGAACAAGTACCTTATAATATGTTCTTGATCTGATGTAACCAGTGCAATGCCCTGCAGTGCTGGGAAATGTGAGAGTAGCACAGCAAGTTTAGAACTACTCGTACCGTGCTATTCTGCACTAAGATGAGAGGATGATGTGCAGAAGAAGAGAGACCAGGCTATTACAATAATCCAGATGTGAAACTACCAGGGCATGAATAAGACGTTTGGTAGTCTCAGGAGTCAGGAAGAGACAAATATGGCAAATATTAGCCAAATGGAAATTACATGTCTTGGCTGTTGCATTCACAAATGAACAAAGCAACAGCCAATCATCCACTAAAACACCAAGATCCCTAGTCTTGGTCCCGACTTCTTTCCATTAACAATTAGTAAATTATTCTTCCTTCTTGTTCTATAATGTGAGCACAGATATGACATAGGGTGGTGCATTTCTAACATATAAGCCTTGCTGGATTAGATCAAATGTCAATGTAGTACAGCATTCTGTTTCCAGCCAGGTGGTTCTAGGAAACCAGCAGTTGAGACGTAAGGGCAACAGCCTACTCCCACACTTGTTCTCAGGCAATTGGTACTTTGAAAAAGTATGACCTACTACCTCTGATTTATGAGGCAGCCTATGGCCATCATGACTAGTAGCCAGTGACAGTCTTTTGTTTGATGTTTTTGTATTGCTTGAAAAAGTTCCTTTTTGCACCCAGCCCAAATGGTTAGTGGCCATGCCGGTTAGAGGGTCAAACATTCTGTTTCAGACTCAATTGCAGACAATGTCTTCACCATGTAAAGAATGTCCAGTGACACACACACACACACACACACGTATACACATATGTATGTATGTATGTATGTATGTATGCATGCATGCATGTATGTACATATCACACATTATGTTGTACACTAAATGTGGTGAGCAAGAATGGACCAAAAATTTTCTCATGCCCCACCATATATGAAATCTAAACATCTGAGGATACTATGAAACCAAGTGATAAATGTGGATCAACCACTTGTGAAGTTATTTTATCTTTACTGCCACATGATCTGCAGAAGTTCTGCAGGAAAAGCATTATGTACAAAGTGTACAACAGGGTAGATAAAAATGAATAATTAAACAGAAATTTTAAAAAATGGATTATTGAAATTGAAATTGGTTTTTTTAAATGTATTTTTTTCGCTTTAAATCAGATTTTGTTAAATAAAATGTCTTTTGAGGGGCCATCTTGTATTATGAAATAAGGATTAGTTTTTAATTATGCAATATGAGACATGCAATGCTTTGCATTTTTTTGAAAATAAATTTCATTACCGTATTTGCCGGCATATAAGACAACTTTTTTGGCCCCAAAACCATACCTCCAAATGGGGGGGTCGTCTTATACGCCGGGTGCAGTTCAGTTGGGCTAGGAAGGAGTCGCCGCCGCTGTTGAGTGAGTGATGTGGGGGGCGCACCGGCCGGGGAGGAAGGCAGGCGGGCAGGCAGGCCGCCAGTCCGGACGGAGGGAAGCAGAGCCGGCCATGCCTGAGTGGCCAGGGCCCGCTGCCAGACAGCCACTTCCTCTCCTCCTCCGCTGCTGCCACCCGCCCGCTTCCCCTCCTCCTCGCCCTCCTCGCTGCTGAGCCAGCTGCCTGCTCGCCCACCCGCCGCCGGATAGCCGCTTCCCCTCTCCCACTCTGCTGCCGCTGCCTGCCGGGCTGCTTCCCCTCCTCCTCGCCCTCCTCGGGCCTCGTCGCCGGCCACGAACTTCCAGGGTGGGCCTGGGCAGAGCCGCGGGCAGCCGCCGGCGCCGCCACAGCAGAGCCGTCCACTCCATATTTTGAGTGGAAATGTTGGGGGGGGGGTGTTTTCATCTTATATGCCCAGTCGTCTTATACACCGGCAAATATGGTAATTCATTCCAGTTTCATGCTTTCCTAGAAGTTTCTGCAAGAATTTGAGTGATTTTTCTGTCTAGACGATAACATGACAGGTGTTTGGTCTTGCAGTTTTCCTCCTCCTATTAACAACAATAATGTTTATTAATAAATATATTGAGTTGAGAGAAAGAGATCTCAGTCTTATTGTTCATCTGCAAACCTACATAACTAGACAGAATCTGCCCCTTACCTCTTCAGTGCAAAGTTTAATGTTCAATTGATAGAATGTTGTTTGGGGAGGAACAATATCAATTAGAAGATGTTAAAGACTTAAAATAACCAGGCAATTATTAATTCTCTGATATAACTTTAAAGTTGTAAATTCTAAAAATGAAACATTTCAGTTATAAATAGGAAGGTTATAATAACGAGCAAGATGGAGCTTTTACACAGGAATCCATGATTTAAATTGAATTTTACTCACTAGTGATTTGGATTGTTATTTAAATCACCCCTGGTACAGAATTATTTTCATTCCAGCTACAGTCTGGAATGTCTTCAACTGATGTCTCATTCAATTCACTGGATTTGCTATCTGCTGATTAGGACTGGAACCTTACTCAGAAGTAAGCCTCACTGAACAAACTGGGAATGCTGATCAAAAATATGCAGAGATATACTGCAAATGTCTTCCTTTCACAGTTGCTATGGCATGATGAGGACCGTTCAGGTAGGAAAAGGCTTCAGCCCTGTGGTCAAGGACATGCTTGGTATGCAAAAGTCCTGGGTTTACTTAACATTAGGTGTGGATGTAAAGAACCCAAAAGCTACTGGAAACCAAAGCAGTTAGTGGCCTGATTTGTATGTCATCATGGTACATCAGAAAAACCTGCTTTGTTCCTGTTAAAAAGCTAGATTCATAAGCTTTGTTCTTGACTTATGATCTAGCTTTTTTTAAAAAAAGAAAAGCTAGATTTCAAACTTTAGACATCATGCAGAATAAACCACAGACAGAGCCACTGGCTTATTTTGACAGATAAGAGCAGAAGTGGGGGAAAGGGCTTCTTTGGAAGGCAGGCTTTTACTGGCAGGAGAACCACCAGCAAGATTGCTTGCTCATGAACTTGAGGTTTTACTCAGGCCCAGATCACATGAGAAAAGTGTTCCCCGGTTCTTTCCATACCTCTGTTGTACTGAATTGAGAACACATGGTACAAACACTCTCCTCTTCTATGGCTAAGGACTATTAGAGCCAACAGCAGCAAATTTATGAGATGGGTGCTGATTCCACAAGACTTTGAAATCCGTAGTGTAAAAGTAGAAGTTTCTGCAACGGGTGCCACTTCGTGGACTGTGGCCTGCCTCATGTTCCTGGCCCCACCCCTTTGGTTGCCCTTTTGAAAGGAGGCGCCTCCTTCTGCCTCCCGTGGGGCTGTTCTTTTCCCTCTCCAGGATAGCGCGGATGAAGTGCCTTCCCCAGACAGGAGCCTTGGGTGGTGCCTGTCCAGATGTTGGCAGAGGGTGGTGGAGGACAGATGCCTGGGGTCTGACCCCCTCCGGACCACCCCAAGGCAGGTATTAGAGCATACCAGCGTGGGTCATCACTGAGTGCCGTGAAATGATCCCACATGGCCCCTCTGTCATGTTTGCCCAAACGAGGGCCCACTGCCTGTCCCTGAGTGCTGGCCTGGGAAGAACTCTGTGTCCCAGGGGTGCTGCTGGTCTGGGAGGAGGGAACAGATGACTCTGGTGACAAGGTGGCGGCTGTGAAGCCTGCCTTGCTGCTACTGGTTCCAAATTGGACTGAGGATCTTTGGAAACCAGTAACTCCTCAGATTCCTCTAGGAAGAGGAATGGCAGTTCTTCTGCCTGTCTGCAAGGCCACAGGAGGAGGGACAGTGGCACTGGTTATCGTAGACATGGTTGTGCACGTGGTAGTCGTGATGACGGTGCGGCTACCTAGCCTGCGTAGCTTCACAGCCTTTTTCCCCTTGGATTGCCCCAGAATAAATCCCTTCATTTTCTACGGCCTGCCTAACAAACCAACTAAACAAATAAAGCAATGGAGATTGAGGAAGGAAACTAATAGAGGGTCAGAGTGTGTGTATAAATTTTATTTTTAGAATGATGGTGGTGTAATTCTTTTACTAAAATGTGACCTGCCTGCCTAAATAAAGCCCCCCCTCTGTATAATGTAATGAGGAAAATTCCCCCTCTGACCCACTGTGGCAGAGAAGCCAAAAAAGTCCAAAGAGAAAAGCCCTGCCAGCTAAGTCTCCGTCAGACACACCCACACCACCCACCAAATTGCCTGAGAGACACAAGACTCTCAAAAATGAACTTTTGAAAACTGAATATAAAGGAAAAGATATTCCATAGTCACAGACCACACACACACACACCTCCAGTGGAAAAAAAGGTTTGATTGATTTGAATTTGAAATGAAATTAAGTTCTTCCAAAGAAGTAGCCTGAACTACCTGAAACCCTTCCCCAAATTCCCAGTAAAGTTGATGATGATTGATGAATGATAATGAAAAAGAAAAATATAAGTCTTTGCTTTGCTGCTGCAAAAGCAAAACTGCAAAAGCACCAACAGACAGTGAGCAGCAACTGTTCTCACTCCGGAGAGCATGAACAGAAGTGAGGAATGGTCAAACGGGAAAATATGAAGTGTCCGTAAAAGTAGATACACCTTTCAGCAGCTCTATTAGTTGCCGGACATGCCAATCCAGGATTTCTGTCTGATTGGCCAGAGCTTCAAATTGGCGCCAGCAAGCTCAGAGAGGCCTCCAAAAGGGGTAACAATACAGATGAATATGAACGGATTGACAAATAAAACCGAGGAAATATTCGTCAAGCCATATTCATCCTGATTTAAAATTTTAAAAATACGGATCGACGAATATATGACAAATCGGCTATATTCATCAGAAAAACTGATGCGTTTTTATATTCGTCCCCTTCTCTAATGGTGAGTATCCTTGGTAATGTAGGAGTGGTGTAATCCTTATTAATGTAAGTAATGTATGCTTAGTAATGCAAGAGTAATGTAATGTAATCCTTATTAATGTAGGTAATGTATCCTTAGTAATGTAAGTAATTTAAGAGGTGAATATTTGCATTCTTCCAGGTATTTTCATTTGTTTATGAGGGCAAACCGTTAAGTTTCCCCTCCTATCACAAACTTATTAAGGGGGGGAGTAGTGTGGTATCCGCCCAGGTCATGAATATTAATATGCTATCTCCATGGATCAATGAGAGTGCTGGAATGGCGGAGTCACGAGATATAAGAGTCCCTGCAGGGGGGCGAGAGAGAGATTGGAGATGGGAGATTAGAGGATTAGGAATTTGGGATTTTGGAGTAGAGAGAGAGTTGGCGGTTGAGAGTGTATGGAGAAGGAAGTTTTGTTAAGAGTTAACGACATTGATTATACCTTCATCACTTGTAATAATAAACAATTTCTATTTGGTTCTTTTCAAAATGACACATTGCCTGGATCTCTGTGAAACGTTATGGCCGGCTACATGGTGGAACCAATTTATTTCCTATCTTGTCTCCTGAGGAAGTGCAGTCCCTTATTATATATATTTTTTTAAAGTAAAAAATATATAAAGCTCCTAACCCATGTGACCAGGAATTTATGTAACAATCCAACAGGGATATAAGTAGGGATCTTTTTCCTTGTGTGATCAGGGCCTCAGTTACTTCCAAGTTATCCCATGGTCTCATTTCAGCCACTTCATTGAAACGGGAAAAAAAAAAAAAAAAAAAAAAAAGAGAGAATCCTGCAGCTATTGTTTGAAATATTTGCCAATCTACCAGTAAATGTTTCCGCTCACCTTTTGCATGTCACTCCATATTATTTGTATTGTGCCATCTGCATATATGACAATTTGGTACTACAGTAGTATTAATGCAGAATATTAGAAGGTATCCCCTTCTCACGGGGTTTGCAATCTGAAATTCAATACATGGGAATTTTTAAAAAAGAGGAAAGGAATAGCATGTACTTTTCTAGGTTTTGTGTACTTTGGCTTCATAGTAGGTTGAACACCTGCAATCTGGCCTGCTTTAAAACTACAGTGTTCATAAGAAAATGGTGCCTGAACTAGAAAACTGCATTAGAAAACTCCTCCAGACTACTAGTGCACATAGTTCAGTATTATGACTCTCTACAGGGTGGTCTCTACATGGGCCACATATGACCTAAGAAGCCCTTTTTTGCAGCCTTGCTGGTTCCTCCAAAAATATTTCTGAACTTATTTGCAATTGGCAGTGCCAACGTTTAAAAGTAAACCACTAGAGCAAGCAGGCATTCCCAGTATGGTGTAGAGAACAAAGCGATGGACTGGGACTTTGGAGATCAGGGTTCAAATCCCTGCTCAGCCATGGAAACTCACTGGGGAAGTAGAACTGGTAAAACTACTCCTTAAACATTGTACAGTACTTATCTCGAGAGCCCTATTAGGGATTAGTATAGCTATTTTATGGATTCAACTCGACAGCACAGAACATACAATACAGAGCAAGCAGAAAGAGGATTTTTGGTGTGTGGTTTGCTACTGAAATTTGGTGGCAATGCGGAATACAGTGGTGCCTTGCTTAGCGATGTTATTTCGTTCCAAAAAAAGCTGCTAAGCGATTTCATCGCTAAGTGAAACGCGGTTTCCCATTGAAATGCATTGAAAACCGGACAATCCGTTCCAATAGGAACAAATTGCCATCCTTAAGCGAAAATCGCCATAGGAAACATCGCTAAGCGAAACATGGTTCCCCAATTGAAATGCATTGAAACCTATTCAATGCATCTCAATGGGGGGAAAAATACAACAACAAATTAAGAGTCGGAAAAAAGTCAAATTTGGTTAACAAAGGGTTTATTAAGTGCACTTTATGATTTCAAACATTTTAAACAGTAAACTTTAACTTTATAAATAACAGAAAAACATTTAAAAAACAGCAAACATGAGGCTGTTTAAACCATCGTTAAGCAAAACAGGGGACCCAAAATTTAATCGCTATGCGAAGCATGGTCCCAACCATTGCTAAGCGAAAATTGCCCATAGGGACCATCGCTAAATGAAGTGTAAAAATGCTCAAAAAAGTCATCGCCAAGCGATTCCATCGCTAAACGGAGCGCCCGTTAAGCCAGGCACCACTGTACCTCTTTTTAAAGCAAAAATTTCCTTCTCATTTTAATGCCTTTGCCCAAGCTTATCTCGAAATTATGCTGTGGGAGTTGCCACCAAACTTTACAGGTGCAACAGGCTGCATGGTGATTGGCAACCGACCCCCCCCAGGGGTGCAAAACTTGCATCTGGAACCACCCAGCTGCTCACCCTTGCCCTCCAACGATTCCCAGCAGTTCTCCATGGTTACATATATATATATTTTTTCCTGGAGATTTTCCAAGTCCTACCTGTGGGCGCCCCATGCCAGGGACTGAAACGGGGGCTTTTTGCACGCTAGCAAGTTTTGTAGGCATAGGGAACATGGTTTTAAGAAAAAAGAGAGCGAAGGGCAGCGTCTTCCAGAAGGGAGGGTCCGTCTGCTCCTGCTCCCTTGCACGTTCAGGTCTTACGGACCCCGCAGAGCCGCACTTGGAATCAACACGCTCCGCATCGCACTGGGCACGACCTGAAACTGCTCGAAAGCAGCACGTGGATCGGAGCGCATCTACTGGGAAGTAAATCTCGGCGTGTCCGATGGCGCTTGGCTCCCAAGGAGCAACGCAGAGCCACTCCATTCGCCTCGGGCAGCAGGTTCCGTTGCAGAGAAGCGGGACTTCTTTCCAAGAGTTGGGCTCTTCCCCCCCCTCCCGCCGCCGCCGCCGCCGCCGCCGCCCCCCACCCCCGACCTTGTCTCCGCTCGCCTCGGGCCTTGGGCGACCGGAACCGCGGCGGCCGCTCTCCCCCCCCCCCCGCTGGCCGCTGGAGCTGCGGCGGGCTCAACCGAGGCAGCTGCTGGCGAGCCCCGCGGTCCACGCATGGCCGAGGAGCGACCGGTTGCGGCTGCGTGCAACAACAGCAGACAGGCGGCGAGGGGCGGGGAGGTGGGAGGGTTTAAAGCTCATTAGCGAAGGGGGGGGGCTCCTAAGCTGGGAAGCGGCGAGCGAGTCAGCTGAGTACCGAAGCAAGCTCCGGCGGGTGAAGGAGGCACCGAGTCGAGGGTTGAGGGCAGGAGCCGCGGGGAGGGAAGCCGGCCAGCAAACACTCAGCCACACAAGAGCCGCTCCCCCCCCCCCCGCTGGCCAACTTAATTCTAGGCGGCTTTTGGGGGGTGGGAGAGCGGGGACGCGGAGTCCCCCCCCCCGCCTGCTTTCTTCCTCCAGAAAGAGTTGCGGCGGCGGCGGCGGCGGTGGCGGTGAGCCGCCTCCTTTTCCTTCCCCGCTTCGCTTGCTTTCGCGCGGCCGTCGCCAGCCTGCCCTGAACTTGCTCCGAACAGGGCGCGCCGAGAGGGGTCGTGGGGAGGAGAGGCGAGGGCGCCCCGCTCGCTCGGGTCGGCCGGCAAGGAGGAGGGCGCCCGGAGGCCACGAGGGCGACCCGCGGAGCCACGCGCAAGCCTGTGCAGGTAAGGGACTAGGCAGCAAGCTTCCCGGGTGGGGTTGGGGGTGGGTGGGTGAGGGTTCGGGAAGAAGGGGCTGGTCCGGCGCCCACGGGGCGCGCGCTTGCAGGCGGGCGCGGGGCGGGTGGAGGGCGCCGCGTCGCGGGCGGCGGAGCGCTGCCGCCGCTGTGCGAGCGGAGAGGCGGAGAACTTTTGCAGGACTTCTCTGTTGCCCATAAGAGGAGCGGGAAGGCTCTCCCGTCCTCCGCCTCCCGTCGCAGAGTGGTCGGGCCGGGGGGGGGGTTTCCTGGTGGGCGCTTCTACTCGGGAGTAAAGCCCGGGGGGGGCGCGTTCAGAGTGGCTCTTGGTGAGTGTGCGGAGCCCGGGATTGCCCCCTGAGCCTTTAAGTCGTCGTCGTCGTCGTCGTCGTCGTCGTGGTGCACGCTTGTCCCAAAGAGACGGCCGGCTGGCTGGCTGGGTGGGTGAGGGGAGGGAACGGGAAAGGGGTCCCCGGGAGCTCTGGCTGACTTGCTGTTGGCCGGGCCAGAGGAGCCCCGCGCTGCTTTCGGGAGAAGGCAAGCCTTAGCGGTGCGCGCTCCGTTCCTCGCTGCCTTTATTTTTTTTTTCCTTCACAGAAAAGAGTGCGAGAGGCGTATAAACTTCACTGTCTCGGTGCTCTTTCCACATTGCATCATAAAATCAGGGTGGAGCCACTCTTTTTTCTCCTCCTCCTCCTCCTCTCCCCCCCCCGCCCTATTCCCGGCCTTAAGTAAGGGGCTTGCCCGGCTCTGCCAATCCGTTGTGGTTGGGTGTGCGCTCCGCTCGCCCTTCCTCCCCCAGCCCCTCTTTCTCCCCCCCCCCTTGCGGGAGTCACTCTGGCTAGCTAGAGAGTGGACGTTAGGGCGGGGAAAGGGTGAGGAGGCTACTTCTGAGGGTTTAAGGAGGAGACCCAGAGGGGGGGGGGAGGAGGGCTGGGGCTGCCGCCGTCCGGTAAGATAATACAGGAGTCGTCGAGCTAGGACGGTTGTTCCCCGCAAAGGCATTTTGAACGCGAACGGTGTGCCGTTGCGACCAGCCTTGTGTTTGTGTGAGTTGCTAGAGGTTGCCCGCGCGCCACTGGAAAACGCCTTGAAAGAGATTTTTGCGAAGCGATTGGGTTCCTCGCTCTCTTTTCTTGGGTTAAGCAGAGCTGAGGCATGATTTCCTCCACTGGGGCCGAAGCAGTGGTGGGAACGGGAGAATTAGTGGCAGAGGGCCATGTTCCTCCTCCTCCTGATTCTAAGAACCTCCTTTCTTGGGACAAAGGTAAAAAACAAAACAAAAACAAAAGGCTTACGAAAGCGTTTGGCTGATTTGCCCTGGGATATTATTGATATCCAGCTCCCTTCAAAGGGTGTAGTGGTTCTACTGGTAACTGTTGCTGTTCTTGCAATGTAAGAGTCACCCATGATCTCTCCAAACCTTCAGTGGTAATTGTTCCTGTTATTCCTTCGGCTTTGGCATAGATGTCGCTTGGAGTCTACTCAGGCTTTGAGTATTTGAACTCCTTGTGTGGAGGGGAAAAGGCAACTTCCTCCCCATTTCAGTTAAAACCCTGTGATTCCTCCCCCCCCCCCATATTAAGTATGTGCCTTTCTGCACACTGGAAACAAGTGAAATGTGAGAGCAATCTCCTGCACAGTAACTTGACCGAGATGTTACTGATAATGTAAAAGAGCACAAGCTTGCTGATTTTATAGATTGTTGCTGTTAATACAGATTTACTCATGCCTTAGTCTTTTTCTTTTTGGAGTGCGCCTTCAATAGGAGAACAAAATGTATGCTTAACTCCCCCCACCCCAAATCTCCCCTTATATATGGCTGGATTGTGCCTGTGTCTCTCTTCATATTCTGGCCGATTTAGAATTTCATATGGAGTGTAGCTATATATTAACATTAAGTTTCCGATCAGTATGGTTGTTGTGGGTTTTTTGGGCTCTGAAGATGCCGGCCACAGAGACTGGCGAAACGTTAGGAAGAACAATCTTCAGAACACGTCCAAAGAGCCCGGAAAACCCACAACAGACCTTAGATCCCGGCCATGAAAGCCTTCGTGAATGCATTCCAATCAGTAGTTTGGTGCTCTGTTCTCTGGGCTGTTCCTTGATTGGATAGACTGAGAAATATAAAAACAATAACAGGTTAAGGCTATAGTGGTGGTTCTTAAACTTTCTAGCTCTAGCCTTTCTGAATCAGCTTGACTGCTGTGGAATTCATATGCATTTTAGAGGTTTCTGAAAAGTGTTATTGGAGGCAGACATTAACCACAGGATGCTAGGCTTGGAAAAAACTTCACCCTTATGCTGTCATGTCAATTCTGACTTATGGTGACCCCTTTCAAGGTTTTTCAGGTAGAGAATACTCAGATGTGGTTTAGCATTCCCTTCTTCTGGGGGCACCCCCAGCCTGTGCAGTTTGCCCAAGGCCACACAGGTTGGTTGTACTCGCAGGAGAGGCACAGAGGGGAATCGACCTCCCAACCTCAGGCCCTGTAGCCAGATATCTAAATTACTGAGCTGTCCAGCCAGCAGCAAAGATGTGTGCATGTGTGTGTGTGTGTAGTTTAGTGGAATTCCTAACTCTGATCCAGGGAGTCATCATTCTGATCTCTTCTCTGCTCCTTATATATATGCTCAGATGTGTGATAAAATAAGTTTAAAGGCATCTTAGATTTGCATGGTTTAGCTAGCTGCATTTTTTAGAGGGCTTGAAAAGGTAACAAGAAGGGCAGCAAGGCTAATCCCAGGATTAGGAGGAATGAGTTATGAGGATAGACTAAACTGAAAGGGGAGAAAATGCAGAGGAGATTTTTTTTTTTTTGGTGGATGGAGTGGTAGGAGAAAGTGTCAGACCTTAACTGTATTTCCTTCTTGTAACTAAAGGTAAACAAAAAGGAAGTTTGCATTCATAGATTGTTCTCCATAGAAAGCTTGAACAGTGAAGTTTATGGAGGAAATGGTAGATCTTCAATTCATGTTGCTTCATTTTATGTCTCCTCATGGAATACATCTAATCTCCATTCCATTTAGGGTTTTCTTTTTAAAACATTTTTCAAATCCAACCTGAGAAGTATTAGTTTTAAAAGTCTAATCATCCTCTGAAATCAAACTGTGTCAACCACTTTCAGCGTAGTTGGAACAGTAGCTTGATATATAATGGGAGTGGACATAAAGGAAGACATCTGATGATGTTGTATTGCTATTTGACAAGGTGTTTGCATGTGCATACAGCAGTTATTAAATACAGTATTGCAAACGACTGGTGGTGAAGGACTGACCAGAGCCCCAGTGTGGATCATGTCACTACCTAGTTCAGTCACTAGGTGGAACTGGAATATCTGGAGTCTGGCATTTCCTGTTGCATAGAGATAGTGAAGTTGTACTACTTCCTGACCAGCATGTCCTCAGAGTCTTCCATGACATGGGCTATTTTGGTACATAATGGCAACTCCCAATTTGTTTTAACCCTAGGTTTTTAAATGAGCAAATATAGGCCTTTCAAATGAATGAAAAAAAACCGGTGTGGTTTGTCATTCTAATTCTTGGTAGGTTTCCCCAGTGCTTCTGCTGCCAGTTCTCGGCTTGAAATTTCAGTCTATTCACAGAGGTCAAGGACCATTATAACCTTGGTGAGCCACCTGCTCCTGATTGGCTGACGAACAGGGCAGGGAGATATCATCAGAGATCTTTTGCCAGCAACAACCATACAAGCTTTCTGCCCTCTCCCCTTTATTTATTTAAAAATATTTTTATCCCATCTTTCTCCTTAAAAAGGGCCCACTATTAAAAAGACAATATTTAAAAGCTATTTGTATACAGTAAGTATACAAATATTAAAAATGACTTAGACAAGTATTATATTAAGAATGGTAAATAAAATCAGTATTAAAACATTTAAAACAGCAGAGCACAACAATCCCTTCCCCATACTCACCTGGTGCAGATGTTCAGGTATCACTTACAGTCAACTTACATTTTTAATCCTGTATAAGTGGTGTTCTATTTTTTAAAATATATATTTTTTTATTTTAAAGAAGCAGGGACGCTCAGTAGGCTGGCTTGGAACCAAAAGCAAATTTGGCGCAAATGACTACAAAGAGGCTCTGGAGCAGTTCCATATTTAACTGTGTTCCCTCATGCTTTAGCTTGAGGAGCAGATGCAGTGGGCTGCTGAAACAAAGCAACAGCCAGTGTTTTGAATCCTGTATAAGGATAAACTGTGGCTAAAATAAGGTGCAAATCAAAGCCAACAAAAAGGTGTACAGTGGTGCCTTGCTAGACGATAATCCATTCCACTGAAATCGCTGATTAACGAAATCATTGTCTAGCGAAAAGCATTTCCCCATTGGAATGCATTGAAACCTGTTTAATGCGTTCCGATGGGGAAGAATCATTGTTGTCTAGCGAAGATTGGCCATAGGAAAGCCACTTTGCGAACTGCCAATCAGCTGTTTAAATCGCTGTCTTGCGAAGCTTAGGTCCCAAAAACACCTGTTTTGCGAGCGCAGAGGGAGCTGTCAAAATCGTTGTCTAGTGAAAATCGGTTTGCGAAGCAGGGACCAAACATTGTCCAGCGAAATTCCCCCGTAGGAATCACTGTTTTGCGAATTGCTATAGCGATCGCAAAAAGCCAATGTCTAGCGAAAAAACTGTCATGCGGGATAACTGTCTAGCGAGGCACCACTGTATATTCTGGCTGGTGTTGCTAACCATAGTTTATTGCCTGGAACTGGTTGAGTCATACAAACAAGCCACAGTTAGGCTCAATAAATCCTGGATTAATATAAAATGCAATTATGACCATGGTGCTAGAACTCATCTTTTAAATTTACATGTTACCGAAGCAACGAAGATATCACTGTTTCCTGCAGCTGAAACCTTCCATTTTGCCTATGATATGGACTGTGTGGAAAGAAAAATTGCTTCTCTTTGCCTAGCTACAGAACTTCCCAGAGGGAGAAAAGAATAGTACAATCAAGTTTACTGCTTTATAAACGATGGTGAAAAATGTTGGTGGTGATTATAAATCCTATAGCTTGGCTTAAGAGAGCAATGAGCATAGTATGCTGTTTTTCTAGCCAAATTTGATATCTGTTTCATTCTCAAGAAGAAATGTGGTTTATGAAAGGGCCTGCTTCTATTAAAGAGCACAGAGGCCTTGAGAAATATTCATTTGTTTAGAACTTATATGTGCAGGCTTGCAAACTGTAAGCTTGCAGCTGAAAAGGAGTACTTTTAGAGCTTCAACTTGTAGACAAAGGCTTTCCTGAAAGAGTTCAGCTAGTAGGGAACTTAACCCTTTACAGTGTCATAGAATGCAAAACAACCAGAGCAGATCAAAATCCCAATTTGAAATTAAAGACAATTTGAGATTAACTTTGAGGGTGATTGTTTGTATTCCTTAAAATGTAAAATCATCCATTTTGAGAGGTGTGGATTCACTCCTCTTGTTTCCAAAAAAGCAGTGCAGAAAAAGCCCAGAGAACTGTCTAGCTATTTTGAAAGCACTTGGGAGTAAAAGGCCTGCTTTCTTAGATTGTGCATACAAGATATGGAACATTATGCAATATTAGAAGAGGTTTGCCCAAGGTGAGAGGCACAGTACAAAAAGAGTTCAAAAACAGGTCATTTTGCTGCTATGTGTCTGCCTTGTAAAGATACCACAGAAGTGATTACAGTCCTTTCGTCACCTCTGTATTTTGTGATGGCCTAGCCCTGCCCTGGAGAACATGTACAGTAATTGTTTGTAGCACAAATGTTCATCGTAAAATAGTCTCTGGAGCTGATGACACAGTAATTTCAGAAGAGATCTCCCCAGAACTCCACAAGCCTGCCTAAGGCAGAGACTGTTTTGCTTGTTTGAGGGTTTGTGGTCATCTACATGGTCTTGGATGCTTCACCACACAAGCTGGACAAGTATGTTGAACACTAGAGTACCTATTCTTGAAATCAGTAGGAACCAAAGAATTTTCTAAATTGAATGTCTTAAGCAATTATGGGCAAATTCCTCTAGAAAGTTGGAGTGCAAAATTGACTTTATGTATTACAACTACTGGAGTGATGATTTTTAGTGTTTGCCATCTGGAGTAACAAGCGTTCCAAGACACTTTTCTATTAAAGAGCACAGGAAAATGATGAAACACTTTAGAGACATAAATGGAGTCATTGCCTTGATGGATGGCATCTTCAGAGATGGCATATCCATTGAAGACCATGCCAGAACATTAGCCACCATCTTGAATATAATCCATGACTCCAGACTGAATTGAAACATTTTTCACTCTCTCTTTGTGGGATTTCTTGGAACAAGAAGATAAGTACAGCCATGCATCTCAAATAGCTAATGACTATTCCACAGTGCAGAGGCATCTTAGGAAATTAAGCTGTTTACACTCAGTTCCCCCAGGTTTGGGGGGCCTCATGGGCATGTGTGTAGTTGTGGGAAAGTGTGTGTGCACAACCAACCCACACCAAGTGCCAACATGTCTATCACCTCAGAATGGTGATTTTTTTTTAAAAAAACCACAGATTTGGTCCTTTCCTGTACTCCATCATGCAAAATGCTCCAAAACAAAACTAAATATAGATTTGAGGCAGGGATCTTTATGGATCCTAATTAATTCTACATGTGATTCCATCAAAACCACCCACAAGTGATAAGACAACAGATGATTGTTTCCTATACTGCAGTGAAATTGTAGAGTACTGGCAAAGATCTCTATTGACAGTATTGCAAAGATCTTTGTGAAGATCTTGAGGCTCAACTGTCAACAGTCAACCAGTATGCCACAGTGGAATTGGTCAATGCTGGATCTGAGAGGGTATTTTTTTTAGTAGTAATTTTTGAAAAGCATAGCCCAGAGGCATGGAGCACCTTTCTGTTGCTAGATTGTTTCTTCTGTGAAGTTCAGCCAGTAAATATGGTGAAGTGAATTGGGTGATCCTGACATTCCTCTTTGAAGTTAAAATGGAGTTCAGAACAGGGCTAAGGGTATTTATTGGCTGGGTAGATGATATGGCTGAAGATTGGGGATTGTACTGACTTTAGTTATAATTTCTGTCTCCTCCTTGAAGCAATTACTACTCTAGCTTTTCATGGTATATCATTTTTTCCAATAACAGTATTGATATTAGGTGTTTGGGTGCTGGCTGATAGTGGAGTTGGTTTTCTTGTCACTTGCTTATTTTGATGCACCAGCTCAGCTGAGACATAATAGGTGTTCTTCTTTGTGGCCTCTGAATGCACATAAATGGGTTGTTCTGCGCCTATGCAGGATGTCTCGGACGTTTCTTGAGCTTGTGATTAGTAGGACGTTCCCCCGTGGAGCGCATGCTCCACCCTCCAAAAGTCCTCCGTTCCTTTTTGCTGCTGCTTCGGTTGGACTTCTTTCGGAACGATTACTGAGATCAAACCAATTTAGCTACAGTATTTTCATTATCTATTCCATATTTTAAATAATATATTTTATTGGACGTTCCCCTGCAAGTTATCTGCTTCTTTTTACTTTTATTTACTCCATTTGTTTTTTTCCCGTGGTTCCCCCCCCCGCCATCTTTCCCTTCCCTTTTCCCCTACCTTTTATGTCCCCCCTCAGGGCCCTTCAAGTGGTGCATGCTCTGCATGAATAAGATCCCACTTACCAACGGTCATGACCATTGCCTTTCTGCTTAGGGGAACAACATCAAACGCACTCCTGCCCCAAGTGCAAAAAGCTTACTAAACCCGCTTTAAAACTACGCCTACAAAGGCTTTACTCCTACTTTTGGGAAAGGTCTCTTAATCCGACCTCCATGGATCCGGCAACCTCTCCAACTCTGCATCCAGAACATGGAGAAACCTCTCACCCAATATTGAGCGTTACAACTCTGTCACCTTGACAAAGGCACCCTTTGAAGTCTGCTTCAAAATCGACCTGGACCTCCACGTTGAAAGCTCCAACTTGTCTAAGAAAAATAAAGATAAAACTAAACCTAAGAAAATTTAAGAACTCTACAAAATCATCTCAAATAGATCCACCTCAACTGGTGATTCCATCATCCATTCTTGAGGAGTCATCTAGAGACGCCCCTCGTTTGATCTCAGATAGAGATGACCCAACTCTACCACTGGCTCAGGCTGCAGCCTCCACTTCTAGTCTTTCACCGAGTACTGGCCTATCTCCAGCTGATGTTCATTCCAGCCTGGCCTCGGCCCATTCAAGCCCTAGATCATCAGGGCAGGCAATACCTATTCAAGTCTCTGGCTCAGAGTCATCACATCACTCTCTCCGCAAACATAGGACAAAGAGACGACATCTTTCTACAATCCAATATCCCCTTTCGCACAGGTAATTTTATTATTATCCTGAGCCATCTCAGTATCCAACTAGAGATGAGCACGGGGAGTGGTACCATCACTACGGCCCCTATTATTCTGAAGACCTGACTGAACAGGTCCATTATTATGAACCAAGGAGGGTGAGATATGCTTCTCCACCCCAATATTCACCCTCCATATCACCTTCACCACCACAACATCAAAACACTTCATCCTCAGCATACCCAATATTGACTCACCATACATTCATCCCTACAAAATCGGCCTTCAAACGTACTCTCCCGGTACCAGATTCTCAACCGCAACCCAAATGACCTAAACATTCATCCAAGCATTCTCGATATCATACCTCTCTCCAAGTCACCAACACCTACAAAGGGCCCCCACCTCCCTCCCCTGACATCGAACAACATCCAGTATCACAACTACCTCCACCATCACTACCATCAGTATCGACGACCAAACCACTACACCGATCATCCTCACAATCATCCCTTTCCACTCAAGATTCAACATCCGGTATGTCCCAGGAATCACCCTCTAATTTACCTACTCCATCTTCTGATGTGGGCGAAAACCACCCTCCATCCCCATCACATCTTATTCCCAGCTGGTTATGTGAATGGTGAAATCGTTACAACTCAACATCAAAGAACCACCGCCTCAGAAAAAAGACCTGGTCTTCAATGATGTTGATCAAGATAAAACACCACCTCTTAGAGTTTCAATCCGGCCATGCTCGAATCAGTAAAGGAATCATGGGACAAAGCCCCCTCATCACTTCAGATTTCATGATGAGTAGAAAATCATTATAAAACTCACGGTCCCAAGACAGCTTTCCTTTCCAAACATCCCACACCAAATGCAATTATTGTAGGATCCAATCAATCAAGTTCACGTAACATATCATCTGTGGCTCTCACCAACCAAGAAGAAAGAGAATTTGACATTCTGAGAAGATGACTGTATTCCCTTACATCTTTTATCATGAGGGTCGCGAACTACCAAGCCGCTATGGGTGTGTACCACTGCCAGCTATGGAATAGGATCCTATCTATCATGCAGGCGGCTCTAGATACCACCAAGACAGAAGCCCTGAACATTCACACCAAGGCGTCAGCCTTAGCTAAACAGAAAAGAATCGCTTCCCACCATACCATGGGCGCTGCCTCTAAGGCTATGTCCACATCTATTGCCTTGAGGCGCCCTGCCTGACTGAGATTGGCAGATATCTCAGATGATACTAGAACAGGGGTCAGGGAACTTTTTTACCTTTTTACCCCCCCCATTTTTTTTATATACGCCGACATTACTCCCTTGATTTGAAAGGAAGGGAATCATACATTATTTGAATTCAAAATATTATTGAATCTACACAGGCTGTGTACCAAACTAGCAGGATAGATCATCAGCATCAATGGCTGCCAGGCTATGTACTGAACTAGCAGGATGCACCAAATTTAATAAAGATATGCACTATTTTTGCTGGAACACATTGCACTCCAGCCATGGGGTGGTATAGGGAGTAGTAAGATGTCCAACGTGCCTAGCAAGTTGCATTAAATTTTTGCTAGCTCGCAGAGGATTTAATCATCATCAATGGCTGCCAGAGTTGGCTAGCAATGACATGCTTGCTAGAGACAGCCAACACAGAGTTGGGGGGAGGTTTCCTAGCACTTTAATCATTCTGTGTGTGTTGTGCAAAAAGGTACAAACCAGGCTAAAGGTCATGTCACCCACCCTGGTGCCACAGCCCAATATTAAAGACCAGTACGCTATTTTTTTTCCATCATCAATGGAAAACTCAGCAGTAGCCAGAGGACTGGAAAAGATCAGTCTACATCCCAATCCCAAGAAGGGAAGTGCCAAAGAATGCTCCAACTACTGTACAATTGCACTCATTTCACACGCTAGCAAGGTTATGCTTAAAATCCTACAAGGTAGGCTCTGTTCATTACCCCCAGGATTTTCATTTTTATTTGGGGTAATTTACCCCTGTTCTCAGACCACTGTACTAGAACAAGGATAGGAGACCTTCCTTTTGATGGTGCTGGCCTTTTCAATACTAAACGGACGAGATAATGGACAATCTCCATAAAATCCGCAAAACGGCACACTCATATTCCACCCAGCAGCCTTACCGGTATCGGCGTCCTCAATTCAGAAGACAGCCTTTCTTTCAACAGCAGTTTCAACCATACAAACAACCATATCGACCATACACAGACCGCCACCTACATTGGGGCGTATTTAGACTCCCTTCGAACCAGAGCCTTTCTCCCTCAAGAGATAATCACCAAACTAAAATGAGCCATTTGACTGTTCCGACCCCTAGCTTCAATATTGGTGCATCAAGCCCAGCACTTTTTCGGGCTTATGGGTTCTACGACAGCCGTTACCCAGCACGCAAGGCTCAAAATGAGGTCCCTACAATCATGGTACCTATCGCTATTCGATCCTAGACCACCCTTCCAAACGTTTCATAGTAACATCAGAACTCGCCAGACAACTCACCTGGTGGACGTTTTTCCCTCATTTGATGGTAGGCAGACCCTTTTGACCTCTACAGCTCTTAATACAGGTTGTCGCCGATGCCAGCCCGTCAGGATGGGGAGCTCATTGTCGACATCACAAAATACATGGCCTATGGACAAAGCAAGAACAATTATTACACATCAACCATCTCAAACTCTTAGCAGTTATCAGGGCTTTCTATGCCTTCTTACCTCTCATTACAGGACGAGTAGTACAGCTAGTTACAGACAATATTACTGCGCTGTACTGTATAAACAAGCAGGGAGGTACCCACTCCCTTTCGCTCTTATATCTGGTGGTCGAACTTTGGGAATGGTGCTACCTACCTCACATTTTCCCGGTAGTTGTCCATGTCACCACAGACAACTGTCTTGCAGACCATTTCAGTCATCTTACCACAAGGACACATGAGTGGGCACTGAATGACTAAGCCTACTGAATGACTAATGATGGGGTGTTCTGTCCAGCGATCTCTTTGCCTCCGAGTCCAACACCAAGTGCCAACGGTATTGTTCCTGAGCTGGTGTTGACACGAACTGACTCAGAGATGCCTTTATGATAGATTGAGTTGGAGGCCTACTCTACCTATTTCCTCTGATTCCACTCATACAACAAACCGTCATTTGACTTTGACAGTTCCACTTGAATGCCATCCTCCTTGCCCCATGGTGGCCATGTGAACTGTGCTTCACCCACCTGAAATCGATGTCAACTGATGTGTTCCATCGATCCCCAACCTTCTGACCCAAGACAGCGGGATGATTTACCACCCCTACATAGACTCTCTGAACCTGACAGCATGGAGGATTTTCCCGCTATACGAAATGTACTAGATCGAGCTTGAAAGCCATCGACCCAGAAGTTATACAAAAAAAATGGAAATCACTCCTCTCCTTTCCTCATTCTCAGAACTTACCTGCAAGTCCAGTTTCGTTGAAGACTTTACTTACCTTTATCCTCCATCTCTTTCATCTCGGTCTCTCATTCTACCCTCAAGGTGTACATATCTGCTATTAGAGCTCATCAACCTTCTCAGTCTAACTCCGCTAGGCTTTTCTCTCACCCAACGCTGAAGAAATTTCTCAAGGGACTCCTCAGTATTCATCCCCTATGTCAATATCCTCTTCCTCAATGGTCTTTGCAACTTGTCAACGCATGTACCCAACTGCCTTTCGAACCAATGGCTACCACTACTTTCACATTACTTTCTTTAAAAACATTGTTCCTCGTAGCAATAACATCTGCTAATCATGCCAGTGAACTTGCAGCTCTCAGATCAGACCCACCTTTCCTTCAGTTTCATCCAGATAAGGTTACCCTCTATTTTGATGTATTATTTTTACCTAAAATTGTCTCTGATTTTCATCTCCATCAACCATTGATTTTACCAACTTTATTACCATCTCTTTCTACACCTCTTGAGCGCATGTTTCACATGCTTGATGTAAGACACTCTTTGGCCTTCTACATTGATAGAGCTAAATCACTTAGAAAGTCTCCAAGGCTCTTTTTAAGTTTTCATGGCCCTCATAAGGGCGCCCCAGCTTTGCCTCAAACTATCTTTCACTGGATTGTTCAAGCTATTTCATTGGCCCATGAGCTCACAGGCATCAACCATTGAGAGGCACTACCATCTGGATGTTCGGGTGAAGAATGATGCTGCTTTTTGCAGAATGGTCTTGACATCTTTTCTACCATGACGTCCAACCACCCAGTAAGTGAGCTTTTCAATCACCCATTTTGTATGCATTCACAGAGGCCACAAAGAAGAAAGACAGGTTACTTACCTGTAAACATGGTTCTTTTAGTGGTCCTCTGTGAATCAACATATCCTGCCCATTCTCCCCTCTGTCCGTCACATTGTCTTTTATATAAGCCTTTGACAGTGGCGGACTCGTCCAGGAACTGAGGGAACTTTTGGAGGATGGAGCATGCGCTCCCCGGGGTAACATCCTACTAATCACATGTCTTTAAGCTCTAGAAACATCTGAGACGTCCTGCGCAGGCACAGAACAACCCATTTGTGTGGATTCACAGAGGACCACTAGAAGAACCATGGTTACAGGTAGGTAACCTGTCTTTTCCCTGAGTGATGGACTGGGGAGCTCTATAGGTCAGAGTAGGCTCATGGGCTGGAGGTGTTCCTTGGCTTATTATCCTGTTATTTATGAGATAACACTTAAAATGGATTGGAATGGGGCCACCCATGTACAGGTAACTTGTATGCAAGAGAGTTTAATTGTTCTTTTCAACAAGAAGTATATTTGTTGGCAAATCTCTGAGTCAGTTGCTTTTGGAAAGGAATAATGGTTAAATTGACCAATACAGGGCATACTCTTCTTTCTTGGCATTGAGGTGTAGGACGATGTTACATGACAAGGAAATTTCCTAGTTTTCTGCTGGTATAATTCTGTAGTAAAGTGGCAAACTAGCTAGTTTAGATGAGAAATGAAAATTTTGCTTACGTCCTGATCCTGTATTTGTGCAGGTGGGGTGTCTACATTTCTATTGGCAGGTATATATAAGGCCACGTGTGAAATGGTATAGCTGCTTGAAGTGATGTTTTGGCAGCATGCTGAGCCACATGTTCTCCTCATCCTTTCTCCTGACCTTGGTCTTGCCAATATCTGTCTCAGTCATTCTCAACCTTTTTTTTTTTTGCCACAGCCTTTTTAGGAGCCCAGGTTTCAGGGCCCCCAGTCAAACAGAGGTACAACACAAACACATTTTTTTTTTCAGTAACCGCTCACATTTTTCAGTCTGTGGCCCCCTTCATATGTGTCAGGGCTCCCCGGGGGGGCATATGGCTCCCATTGAGAATGGCTGATCTAGCTTAGATTAAATTGAAATAAAGCAAGTAAATGGAAGCTAGAACTAAAGAAAATGAGTGTATTGATTTGGAAGACATGGACTTGATTGCAACCGTGCACTAAATACTGGCTTTTCCTCCCTAGATGAAGAATTGCGTGGAAATAAGTGAGCAAGTTGGCAGAATGCATAAATAGCAGCAGCAGCAGCAACAATAACAATAGTGCCCAGCACAGAAATGAAGTGTGGTTTTGCAGGCTATTAATTTATTTTGGAGGTCAGCATCTTTTGTCTGCTTGCTTCCAACACTGGTCTATATGGACAGCTCATGTTAATGTTGATCCTTCAGTAATCAGTGGTTTAATCTGCATGCTTAATACTGAGAGATGAAGAAAGCTTCCTATGTTTACAGCTGCTATTTTCTTTCGCTTGGAACCAAAGCAGGCCTGAAAGCCTTGAAATGTAACCTTGTGTCAACCAGTCTAGAAAGCGTGGCACTAGCTTTGGAAGATTCTAAAATATTAAACCAGTTTCACACCATGATTTAAGATTCTTGCTTGTTTCAAAATGATAATCTTTGTTTTGTGGCTTGGATAAGATTGCTAATTTTAATTCATTAAGAGAGTTTGTGTTTTGCTCACATTTGGAATGTCTTTCCTCTTTCAGCTTTAAATATGCAAAGGTTTTCCCAGACACAGACAGTGAGCTGCATAGGCTAGAGCAGGGGTCAGGGAACTTTTTTACCTTTTGCCTCCCAAAAAAATTATATACGCTGACATTACCCCCTTGATTTGAAAGGAAGGATCTCATTAACTCGTGGCCCGTCGGATGCCGCTTCTGAAGCCTCGCTGCCCGCTCCTGGGCGGCAGTGGCTGTCTCCTCCTCCTCTGCCTGGGGGGGGCTGCACTCAGTCCTTGACCCCGCAGGGGTGGCTCCCCTTCTCCGTTGGTGGGCAGCTCCTGGGCGGCTCTTGAAGAACAGCAAGTGGCTCGCCCAGCGCTGCCTCCTGCTCCGGCACTGGCTCTGGCAGCTGCTCGCCGGGGTGGACACATCAGGCCTTGGCATCAGGGCTCCTGTGGGCCTCACCGTTGAAACGCCATGACAGCTGCTGCACGGAGGGAGAGAGACTCTGCCAGGCCACCCAGCCCGTGTGGAGGCGCTGCCGAAGGAAGCTGTGTGGCTGGGCGAGTGCCGCTGCCGCCCAACGGGCTCCTCCTGGAACAGGGTTGTGGGGTGGTGGTGGCATCCTGGCGCCAGGAGGCTGAGTGTGGCCCGGGCCACTGTCGTGGCTGCCCCCTCCCTCCTCCGCCACAATCCACCTTGCCGGGCACTGGAAGGAGAGGCTCCTCCTGGCTGGGGCACTCCAGCCGCTCGCCCCAGCCTCGCCCTCTGCCATGGCCAGCCCCACTGCTGCCACCTTGGCTGCCCTACACCACCGGCTGGGGCTCGTCGCCGGCCGCCATCCGCCGTGGGTCGGTTGCAGCCAGGCTGGAGAAGGGGGCAGGAAGGGGCCGATCGGGCAGCCAGGGGACTCCCCCCTTGGGCAGAAGAGGAGAAAGAGGAGGAGGGAAGGGGGTTAGGGTTGCATCCTTGTTACCCCCAAGATCTTCATTTTTACCCCATTTAGGATAATTTATGCCTGTTCCCTGAGCACTGGTCTAGAGGTACCTGTACAGGGTTTACTGCTGATCCTCCGATATATAGGAATGCTATCAACTCTTTGATGAGAAGATTATTCCACATACACCTCCAAAGTCACCCAGAATTTGTATTTTATATGTGCTGAACCTGATTAATGTGATGTATGTATAGTACCATCTTGATTTTGTTTGTGGGAGTTTGTCTGGTTATTGTGCCTAGGCTGGTGAAGTGGTTCTTTATCTTAAGTCGGTGTTAGCTTACCTAGTGCCAGGAAGCAGCTGTTCATTTACAGTGGTACTCCCGTGTCTTATAGTAGCCTCTCGGAATTCTGCTTGTGGCCCACTATAACTGCAAATAACCTGGTTGCTATAGATCTTGGAGAATATCTTTTCCTCTGTATGTGTCTTCACAGATTATGGATAGGGATGCACTCTTTTGTGTTTTTGGACTGCAGGTCCCAGTGTTCTTTAGGAACAGGAGCCCAAAACCTCAGTTCTGCACACCTATAGCCCCCTGTCCACTCCTATGAACAGCTTTCCAGTCATTTATTTGCATCATCAGCTTCTGCAGCCCTTTAATGATTTGTTAAAAAACAAAAAGAAAACAAAAACAAGATGATGCTGCCATGGTGCTTCCTGGGAGTCATAATCTTGCTGCCAATTAAGCTTTACAGAGGGCAACTTCTAAAAAATTGTTTTTCTCAGGAAATGCTGCGAAAGCTTCCTTTAAAAGAGAACAAAAAACAAGTCACAACAGGAAGGCATTATTCTTATCCCATCATCTACAACATTGGCCTGCCTTTCAGATCTATTATATAAACATGTGATAAAAATATTTGGAAAAGAATTTACATTGAAGTGCTTGATATAATAGTAGAATAAAATTAAAATGTTGAGCTTTCTTTTATTTATCCAGTCCCTTTTTTTTTCAACTTTAGTTTTGGCTTTTGTTTATAGTTTTTTTCTCTCATGCACATATGTAGATTTGCTTTATTGTATTTATTTACTTTATTTATATATTGCCCAATTAATGCAGACACTACTCTGGGTGGTTTACAAGTGAATAAAGGTGCACCGTGACTGGGGAGCAAATTTACTAATTCCAGAAATCAGTCTGGCTGCCGCATTTTGGATCTGCTGAAGTTTCTGTACTGTTTTCAAGGGCAGCTCTAAGAGTATTATAGTAATCTATTTTTGAGATTACCAATGCGTTACTAGGCATTGCTTATCCAGGTAGGGGCACAGCAGGGCAACCAACTTGAGTTGATGAAAGGCATTCTTGGCTATGGATGATATCTGAGCTTCCATAGAGAGTGCCGGGTCCAGACGTACCCCCAATCTGCAGACCTGATCCTTGACAGGGAGTGTAATCCCATCAAGGTGAGGTAAGCTGCCCTCTAACGGGTCTGATGATCCTTCTGTCAGTAGCATCTCTGTCTTATCTGGATTCAGTTTCAGTTTCTTGGCCCTCTCCCAGTCCATTGTTGACATTTGACAGCACCTAGGTACCTGTACAGCATCACCTGCAGATGAAGCAAAGGAGGGGGAGAGCTGTATGTCATCAGCATACACATGACAGCCCAGCCCAAATCTCAGTATGATGTCTCCCAGCAGCTTCATGTAGGTGTTAGAAACCGTTGGGTAGATGGTCAACATCTGTGAGCCTCCATAACACAGGCCCCAAGTTTTATGTATTAACTAGAGTTGTAAATAAAATTCAAAAATAAAAGAGAAAACTATGAAACAAGAAATAATAGTACAAATATAACAGCAGTAAAGCGAAACAACGTGAATATATAAAAAGAGTAAAGCTAGTTTTTAAAACTTGGCAGAATAGGAGAGTCTTCATTTGCTGCTGAAAAGACCATAATGTGGGTAACTGGTTGGCTTTCTTGGTGGAGGGGAAGGCTTTTCATAGATGTGTCACCATCATGAAATAGCCCTTTTCTTGAGGTCACCCATCTTGGATAAATGTGATTGGGTTCAGTTTCAAATTTTGACAACTCCTCATTTTGCGCAGGAAATATCACAGGAGACGTCTTCTTGACTTTAACATCTTTATCTTTATTGCTTACACAAGGATCAACACCATTCATAATCGGGTCAAAACAACTTAACTCCGGCAACAAGACATAACTGTCAGATGCGAACTCCCGCCCAAAGTTTGTTAAACTCACAGGGGTGCTGGGCCAAACTTCTCCGCGTCGGTGGGTCTCTGGAGGGGCGCACTCCTCACTGCACAAATGGTGCCGCAGCATGGGTGACGGGCCCAATTCCCCTCAGGTGGAGGAGTATTAAATCTGGAATCAGGTCATATCACCTGCCGTCCTCTTCCCTGCCCCTTTGGGAATACAACCACCGTCTCCTCCAAAGTTTCGTATTTTACTTCTCTTGCCTCATTAAGAGGAGGATCCAGTAACAATCCCCCTAACTTCAGATTTGGGAAATCTCTCAATAACTCCTGTGTTTTCACTCTCTCGTACTCCCGCAGTCTCTCCAGCTCTCTTTTACGTTTCCACTTGTCTAATTCTGCCTCAAACCTCCGCTCCCCTTGGCTACTTATACCCTCCTCCCAAACAGTCAGTTCTTGCTCCTCCCCTTTCTGATTCCTGCTCTCTTCTACTAGACATATTTCCACCTTCCCCTTTCTTTCTGCTCCTTCTCTCTCCCCGTCTCTAGTCTCATTCTCCTTTGGGTCTAATTTTACATTTAATGTTTGCCTGTTCCAATTCTCCTACTCCCCCCTCTGTCTTGTGATACTGCACACTCTCTTTTGGACCTCCTTCACAATCAGTTATAGAGGCAGTTGAAGAAGGACCTTAGACAATAACTACAGATAGTTAAATTTGTGAAGCTCCTTGAAGAACTTATTTTTTGTTTCACTGACTAGTTTCACATGTGAAACCACCCATGGTTTTCAGGGTAGAGAGAGAGCTTTTATTATATAGGACTGCCCTGTTCTTAAGCTTGCATCTGGAAAACATTTGACATCACACTTGTCCAGTAAAATCCAGGATTGTGGATTACATGCAGGATTCCAGGATTGCAGACCAATGAAGTGTTGTTTATTTATTTAAAATACTTTTACCCCACTTTTCTCCTCAATATGGTGACTTAACAGAATCAAAAGACAATATTTAAAGCTAAAAATAGTAAGCATATAAATACTGAAAAGGATCAAACAATTGCCACACTAAAAACCAGTAAACAAAAGCAACACCAAAACCACATTCAAAGCAGTAAGGCACAGCAGCCTCTTTAAAAACTCTGCTTAGGCAGCCAGTAATTAAGGGAAAGCTTGCTTGAAGATAAAGGTCTTGGTCTGCTTGCAGAAGGACAGCAGAGATGGGACTAGCCTAGCCTCCTGTGGGAGAGAGTTCCAAATACTCAGAGGAGCAACAGAGAAGGCACTCTCTTGTGTCATCACCAAGACCGCATGTGAGGGTGGTGAGACTAAGAGAAAGGCCTTCCTTGATTATCTTGAAGCTCATAGAGGGAGATATGGTCTTTTAGCTTGGACCCAAGCGGTTTAGAACTTTATAGGTTAGAGCCAGCAGTTGGAATTGTGGCATGTGTTGTGTCAGGCCGTAGTTCGGTTATGGAGCACATGCTTTGTATCAGTGGTTTATTCTTACAATTCCTGATGTCTCCAGATGAATGAGTTTAGATAGGATTGCTGGGAAAGCCTTGAAGTCTTGGAGCGCTGTTGCTGATTAAAGTAGTACCTTGTGAGGCAATACTAGACCAGTCCTTCCAGTAATTACATGGCAGCTTCATATGATTGTGCGGGCTCGTTGCTGGTTCCTGTTAGGGGTACTGCTAGGTTCAGGAATAAATGTGTCTTCATTATCTGTTATCTAGTCTTTGAAATTTAGAGGCTTATCATAGCTTCCAAGATTGCTTCCTTAAATCTACCATTTCTGCAAGAGGTGAGCTGACTCTACCTACCTTTTTTTGGAGGGAGTAGAGAGTTTGGTAATCCTTATGATTCATGTCTACTAAATGCATAAATCAAGAGTGTATCAGGTTCTGTGTGGAAATGTAAGTCATTCTGTCTTATTTCTTATTTATGTGCACTTCTGTGGTTAATAGGTGAGCTGCCCATAACCCCCTGTTCATTTGTGACTCTCGAAACAGTCCCTTGCTGTTGATGTTGACTTCAGTTGTAGTTTGATGCAACTATGGTTTAAAACATGCTGTTTACCACTTTAAGTGCACTACAGTGGTGCCTCGACTTACGAACAGCCCTGCTTACAACCATTTCGAGTTACAACCAGCTCCAGCCGCAAAATTTTGCTTCTACTTGCAACCGGAGCTTCTATTTACGAACAGAAAAAGGTAGGGGAAAAAGGCGGGAAATTCAAATTTCTAACTGTAGATGGCAACAAGGCTGCTTCTTTGTACTGTAGCTCTTTTTCCCCAGCAGTTAGAGAGTGTACGTTGGAGGAGGTTTGGGACTGCCTCCTTCTGCTTCTGAGAGCTTCTGTGTGTGTGTTTGCAGGGAGGCTTCCGGCTGCCTGGTAAGGTAAGGTGCTGTTTTCTGCTTTTTAAAAACTGTTCTGGGTAGTTTTGCAGCGTGGTTTTGAGCTGCGAGGGGGTTATGTTTCTGTGCCATGATGGGTCTTGGGGGGGGTTGTTTGTTTTTTGGTTCCCCCCCATTTCCAATGGGTCTTGGGTTTTTTTGTTGCTTTCTGGGGTTTCTTCCCCATTTCCGATGGGTCCTGCATGCTTCCCTTGCTTTTTCCTTTGTTTTCTTTGCATTTCCGACCTTCCCCCTTTGTTCTCTGTGCATTTCCAATCTGCACCGTTTGTTTTCTGTGCATTTCCAATGGGTCTTGCAGACTTGATTGCTTTTCTTTTCTATTTTCCCCTCTTCGTCCAGAAGGGATTAATCACGTTTCCAATGAGTCTTGCAGTGATTTTTTTTGGTGATTTTTTTCTTCAGCCAGAAGGGATTAATTGCATTTCAATGCATTCCTATGGAAAATGGTGCTTCGACTTGCGTCCATTTCGAGTTAATGTCCATCTTCTGGAACGGATTATGGTTGTGGTTGTAAGTTGAGACACCGCTGTATTTTTTTCTTTAAGCAAGGTGTAAACTCGTCATATACTTTATTTACAGTTTATTCACACTCTGGAAGCATGAGTCTATTTTAAGGCACACAGTACATATGCACCTTTAAAAGAAAAAAAGTGAAAAAGCTGCTTTGCACCATTGCACTTAAGTTTCATCAACAAAATGAGCAACAGTGGATGATGTGGTGTCCACGTCAGTTGCCTACTTTGGTCAGTTTACTTATTTAGGATTTATTAGACGTATTGTGTTTGTTTTACAGCCCGTGACGGGTCCAAAAGCAATGTCCAGCCACAAAAAGATAAAACATTGGCTGGAATCCCATTGGTTATTTATGCTGGTCAGTGTTTGGTGGTGTAAATCACTTTGCAGATTGCCAGTTGCTAACAAATCACTGCTTGCACTCTCCTCACACACCAGTTGCATAACTTGATGCATGTTGAGAAAACAAAGTGTAACCTGTTGACTATCAGCAGTATGCTCTTGTGATTTACACCATTGCATTTTTGCCAACATAAAATAACCAATCAGATGCTGGCCATATGATTTAAAAAACTGAAAACCAGTGTTAAAATTAAGCTTTTTTTCTTTTTTCTTTTGTAAGCATATTAACCAGTCTAAAAATCAGCCCTAAAACCACTTGTACACAGGTAAGGCCATATGAAGCAATACAATGTTGACTGCCTGGTGGAAGATCATAGGAAAAGGAGCAAATTTGGCTTCTGTTCGGAGGTTGGTCCATAACTGAGGTGCCGCTCTAGAGAATGCCTTATCCCATGTGTTCACTATCCTAGCTTCAGTTGGTGGTCTAATACAGTGGTTCTTAACCTTTGTTACTCAGATGCTTTTGAACTGCACCTCCCAGAAACCCCAGTCAACACAGCTGGTGGTGAAGGCTTCTGGGAGTTGCAGTCCAAAACTCCTGAGTAACTCAAGGTTAAGAACCAGTGGTCTAATATTTCAGAAAGGTGTCTTTCCAGTCCTTTCTAGTTGGAGATGGCAGGAATTAAGCAATTCATGTGCTCTACTACTGAGCTCTGTTGCCAGCTGTCAAACCTACAGTTCAGTGCATTCCAATGGGGGGGGGGAATTCACAAAAAATTAACGAAGACTCAGAACAAAGCCAAATTAAGTTTGCAAAGGTTTTACAGGGTGCACTAATGATTCTAAGCATTTTAAACAGTTTTTGAACATTTTAAGACGCTTTAAAAATAGTGAAAACGGACTTGTCAAAACCATTGAAATGCATTGAAACCTATTCACTGCATTCCTATGGGGGAACCGCATTCCGCTTAGCGATGTTTCCTATGGCGATTTTCACTTAAGGACGGTAATCTGTTCCCATTGGAACGGATTATCTGGTTTTCAGTGCATTCCTATGGGAAATGGTGTTTCGCTTAGCGATGTTTTCCCATAGCGATTTTTTTTGGAACCAATTAACATCGCTAAACGAGGCACCACTGTAGTATTTATTTTGAGGTTACAGACCCAATAGACTCCCAAGCTGTGAAACTCACTGCCATAGGAGGCAAGGCTACTCCCTGCTTCTTGTCCTGTCAGCAGTCAAAGGCATTTATCTTCAGGTAGCCCTTGGGCAATTGAAAAGGCTGTGGAGAAATGAGTTTTTAATGGGGGACACTTTTTTTTTACTTTTTCTGATGTGTGTTTAAAATTGTTCAAGTTTAATGGCCCTTTAATACTATCTTCCTGGTATACAGTTGTGTTCAAAATTATTCAACCCCCACTGAAATTGAATGTTTTGGCCATTTTGACATTGATTTTGATCATTCAGTCATCTTGCTTACATTTACATGAAAGAGGCACTTGTAGGTCAGAGAAATATAACCTTAAGTTTATAATGAAATAACCACAAATGTCTTTTCTGTGCTCACATCATTATTAGTTTTTATTCAACCCCCAAGTGACATTCAATCTTAGTACTTAGTACAACATCCTTTTACAGTTATAACAGCTTTTAAACGTGAAGCATAGCTTGACACAAGTGTCTTGCAGCGATCTACGGGTATCTTCGCCCATTCTTCATGGGCAAAAGCCTCCAGTTCAGTCAAATTCTTAGGCTTGCGCACTGCAACTGCTTTCTTTAAGTCCCACCAGAGGTTCTCAATCGGATTTAAGTCTGGTGACTGCGATGGCCACTCCAAAATGTTCCAGCCTTTCCTCTGCAACCATGCTCTAGTGGACTTGGAGGTATGCTTGGGATCATTGTCCTGTTGAAAGGTCCAACGTCTCCCAAGCCTCAGGTGTGTGACGGACTGCATCACATTTTCATCCAATATCTCCTGGTACTGAAGAGAATTCATGGTACCTTGTACACGCTGAAGCTTCCCTGTACCTGCAGAAGCAAAACAGCCCCAAAGCATTATTGACCCTCCGCCATGCTTCACAGTAGGCAAGGTGTTCTTTTCGTCATATGCCTTGTTCTTCCTCCTCCAAACATAGCGTTGATCCATGGGCCCAAACAGTTCTAATTTTGTTTCATCAGTCCACAGAACACTATCCCACAACTTTTGTGGTTTGCCCACATGACTTTTGGCATACTGCAGTCGACTCTTATTCTTGGGAGACAGCAAGGGGGTGCGCCTGGGGGTTCTGGCATGGAGACCTTCATTACGCAGTGTGCGCCTTATTGTCTGAGCTGAAACTTCTATACCCACATCTGACAAATCTTTTTTCAGTACCTCAGCAGTCACACGGGGACTTTTCACCACTCTACGCTTTAGGTAGCGCACAGCAGTCAAAGTCAGCATCTTCTTTCTTCCACGACCAGGTAGCATTTCAACAGTGCCCTTTGCCTTGAATTTGCGAATGATGCTTCCTATGGTGTCTCTTGGTATGTTTAACTTCTTTGCAATCTTCTTATAGCCATTGCCCTTCCTGTGAAGACAAATCACCTCTTCTCTTGTCTTCCTGGACCATTCTCTTGACTTCACCATGTTTGTAACCACACCAGTAAATGTCTAGAAGGAGCTGAGTATCACAGTCATTTTAAAGCTGCCTAATTGGTGCTTATTATGCTTGATTGGTGCTCGGTGACATCCACAGGTGTTTTCAATACCTGATCGAAAACACCTGAATGAACCTCTCTTCTTCAGAGTGGTAGTCTTTAAGGGGTTGAATAATTGTGGCAATGAAGAAACCACAAAAGAAACATTTACTACTGTATTACATAAACAATTGATGTTATTTTAGTTGCATTTGGTTCTTTAAAACGTCCTTGTAGGATTTCATTCTGAATACAATTCCAAATGTACACTATAGTCCCTAAACCCCTTTACAGCATTGGGGGTTGAATAATTTTGAACACAACTGTAGGACATGTTAAATAGGAATAGTGCAAGTGGTGTGAGTTCAGACATACAGTGGGGTCTTGACTTAAGAACGGCTCGAGTTAAGAACATTTTGACTTAAGAACCGCTCTCATGGGAAAATATTGACTTGACTTAAGTACTTAGATTTGAGTTAAGAACTGAAAAAAACCACGTGGGAGGCAGGGAAAGTGCAAAATTTGAACTTTCAGTTAACTGTTGGCCAGTGAAAAGGGTGCCTGTCTGCTTCCTCACTCCTCCCAGCTTTTAGAGAGTGGATTGGGGGACAGTCTTCGGACTGCCTGGTCCTGTACTGCCTGGACTGTATTTTCCCTGCCTTCCCTGAACCTTTCTTGACCTAAGAAAAAAAAAAGAAACAAAATATCCCCCTCTAGTGGTCAAAGGCGGAATAGCAGGTTCCCATTAGTTTCTATGGACGGAAAAGAGCAGATACGGATCAACTGGTTTTCAATGCATTCCTATGGGAAATGCAGATTTGACCTGAGAACGTTTTGACTTGAGAACCGCCTTCCAATACGGATTAAGTTCTCAAGTCAAGACCCCACTGTATCTGGTTTGCACCCCAGTAGCTCACACAGGTCTGTTGCTAATGGCTGGCAAAATAAAGGATTATTTTTGCAGTTGTCTTCATGGGTTTTGCAATGGTTTTTGGTCAATAGGTGGTAACTGCATTTTTATATTATGTTCTGTTTGATTGTTATTTTTTAAAATAATATTGTAAATAGACTTAGTTCTCTCCATTATAGGAAGGATTCAGAGAAAGGAAATGAAATAAACAAGCTTGCTTGCTTGTGGGGATTCTTCAGAGCCGCAGGCCTGGTTTGTGTGTATGTCTGTTATGTGCCGCCAAGTTGGAACTGACTTATAGCAACCCTTACAGGGGTTTCAAGATAAGTGAAATATTTAAGGAGTGGTTTTACTAGGTCCACTCCCTCTGTGAGTTTCCATGGCCAAGTGGGACTTCAGATCCTGTTCTCCAGAGTCCTAGTATGTCACTCTATCCACTGACTACACCACACTGGGAAGGCCTGGTGTGTCTATTACTCTTATGAAAGAGAGCACACCAAGCTGCTTTTCCACAGTGGCTGCTGTGAAGTATTGAGTTCAGTTCTCCATGGTATGCCATGCGGTTGGAAGCATCTCTGCTACTGCTACCCATTTTGGTTGGCACATAACAGTATGAGAATACTTTGATGTGTTAAAGAACAGTTTGATAATTTCTTCTTAACATTGTTTGGGCATTTCCTTTTTTGTTCCCATACAGTTTAGATATGGGTTTGAGTCAGTTTGGTCAGCCTTGAAAGGTTATTGAATTTGAGACTTGGAAAATGTTGTCACAGTGTAACTGTTACCTAAAGATGACTTTACATTGCTTCAGAGATTAGTAAGAAGCTTACCACCAGTGTAAGTATAAGAACAAGTATAAGTATAAGAACACTGACTTTGCTATGCGCTAATGTTCTAACTTGGCATGCGGGTTTATTGATGCAGATGATAGTAGCTGAGTGGGAATGCATTGAGACAGGAATTGGTAGTACTCTGCAGGAACAGTGAGATGTCCCTTAGTGATTGCTTTACTCTTCCATTGGCCTTGAAATCAGATGCAGAACATAGGACTAAGAATTAACATTCTCTAATGAGTTGCAAAGAGAATATGTGTTTTGTAATGGGTGTTCTGTGTCAGCTTTAGGTCAGTGCTTAGTAAGCTGAAACGGAGAGGTGGGACTGTTTTACATATAACTAGGGGGAGGATTTTTCTGTGACATGTCATTTTTTTTCTATGCATCCTATGTTTGAGTTTATGGGTGGGTCGAATGTGTTTATGAGTAATCTGGTGAGAAAGGCCAGATTACTCATAAACATGTTTGAACTTGCTTATGGGTTTAAATGTAGGTTGCAGAGAAAATGTGAAATGTCATAGAAATCCTTGACCCTATTTATAACTGAGCTCTGCTCTGCTGAAGGAAATGTCTTTTAGTTTAGCTCCTTCTATCAGATCTCAATCCATTTGTGTTGGGCATCTTCCATATAGTTAAGTCACAGATACCCCATATGTCTAAATGAAGAATATGGTATTTATGATGAACATGACGGTATTGATAGTGTTAGTGCAAGAAATTAAATTAGTTTTCAGTGCATGCTTTTGTCTAGAAAAATGCTGCTGCTTATTTTTTTCTCTCTCCATGATGTAAGACCTAGTCCACATATGCTGCTTTATGAAGGGTCAGTGAAAGGATATAGCTCTTTGCCATTGTTGTGTCTCTGATTAATACTCCAGTCCTCTGAAGATGCCGGCCACAGAGACTGGTGAAACATCAGGAAGAGCAACCTTCAGAACACGGCCAAAGAGCCCGAAAAACCCACAACAACCATTTAAATCTACCTTCGCACTTGAGCTAGTATTCAGTCTTGAAGATACCATTAACATTTTTGCATTTCCAAGACTGGCTTTGTAATGCTTTTTCACAGCAATACATGGATATGACCACGAACAGACTTGATCAGTCCTATTTTCAACTCTTAAGTGATACCAACCCTGGAGGTTTTTCCTTTCCCAGCATGATAACAGTGTTGGAAGCCTAACTGTAATCACCAGAATTGTGTTCAGTAGTTCTTCTGATCCTTGAGAGTAGCAGCCCTAAGTATTGGTCCTCTGCATCTTTGGGCAGGTAGAGTTAAGTCTTTAGCTCTCCCAATGAAAGGGCACACATGAACCCAGGATTTGAACTCACGGATCCTGCCAATACGTGCAGGAAGGGAGAGGCAGGTAAGTAGATACAAAAGGGAAATGATGTGAGCATCTTACACTACCTTACAAATAACCGTTGCATCATGTTTTGATAACTAAAATAATTTATAATATAACTGCAAAGCTAATTCGAGAGGTCCCCCCCCAAAACAAAACCCCACAGTCTTTTAAGAATGTATAGTGTGATATGACAATTCAGGGAGGCATACCTATTCATTACCTCACTTCAGTGAGATGTATACTCCCCGCTTGTCACCCACTCCATACATGAACATCATAGAACCATCCACCAGTGCCACTGATTCTGATGTTTTACCTGAGACAATCACTCTCGAACCTCTCCTGGTACAGTGGTGCCCTGCTTGATGACGATAATGCGTTCCATCAAAATCGCTGTACAGTGAAATCGTCGTCAAGTGAAAGAAAAAAACCCATTGGAATGCATTGAAAACCGGTCAATCTGTTCCAATGGGGGAAATACCTGATCGTCCTGCGAAGATCCTCCATAGGGCGCCCATTTTCCAATGCCTGTATAGCAAAAATAGGTCAGCAAAACAGTGGGGAGCCATTTTGCAAACCGCCAATAAGCTGTTTTTAAATCGTTGTCAAGCAAAAAAATTGGTTCCCGAAGCAGGGAACTGATCATCGTGAAGCGGAAAACCCAACTGAATCATCGTTTTGCAATCACAAAAAACTCATCGTCGAGTGATTTTGTCGTCAAGCGGGGTCATAGTCAAGCGGGGCACCACTGTATTTGAGTTTGCCTCTGTTCATTGTGGCTTTCAGCCAGTACCACCTTGACCCTGTTTGTTTTATTTAACACACTGATGTTGTGTGAAAAGTACCTCCTAGATGAAACTATTGCTTAAGACCCAGTGTAGCCTGTTAGCATGTGGGTGCAATTTCTTTATTGACTGCTGTGTATTTATATCCTGTTACACTTGCTTAGTTTATATCCTGTTATACTTGCTTACCCCTTCACAGATTGCTGCCTTGTTGTGGTGAAGGGGCTTGAGTAACTAAGAGAAGTTATGGGCTATGCCGTGCAGGCACGCCCAAGATGGACAGGTCATAGTGGAGTGTTGTGACTAAACGTGATCCACCTGGAGCAGAAACTGGCAAGCCACTCCAGTAGCTTTGCCAAGAAAACTCCATGATCAGAAACAAAAGGTTAAAAAATATGACGCTGGAAGATGAGCCCTCAGGTCGAAAGGCATCCAACATGCTACTAAGGAAGAGCAGAGGACAAGTAAAAAAAAAAAAAAAGCAGCACCAAAACCACTTTGTAAGCTGGATGTGGTCAAACAGGAGATGGCAAGAATAAACATTGACATCTTGGGTGTCAGTGAACTAAAATGGACGGGAATGGGCAAATTCAATTCAGACAATTACCACATTTACTATTGTGGGCAAGAATCCCGTAGAAGAAATGAAGTAGTCCTCATAGTCTACAAAAGATTGGGAAAAGCTGTACTGGGATACAATCTCAAAAATGATAGAATGATGTCAATACGAATCCAAGGCAAAACTTTCAACATCACAATAATCCAAGTTTATGCACCAACCACCATTGCTGAGGAGGCTGAAATTGAACAATTTTATGAAGATTTACAACACCTTCTAGAACTGACACCAAAGAAAGATGTTCTTCTCATTCTAGGGGACTGGAATGCTAAAGTAGGGAGTCAAGAGATAAAAGGAACAAAAGGAAAGTTTGGCCTGGGAGTTCAAGATGAAGCAGGGCAAAGGCTAATAAGAGTTTGTCAAGAGAACAAGCTGGTCATCACAAACACTCTTTTCCAACAACACAAAAAGCGACTCTACACATGGACATCAACAGATGGGCAATACCAAAATCAGATTAATTATTTCTCTGCAGCCAAAGATGGAGAAGCCTTATACAGTTAGCAAAAACAAGACCTGGAGCTGATTGTGGCTCTGATCATCAGCTTCTTATAGCAAAATCCAAGCTTAAACTGAAGAAAGTAGGAAATACCATTGGGCTAGTCAGGTATAATCTAAACCAAATCCCTTATGAATACAGAGTGGAAGTGAAGAACAGATTTAAGGAACTCAATTTGGTGGACAGAGTGCCTGAAGAACTATGGATGAAGGCTCGTTAACATTGTACAGGAGGCAGCAACAAGAACCACCCCAAAGAAAAAGAAATGCAAGAAAGCAAAGTGGCTGTCCAATGAGGCCTTACAAATAGCAGAGAAGAGAAATGTAACCAAATGCAAGGGAGATAGGGAAAGTTACAGAAAATTGAATGCTGACTTCCAAAGAATAGCAAGGAGAGACAAGAGGGCCTTCTTAAATGAGCAGTGCAAAGATATAGAGGAAAACAACAGAAAGGGAAAAACCAGAGATCTGTTCAAGAAAATTGGAGATATTAAAGGAACATTTTGTGCAAAGATGGACATGATAAAGGACAAAAATGGGAGGGACCTCACAGAAGCAGAAGACATCAAGAAGAGGTGGCAAGAGTACACAGAGGAGTTATACCAGAAAGATCTGGATGTCCTGGACAACCCAGATAATGCGGTTGCTGACCTTGAGCCAGACATCCTGGAGAGTGAAGTCAAGTGGGCCTTAGAAAGCATGGCTAGAACAAGGCCAGTGGAGGTGATGGCATTCCAGTTGAACTATTTAAAATCTTAAAAGATGACGCTGTTAAGGTGCTACACTCAATATGCTAGCAAGTTTGGAAAATTCAGCAGTGGCCAGAGGATTGGAAAAGATCAGTCTAAATTCCAATCCCATAGAAGGGCAGTGCCAAAGAATGCTCCAATTACCGTACAATTGTGCTCATTTCACACGCTAGCAAGGTTATGCTCAAAATCCTACAAGGTAGGCTTCAGCAGTATGTGGACGGAGAACTCCCAGAAGTACAAGCTGGATTCCGAGGGGGCAGAGGAACTAGAGACCAAATTGCTAACATGCGCTGGATTATGATTCATTGACTATGCAACAGCCTTTGTATGGACCACAGCAAACTATGTCAAGTTCTTAAAGAAATGGGAGTGCCTCACCACCTTATTCCATATCGTGAGAAATCTATATGTGGGACAGGAAGCAGCAGTTAAAACTGGATATAGAACAACAGATTGGTTCAGAATTGGGAAAGGAGTACGACAAGGCTGTATATTGTCTCCCTGCTTATTTAACTCACATCATACGAAAGGCTGGACTGGAGGATTCTCAAGCCGGGATTAAGGTTGCTGGAAGAAATATCAACCACCTCAGATATGCAAATGATAACACTCTGATGACAGAAAGTGAGGAGAAATTAAAGTACCTCTTAATGAGGGTGAAAGACGAGAGCGCAACAAATGGGCTGAAGCTCAACATCAAAAAAACTAAGATCATGGCCACTGGTCCCAACACCTCCTGGCAAATAGAAGGGGAAGATATTTATTTATTTATTTATTTATTTATTTATTTATTTATTTATTTGATTTCTACCTCGCCTATCTGGTCTACTCGACCACTCTAGGCGGCTTCCAGTATAGGATAAAACAATAAAACACAAGAACATTACATAATCATTTGATACAGTTACAATAAAATAGAGTGAGAATGAAATAAAAAGGAATAGAAAAGAAATCAGTTATTGACTGGAGGGAAGGCCTGGATGTACAACCATGTTTTTAATTGGGTTTTAAAGATTCCCAGCGTAGGGGCCGCACAAATCTCTTAAGGGAGGTTGTTCCAGAGGCAAGGAGCCACCGCCGAGAAGGGCCGGTTTCGTGTCTTTTCCTTCCGGGCCTCTCTCAGCGTCAGGCTCCTCAGCCTCACCTCCTGACTCACGCGGGTGATCCAGGTAGACCTTGGTGGGAGCAGGCGTTCCGCCAAATACCGAGGTCCTGAACCGTTTAGGGCCTTGTAAGTAAGCATTAAGACTTTGAAGTCGATGCGGAAACGAATGGGCAGCCAATGCAATGCAGTCAGAGTTGGAGAAATACGTTAGTATTTTCTTACTCCAGTGAGGAGTCTGGCCGCCGCATTCTGCACCACGTGAAGTTTCCGCATCAGCCTCAAAGGCAGCCCCACGTAAAGTGCGTTACAGTTGTCTAATCTTGAGATTACGAGCGCATGCACCAAGGTAGTGAGTGCCCCCGTGTCGAGATAGGGCCGCAGCCGGGCGATCCGCCAAAGGTGGAAAAAGGCAGTGCAGACTACTGACACCACCGGTGTTTCCATGGTGAGTGTTGGGTCCAGATGTACACCCAGGCTGCAGACCCCACTCTTCGCGGCCAGGGTCACCCCCCCAAACATGAGAGAGTCACCCAAGCCGCCAACCACGGGGCCACCCAGCCTCAGAACTTCTGTCTTGTCTGGATTCAGCCTCAGCCCATTTTCCTGCATCCATTTCAGTACGGCCCCCAGGCAGCGCTGTAGGGACAGGATGGCATCACCTGCAGTTGGTGAAAAGGAGATGTAGAGCTGGGTGTCATCGGCATATTGATGACACGAAGACCCACACCCCCTGATGACCCCTCCCAGGGGCCTCATATAGATGTTAAACAAAGGATTTATTTTGGATCAGCAAATTGATATGGAGGCAGTGACAGATTTTAGTTTCTTGGGCTCAAAAAATGCCTGCTTCTTGGGAGGAAAGCAATGACAAACCCCGACAGCATCTTAAAAAGTAGAGACATCACCTTGCTGACAAAAGTCTGTATAGTCAAAGCTATGGTTTTTCCAGTAGCGATGTTTGGCGGTGAGAGCTGGACCTTAAAGAAGGCTGACCACCAAAGAATTGATGCTTTTGAATTGTGCTGCTGGAGGAGACTCTTGAGAGTCCCCTGGACTGCAACGAGATCAAACCTATCTATTTTGAAGGAAATCAACCCTGAGTGCTCACTGGAAGGACAGATCCTGAAGCTGGGGCTCCAGTACTTTGGTCATTTCATGAGAAGAGAAGACTCCCTGGAAAAGACCCTGATGTTAGGAAAGTGTGAAGGCAAGAGGAGAAGGTGACAACAGAGGACGAGATGGTTGGACGGTGTCATCGAAGCTACCAACATGAATTTGACCAAACTCCAGGAGGCAGTGGAAAATTGGAGGGCCTGGTGTGCTCTGGTCCATGGGGTCACGAGGAGTTGGACATGACTTAATGACTAAAAAACAACAAATACTTAAAAACAGTGATGAGGAGAGTTTAATATAAATAAAACAAAGGATTTATTTTGGATCAGCAAATTCATAGTAAAAAGGAAAAGTTAATATTCTGGATGCAAAATCAGTATTTAAAAAATCCTTTCTACTTTTTATCCTCTCCCTCACATACACACTAAACTAAAGAGACTGCTGTCTGTTATAGAAAAGCCTGATTGCCTCAGAACCACCTCTGTAACAACTGCCCAAACTAACTTTTCTTGTGTATCTCATCCCTTCTTCTCACCAACCTATCAGCATCCAAGACACAAGCATTACGACAGTTGTTGGTAATTCCAACACAGTTGCCTATGTACGGAAACCTATTTTACAGAATATCCATATGGCCAAGAGCTCACCAATATTACAAATTGTATACACATACAGCATTGTATGAATACTGGAATTGCCACTCATGGGTCTTCTAGCACCTATAAATATACAGCTCTAAATAAAACCTCTTTCTCTGAGTTACCTTAGATATACCTATTTATTAAGGTTACTGCAACAAAAATGTAGGTTTTTTTGTAATGGTGGTGGATCACAGAGTTATAGTATTTTTGTGAATAGTAGTTTCAGTTATGTTTCAAATCATTATTTTAAAGAAATTCACTTATTTGAAACTCATGACGTAACTATGACAATACTACATATCTTTACCTCTATTTCTTTATGTATATTTCTGTGTTTTGTGCTGTTAATACAGTTTTTCCATAGCTTACTTGTGATGGTTGCTAGTTGGAAAACCTTTTATATAGTGGAAGACTTGTGCATTAAAAATTGAAACTTTAAATACTGAGACTTCAAGCAAAAAACTTCCACACTTCAGAAAGTCCACTGCTGTAACTAAAAGTGTACACAGTCTAAAACAAATGTGCACAATCAAAGTGGCCTTCCAGACACCTCTGAGCGTTGAAACAAACAAGCCTTCTCAGAAAGCTGTACTTCTCAGAGGCTTGTATTCCTGCTGTCCTCTGAAGATGCTGGCCACAGAGACTGGCGAAACGTTAGGAAGCACAACCTTCAGAACACGGCCAAAGAGCCCGAAAAACCCACAACAACCATTAGATCCCGGCCGTGAAAGCCTTTGCGAATACAACAAGGGGAATGTTTGCTGTGGCTTTGTGGACAAGATGTTGTGGTTTAAAACAGGTTATTTCCTTCCTCAGAATCAGTTTATCAACACGTGTAGGTATTCTCCCTTTCCTTCATAATTTTTTTTTTCAGTTTTAGAGCAGAACTAAAGACTTTATTGAAAACGTTGAGACATTTAATCTAGCTGCTTAACATGTATGCTTGTATTTAATATTGGATTTTCCTCCCCTGGATTGCGAGACTGACATATGCCAGCTTTTGGCTGTACAGGCTGCGGTTGAGATACTTAAGTACCCTGCTAAAAATAACACATCTATTTTAGACAAGAGCCCAGTTGCAAGAGAGTAACTTGTGACTGTCCAGCCTGTAATCAGAAGGCACAGGTTGTTGCTAAACAGAACACAAACATATTTTCTTTAATTATTTCTTTGCTTATTTAGATATACATTTGTTCATCTCTTAGAAATCAGTTTGGGTAGCCATTGCTTCTGTCTGTGTCTCTCACCTTTTAGCAGGAATCTTGTTACAATTACTTTATTTTGTACATTGTTTTTTTTTTTTTTTTAAAAAAAAAGAGCATTGTGACTGCTCAGTCAGTGGGCAGGAACTGGTAAAAGGATGGAACAAGTGTCAAGAAGTTAAAGTCTTTTGGAACATGTGAAATACAAATATTGTTGCAGTTTTTTCCCATAGTCAGTAATGCAGGTCATAGAACTGTGTAAATAAATTGTGCATTATTGAAGAAGTAGGGGAAATGGTACAGAAGAACAAGTTAAAGTGTGCGATTTTGATTTTGGCAACATGCCTTTCTCCATACATTTAATGTTGTAAAAACTTAAGATTGCACATTTAGAAGGCACAGTTTCAAGATAATACATGCAGAGCTTTCTCTATACTGTATATAGTATCAGTTGAAGTTAATTAATATTAATATTTCCTCAACAAACACAGGGGGTGTGATATATGCTACAGGTAATGGATTGTGGGTACTTTGTGGAAAAATGATTTCACTTTCAGATTTCTTTCACTGTGCAAGCTTTAATTATAGTGTGAGAAATCGTAGTGTTGAACTGAACCCAATACCTTCTTTCTTCAAGCTAGGGCTTTGCGGTTCTCTTAGCAGATGCAGCATGGTCTGTCTACAGCTTATCTTGAGTTGTGTGGGTGCCTATATTTGCTTCCAGAACAACTGAAGTGTTGCCAGTGTGCTAACTAAATTTGCAGTCTATCCTAAAGAAATGGCCAGATGTATAGAATACTGGAAAATGACAGGAGCAAAGATGGCAGTAATCACAGTTTTCAATGTAATGTGTAAACTGTGCCTATACTTTAAAGGTGATCGCTGCCCAGGTGGTTACAGAATAACAGTGTTGAAGGACAGAAATCACCATAATCATAACCTGTTTGGACTGCATTCTTAATCTCCAGATTTGCTGCAAGGATTGCTATATTAGGGTTGCCATGTTATTTGGTGCATTGGGCTACTCCAGGCCAACACTGGAGCCATGTGCTTTAATTTAACAATAGTTTACTGGGTTCCTGTGTGTCCTTGCTTCCCCTGAGATGTAACCTGATAACATCACACATTAAGTTGATGATTTAAGCCTGTACTTTATATTTTGGGGGCTAAGTAATTCTAGATCCTAGGGCTATAAAGTATGGGTAGGATGATTTTAAATGTTTTTCTCCCACAGAACTCAATTTCTTTTAATAGTGATGAAGTTATGAAGACCCGAAGGACTTTTAATAAGATTCTGTAAGGATACTACCAATCATAAATCATTTAGCTGTTTCCTTTTTCTTTCTCAGTATATTTTGGTAAGTGGTCATTTAAGTTCTGAAATATGGCTTGTGTGGATTCGTCTGAGAGGGTGATGATTTTAATCCCTGGCTTCATCATGAGCATGTAGTTGGAAAATGTGACCCTGGGAGACAGATGAGCATAGTTTGGCAGAAGTGCGTAGAGAGGATATTTCTAGAGAAGAGAGTAAAAAAGAAAGAGGGAAGGGCATCTTCCAGGTTTCTTCCATTCTCTGTTTTAAAAAAGAGATGGTAAACTAATGTAGAACACAGGAGTCATCCAGAACTCAGTGTTTATGTGGAATGAGGGATGTAAATATATACTTATATACTTAGAAGAAATTATGTCAGGCATGGTTGCATGATAAACTATACCAGACATTTCTTTTCCTACTTGGTTGTGGAAAATGCAAGAGACCTGTCCTCCTTTTCATATGGCCACCCTGTGAGTAGAAGTGGTCTGTTGAGTTCACTCAAAATCTTTTCTTAACAAGCTAGATGTCCTTTTGGCAGTGTGCAGTATACTAAGATAAAAAGATACATTTAGAATCCCAAGGTGGGACAGATGCTCCCCACATGGCTACATGTGCATGTATCTCTGGCAGACCTCAAAAATTGTTAGACTTGAGCTGTTCAGTAAAGCATGGGTTTAATAGGTGGCCAGTCGGATCAGCAGTAGGAAGAAGGAATGGTAATGGTGTGTATAGATCAGAAACAGTGCAGAATGTAGGAATAAAGGAGAAATAGGTTTTTTTTGGTACCATATTTGCCGGTGTATAAGGCGACTGGGTGTATAAGACGGCCCCCCAACATTCCCACTCAGAATGTAGAGTTTGTTATATACTTGCTGTATAAGACTACCCCCTCTTCCGCATGCATGATTCTGCTTTGGCTGCATCATGGGGAGAGTTCCTTTTGCCCCTTTTGGTTCCTTTTCGGAGGTGGCAGCCATTTTAGAGAGACAGCAGCCATGTGGTTGCATCTCAAAATGGCTGCCGCCTCTCTGCTGTTCCGACAGTCAGCTGTTCGGCGCTAGAGTCAGGCTGTTCCCAGGCTAGGAGCGGGGCTCTACTGGGTCTTACTACCAGGTAAGTGGCTTTACTGGGAGAGAGGGAGGGTTTGCTAGACATGCACCCAGCTTACAAGATGACCCCCCCACTTGGAGGCATGTTTTTCAGGGCCAAAAAGTCGTCTTGTACGCCGGCAAATACGGTAAGTGAGAGTACATCTTTACTGTTGCGTTTCTGGCTAAAGATTAAATTATTTCACTTACGAGGGAATCTTTTCTCATTGTGGAAGTTGGCCATAGAGTTTTGCAGGGACTGGGTTCATGGGGGTGTCATACTTAGTCTCATAGAAGGCTGAGGACTCTAAGAAAGCTCTGTACTTTCCAGACTTTGGAGCTTTTTCTTTGACCATGAACCAATGTCCCCTCTAATTTTCCAGAGTTCTGTGTTGTGGCTCCGCCCCCTGCGCATGGAGTTCTGGCCACAGTCGGAAGCAAATAGATGTAAATACTGGGTTGGCTGTGTATCCGTACGACTTAGAGGGTTGCCATGAACCTTTTAAAGCCATTTTAAATTTTGTGTAGTTTTACTTCTGGTGGTCACTCATAGTTTCCTTTTTTACTTACTGTATATACTCGAGTATAAGCCTAGTTTTTCACCACAATTTTTTTTGCTGAAAAAGCACCCTCTCGGCTTATATTCGAGTCAGTGTCAAAATTATATGTTCTTCTCTGCAGTGTGGGTGTTCTCCAGACTCCCCCACTCATCTACAGACGCCTGCAGCCTCTGTGGGTGGTCCAATGACCCGGGTTAAGTACACTCCATTTCCACTTCCAGGACACTCCCATCCTTCTCCTTCTGCATATTCTATGTACCCACCTTCCTCCTTCCACCTTCCTCCTCCATCCTCTGTCTTCCTCCATCTTGTTACGCAGCCGTAGAGCACTAGATAAGCACAGCATCCAGTATGAGTCCTCCCTCCGCAGGCAGTGAAGTGTGTCTTGCAGCTCAGAAGGGCAGTATCTTCAAAAACATTTAACATACTGATGCCTCAATTAATGTAATTTTATTGGTCTCTATTTTTATTTTTGAAATTTACCAGTAGCTGCTGCATTTTCCACCCTCGGCTTATACTCGAGTCAGTAAGTTTTCCCAGTTTTTTGTGGTAAAATTGAGTGCCTTGGCTTATATTTGGGTTGGCTTATACTTTATATACGGTACATAATTTCCTTTAATATTTTATTGTTATGGTAGCTGTGAAATACCCCCTCTACTTTCTTGGTAGTCCAAAACACTTGAAAATGGAATGTTAAACCCATTTCATTTTGTATGCAGTAGAAGCTGTGTTTGACACTATCTGGTCTGTGCTGTGAATTTGATGTTGCATATTTCTCTGTTTGGCAATCTTTATGATGATACTTAAGGCCTAGAGAGTGTTAAAGTGTCACCTCCAGCATCTATAGTTTATGGATCTTGGATGTGATTGTTCACATATGTCACTTAGTGCTTTACTTCATTAACTAGAAGGGTTTCAATGATCTCATAGGAGTTTTTTGTTTTTTGTTTGTGGTATCAGAATTCTTTTTAGTATTGCTTTTTAATATCTGTTTTTTCATGATAAATGGATCTGTCTGCTTTGTTTTATGTAAAGTCTGCTTTTGAAAAACTTGAATAAATTAAGAACAGTGATAAGTCAGGTTCCATGGCGGGAGATCCTAACATGAAATGGAGTCCAAGACGGATCGGAGTGACTTAAAAAGGAAATTCTAAATGTAGGACTACAAACAGTTCCAAAAAGTGGAAGATTAAATTATTTCACTTACGAGGGAATCTCTTCTCATTGTGGAAGTTGGCCATAGAGTTCTGCAGGGACTGGGTTCACTTACGAACTTTTTTTGATTGCTGACTCCTAACAGAACATGGCTGAGGAATAAAGCTGAGGCAGACCCAAGGAGCTCATGACCAGAGTGAGGAACAAGGTGAGCTAACAGGAGTTTGACAGGGGAGAGATAGGAAAGGAAGGTAGGAAGAAAGGTCTACTGGAGGAATGGACATAATAAAGGGAGAGGACAAGGAGACAAAGGCAGAGAGAGAGGTGGGTGTTTTTAGATTAACACCAGGAATTGACTTGGAGTAACCCCTAGGAATTTCCCCTTTGAGAAGCACCATGTGCTCATCTTAACAAGAAGGGGTGGGTACTTAACAGGAAGGGTCGTGTGATCAGCTTAAAAGGAAGGTGTATCCTGTTATTGCTGAGAGCTATAAGTAGCAGCTGTGAGTTCTGGAAGGGCCCTTTGTTGGCTGACTCCTAAGAGAGCACAGCTGGGGAATAAAGCTGAGGCAGACCCAGATTGCTCACAACCAGGGCAAGCTAACAGGAGTTTGATGTGGGAGTTCAATCGGGAGACCAAGGGGGAGATCCCTAACAAAATTTTTGGATTTTTGAAGATAGTTACATATTACAATGGTGCCTCGCTTGACGAGGATAATCCATTCGAGCGAAATCACTGTAGAGTGAAATCGTCATCAAGCGAGGAAACAAAACCATTGAAATGCATTGAAAACTGGTTCAATGCGTTCCAATGGGCAAAATACCTCAGCGTCCAGCGAAGATCCTCCATTTTCCAATCCCTGTTAAGTGAAAAATCCATCCTAAAAACACCGGGGAGCCATTTTGCACAGTGGGCAGCCATTTTGAAACCCGACGATCAGCTGTTTTTAGATCATCGTAATGCGAAGAATTGGTTCCCGAAGCAGGGAACTGATCATTATCAAACGAAAATTGCCCTTTGAAACATTGTTTTGCGATCGCAATAGTGATCGCAAAAACATTGTCGTGAAGCGATTTTGTCATTTAAAGAAGTAATCGTAAAGCGGGGCACCACCGCTACATTCAAGGTAACAAAATAAAAGGAAAGGGTATTCACAGACAAACAGGTCAAAGTGAAAAGCTAACAGGGATTTTGGAGGGAAGAAACAGTTCAGTTGTGGTGACCTGCAGTGTTGGTGCAATGCTTGTTTGTGATTGTAAAGTGGTGTACACATTCATGTGCAAACTGGTGTCACTGTTAGAAAAAAAAGTGAGATGACTGGAGCAGCAAATAGCCACACTTAAGGGTATAAGAAGATGAAGTATACATCGATAGAACCTTTGAATAGCTGCAGCAGCAGTCAATGAAGGCACTGGAGGGGGAACAGCAACAAGGAAGGGCAGAGGAAGAGAATCCCGAGGAGAGAGCAAATATCGCGGAGGAAGAGGAAAAGAGTCACAGTTAGGAACAAAAGAGCAAGAAGACTATCTTCACCAGTGGAACTGCAAAACTGCTTTCTGGTTCTTGATGAGGAGTCTGGCAGACAGCAAGTAGATGAAGTCAAAGAGGAGACCATACAGGAGTATATGAGAGGGACTGAAACTTAGCCAAGCAAAGGCACTAAACCCACACCCTATGCAGTCAACCCTTGACTTATGAACGGCCCCAGTTATGAACATTTCGACTTATGAACCGCTCTGATAGGAAAATATGGACTCGACTTGCGAACTTGGATTCGAGTTATGAACAAAAAAAGTGCGGGGAAGGCAGGGAAAGTGGGAAATTTGAACTTTCAGTTAGCGAAGAGGCTGCTTGTCTGCTTCCTCACTTGTTCAAGCGGTTAGAGAGTGGGAAGAGAGACCTGGGACTGGCTAGTATTGTCATTTTTTAATGTAAAATTTAGTTTAAAAGGTGCTTTGTTTGGGTTAAACGGTGCTTGGGTAAAAGGGAGCTCCGTTTGAGTTAAAACCTGCTTGAGTAAAAACATGTTTGGTTGCTTTAAAAGCAGCTTGTTTTGATTTAAAAGGTGCTTGGTTGAAAAGGTGCCTGTTTTAGTGTAAAAGGAGCTTGATTTAAAAGTGTTTTTTTAAAAACGGTGTTTGTTCATTCTATCTGTGGTTTCCATCCTTTTTTTTTAACCTACGCCTTCTTAGGTTAAAAAAGAAAAGAAAAATCTGCCCCTAGTGGTAGGAACAGATTAACCGGCTTTGCATTAGTTCCTATGGGACTTACAAACCACCCCTTGACCTAAGAACCAAAAACAGCCGGAACAGATTAATTGGTTTTCAGTGCATTCCTATGGGAAATACTGATTCGAGTTACGAACTTTTTGACTTACAAACTTCCTTCCGGAACGGATTAAGTTCGTAAGTCGAGGGTTGACTGTAAAAAGATGATGTGAAGAGTAGTTATAAAGCTTGTCCTGTTTTAATGGATACTTTTCAGTTGGTGCAGCCTGATGATGCAGACAGGATTCTTGGAGAGGTGAATGCCACCACATGTGTGCTGGACCCAGGACCCTTGCTCTTCTTGGCTCATAGAAAAAAGTCAGAGGAGGAATGACTGATTGGGTACGAGGAATGGTAAATTCCTCTTTGCAGTAGGGAAGGATCCTTGCTTGCTTAAAGGAGGCAGTAATAAGACCACTATTGAAGAAGCCCTCCCTGGATCCCAATGTACTGGATAACTACTGGTCAGTCTCAAACATCCCAGTCCTGGGCAAGGTACTGGAGCGTGTGGTGGTTTCTCAGCTCCAGGGATTCCTGGAGGAAGCGGATTATCTAGGCCCATTTCAATCTGGTTTCAGGCCTGGCTATGGGAGACAGCTTTGGTCACCTTGGTGGATGACCTACACCGGGAACTGGACAGAGGGAGTGTGTCCCTGTTGGTTCTGCTGGACCTCTCAGTGGCTTTCGATACCATTGATCATGGTATTCTTCTGGGCCATCTCTCTGGGGTGGGATTCAGAGGCACTTTTTTACAGTGGCTCCAATCCTTCCTGGAGGGGAGAACTCAGAAGGTGGTGCTGGTCTTCCTCAGGGTTTGTCACCCATGCTTTTTAATATGTACATGAAACCACTGGGAGAGGTTGTCTCGAGTTTTGGGGTTCGGTGACACTAGTATGCTGATGACACCCAACTCTGTCTCTCCTTTCCACCTAATTCCAGGGAAGCTCTAAACTAGTGCTTGGCATCAGTAATGGGCTGGATGAGGGCAAACAAACTGAAACTTAATCCAGACAAGACAGAGGTGCTCTTTGTCAGTTGGAAGGCTGATGAGGGAATAGGGATACTATCTGTGCTGGATGGGTTTACACTCCCCCTGAAAACTTAGGTCCACAGCTTGGGCGTATTCCTGAATTCATCCCTAAGCTTGGATGCCCAGGTTTTGGTGGTGGCCAGGAGTTCATTTGCACAGCTAAAACTGGTGCACCAGCTGATCCTGGTCCTTGAGATGTCTGATTTGACTACAGTGACACATGCTTTAGTTACATCCAGTTTGGATTACTGTAATGAACTCTATGTGGGGCTGCCTTTGAAGTTCGGAAACTTCAGATGGTGCAAAACTCTGCAGCCAGACTACTGACTGGGGCCAGCTACAGGGAGCATATAGCGCACCTGTTTCAAGAACTGCACTGGCTACCAGTCTGTTTCTGGGCCCAATTCAAAGTGCTAGTCATTACCTATAAAGCCCTATACAGCTTGGGTCCAGGCTACCTGAAGGGCCGTATCTCCCTATATACACCTTCTCAGTGACTATCAGCAGAGGAGGCTCTTCTCTTGGTCCCGTTCCAGCACAAGCACAGCTGATGGGGACACGGGAGAGGCCCTTCTCTGTGGCAGCTCCCAGGCCATATGGAATGCTCTCCCTTGGGAGATAGGATGGCCCCTTCCCTTTTATTCTTCTGAAAAAAGCCAAAGACTCACCTCTTCAGGCAGACTTTTAACAATTAAAACTGAATTTCTGAACCTTATTTTAGGAGATAATTTTAATCACTTCCATGTTTTAATCTTTTAATTTAATTTTATATCATATATTGTTTAATTTGTCTTTTAATATTTAACTTATTGTGTTTCAATTGTGGGAATTTTAATGTTGTGAGCTGCCTTGGGTCCCTTTGTTGGGTGAATGTGGCATACTACTACTACTACTACTACTACTACTACTACTACTACTACTACTACTACTACTACTACTACTACTAGACATTCTGCTGAAGTATGCCAGGAAGATCCATAAACCCAGAAAGGGTGCTTTCTCCCTAGAGCACAGATCATGGATGTGACAGAATAATTGGCATCACTCATAAAACCCAAGGATATGTATCCCTTTCTTCATATTGTTTGTTCCCACATGGATTAGAATCTAATCCATGTGGGAACAAACAATATAGTAACTTTGAAGACATCACATCAGACTTCGAAGCTCTGGGAGGGAAACTTAAGGACTGGGGCCAAGGTAGTTTTCTCATCTAATGTACCAGTACATTGGTGCCTCACATTACGACGTTAATTCATTCCAACGAAATCGCTGTAGAACGAAAACGTCATAAAGCGATTTTAAAAAGCCCATAGAAACGCATTAAAACCCGGTTAATGCATTCCTATGGGCTGGAAACTCACCGTCCAGCGAAGATCCTCCATAGCGTGGCCATTTTCGCTGCCTGTGCAGCAAGGAATCCGTCCCAGAAAACAGTGGGCGGGCATTTTGTTTACCTAGCAGCCATTTTGAAACCGCCGATCAGCTGTTAAAACATCATCGCTTTGCGAGAATCGGTTGCCAAAGCAGGGAACCGATCATCACAAAGCGAAATTCCCCCATAGGGAACATCGTTTTGCAATCGCAAAAACATCGACCTCAAGCGGTTTTGTCGTTAAACGGAGCGCCCGTCTTGCGGGGCACCACAGTATTTGGAAGAGAAATTGAAAGGGAAAGGAAAATGCTCTAGGTGAATGACTGGCTATAAAGGTAGTGTCAACATGAGGGATTTGGGATCACAAGCTAAGCTTTCAAGATGATGGACTGTTAGCAAGAAATGGCTTGCACCTCACAAGAACTGGAAAACATGTGTTTGACCACAGCATGAAGAACTTCATCAGGAGGACTTTAAACTGATCTGAAAGTGGGAGGGGGACACAAGCACAGTGATAAAGATAGATGAAGATTTACACAGTTAAGAGGAATGTATCAAGCATTTTTAACGGGGGTCAATAATAACAGTAATATTAATAATCATATTAATATAAATGTACAAAGAAAAGCAGGCACCATATCACACAATCTCCGGTGTCTATACACAAATGCCAAAATATGGGAATAAACAAGAACTGGAAATCTAATTTCAGAATGGTAAATATGACTTGATAGGAATAAATGAAACTTGGTGAGATGGCTCCCATGACTGGAATAAAGCAATTGCAGGATATAAATTGTTTAAAAAGAACAGAAAGAATAGAAAGGGAAGTGGAGTTGCAGTCTATGTAAAAAAAATACACATTCTTGGACAGAAATACAGGAGGAGGAGATTGGCTGTCCCATTGAGAGCATCTGGATCAATGTAGTTGGGGCAAAAAACAAAAGGAGCATAGTAGTTGGAGTCTACTACCATCTGCCCAATCAAGGAGACAATGTGGTTGAAACTTCTGAGAAACCAATTGCAAGGATTTCAGAGAGGCACAATATGGTAATAATAGGAGCTTTCACTTATCTGTTGGGAATTAAATTCTGGCAAGTATGGCCCTTCCAAGAAGTTCCTGGCTTGTATGGCTGATTATTTTTTTCCTACAAAAAGTGGAGAAGAAACCTAGGGAATTAGCTCTCCTTGACTTGATTCTAATCAATAGAGACTACTTGGTGGAGGAAGTGGCAATAAGGGGAACCTGGGTCAGAATGACCTTCTTCTACTAGAATTCTTGATTTCAAAGGAAACCAAAGCAGACTCACATATATGCTGAATTTCTGAAAAGTCAGTTTTAACAAACCGAGGACAGTGATAAGTAAGCTCCCATGGGGGGAGATCCTAACAAGAAAAGGAGTCCAAGAAGGGTGGGAGTTTTTAAAATGGGAAATTCTAAATGCACAACTACAAACAATTCCAACAAAAAAGGTGGGAGTCAACAAAAAAAAGGCTGGTGTGGCTTCACAAAATGCTCAGAGAGGACCTGAAAACAAAACAAAACAAAAAAAGAGAACACACTGTATAAGAAAATGGAAAGGGGGCCAGGTGACAAAGGAAGAATATAGACAAGTAGCAAGGAATTACAGTGGGGTCTCTACTTAAGAACTTAATCCGTATTGGAAGGTGGTTTTCAAGTTGAAAAGTTCTTATGTTGAATCTGCATTTCCCATAGGAATGGACTGAAAACCAATTAATCCGTATCTGCTCTTTTCCGTCCATAGAAACTACAGTGGAACCTCTACTTAAGAACTTAATCCGTTTTGGAATGGTGTTCTTTAGTTGAAACGTTCTTAAGTTGAAGCAAAATTTCCCATAGGAATGGACTGAAAACCAATTAATCCGTTCTGGCTGTTTTTTTGTTATATAGAGGTGCGTTTGTACAGTGGTTCTTAACCTTTTTGACAGAAACGCCCCCTTGAGCCTTTGAGGAAGTTATCATCACCCCCCCTCCCTGCGGTGATGATATCTTTTATTTATTTATTTATTTATTTATTTATTTATTTATTTATTTATTTATTTATTTATTTATTTATTTATTTATTTATTTATTTATTTAAGACACTTAAATCCAATGACCCCTGAAAACAAAATTCAATTCCAAGAAAATGAAATGCCCCCCAAAAGTAACATTTAATGATTTAGTTGCAAGCAAATTTTAAGACGCAAAAAGAAATAAAAAAGGGCATAAAAACAAACCGCAATGCAGGAACTAAAAATTTCAAGACGAAAACTCTGAAACTAAATTAAGATTGGAGGAAAATATATATTCATGCACATTGTAAAAAGGCTGCAGCCATCTTCACAGGTTTGGCTTGCTCCAGCACCCCCCTACCGCCCCCTTCTGCTCCAGCGCCCCCACGCTGCCCCTTTTTGTTCTACCGCCCCCCTGAAAAATGAAATCGCCCCCTGGAGGGCATTATCGCCCACGTTAAGAACCACTGCGTTCGTACATTGAAGCATTAGTTCTCATAGGAACTAATGCAAAGCTGGTTAATACATACTCTACCACTAGGGGGAGATTTTTTTTTAATCTAAGATGACCTAAGGTTAAAAAAAGAGCAGGAAAGGTTTTTTTTCCTGTTCTTATCTTGGATTTCTGTTCTCAAGTAGAAGCAAAATTTAGCAAATGGAGCTGTTCTTAAGTTGGATTGTTCTTAAGTAGAGACGTTCTTAAGTAGAGACCCCACTGTACAGGGTTCACATTAGGAGGGCAAAAGCTGAGAATGAGTTGAGGTTAACTAGAGACACTAAAACAAACAAAAATACATTCTTCAGGTATGTGCATAGCAAAAAATAAAGAGAAGAGTGACTCAGATGGAGATGGAAAAATAATTTATTATTTTATTTTATTAGATTTATACCCTGCCCATCTAGACCAAAGGTCAGATGAGAAAGAAAATATAAAGAAGTGCTCAGTTCCTATTTTAGTTTAGTTTCTTCTCAAATGTGAAGTGCAAGTTGAGAGGACAGGGCTGCAGCTGGAGACTGATAAACAAATAGTCAAGGTATACCTCACTACCTTGAACGAGTTCAGATCTCTAGGGCCGCATGAACTGCATCCAAGAGTATTGAAGGAAGTGGCTGAAGAACTCCCAGAACCACTATCCATTATTTTCTTGAAATCATGGGAAATGGGTGAGGTGCCAGATGATTGGAGGAGGGCTAATGTTGTCCCTATGTTTAAAAAGCGCAAAAAAGACAAACCTGAGAACAACAGACCAGTCAGCCTGACATCAATCCCAGGGAAAATTCTGGAGCAGATTATTAAATGGTCACTATGCAAGCATTTAGGAAATAATGCAATAATAACTAGAAGTCAAAATGGATTTATCAACAACAAATCCTGCCAGACAAATCTGATCTCATTTTTGATTGTATAACCTCACTGATAGACAGCGGGAATGATGTAGACTTAATATATCTTGACTTCAGCAAAGCCCTTGACAAAGTGGCCCATGATGTTCTGATTAGCAAGTGAAGTAGGAGTGGGCTGGATTGAGCAACTGTTAGGTGGATACACAATTGGCTACAGAATTATAATCAGAGGGTGTTAATGGCTCCTTCTCAAACTGGGAGGAGGCAACAAATGGGATACCCCAAGGCTCAGTCCTGGGCCTGGTGCTCTTCAATATTTTTATTAATGACTTGGATGAGGGAGTGCAGAGAATAGGTATCAGATTTGTATTGTATACTGCACACTAGCAGGCACTACTGCAAGGGCTACATGAAACAGCCCAGTGGGCCAGATTCGGCCCATGGGTCTTGAGTTTGACACACGTGACTTAGAGAGAACATTGACTGTGATCAACCTTGAGTCCTCTTATCAGGGAAAAGGCATTCTATAAATGAGACAAACAAATAAATTATATTTAGAAGACTTTTGTTGAGATGGTGGATGGATAGAAATTTTAATCTTCCTAGGTATGTTACCTTTCTTCCAATTTGCTATTTATGCAGTACTTGGTAAAGATTAGAAGTGCTCATTTATTAAGAATATAGTACACTGAAATCCAATTTCTTCTGGAAAAACGCAGTAGCTTGATTTATGTATCTTTCTGGAATGTCAGTGTGAATACAAAAAATAGTGGCTGTGTATTTTAACAGGAACCATTCTGCAGTCCTACTTGTTCCGCTGTGTTGTGTTGCATGTCTACTCTCATTCTAGACACACTCTTGGCTAAGAATATGTGGAGCTACTTTGCAAAGTCAGATTGGTGGTCAAGGAACCAAGTGTCGTCAGTGGCACCGCCAGCACCAGCACACTACAGTCGAGTACAATCTGTTCTTGTGGCATGGGATCTTAAACAAGAAATAGCAAGGATTGAACCTGGGCTTATCTTCTGTTGAAGTACATGCTTTACATTGGGTCATGATACAACTTTTTAAAAAGGAAATTTAGAATGTCCCAGCAGCGTGTAATTATAATATATATGCAAAGCATGTGCCAGAACAACACACCTGCTCAGTTTCCTCATATTGAATATAAATCCTTTCATGCTTAGAGTTACATTCCATGACATTTAGATGCCTGCATAGCAGATTCTTGAATTGAGAATTTGACAGCACTAGTAAAGCTGAGGAGTTGAGCATTGCACAAGAATCATGAACTCCAGAAGTTTTATTTTCTGTATGTGCACTTCAAGCATTGAAAAGTCTTCCTTCCCTAAGTTAAAGAGAAACACTATGAGTTTCGAAAAGGGAGAAGGAGCCTCTCACCCAGATTGTCTGTGACTGTCTTCTGTTTTAAGAGGCGGGCCATAAATTCCAAATTGCTAGCTGAAGAAGTGCTTGAAACCAATATGCATGCTGCAGCTGTTTCCATCCAAGATTCGTACCTGGCCTCTACACCATCAGCCATGTGAATTTGGAGCATTAAAATGTCTTACGTTTTGAACTGCTCACAAGAACTTGATACAGTCAGTGTACATGGTCCAGATGATGTTGGACTTTGGGTCTTGCCATCCCTTACCATTGGCTGAGTTGGTTGACGGGAACTGAAGTCCGATGACAATTGCAGGACTACGAGTTGCTCATCTCTGATTTAGAATCAGGGAACAAAAGCAGTGATGACATAATTTTAACATGCCCGAAGAGGAATGTAAATATATTTTGATTCCCAAGGAAATCAACTTGAGAAATTTATGGCAACTTCAAATGTATGTTTGATCAGGAGTAATATCATATCTCTAGATTTTTCTCCTAATGTATTCATTATGTTCCTAAATTTATGACACTTTTTTTTCAAAATGAAAAAATGCCCTCAGAAAAGCAATAGTAGTGGCAATCCCCCCCCCCCCAGCCTGTTTTGTGGACATGGGGTGGAAGAGAGGGCAGGGAGCTGAGCCCTGTAGTGCTGCCTGACTTTTGGCCTCACTTTTGTTTTGGCCTTGAGATGAGGAGCGGTAGCAACATGGTGTTGATGCCTGGGTTTGAACAGCAGTAATCCTAATACTTCTTTTTATACACTGACTTAATGAGAATGGAAGCTGGCATATTGAAGCTTGCCAAGTCTAAACAGTTTCAAGAATCTCCAGTTGCAGTGCTTGTTAAGTAGAAAAGACATTTCAACACTGCTAGCCAGGAATTCCAAATGAATTTCACTCTGGCTTGTCTGGAACCTTGAATATTTTTGCATGGGGAGGAATTCACTGGGAGTATTTCAGTTGAATGATATGGACTTTTGATCCTATAAATAGGTTTCTGTTCACTTTGCCTTCTGTTTTATGTAGGCGCCTTGGGTGTGGTTTTGGCTTAAAGTTCTTGGATTTAAATAGTCTGCATGCTTTCATCAGCAGATTAATTGACGAAAGCTGTATTTGATTAGTCAGTGAGGACTGGTGTTAACTGTTGGGGCTGTGAGTTAAGGGTCTCTAGTTAAGGATGTTTCTGGTCTCTCTAGTCCTTATCTTCAACAGTTTACCATTATGTCACAGGAGTGGTCGAGTGTGGTCCTCTAGATGAAATAAGACTGACTCCAGTAATTTCCTATCCAGCTGGATGTAGCAGAAGATGTGAGAAAGAGGGTTGTGCCAAGCAGCCTTGCTAAAATACATCTCTCCTTTCCTCCATCTGCTTTTTCTTTTGTGCCATGGGCCAGAAGAAACAAAAGTTAACGTTTTAGATTTAGTGCTTTAAAGTTTAAAGTTTAAACCCTTCAGTCAGTATAGCCAGTGGCTGGGAGATTCTGATTTTTGTAGTCCAGAAAGTAAATTTTCTAGGTGCTATGGTCTCTTGTACATATTGGGAAAGTCCTCTGGTTCTGCCTGACTCTACACAGAAATCGGTTCCTTCATTTTTATGCCCAGCTCTCTTTTATTGCGTAACTGATAAGCAGGATACCATAAGTTCATTATTAGAATGGGTGAGGATCTGCAATAAATGAGTCATTGTGTCATCCACACTAACTGTGAAGGAGAAAGGCATGTGTCCTGTTCTGTAGCTGCCATTACACACCAAGCTGAGGAGTGTACCAGGCAGGAGTGTGGTGTCTCAAGGTTGAGCAAAGGGGAGATCCAGGCGGTCAGCTGGAGTTAATATAGGAAGGAGACAGAGGCAGGGAGTTTGACAGAGCAGGTAAAATGAGAGTTAAAATATCTAGCTGGGTTATGCCATAGATAAGTTTTTTTGTGACATTGCTTCAAACAGGGAGTCCAAAAGAGTAGGAAATCAGAAGCATGGACTGGGGCCTTTATGGGGAAGTGAAGTAAGAACCTTCAAGACATAGTGCAAGATTAGTCAGTGTTTTGGGTTAGCAGATACTGTTCCCAGTAATTTCCTTAGTCCTCTACTGAACTCCTTGTAGCAGAGCTGGCCTATGCCCTGCCTAGACCTTAGTTGCAGGCTTTCTAGCATTAGGTCTCCCCATGAGATGGAGAGTCCTTGTTCATGAGGAGATCTCTATTCTCAAGAAAGTCTTCCTTATAACTAGGTGCTGTGCTGGGTTGCTTCCTGCCTGGCTTCTATCTCTGTTTTGTGTTCTTTATGGCTAGGATATGGCTCCTTCTTCTCTTTGGACTTCAGCTATGCTATCTCCAGTTCTGCCAGTGGTATCCTGCAGCCTACTTTGAGGGTATTGAGTCTTCAGTTCCTCTGGGCCGACTCAAGTTCATTTTTCTGAGGGGTATTCCTCCAGCAGAGGCATGACAGCATGATCAAAAACAATTTTTTTACATTCAGAATACTAAAGGGAAAAACCCCTGAGAGGGCGTAGTCAGCTTGCTTCAGTTGCAAGTCACTTTGGACCTTTTGGCAGCCAGAAAAGAAAGCTAATTTAAGCATGTATTAAAGAGCTCTTCCAGCCTCTATGTACTTCATGCCATGGTGGCCACTTCCAAATGGTGGGAGGTAGGAATGGGGGTTGTTGTGGAGGTGGGGGTCACCCATAGGGTTCCTTCTGCACAGCAGTAGCAAAAGGGGGCAGAGTAGCTTCAAATCATCAAAGATTGAGGGTTGAATATGATAGTCTTGAAAGGCCTGCCATTTGCTTCTGTTCAACATGCTACCTGGCTTTCTGTTTCCCTCCCTTTTTCTTTTTGTTAAAGATAGGGTAGTTGTTTCTTCTGAGGTCCTAAGCTTTGTCTTTGAGACTACTGTAGATCTCAGATACCTACAGTTGGAGCCTCTGGACTAGTTTTAGGGAGGACTGAAGGGGCCCTATTTACTTTGCATAGGCACAGCAATCAGTGTGAATCTGTCTCCCCCCCCCCCAATTTTCTTGTGGATGTTCCCCACTTATTTATTTACAATATTGCGTAACTGATAAGCAGGATATTGCAAAGGAAATTGCACATTTAAAATGCAGGAACCAGAGCTTAGACATATATTTATTTAATCTTTTGGACAATCGTTTGTAAAATTCTGTATTACTGCCTATACTGGCTGAGGCATTGTTGCCCAAAAAGTAACTTTTCCAAGCAGAGTGACTAGAAAACTAGATGACATATCTGTATATCTCGATGCATTGAAGGCTTTGAATAGACACTACCTTTACTAATATTCCCTCCTGTTTGATCACTTTTCATTTGGATACACAAGTGAAAAACTCTGAATATATAGGGTGGTAAGATACTAAATCGGGTGGTAAGATTCTAAAGGGACATGGTGATGCTGTAGGTTAAACTGCAGAAGCCTCTGTGCTACAAGGTCGGAAGACCAGCAGTTGTAGGATCAAATCTACACAATGGAGTGAGCTCCTGTCGCTTGTCCCAGCTCCTGCCAACCTAGCAGTTTGAAAGCATGCAAATGCGAGTAGATAAATAGGTACCACCAAAGTGGGAAGGTAACGGCATTCCATGTCTAGTCGCGCTGGCCATGTGACCATGGAAACTGTCTTTGAACAAACGCTGGCACTATGGCTTGGAAATGGGATGAGTACCGCCCCCTAGAGTCGGACATGACTGGACTAAATGTCAAGGGGAACCTTTACCTTTACCCTAAGATACTAAATACAATGTTTGCACAATGCATTAATAATACACATTTCTAATTGGCAAGAGTCTTCTATCTATTTCAGTCTGCAGACAATGAAGTCTGTTTTTTAACAAGACATGGGCCCTATTCAGTTAACCTGCCTGGTTGTTACCAGCATACTTAAGGAAGGAGGAACTAGTCTATCTTCTCATGGACAGGTATGTGTTTGAAGAGTAGAAAATCTGGATTCTTGCTTTTATTCAGACGTATGGAGAATGGAAAGATGGATAGAGGGGCTTGTTTTCTTTTCCAGAGATAGGGGCTCAAGTCACAGGACTCACTATGAAGTAAAACTTAAATCGCACCAGTAGCTCAACTCGTTTTCTCTCCCTATGATTTGGAAGCAAGGACTTGAGACTCAGTCCCAAAGACATGCCAACATCTCTGCTGTTTTCTTAAGTATGTTGATAAATCTGTAATTGGGAAGTGATCCTATAACTGGTTTTTCTAATGGCATACCCTTAACATTGCCAACCATTTAACATTGCCAACCATTCTCATAAAGTTTTCATAGGCAGCAAAGGTTGGTGATAAGGGATCAGAAGGTCTCCCAGCTCATATTAAGTAGTCTCAAAGGGAGATTTGGAACTTGCTTCAACAATACTTTTATCTAAAGAGCAACCATACTATTAATGAATTGGTAAAATTATTTTGAGAAGCCTTCACGTGACTTTAGCATATAGTAGTGGAAACTATTTTATTTCCCCCATAATAATGTTTGATTGTAGTTTCTTTTGGCTGTTTGAAGGTAATAATGCTGAAAGATTTGGTCTTTGTGTGTAATCTTTTAGAGTGGCAATCAGACTGGCCTAAAACAATTAGGCATGGGCTACCAGTATGACAAAAATAACAACCATAGTAAGTACATGAGTTTCTGGTTGTATTGTGTGTGAAACTGCTATTCATTGCGGTACAGACTCAACAGTTTGTTACAGAAATTCCTAACACATAGAAATGGTTTTGTTATGTTTTATAGACCTGGCAAAGTATTGGTAGGCAAGCAACTGAAATGATAATGCTTAGGTTGGATTTTTAGAAGTGAATAAAGCCAAATTTGAGATGGAGTGTAGATCAACAAATCAACATGAAAGCAACCACTGGCATTGAGAAACTAAACACTTGTGTGGCTGTGGTTCCCTTATGATACAGACTTGGTGTTCTTGCAGTATTTGGCATAACATCATGTTCTGTCGTATTGTACTAGCATATCTTTTGTGTATTTTTATTATGTATTATATCTCTCCTTTCCACCAAGAGCACAGAACTGTGTAAATGATTACTTACTTTTTTTAAAAAAAAGCTCCACGTGCATTCTGTGAGAGAGGGTAGTCTGGCAGAATGATTACCCCAAGGTCACTCAGGGAATTTCATGGGGAAAAGTGGGGATTGGAGCCAATATCTCCATGATCCAAGTCCAGCACTGGCTTGGCAAGGTTTGAAGTTTCGTATTGCATTTGGGGGTATTGCTAACAAAGACGTGGACTGCTCTGGTTATTCTCTGAAGGAACAGACTTTGCATTCTGCTTGGGCTTTGTGATTAGTAATCACCTGACTTCTGTAATTTAAAGACCTTTAATCAAACTCTCTCTCTCTCTCTCTCTCTCTCTCTCTCTTTCTCTTTCTCTCTCTCTCTCATATGAAAATGATGGACAGAGTAATGTTTATATTTGTGTGCCATGTATTTCTAATGCTCGCAAGGGTTGTTAGTAATTGACCTGACTAATTTCTTTTAAAAAGTGGAATACAGTGGTGTCTCGACTTACAAACTTAATTGTTCCAGAACTCCGGTCGTAACTCGAAATGGTCATAAGTTGAAGCACTGTTTCCCATAGGAATGCATTGAAATGCAATTAATCCGTTCCAGCCAAAGAAAAAAAAATCACCCCCCCCCAAAAAAACCCAGTTCAAGACCCATCGCAAACGTGATTAATCCATTCGGTCCAAAGGGGGGGGGGAAAGAAAAGCAAACAAACCGTGCAAGATCCTGCAGAAAGCAAACAAACCCCACATGACCCATTGGAAATGGGGAGAAAGCAAAGCAGAAAGCAAACAAACCATGCAAGACCCATTAGAAATGCAACAAAAGCAAAGCAAAAAGCATACAAACCCCGCAAGACCCATTGGAAATGGGAAAAAACAAAGACTGCAAGACCCATCACAGCACAGAAACATAACTCCCCCAGCCCAAAACCATGTTGCAAAACCCATGCAGAACAGTTTTTAAAAAGCAGAAAGCAGCACCTTATCTTACCAGGCAGTCCGAAGCCTCCTCCGATCCCACACTCTCTAACTGCTGGAGTGAAAGAGCTACAAAGAAGCAGCCTCTTCGCCACCAACAGTTAGCAATTTTAATTTCCCACCTTTTCTCCCTGCCTTTTTCTGGTTGCAACTCGAAGCTTCATCTGCAAGTTGAAGCAAAATTTTGCGGCTGGAGCTGGTCGTAACTTGAAATGGCCGTATGTCGGGATGTTGGTAAGTCGAGGCACCACTGTAGTATGAATCTGCATGCAGTTGAAATCCAGCCTGAAGTGGAAATATTTATTGTGGAGATAGAAGTTGTTGTAAATGAATGCAAAACAAGAAAAATCTCTACAAGTCTGTCTAGTCGGAGAGCATGTGTTTAATATGTTATAGAAGCCAAGGTCAAGACTATTACTTCCTACAAAATCCTTGAATAGAATATCTTATATATTTCTTAACCATGCAAGTAACAGCGTAAAAAGTTTGTTCTCTGGCTTCATTTTAAGCACAGTTGCAAAGACTGGGAGATCATAGCAACACCATTGGTTTATTTTGCTTCCAGTATACATGCATAGCATTGCTTTATATCCATAACAAATTATTATTTCAGAGGCTGTTTAGCTGATGCATTTTTAACCATCTGTTTAGATCTGGATGAATTCATATTTAGTAAAATGAAGAAACTCAAAACAGTGAAGACCAGTGCCAAGAATGAATCTTAATACTTTACCACTTAATGGCATCCTGCACAAAAATTAAAAATTCTTAAGTTTTAACTCATTGCTGTTCTTCCTGATTCTGTTTAATTGATGCCATCCTTCTGATAATGCACAAAACCCTGCAAATTCAGTGTGACTAGAACTTTAACCCAAACATATGGTGCTTAAGCAGCTTGTTGAGGTCCTTTTATATTAGCCTCTTCTGGTATGGTGTCTGTTTCAACAGCAACAGTTGCTCTTCTTCTGGTCTGATATGTATGAAGACTAGGTCCCACAGGGTTGGTGTCTCTAGCATGTTAAGGGAACCCTACCCTTTGCTAAAAGGTGATATACTGATTTAGTGGCTTATAAACATTCCAGTAAGCCATGATGTGATTTTTCAGGTTTCCCAGAATTGGGAGAGGATCAGCTGTGTTGGCACATGTAACTGAGGTGGTGCCACATAACTGTCTTGAGGTCTTGCTCTGCAACAAGAACCATATTCCGGACTAGTGAAGGTGTAGCTGAGCTGCAGGTTTAGTCTAATGTTTCCTTCCCCCAGCAAAGTTCCACAGTAAAATTCTTGTCTCGCTGGTTCTGTAAACAAAACACAACTGAGATGGCTAGCAAGGTTTCTAACCAAATTCTTCCTGTATGATTGATCTCCACTGAGAGTGCTTGGTGGGAGATACCATATTTTTCCATGTATTAGACTATACTTTTGTCTAAAATCTTGAGACTTAAAACTGAGGTTCGTCTTATACAGGAAGCAAGCTGAGGAGAAAAAAACAAGTGGAGGGGAAAGCAGGGGTCAAAGTGATCCTGCAGGACTTTGATCATTTTTACCCTACATTTGCTAAATTAGATTTCTTAATTTTGGGTTAGAAAAGTCTTATACATGGGGGCGTCTTATACACAGAAAAATATGGTAATTAAAGACCCTTTGTTTGAGTCTTGGAATGGTTGGCCAAGGACGATGGTGTACTGGGAATTGGGAAATGTACATGCTCATCATGGTTGTTTCCTTAGACAGCCTTCTTTCATAAGGAGAGTTTTTTAAAAGCCTGGGTCTTGTGTCTAAAGTAGGAGGCATCATTTTTCTGGCTCTCCAGCTCAGTAGATTCCATAGAGGTATTCTGTGAGGGCAAAATACATGCTGTGTCACTAAACTATGGGCATTCTCTTTTGCTTGTGTTCTGGCTCATTTGAGATAAAGCAGATCTTGTACTTGGATGTTCCCCCTCTCCAACCCCTGTTGGCTGATGCTGAGGGAAAAGTCCTGGACTGCAAGTTGCCTACTGCTGATCCAAAGTGTTTGTATTGCTCAGTGGTTAATATATAAGGCTTCTTCTCCATTTGAAGGCTGCTTGGAATGTACAGCAGAAGCAATTTCTGCCTGATTGTTTGTGTAAAATACTGTTCATTTTGCAAAGATAAGAACTTTGCTGAAATTGTCTAGAGCCTAGATTCCTTGAAAGTGCGGGAAGAATTTAAGTCATTTTTGGCAAGAACCAGTATTTTTTTTTATTGTGGTCACTATGCATTTGTATAATGGATCTGTGTCTGTGCAGAATTAGACCAGCTTTATGTCATCTCGTACCCAGACATGCTGGTACTATGGCTGTATGTTAGATTGTGTGATGTTAGGTAGGTTGTATGACCTAGATTGTGTTTGATTTCCACTTTGCTTGAGATAGAGAAAGGTGTTCAGAGAGCAGCTCCCATCAGTCCTCGTGGGCATATTTTAGACTTCTGGAAGGGCACACCATTTTGGCTCAAGTATTTTCCAAATCAGAATGGATGTAATTACGTTAGTGTACTGGCTGGCTGTAAAATCTGTGCCTGATGCCCCTAGAAGGCATTCCACCAGAGTTGCAGCTACTTCTGCATTTTTAAGCTGGTTCTTCTTGCTTGACTTGTGCCAAGCTGTGATCTACTACCAGCTGTCTGTCTTCTTTGGTACTAACATCTGAATGCCGGGTCCTCAAGGAACATTTCTTCAGTATAGCAATTCTGTCCACGGTGCTCTCACGAGTTCAGGTGCTAGTAAGCTTACCCTTTGCTCTCTTCTTGGATTTAAGCTTTTGCTGTTCTTCACACAGTTGTCAAGTTTGTTTTTTAAATGGTCACCTATACCACTGGTTCTTAACCTTGGGTTACTCAGGAGTTTTGGACTGCAACTCCCAGAAGCCTTCACCACCAGCTGTCCTGACTGGGGTTTCTGGGAGTTGCAGTTCAAAAGCATCCGAGTAACAAAGGTTAAGAACCACTGACCTATACATTCATATGACCTGCTCTTCATCTCCTCTTCATCATCTGCTGCCAACTAAGCTCTGTCACTGTGTTGTCCACATTTTTTAGCTGAGGATCTGCACCCATGTGTGCTACAGGTGGGAGTGCTGGTACTGCCACCAGAACACTCTGGAATCTTCCAAAGGGTGGCTCTGTGTAGCCACAGACTTATTACTATGAATGCATAGATGACCACATAGAAAGCAAAGGTTACAGATGAGCAGCCTGTTTTCTTAGCTGCTGTAATCTTTGGATACTACAGTCCTCAGTCATGATCTTGATATATCTGTGACAACTTAGGAGAAGAGCAGACTGCCAGCACTTCAGTTCCATCACATCCTGCCATTCTGAAATGGCCCAGTAAGAAGAACAATGACACTCTTCTGTTTGTTATCTTTTGTGTCTCCCTGACTACATATTATGTGTGGCTAACACTGAAAATGTTGCATGTGAATCCTTTCATGCAATGTTTAGGCACACTTACTGTTTTATGGCAACATCATGTGAGTGGGAACACTTGGGGTGGTAGTCCCATACTGCATGTAAAGGTTCTTCTGCCTTGAGTATTTCAGGATTGGTGGTAATCTGTTCACTTCTTATTTAAGGGAATTTGGCTCTTTTTTTCTCCTCTGAATGTTTACACAACTAGCATTGTATTTTATGGGGCTTATTCCTAGATAAATATGTTTAACATTAAATTTCAATTTGGTGGTTTTGAGTCATAATGCTTGCTGTGGGTGTTACAGTCAAAAACATTTTTTGTTAATTATTGTGTTTGTGTCCTTGAAGATGTCAGTGACTTTGCATCATTGTAGATGAGGAAGATACCCTGAATTTCTTTGACATTAAATAGTATATTCCTGTATCTCAGGCTTAGGGGGAAAATCCTTCTAAATAGGGAAGTGAAAAGCTGCTGACCCGGTGAGCTGGTTAGAATGATCATCATAAACAGTGGAATATCTGTGTGCATAGTTAATAAGTGCAGATAGATAGGAAATATCGTATTATGTATATATGATACATTTAATACTGCCTGGAACCTGTTTTTACCATGCATTGTAGGTCAAATGCAAAAGTCTTCATATTGGTTGCTTTTAAGAAGACATCCCTTTGTACATGTGTGTCTTAGGATCATGTTGTGAAAGAGGCATCATGGTTGAACAGTGTAGTAATGAACAGAATGCTTGTTATTGCACTGCATCTCCGATGAGTCTTAACCAGCATATTAAGTGGTTGGAAGGATGCTGGGAGCTGTAATCCAACCACATCTAGAGACGTGCATATTCCCATCATTACTGCTACAGGCCAGCTTGTAAACAGCTGCTTTCTTGGCTGTCTTCTGCAAGTTAGAAGATTCTCCGGATCATTGCACAGGGAAGCTCCTGGTAAATTTGAAGAATGTTTTCTTGAATGCAGAAGTTATCATGCCATGAATGACATATGTAGTAGCTTTGCAACTGAAATTTTCTGTGGACTAGTAACATTTGTGAACTATTGTAGTTTTTTGCTTCATACTATCCTTTTTGTTGCACTATAACAAGGGTGTTATTTCAATAGTGTTGACATATTGTGCTTCAAATGTCTTTGCAAACAGATATGTTCTCCCTCCCTCCTTCTCTCCCTCCCCCTCTGTCTTTCCCTGTCTTTACATTTTGTCATGCTAACAATTTGTTGAAATACTTCCAAAATGTGTTTTTCCTCACAGTTTTGTTTTTACACTGCAGGTGCTGTGAAGCAGTAGATGTAATATTGAAGAAACCCTGAAGGCACAAATGGCTTTAGCTGGCTGCCCAGACTCCTTTTTGCACCATCCTTACTTGATAGTAAGTCATAACTTAAATGTATGTTTAGAAATCTGGAATTTAGTTACACTTACGTAGTAACATCATCTCATTAAGCTAAATATCTAGTTGCTCCTTAAGGAACACACTTTGAGAAGTGATCATATGAATACTCAAGTGGAAGGCTAGATACCTGATGCTTGTGTTTAACCCATTAACCATTCCTGTTGTCTTATCAAAGATATTTGTTAGTTAGTGTAGTTTGGGGACTAAGACTGATCTGTAAACCAGAAAGTCCCAAATTCAGAACCTGCCTCTGCTGTAAACCCTCCAGATAGCTCTAAATAAGCCAGTTAAAGTTTGGCTAAGCCTGAGTTTCCCTCACTCTCTCCTTTGTGTGCCAGGGAAGGAATCAGAAAGCTTCACTTGTGGCTTTGAAACAGATCTGAGCTCTTGTTGTGTCTAAACGTGTAGAACTCGTTTGCTCTAAAACTCCTTGTGAGAAGAAGCCAGTTGATGCCTCTTGCTGAATTTGTTGATTTGCAATCCATGGCCACTAAGAGCAGAGCAACACAACATAAGTTAAAATGGGTTGTGTAAAATGTATAAAGATTATAGTAGAGATTCAATTTAAATCTAGTATTAGGATAAAACAATTAAGATGCAGTTGTAAATATTCTAAACAGGTTTTAAAATAGTTGATACTTGCTTTGTGTTTTAAGATACTATGACTGGTCTAAGGATTGTAAATAAACTTTATCATCATCAACATTATCATTATACTGATGGTTTTTAATAAAATGGTGAGCTTCTGAAGAACAGTCTGGAAATTGTTTCAAAAGAGGGTGTAAACAAATTTCTCTAGTTCAAGTAAAAATTATACTTATAAAGAACACATGAGACCTCATAATTATGGCAGAGGCAGTATCTGCCATTGACTGTTATATCTGCCTTCTAAATCTTAGAAGGAAAAGCATTAAAATGTGCCAAGGAAAAATCTTTCCCATATTTGGGAACAGATAGCCAGCACTGATAAAGCATTCCTTTTTTTGGGGGGGGGGAGTCTAAATATGGCAGACCCAGTGACTAGAGGAAGTATGGCCCTCAGCCTGTCCTGTCTTGTCTTTGTAAATGCTGTAAGCCGCCCAGAAACCTTTGGGTAGTGTGGGCGGCATATTAAATAAATAAATAAATAAATAAATAAATAAATAAATAAATAAATAAATAAATAAATAAATAAATCATAGCTCAGGAAACAGGGGTAAATTACCCCAAATGGGGTAAAAGTGAAAATCCTGGGGGTAATGAGCAGAGTGCTGGGAGTTCTCGGTCCACATACTGCTGAAGCCTACCTTGGAGGATTTTGAGTATAACCTTGCTAGAGTGGGAAATGAGTGCAATTGTACAGTAGTTGGAGCATTCTATGGCACTGCCCTTCTTTGGGATTGGGATGTAGACTGATCTTTTCCAGTCCTCTGGCCACTGCTGAATTTTCCCATGATGATGATAAAAAAATAGCGCAATGGTCCTTTGATTTTGGACTGTGGCCTGGTTTGTTCCTTTTGGCACACCACACATAGAATGATTAAAGTGATAGGGAAAGCCCCTTCCCCAATTCTGCGTTGGCTATCTCTAGCAAGCATATCATTGCTAGCACCACTCTGGTAGCCACTGATGATTAAATCCTCTGCGAGCTAGCAAAAATTTAATGCAACTTGTTAGGCACGTTGTACACCTTACTACTCCCTATACCACCCCATGGCTGGAGTGCAATGTGTTCCAGCAAAAATAGTGCACATCTTTATCAAATTTGGTGCATCCTGCTAGTTCGGTACACAGCCTATGTAGATTCAATTATATTTTAACTCAAGTAATGTATGATTTCCTTCCTTTCGAATCAAGGGGGTAATGCTGGCGTATATAAATTTTTTTTGGGGGGGTAAAAGGTAAAAAAGTTCCCTGACCCCTGTTGTAAATAGATATCTACTTGTCTTCTTTTGATGATAAATTTGACTGTAACTTCTTCAAAATGGGAAATAAAGTGGTTTAATCTCTTCTACTGCAGGAAAAAGAGGGGCAGAAAGGTGAGAGGCAAAGGCTTGCTGAGGTGCATGGAACTGTGGTTTCCTCTTACACCACAATCTTGCCCCTGCATCCTATCCCCAGTCATTCATGGGTAATATGGGATAAAATTAACAATGTTTAATGGGCAGTACGTAATGATTTTGGAGGCAATGTCTGAACTTTTACTTGAACTTTGACTGACATTTTTTTCAGTGACTGATGCTAAGCATCCACATGTTGGACTATGGTTTAAAAAGTGCAGCACATTTCAGGCCTCCGTGTTATAGTCCTCTAGGTGCTTTAATACACCTCCTTCCCCTGGATTTACAGCCTCAAATAGGCAGCAAAGGAAGACTTCTCAGGCAACATACATGGCTGGTGAGCTATTTCTGACTCAAAGCTTGGAAATTTTTACTTTTTTAAAGACTACAACTTCCAAAATTCCAAAATAGCAAGCCATGTTGGCAAAGGAGTTTTGTGAGTTGTCTTCTGGTTTGGCCGTGGAAGTTGTTCATTATGCTGGCTTGGTCGTATCTTGTTTATTGCATAGCTGTGTCTTGTGTTTAGGATATATATACCTACTGCATATTGTGTCATGTTGTGTCATGCATGGATACTTTATAGCCATCTCTTGTTTAAAGAGAGAACCCGTGCCACACATTTTATTTTATAAATATATCCCTAACTTCAGCCAACTTAAGATTTATTCACGTAGTGCCAAAAAGGTGCTGCAGAAGTTCTGGATCTATTTTGAAAATAAATGACTGTATAAGGACAGCTAAGAAGCCAAAGTGAGATGGAGAAGCTGCATATATCTTGACTCCTGCAATAAAATATTGGCTGGCATCCTGCTGCAGATTGATGTGTGTGTAAGAGATTCTTAGTGGCAAATTGGCATTCAATAACAAAAATGCTGATTGTTTTCTCAGCTGCACATGCAGTACATGCCCATGAGCACAGCCAGCACCTTGTTAATATGAGCCAGCAGTGTGATGTGGCTACAAAAAAAGACAAATGCTCTTTTAGGGTGAATTAACAGAAGTATAGTTTCCAAATCCCTTGAGGTGCTAGTTCCCCTTTATTTGGCATTGGTTAGGCCTCATTTTGAGTATTGTGTCGAGTTCTGGGCACTGCATTTCAAGAAGGATGCTGACAAATTGGAACAAATTCAGAGAAGGGTGACAAGGATGATCAGGGGCCTGGAAGCTAAGCCCGGCGAGGAAAGATTGAAAGAACTGGACCTGTTTAGTTTTGAGAAAAGAAGACTGAGGGGAGATAAGATTTGTTGTTTGTTGCTTAGTCATTAAGTCATGTCCGACTCTTTGTGACCTCATGGACCAGAGCATGCCAGGCCCTCCTGTCTTCCACTGCCTCCCCGAGTTTGGTCAAATTCATGTTGGTAGCTTCGATGACATTTGACCAACCATCTCATCCTCTGTCGTCCCCTTCTCCTCTCTTCACTCTTTTCCCTCTTCAAATACTTGAAGTGGTCATACAAATGAGAGACAGGATCTGTTCTCAATCATCCCAGAGTGCAGAACGTGCAGCAATGGGCTCAAGTTACAGAAAGCCACATTTTAGCTGAATATTAGGAAAAATGTCCTAACTGTCAGAGCAGTATAGTAATGGAACCAATTATCTTGAGGGGTGGTGCGTACTTCAACACTTGGAGGCATTTAAGAGAAATTTAGACATATATCCTTTGATTGTATTCCTGCATTGAGCAGGGGGTTGGACTTGATGGCCTTATAGGCCTCTTCCAACTTCATGATTCTGTGATTAATGAGCAGCAGTTTGCCATCAAGACCTATGTGAATGCTCTTCTGTAAGCATGAATTGACATCAGGATTCTGACTGTTATGTCTGCAGAAGTGTGGGTAGACATGTTTAGCATTGTCGCTGAAGCATGGCAAGTGAAGGTTGTCCATGCATGGTTTTCTCAATGTGTCTGGAACTCCAGCAGCATTTGTAAATAACCATTCCTTCTTGGGATAGGAAAGTGGGTACTGAAAAATTCTTCTGCTATAATAACCCAGTGGTCACCAGCCTTGAGTCTCCAGATATTCTTAGACTAAGATTCCCTGAGGCTTTCAGTACTAGTTGTGCTGGCCAGGATTTCTGGGAGTTGTAGTTCAAAAACATCTGAGGACCCAAGGTTGGGAACCACTGCTATAACCCGATAATGTTAGTGCTGTGGCTGGGTTAAATCTACCTCAGTTTATTGCAAGGAGAGAAAAGCATGAGCAAAGCTAATAGTCTTTCCCTTTGCATTTCTTCATGGTCTCTTAGGTTTTGTGAAAGAAATAAATTATCTAATGGGTGAAAACTCCTTCAAAGCTTGAGAGTACAAGTGTTCACTCAGGCATGCTTGGAAAAACATTTTGTTTTCTGCATCCCGTGCCAAAGGACTATTGGTGGTGGTAAGGACAAGGTTGCTAACAGTATTTCTTCTTGCTGGTCCTGAAGCCATTCATAGAGTAGATACTTTTCTCTGCTGGTGGTACAAAAAAACTTTAGAATTAAGAAGTTTTAATAAAATGGCCTATTATTGCCATTTAATAATGTTGCCCTATCCAAGATCCACAGGTTAGGAAACATTACTTGCATGCTTTATGGCTGAAATCCACATTATACAGTACCTTCACTGTTGTCTCCTGCCAGGAGCTGTGGAAATACTGTGTTAAATATACTGTGAAGTTGAGAATGATGTTGTGCATATGTTGATTCTTTTAAAAAATTTTAAATTATCTTTTCACAATGGTAGATTACATAATTTCACATGGACAAGGGTCTAAGATTCAGTCTGTGGGTGTCTCCAGATAAGACAGGGAAAGATCCAAAAGTTGCTGAATTCCAGTTGGGAGGGGTTGCCAAAACAAAGTCTGCAGGCTGAGGTGTAAGTTTTACTGATTTAGACATTTCCCTACCAATGTACAAAGCACAGCTCAGTTCTCTGTGTGACTACTCAGAAGTAGTTCGCAGTGTAGCAATATTCTCAAGTGTTCCCACACTGCAAAGCACTTCTCAGCTCTTTGTAGCAAATTCCCAGGCTGTACACCAGAACCTAGTATAAAAGTAGATTTATCCCTGCAATGTCCATGCAATGGATTTCTAGATTTAAATACATTTATGCTTGGAGAAGAATCTTGTGAACTGTCTGGCCCAGGTTCTTTGTCCCTGATGTCGTCAGTACTGTGACAGAGGACAGACGATCAAACTCACTAACAGGAGGAAAATAAATAACTGGGTTATATTAAAGTGTGAGGATGGTCACAAAAATCCTACGGCAGTTGGAGAATCTCAGTCCTGCTACAATGAACATCCTGTAGGTGACTCATCTGTTTAAAGGAAATGGTGTTCAACTTGTTGGAATAGGATTTCACTTTTTCTAAAGAAGCAGATGGGAGGGGAATGATACTGGATCTTGAGAGAGAGTCATGAGTCTACTCATTAAAGTGCCTCAGGACCATCAAATTTATTCCAGATATATTGTCTGTGAATGGTGTGGGTGAACAAGTGGTGGCTGTGTAGTTTCAGAGTCTCTGGCTTTCTGGGTACATCCCAATGTCATTCACTTCTTGGTTTTGGAACTAAAACAGCTTTGATGCCCTATTGGTCTAACAAACAAAAACTGTGTTAATTTGCATTCAACTTTCTAGCTTCTTTCAGTTTCTTTTGGTATCACCAGCCAGAATATCCATCTGAATTAGCTGTTTTGCATTGAGAATCAGTGACTAGTTCTTAGGTTTCCATTTCAATATGGATCTTCAGTGTTACAGGATAATTAATCCTGTAATTATACCGTCGTGTTAATCATGACTCTGTTTTATATCCTGTGCTGGTCAACATCTGTAGAAAACTCCTGAGTGTGGTCATCTGGAAATTTAGGGTGCATTGCTCAAGGTGTGCTGATTGCATTCAAGTTATTTTCCTCAGGTTCAGGTGATTCTCGGTAAGTGATGAGCTGTTGACTGGATGAAGTGGGCTTTTGGAAAGTAGATTACAGTCTACAAAAGCTTATATGTGACTTTTAGTCCATGGAAATTAGTTTTAAAGTGCTATAAGAATCCTTGATGTTTTCCCTGTGACAGTGGCACAATTACATCTCTACAAAACTTTATGGTTGGGTCACTCTCCATTATACATACTTGTCAGCTGTTTTGGTTGCAGGAAATGACAATACATAGCCATGGAGGTAAATTCTGGCTATCTTGGTAGCCAAGACAGGATTTCTGGACTCTGCACATCCCTCAAGTATCTATACATGTCCGCTTGGAAGTAAGCAATGCTGTGTTCTGTCCAATCTGTATTATGTAGACGTGCATAAGACTGGGATATGCATCCCTGGCTTAAGTGGTCAAAGAAACCAACAGGAAATGGTTGAGGGAGATAGTCACCCATACGAGAAATTTGCCTGTTAAAAGCTGGAAGCGGTATTGATCCAGGGACTTTTATTTAATCTATCCAGGATTCAGCTGCACCCTTTTGGAAATTGTTTCTGGTCTTGTAGAGATTAGAAAAACCTTTCCAGTAGTGTTTTCATGAGATTGTTACAAAATTCTGACACTCATTTGGTTTCAAAAATAAAAATCCAGCAGTGAGAATTGGCAGTGCTTACTTTGTGTTCCTGGAAGTTCAGATTGGAGTTCCAGAATTTCTCAGAAAAAAGGGATGACTTACTGTGTGCACATTCCTGTTCTTATGCAATCTGGCAATCTGGAGGCACAGCAGTAATCAACCGCAGTCACTTGAACTCTTTATTCAGTTAAAGAGGAAATAAAGGTTTTATGTTCTGCTTCTAGTAATATAATCAGTTACTCTTATTTTGGGATAAGGCTTTATCATAAGGTTTCTTAAAGAAGCCTGGAGAGGAAAATTCAGAGTTTATCATGGCATCCTCTATGTTGCTGATCAGGGTATTGCCCAATGGTGGATTTTGGTATCTTCTCCAGCCCCCAGCTCTAGTAGACCAGCATGGCTATTTTTGTTCTTTGTTTCAGTGGATTATCTCTGCTTCCTGTGAGCTAGAGGGAAGTTGTGCCCAGATGTGAATAATGTGTAATTTCTTGCAAAGGGAAAATATGCTTAGTTACAAAGTAAAGGAGGGAAACTCCAGGCTTTGTTTAATGCATTCTTCATAGCATTGGAGCTACGTATTGAGGTTGTAAAAAGTCTTGCTCTCAGGAATGTACTGTATTTCTCGCTCCATAAGATGCACCTCTCCATAAGACGCACCTAATTTTTAGGGGAGCAAAACAGGAAAAAAAATATTCTGGTGATTTCTGCCTGCTGGGCCTGCGGGGGGTGGGTGGGGTGGAGGACGGCTGGGAAGGGTCTGGGAAGGGAAGGTGGCAATTTCGGCCCACTCAGCCTGCAGGGGGGTGGAGGATGGCTGGGAAGGGTCTGGGAAGGCAAGGGAGGTTGCAGTTTCGGCCCTGGTGGGCCCATGCAGGGGTGGAGAAAGGCCCAAATCGATGCCTACAGTACTCCTCCGAGACCCTACCCGGCCTTTCTGTACCCCCCACAGGCCCAGCGGGCCAAAATTGCTACCTTCCCTTCCCTTCCCAGACCCTTCCCAGCCGTCCTCCACACCCCTGCGAGCCCACTGGGGCTGAAATCGCCACCTTCCCTTGCCTTCCCAGACCCTTCCCAGCTGTCCTTCACCCCCAGTGGGCCGAAATCGCCACCCCACCCCGCATTGACCTCCGGGAGCTTACCTGGCTTTCCTCTGCAGCTTTTTTCTAACTGTTGGGGCGAAAGAGCTACCAAGAAGCAGCCTCTTTTGCCACCTACAGTTAGAATTAAAATTGCACCATTTTTACAGTACTCGCTCCATAAGACGCACACGCTTGCCTTCCACTTTTTTTGGGGGGGGGGAATGCGTCTTATGGAGCAAAAAATAGGGTAGCTTAGTATTTATTTATTTATTTATTTATTTATTTATTTATTTATTTATATTTATTTATTTATATTTATTTATTAAATTTATTTATTAAATTTATACCCCGGCCATCTAGACCGAAGTTTACTCTATTGGTACTTCAGAAACCTTGTTTCACAGTTCTAAAGCATTTGCTGACATTATATGGATCCGTTTGTACAACCGTATATATGTTTAGACTCAAATCCCAGAACCCATCCTGAAAACCTGGACAGCGATTAGTCATAGAAGACTTTGATATTGAGACAGCATGGTGTTGGGAGTGGGCAATTTCTAATCCAGATCTGTTTAATTTAGTGCCCAATCCAGTAAAATGCCCTTATGGCTTTGATCCCTAAGGAAAATTGGGACAGTGCTTAACCGGATTTGAAATAACCACAACAGGAGCCAATATTGGAAACATAAATAAGAGCTGGCTGATAATTCTAATTGTGACTGTGGGCACATTCTGCAAACTTTACATCAATAGAATGCCCCCTTACAAGATTCCCTGGCTCCCTGCAAGAATTGCATCATCATTTTTGAATTTAATTTTTTAATTCTTTTCAGTGGGGGTAGGATTTTGGGTAAGGTGATTTAGGGTTGTGGGGGTAGGTATGGGTAAGAAAAGGGTACAATTTCAGAGAGTGAGATAGTTCATTTACATCAACTCACACAATTATACTAGAAAGAGAGCTAAAAAGAAAAACAACAAAATTTCCAGTATAACTATATTTACCAATCTATCTTTTCTCTAGTTGGACCTTCACATTCTTCTTTTGTCTATGCTTTCCAGGCTATCTTTTGAGTCTAATAATTAAAATATTCCCTATATATACCCTAAGATGACCTCTAAAGTTAAAAAAAATGGGCAGGAAAGGAGGGAGGGATGGAGAAATGTGGATAAGAGGCCTTTTTCTGGTTGTATCTCAAAGCGCTGGTTGCAAATCAAAGCAAAATGTTGTGACCAGAGCTGGTTGTAACTTGAATTGGTTGCAAGTCAAGATGGTTGTAAGTCGAGGCACCACTGTACTGTATATCCTTCTGTCTTTAACCATTTTATTTATTTAGTCCATTTTTATTGTTAAGGTTTTCTTTCCTCCTATCAGTCATTTGCATCCCTAAATCTTTAATTTGAACACATAGCTAAGCCATCACTCCCTGTAGTTGTTGTAGCCCCGTTGATAAGATCTCTTGAATACTCTGTTGCCAGTTCTTAAACGATTCTTGCCCCAATATCCCACTGAGATGCTGTTCCTGTGCCTGTGATCCTCCTCGAGTTCTCTTTTTTCCACCTTTTGTTGCCATATTGATCACCCCTTCTTCTTAAGTTAAGTAAATAAAGGATTCTGTTTAAGTCTTCTGTCAGCAGCTGTTTTCTTTTTCTTTAAGGAGTACTGTTTAAGTCTTTTGTCAGCAGATGTCTCTGTAGCTCTGCCATAGTTTGCTTTGGTCCACACAATCAAAGGCTTTTGCATAGTCAATGAAGCAGAAGTAGATGTTTTTTCTGGAACTCTCTGGCTTTCTCCATAATCCAGCGCATGTTAGCAATTTGGTCTCCTGTTCCTTTGCCCCTTCGAAATCCAGCTTGTACTTCTGGGAGTCCTCGGTCCACATACTGATGAAGCCTGCCTTGGAGGATTTTGAGCATAACCTTGCTAGTGTGTGAAATGAGTGCAATTATACGGTAGTTGGAGCATTCTTTGGCACTGCTCTTCTTTGGGATTGGGATGTAGACTGATCTTTTCCAATCTGGCCACTGCTGAGTTTTCCAAACTTGCTGCCATATTGAGTGTAGGACGTTAAGAGTGTCATCTTTTAAGATTTTAAATAGTTCGACTGGAATGCCATCACCTCCACTGGCCTTGTTGTTAGCCAGGCTTTCTAAGGCTCACTTGACTTCACTCTCCAGGATGTCTGGCTCAAGGTCCACAACAACACTATCTGGGTTGTCCAGGACATCCAAATCTTTCTGGTATAATTCCTTTGTGTATTCTTGCTACCTCTTCTTGATGTCTTCTACTTCTGTAAGGTCCCTCCCATTTTTGTCCTTTATCATGTCCATCTTTGCACAAAAGGTTCCTTTAATATCTCCATTTTTCTTGAACAGATCTCTGGTTTTTCCCTTTCTGTTATTTTCCTCTATTTCTTTGCACTGTTCATTTTAGAAGGCCCTTTTGTCTGTCCTTGCTATTCTTTGCAAGTCAGCATTCTTTTTTCTGTTAACGTTCACTATCTCCCTTGCATTTTGTTTCCATTCTCTTCTCTGCTATTTGCTCTGGAGCTACTTGTACTTGTCCTCCGCTCTTCCTCAGTAGCATGTTGGATGCCTTCCGACCTGAGGGGCTTATCTTCCAGCATCATATCTTTTAGCCCAGAGGTCTCAAACTCAATTTACTTGGGGGCCACTGGAGGCAGAGTCTGGGTGAGGCTGGGCCGCATCAGATTTTCTGACATAAAATTTTTAAAAAACAAAAAACCCTCACAGAATCGCCTTGCCAAAGGAGAAAAGTCCCCATCAGTACCTGCAAAATTAAACAGAAAAGGGTGGGTCCCCCATAGGTGCCCATGCACACAAACACACAGAGATCCGGCAACCTTCCTCTGAAGGCCCCCCTCAAAAAAATGGCATACTCAGCAGCAGCAGCTACCCCCAGAACGACAAGGGAGCAAACTTTGCGATGCGAGCCCAAGCAGCCTCCAGAGCTAAGGCGGATGACGCAGGACGAAGAGGAGGAGGAAGCACCACCGGGTGCTGAGGTGGCCGCTGGCCGTGCTGGTGCTGGAGGTGCCAAGAAAGAGAGCTGCTTCCCTGGAAGAGGCAGCGGCAGCTACTGTTGGAGGTGTTCTTCGAGGATAGGCTGGGAGTGAGCTCTGCTCTCAGGCATTGCTCGGCGGCGGCGGCTCAGGTGCTGGGGGGAAAGGGCTGGCAGCGCGCCTCACTCATCGGCTCTCCCCCAAGACAGCACCTCTTGCACCCTCCATCCGGAATTGCAGCCTGCCATCCAGCAGACAGGCGGATGGGCTGGCAGGCTGCAGTTCCGGATGGAGGGTGCAAGAGGAGCTGCCTTGGGAGAGAGCTGGCAAGCGAGGCTAGGCTTTTTTTGACTCTTGACAGCAGAGGACGCATGGGCACTTCTGGGGCAGGCAAGGCGGGGCACACAAACTATCGTCCGGCGGGCCGCAAATGGCCCCCGGGCCACATGTTTGAGACCCCTGTCTTAGCCTCTTGTTTCTCTTCATGGAGTTTTCTTGGCAAAGATACTGGAGTGGCTTGCCAGTTCCTGCTCCAGGTGGATTGCGTTTAGTCAGAAATCTCCACCATGACCTGTCCATCTTGGGTGTCCCTGCATGGCATAGCCCATAGCGATTACACAAGCCCCTTCGCCACAACAAGGCAGCAATCTGTGAAGGGGGAATTCATAACTTAGTTAGTTAGGCATCCTTCAGTCTCGAAAGACTATGGTGTTGTGCTGTGTATGGAGGACTTGGAACAGCGTCTAGTGTGGCTGAAGAGGCCAATTTGAGAGTGGCAATCTCTTCCACACTGAAGACAAATCCAATCTGTCCCCTGTCCAGCTCCCTGGTTTTGCTGCTTTTGTGACTTCCTCTTTGCCTCGGCCTGCTGGACAAGGGTCTCTTCAAATTGGGAGAGGCCGTGAAGCACTGCCTGCCTCCAGGCTGAACGGTCAGATGTCAGGGTTTCCCATCTGTTGAGGTCTATTCCTAAGGCCTTCAGATCCCGCTTGCAGATATCTTTGTATCGCAGCTGTGGTCTCCCTGTGGGGCGATTTCCCTGCACTAATTCTCCATACATGAGATCCTTTGGAATCCGACCATCAGCCATTCTCAGGACGTGCCCAAGCCAACGTAGACGTCACTGTTTCAGTAATGTATACATGCTGAATATTCCAGCTCGTTCTAGGACTACTCTGTTTGGAACTTTGTCCTGCCAGGTGATGCCAAAAATCCGTTGGAGGCAACGCATATGGAAGGTGTTCAGCTTCCTCTCCTGCCATGCACAAAGGGTCCAGGACTCACTGCAGTACAGGAGTGTGCTCAGGACACAGGCTCTATAGACCTGGATCTTGGTATGTGTCGTCAGCTTCTTATTGAGCCATACACTCTTTGTGAGCCTAGAGAACATGGTAGCTGCTTTGCCAATGCGTTTATCCAGCTCGACATCCAGGGAGAGGGTGTCAGAGATGGTTGAGCCAAGGTACAGAAACAACCTCCAATTCTTGTGTGGAGATGGTAATAGAAGGAGGTGAGTCCACGCCCTGGCCCATGACTTGTGTTTTCTTCAGGCTGATTGTTAGTCCAAAGGCCTTACTGAAACGATTCATGAGTTGTTGGAGGTCTTCAGCAGAGTGAGCAACAATGGCTGCATCATCTGCAAAGAGGAAGTCCCGCATGCATTTCAGTTGGACTTTGGTCTTTGCTCTCAATCTGGAGAGATTAAAGAGCTTTCCGTCTGATCTAGTCCGGAGATAGACACCTTCTGTTGCAGTTCCAAAGGCATGCCTCAGCATGACAGCAAAAAAGATCCCAAAAAGGGTTGGTGCGAGGACACAGCCCTGTTTCACTCTGCTGTGGATGTCAAAGGGATCTGATGTTGAGCCATCAAAAACTACAGTGCCTTTCATTCCCTCATGGAAGGATCTGATGATGTTAAGGAGACGAGGTGGGTATCCAATCTTGGGAAGTATTTTAAAAAGGCCATCCCTGCTAAGCAAGTCAAATGCTTTTGTAAGGTCTATGAAGGCCACAAAGAGTGGCTGTTGTTGTTCCCTGCATTTCTCCTGCAACTGTCTGAGGGAGAATACCATGTCAGTGGTGGATCTGTTAGCTCGAAATCCACACTGTGATTCTGGATAGACTCTGTCTGCAAGCATCTGGAGCCTCTTCAGCACCACACGGGCAAGCAGCTTCCCTACAACGCTACGAAGAGAGATACCACGGTAGTTATTGCAGTTGCCCCTGTCTCCTTTGTTCTTGTACAATGTGACGATGTTTGCATCCTTCATGTCCTGTGGTACTCCACCTTCCCTCCAGCAGAGACAAAAGATTTCATACAATTCAGTGGTGATGATCTCCTTACCACATTTCAGCACTTCAACAGGAATGTTGTCCCTTCCAGGTGCCTTGCCGAAGGTGACGGAATCCAAGGCCGCAGTTATTTCTGCTAGGGTTGGTTCGCTGTCCAGCTCTTCCAAGACAGGCAGACACTCAATGTTATTTAATGCTTCTTCGGTTACTACATTCTTTCTGGAATATAGCTCAGAGTAGTGCTGCACCCAGCGTTCCATCTGCTGTGCTCGGTCCTGGATGATCACACCTGTAGCAGACTTCAAGGGAGCAGATTTCTTCTGTAGTGGACGTAAGGCCTGCTTGATACCATCATACATTCCTTTGATGTTACCTGTGTCCGCTGCTGTCTGTATCTGAGAGCAGAGCTGAAGCCAATAATCATTGGAGCATCTCCTGGCAGCCTGTTGGACTTGGCTACGAGCAGCTCGAAGAGCTTGCAGGTTGTACTCGCTAGGACAGGTTTTGTATGCTGTTAGAGCTCTTCTCTTATCCTCGATGGCTGGCATTAACTCCTCCAAATGAGCTTCGAACCAGTCAGCCATCTTTCTGGTCTTCTTGCCAAAGGTGGACAAGGCGGTGTTATACACAGCGGTCTTGAAGTGTTCCCATCGTTCAGGTGCATTTACATTAGCTGGACCTGGAAGGGTTTCCTCAAGTGCTTGGGCAAATTCCTTCACTTTTCTTTGATCGCGAGTCTTGCTGATGTCAATACGTGGTCTTCCTTCCTTTTTCGTGTGATACAATTTCTTTGTTCGCAGTTTTACTCTACTACACACCAGGGAGTGATCAGTATCGCAATCAGCACTCTGGTAGCTGCGTGTGATCGTAACACTAGGAAGGCTAGAATGTCTAGTGAGGATCAAATCGAGCTGATGCCAGTGCTTGGATCTTTGATGTCTCCAGGAAACTCTGTGTTGCAGCTTCGTATTAAAGAATGTGTTGCTGACACAAAGACCATAATAACAGCAAAACTCCAGTAAGCGTTGGCCATTTTTGTTCATCTTTCCAATGCCAAAATGGCCTAGGCAAGTGGGCCAAGAATTGTGATCAGCACCAACTCTAGCATTAAAGTCTCCAAGAATGAACAGTGCCTGTCTTTCAGGGACTTTTTTGATAGTAGCTCCCAGATCGTCATAGAATTTGTCTTTCACTTCTGTAGTGGCTGACAGTGTTGGTGCATATGCACTAATGAGGGTTACTGGTCCTGCTGATGAGTGGAGCTGCAGAGACAGGATTCTTTCACTCCCCACAGTAGGTGGAACAATGCATCTCAGAAGGGTGTTTCTGACTGCAAAGCCATCACCATGCTCCCTGGTCTCATTCGATGGTTTTCCCTGCCAGAAGAATGAGAAGTTTTTTTCTTTGACAGATCCCGAGTCTGGCAGTCTTGTCTCTTGCAGGGCAACAATGTCCATCTGCAGCCTACTCAGTTCCATGTCAATGACAGCTGTCTTGCGCACATCGCCTGTTTCTTGCAGGTCATCAGGAAAGCCGTAGTCAGGAAAGCCAGGGGTCATTGTCCGTACATTCCAGGTGCCCAGCTTTAGGGCAGAAGTTTTCTTATGATTGTTGCATGGTGCACGGTTATCGATCTGCTTGTCGGGTTTGACCCTAAACCCCACGCACCCCGTGAGGTTAACGGACCGTGGCGAGGTAGCACCTTACTGGCTGGGGGCTGCCCAGCTTAAGGCAGGCGGTATCTACCTATTGAGGTGCAATGATCTCTCCCACCGTCAGAAGTAGCCCCTGGCGTCATGCTCTACGCCAATTGAGCAACGACTTATAACCGGTAACTGCTACTTCCTGTGTTGTTTCGACGCTGTACGCGAGGCTGGAGTGTCCTCTCCAGAGCACGAAGCCTGGGTAAGATAATATGAAGGATAGGCTGTTACCCAGGCAGCAAATCCCCCCTCTCCACATCACTGAAATAGTCCAGTGGAAAGGCAAGAGCCAATACAACTGGTTCCAACGATGTCGCAGGAGTTGGCAGAACAGCACGAATTACCTCCGGGACTCCAGCTCCGGATTTTTTCTCGAGGTTGACTCCTGAAGCCTTTTCCATCAGTGGATATAGCCACAAGTCACTGGAGGTTTGAAATCAGAGTTTTCCTTCTCCTAGATGGGCAGCCATCCAGGGCTGACGAGCCCCACCTGCCCGGCCTGATCTCTAATAGCACAGAAGTATGATCTGACCCTTTAAAAGTTTCCTCCCCCCAGGTGTGCGCAATGCTAATTGGCTTTCCTGTTTTCCAAATTAGGGTCAAAAATGGAATTACGGTGCGCGCTCCTGCTCCTACTCCTTCAGAGCTGAAACAATGCCCTCCATCAGCCCGTGTGCTCAGAAAAAATAAAGGTCCGCCTAGAAAAAGTTTCCCACCAAAACATCTGCCCAGACATACCAGCCTTAGCCTCTTCAAGGGGGGGGGGCTTGGAGCTACTGCTCCTACTCCTTCAGAGCTGAAACAATGCCCTCCATCAGCCCACGTGCTCAGAAAAAATAAAGGTCCGCCTAGAAAAAGTTTCCCACCAAAACATCTGCCCAGACATACCAGCCTTAGCCTCTTCAAGGGGGGGGGGCTTGGAGCTACTGCTCCTACTCCTTCAGAGCTGAAACAAATTCATAACTACTAGGTTGAAAATCTTCCTTGCCCTGTGTCCCCCCCCCCCCCAATCTGGTTTAGGCAGTATGGAAAGGGTCAAGAAACTTCAAAGGCAGCCTCCTAAGTGGGAGCCAAAATATTACTGAAGGTTGCCTTATAGTAATTTTTTTTAAAATGGAAACAAAAAACCCAAAAGAGAAGTAATTTGCTATTCTGTAGGTTTGCTGTCCTAGACTCTGTTCTGCTGAATAGCTTAGCTTATACTGACTCAATAGGGCTCCTCCAGCTAAGGATCAAAAAGTAAGGCAGAACCTTCTAAGCATCCCTTTGGTTCTGAGTTCCTGTTCTTGCTATACTTCTGTAGAATCTGAAATGTCCTTATTTGAGCCAGTTTTATGACATTATTTTCAACGCAGAGTGGAAACCACTGTCAATCCTGGTCCTTCTAGCTCAGTGTGTAGAATCTGCGAGATACTGAGAGAATCTCAGGCTGGAGTCTTTCCTAACTTTTCCTGAAGGCATTAGAAACTGAACACGTTACTGTCAGGATCTAGAGCAGGTGCTCTGCAATTAACTATGACATGTAACAGTTGTACTAATGAAGGTGATCTATCAAATAATTTTTCACAAGCATGGTGCTTTCTACATTGAAATCCATACTGAGAGAAGTTGATCTGTGGAGGCTTTGTGCATACCCCTGGTATCTGTCCTTTCCTTCATGCTGGTAATTACAGAAGCCTTTTGATCTTGGAGGAATCTTAATGCAGCATAGTGTTTTGGTATGAGGTGGCGTCTGCAGAAGCGTTGGAATGTACTTTTTCCAAAGCATTGCAGTATTTTCTTTTCGTTTCAATAGCCCTGAGTTTGGGGGGGGGGGGAAGTTGACACTCCTTTGATGTTATGTTGCTTGCATGAATAGGCAGCGTTCACAGCTATTTAAATGTGGCACAAGCGTTACACTCAGCTCTGTTTACAGGGCCTAACACTCCAACATAACCAAGATTGATAAGAAGGGTTATACTGCGCCTAGTATTCTGGACAAGCCATTATTTGCAAATTGGTTTCAGGTAACTGTATTTTATTGAGGATGCACAGGTAACAAAACTGTTAACACTGCCAAGGGAAGAGGAGAGCGAGTTTCACTGGGATGGGAACAATATACTTTGGAGACTGGCAACCACTGTTTTCCTGGGAGCCAGTGGCTCACTTGCACTTCATGTGGCTAAATAGAATATTGAAGCTAAGAATGCTGGAAAATCTTTGGGTCTGAGTCCTGAGTTCAAGTCTTGTCGTGTCCGACTCTAGGGGGCAGTGCTCATCCCGTTTTCGAGCCATAGAGCCAGCGCTTGTCTGAAGACAGTTTCCGTTGTCACATGGGCAGCGTGACTAGGGAATGTCGTTCTACCTTCCCATCGAGGTGGTACCTATTTATCTACTCGCATTTGAATGCTTTCGAACTGCTAGTTTGGTGAGGATCCTGCTGGGACAAAGCGACGGGAGCTCACTCTGTTGGGTGGATTCGATCTTACGACTGCTGGTCTTCTGACCTTGCAGCACACAGGCTTCTGCAAGTCTGAGTTCCTATTAAAAACAAGTCTTTCCCCCCCAAAAGAGGGAGGGGTGGGTGGGTTCTGAGTTGCCAGTTGAGGCCATGTTATTGAAAAAACAAACCTGAACCGAGTCCAGGTCTAGTTCCCCAGTGCAACTTAAATCTGACTTGACAGCGAGTCCCACAATTAGAGTCCCCAACCCTGGGCGAAGCTTTGGCAACAGAAATGGCTGTGCATTTTGACATTTTGCTTTATTGCATGGCGTATTGCTTTTGAATGTGTGTATAGCAGTTCCGAATTTTAGCTTAAACAGATGATTTTGAATACCCCTTAATGTTCCATTGGCATTCTTTAAGTAGCGAGAGAAATGTTGAAGTCAATTGACTATCCTTTGTTTTGTATGCAACAGTATGTTTGTAACTACTTGCACATAGGAAAATGTATTCTCTAATAACATGCTGGTAATTACAGAAGCCTTTTGATCCTGGAGGAATCTTAACACAGTCTGGTGTTTTTGGTATGAGGTTGCTTCTGCAGAAGTGTTGAAATGTGCTTTTTCCAATGCACTGCAGTAATTTAATTTTGTTTCAAGTTTGTCAATAGCCCGGAGTTGGGGGTGGGGGGGGGAGAATAAAAATAAGCTATTGCTTCTTTCATTGTTCACAGTACAGCGGAGTAGAAAATTAAATACTCCCCATGAATTCTGAAGGCAACTGGCGGTGTGAAGCCCTTGACTGCCAATTAAAAAGGATGTCAGTTCATTACAACAACGCTTAGGTAGTGTGTGCTCTGTTCCAATTTCTCTTGCTATTCGTCCAAGTTCCTAGAGGTCAACTGTAGCTTGCATCTAATTTGGCTGCTATTATAGATGCAAGGTTTCATTTGCCTTTTGGCTTCAAGGAACAGTAACAAACTACTACACAAGTATTTTTTTTCAATGGGTGCAATTCCTGGCAGATCTTCTATCTATGCTAATTCTTTGATTCAAGATTTTTCTTTGGATCCTCAGAATAACTTTTCATGGAGATTGCCATGAATTATGCTCCTGCTAAAGTGCAGCAGTGAAATGGTACAGTGTGGTTTTGAGTGCCAACTCCTTGTTTCTAACACTTCTTTCCCTTACCTTTTAATTATTTGGCTTGCCATTGGGAAGTTATGTGTGTTTTCTAGAAAATGTGGAATGTTTTTCTACCACATGCATTACTGCTATTCTTTTTGTCTTCTATCTGAGCAATTTTTGGAATATCTGCTTAATACAGCATAGCATCACACAGCTATTTCTAAGGTTGATCATTGAGAAGAAGGATGTAGCTTTTCTACCTTTTTGATAGTTTAAGGCATGGGTTGGCAAAGAGTGTCTTCAGTTATTGCAGGACAACAGCTCCCATCCACCCTCCTAGGTGGTGAGAAATGCTGGCAGTTGCAGTCCAGTAACAGCTGGTGAGTTATACTTTGTCCACAATTGGTTTAAAGGAAGAACATCTTGTTCTGCATTGTACCTTTCTCATAACTTTTTTTTTCCAAATTTTATTTTTGAAATATGTATTTCCAGGTTTTACTGTAGTGAGTGAGGGCATTTTGTCATGTACCCACCTTTCCCAAAATGGAAGGCATTACTCCTAGAGATGGGCATGAACCATTGATTTGTCCTTTGGATGAACAGGTGTTCGGCACTTCCCAGCTTTGCCTCTTCCGGTAGGCACCCACATCAGAGGCAGTGCCCGGAGGAGATGGGGCAGAGAAGTCGGGGCACTGCCTTTGAGTGGGCACCCACTGGAGCAGAAAGGGCTGGGAACCGCTGAACACCTGTTTGTCCAAAGGTGTTACTTATTTACATACTCACACAACTGTGAAAGAAGATGCAGGCAGACTCGTATATGTTTTACCCTATCACAGTTACTGAGTATCACTTCATGGATTCTCTTCAAGAATGAAAGCTTATCAGTCAAATCAATTTGGGCAGCTTGAATGGAAATAGTATTAGGCACAGGTAAAAATAAATTGTAACTTTCTGTGTTAGAGAAGAGTTGTCTAAATTCTGTTAGCATTTTTCTGTACCTTAATACCACACTCTGTTAAATCTAAAATATCTAAGGGAAGAGAGTTTTCTGAATTCTTATGACTTAAAACATATACCAAAATTCCAATTAAAATAGACTTCAATTCTTCAAATCCAAAATAGTTTTTTGATTTGTTTGACATGCCATTTAGGTGAAACTAAATGCATAGCATTAGTTTTTCCCATTAAATATTTAAGTTCAGACATTTAAGGCAATTGGGAAAAATACATTTTTTTCCCAATTTGCTTTCCCCAGTTACATAGGAAACTTGTCAGTTAGTACTGCATCTTCTTAAATATCATATATACTTTTGTTTAGTCATGGGCCATAGCAACTGACACTATGCAGTCACAATTAAAGCAACACAAAAATAAGTATTGAAATAAACAAAGTTTAAAAATTAAAGATTTAAAACAAGATTCTCAAAATACAGCAGCTAGAATGAAGAAAGAAGACTGAAATAAAGAAGACAGAGTTAACATTTAAAATTTAGGGTTAGCTTTTCTCACTAAATGGGCAAAATCCTGTTCATGCCAGCATAACATAAAGTTAGCATCAGTTTAAATGTGCCTTCCTCTCATGAAAGAGTTCCAGTCTGCTATGGAGGAGCTTGGATGGCTGTAGGAAAAGGCCTTCTACAAATATAAAATGGCCAGGATTACTCTTCACACAGGTGAAATGATAGTTCTGGATGATTAAGTATCATCCTCTTTGATGGAGAACACAAGTTTCTATGCGTTTGTAGCAGAACTGGCACCCCATTGCCAATTGCTATTGTGAAGTACCTTTAATTGTAGAATGGTGCCAGATTTATATTGAGGTGTCAGGCAACAGGTACAGCAGCTGTTGGCTAGGGCACAGGCCATCATTTTACAAGTGACAACCAGGCTGCAAAACATGTCTGTCTCTCCCTGACAGCATACTGGTGCGAGTTGGAGGCATCAGGCATAGGGCAACACACAAGGGCAGTATACTGTTGAATGTGGCTGTGCTGGAGCACAGCCAAATAGCTCACAACATTTTAGAGGCCTTGAGGGACCTGCTGTAGCAGTCTAGCTGCAGAAAGGCAAGGCCAGTTTGTCACAGACAATGGGACATATATAGTGACACCACTGCAGGCTGAGAAGATCGAAGGGATGCAGTGTATGTACCACAATCTCACTCTAGTAATTTGGGATGTTTTTCAGGGCATGGAAGACACATGCATGCCTAATATAATTGAGTGGGCCCGAAAGGTGGCAGGGCATTTGCACCAGTGTCCAAGGCAGTGAGCTGTTGCAAAAAAATTGGGATTGCCACTTTACTACTTAATCCAAGATGGAACTCCACTTTCTATCTGCTTGAAAGAGTGCTGGAGCAGCAAAGGACACTCCATGATTTGTTGCTGGAGATCTCCTTTGGTGTGACTACTCTTCTGGGCAGGAAAAAGTGGGACATTATGGGTCAAGTGGTCTATGTTCTCCAAAGCTTTGAGATTGCAACAAAGGGTCCTTAGTGGAGAAACAGTCATCTTTAGTCAGGTGATTCCATTGTTCCAGGATTTCTTGGGCATGGTGGAAAATGTAATGAGGGGACAGTGTAGGTGGATTACATAGAGGGACAACAGTGGTGGCTCTGGCCAGCAAGCTAAATGACATGATCCATTACAAGTTTGTTTCCTTATGGAAGGAGGAGGTGTCTGTTCTAGCAGTCCTCTTGGACCCTTGAATTAAACAATGAATATTTAAACAGCAGCAAGGGCGCAATGGATATTAAGTAATGGGGTGAGGCCGTGCCAGCCAGCTTTCCATCACATGCACAGCAACTAGTGAAGAAGTTCTGGCTAGCATTTGAGGTTCACCCAGATTAGGAAGAAATGATCGATGTTTATTGCACCGCAAATAGCAGCACAAGCAGTTGTATTCTAGAGTCCAAGTCCTTCACATCTGTGATAACAGGAAACACTTTCTGGGATACTGTCTTGACAAACCTGGCAGGGGCATGTCATCCAGAGACACCATCCCAGAGGAAAGACATGGCTGAGGTAGAAGCTTACATACATGAGTCCTGCAAGCCATCATAGACAAATCACCTGTCTTACTGGAAACAGATGTTATGTGGGCTCTTATGGGTTTTTAAGTTTTAACATGTAAACTATCTAGAGTAGTGCTTCCAGTCAAATAAAATCAGATCAGATCAAATCAAATCAATCCCCAGTTTTATACGAGCTACAGATTTACTCCTTTTTTCTTGTGAATGGAAAATTTAGAATGTGAATAAGCTGATGGGCTTAACAAGCCCTCAGTACCAATTGCAATTCTTACCATACTGTACACGCTTGTATAGAGTGAATATGGGGAGGGGGAATTCTTACCATACTGTACACGCTTGTATAGAGTGAATATGGGGAGGGGGAATTTTCAGAGCTAAAACTGTCTAAAAATAACAATAAACCTGAAGAAACATTAGCACCTGAATTGCATTTTAAATTCTGTTGCTGCTTGAGTCAAAGATTTCCTAGTATCAGAGGAAAAAATAACAGTAGTAGCCCATTTAATATGTAGATAGCACTAAATAGATGCAATCAGTAGGATTGCCTGATTACAACTTAGAGATTCTCCCTGGTTTTGCTCTAAAACGTCTGCCAAATAAGGAGAAGAAACAGTTCACTTTATCGGTCAAACGATCACTCTTCTTGTAGCACTGACTATTTTTCTAATGTAGCTTTAAAACTAAGTTACACGGCAGTATGTAGTTTTTGAGATGCACGTGCTAGAATTTAATCTTTATCTGAAATTTGAAATCTCACAAACTTTGCTGCAAAAAATGAAACCATTATCTTGGTGAAAAGCTTTATATTAAAATCTATTTATGATACAGGTGTAGCACTACTAAGTCTTTTGCAAAAGGGGCAAAACCACAGATTATTGAGGGCACACAGGTTGAGAACCAAATATGCTGTTCATCAGTCTTACCTGAAACCAGTTGTCTACATCTGATTGTCTTCTGAATTTAAATGTTTGTTGATTTAAAACTTAAACCTGCACAACTTCCTGCATGTCTTATTTCAGATCTTTTCTTAAATGTTCCTTATAGTCACTTTATAGTCACTAATACATAATGTGGGGTCTGAAAATAGCATTTCTTCTAATTCAGTACTATGTGATGACAGACATGTTTTGGATTTCAAAATTGTCACAGGTAGAAGAAAAATAGTAAATTAATGCATTAAAACTAAATACGGTGGTATTCTAAGCATGGTTTATGTGTATGCAGAATATTTGTTCCCTCTGCAGGGAACAGGCATGACACAAAACCTTGTTCCTGTGACCACCTGGCTGTTGCAGTTGGCAGCTTGCTGTTATTTGTCTCCCAAACAGCTTGTATAAATAAATGTGGTATGAAATGTAGTTGTGTTGTACTTTGCCAGTGTTTTATGTACATCCAACCCCGATATGTGTTTATATTCATGCCTACTTTTAAAATTATGGTTAAAGTTGGTGCAGTCAAAGCTATTTTGGACACCTTGTGTAGGTGAGCACAGCACAAATTCTCTTAAATAGGGAGGAGGTAAGAGCCAACCTTTTATTTTCTGAGGAAGAAGATTAAATAATATTTCAGGTTATAGCTACAGTCACGCTTTAGAGTGCCAGGTTCTGGCATAGATAGCTTGGGCTGGGCGCTGCTGAAATTTTGGGCTACGGCACCTAACCTGTCCCAGTGCATGAGCCACCCATGGATTCTGAGGTAATTAATTTGACATGTGCTTGCAGTTTTGTATATGAATATAATCAGTCAAGACGTTTCCACATTTACATTAGAAACCTTCTTAAAATGTGGGACTGTGCCTATGGTATGAACAGTACAACAGCAAAGCTTTTTAAAATTTTGGCCCATGCTGTGGTGTGATAGGCTCCATTTGGGCTGGCATTTTCTCTCATGCAACATCTCTTCCCTCCCTGTATTTTTTGGAGCTTAACTGAATTGTTCCAAGTTGCTTTATCACAACCATATTTTAACAAACTATATTTTGAATTAAATATTTAAATGGGGATGTGGGACTTGTGCTTGAAAAGACGGGAGCTCAGGAACCCCAAGGGAGCATCTGGCCTCTAAACTATGGCTGATGGTACAACATTATACATCTGCATTAGCCAGCTTCCCTTTTGGTTGCTAATACAACCAGATGGCATTTAAAAACTTGACTGTAGCAAATGTCTGTTTTCTGGAATTTTTCATTGCCGGACTGTGGCATATATGGAGAAATATGTAGGTAAGCGAAATATTTTCTGGGTTGATACTGGATTGTGTGTGTAAAGTAGTAAAGTCTGTATTGTAATGAACCCGCGTGACACCTCATGCCTGTGCTCATACCATTGAAAAACAAAATACATTCATAACATAATTAGCAAGGTTTTATTATGTGTTCCCGAATATGCTGGTTTCCCCCATTCTGTATGATAGGCTTGTGTTGAGGTCTCACCTGTGAAGACCATGGCTAAAACTGTTGCTCTATGTAGTAGTTGACTTTAATAGTTAAGCTAGCAGCACAATTTTATGCAGCCTCTGAGTTTCAGACTCTTTAGATTGGAATTAAAATGGTAATGTTTTAAATACAGAATAAGTAGGCTGTTGAGGAAAATATTACATAATGCAATTATTTCTAACTTGTGAGTGTTGTAACAACTTTCTTCTGTGGTTCAGAATACAACTAAGATTTTACTCCTTTGATTCATTGTCATGGAAAAGGTTGTTAATGTCATTGCTCATCAAGTGTTTTCTTCTTCTTTTTCCTGCTCTTTCTAGGACAGTGTAGACCAGGCATCAGCACATACTCGACGGGATCTAGTAAAGCCAGGATTCCAAGAACCATCAAGTCAAATCTCATTAATTCACCAAGGAGGTAAGGAAATGTACAATTTAGGTTGATGTGCTGGCCTATAAGAACAAGTTCAGATTCAACACACCAGTATTTCAGTTGTGATGTACTAACGTAGTGGAGGAACGGAATGCTTTTCTATACACCTGAGCTCCTAAAGCTGATTATTAAAAGGAAAGTGAGAAAGGGAAAGAGAGAGACATATTTTAGTAGTAGCTGAAGAAACCCAACTTGCTATTTAGAAGGCAGCAAATATAATAGAAAAGATGGAATGGTGGAAGTATCATCCAGAACTTGTTAGGCTTGTATCTGAAGCAAAAGGTTACTCAAAAAAGTCTGGTTTTGCCCAGTATTTAGAGAAAGACATATTTGCTTTAGTAGTCATCCAGTATGAGATATTCAGAACCCCCCAAAATTACAAGACATGTTACTGTTGCCAAATCACTTGTTCAGGCAATAAACATACAACTGTCTTAGGGGTCTCCTAAAAAAGTTCCTCTACATCCATGCATGAGCTCTTTTATTTTTTGCAGTAAATGAGAATAAAAGTTTACTATTGACATTTGTTCTTCAGAAAAAGAGGCTTCACGGTTACAGACTATTGTCTGCCTACACACTGAATACCCCCAATATCTTTAATAAAAATGAGTACTGTTTGACCTGTTTGATACTGTTACCATTTACGGTAGTTTCCACTGTAATTGATTCCAGGACTTAGCAAAACTGGTATTTTAGAGTTGTTGTAATTCAGTTGCATTTTGTTTTTGACCAAATACTCCACACATCTATTAATCAAACGTTTCAGATCAGGACTGGTCTGTGAGATAATAATGGCATCATGTGCATAAAGCAGTAGCGAAACAGGATATACCCCTAACTTGGGAGGGTGACCATCCATGTTCGCTAAATAAGGAGCTAGATCATTCATAAAAAGGTTGAACAAGGAGGGAGCAAGGATGCATCCTTGCTTCACCCCCTTGCTGGTTGGAAACTTGTTGTTTAATTTGCCCTTCTAAAAAGATCTAACTTGACAGGTAGTGCTGGAGTGTAATTTTTTTTTTTTTATGAGAGAGAGAAGTTTTTTGTCTGTACCCAAATTTTGGAGTTTATCCCATAAGGACTCTCTATCTACAGAGCCAAAGGCTCCCTTGAGATCAAGAAAGGCTGCATACAATTTAAAATCCCCCCATTACCTCTTTGTTGACGAGGTATGAAAGTATTAGGCAGTCATCAGCAATGGCCTTTCCTTTCCTGAAGCCAGCTTGCTCAGGGCCAAGAATAGCCTGGTTATTAATCCAAGTAAGTTTGTTTAATAGATGTTTAGCATAAAGTTTTCCAATTACTGACAGCAGGCTAATTGATCTAAAATTTTCTGGGACATGAAGGTCTCCATATATATATATATATATATATATATATATATATATATATATATATATATATATATATATATATATATATATATATATATATATATATATATATATATATATATATATATATATATATGCAGTATGTATATGTATATGTGTGTGTATATATATATAGTCACTAATACATAATGTGGGGTCTGAAAATAGCATTTCTTCTAATTCAGTACTATTTAGTTTCGGAGCTTGTTGAGGGTCTCGTCCCAGGTCTGGTTCCTCCTCCTCGGTTCTCATAAGCTGTTGAACACCCTCAGCTTCTAATATTGTCCCACCAGGTGGCTTTGATATTAGGCTTTGAGCAGTTGATGTTCCCTTAAAGTAGTCAAAGGATTTTTTTAGGGATAGTGTCAGTTCCTCCAATTTTTCCAGAGAGTCAGGTTTACATAAGGTGGAGTTGTTCACGTCTTCACAGTTGTGATTGATTTCCTGCAGATAAGCTTCAGATAGCTTCTTGACTGTGTTGGATTTTGGCTGCAAGCCAGTTTGCGTTGGTCTTGTAACCAATGAGATACTGATTTTTGAGGCATCTTTAGATCTGTGTCTATTTGAGAAAATACTGTTATAGAAAAGGTGCTTAAGAACCCTTTCATTCTAAAAAGCATAAGAGGGATCAGATATAGGTCTGTAAAATTCCATCTGCAGCCTTATTTTATAATGTGGTCCCGGTAAGCTTTCAATAGTTTTTAGATTGATTTGGCTTAATTCAGTTCATAACAGTTTACTCAGGGAAACCAAAGCTTTCTGTCTGCTTGTCCATTTCCCTTTGTTTATGTAAATATCAGTAACCTCTAAGATTATTTGCGTTACTAGGAGCCTACGAGAGGTAACGGCTTTAGTCTTAGGAATTTTTCTGTCCGCTCCAACTTTTCCACATCTGTCTGAGTTGGACCCCTTAGTTGTCTCCTGACTCGAGGAAGGGGTGTGGGGGAGAGACTGTTCATTGCACTATTTGATTAATGAATTTTGGAAAATGTCTAATTGGTTTGAAATATGTTGGAGCTTCTGAAATATAGCCAGCATTTTTCCCCCTGGTAGTTATATAGTGCTGTCCCATCAGTTGCACTAATTGGCAATCAAACACCCCCGAGCTCTCAGAAGCCTGTGAGTTTCGTACAGCTACTTCTAAAGCTTCTGAAGTCTTTTCATCTGCAAGAGATGGGTTACAGCCCAAAGGTTGTCCAGCTCCTGTCAAAGCTTGTAGGAGGGGAAGGCTTCTCTATGGCTCTAGTACGCTCACTGTTCTCGGGGGGGGGGGGTGTCAGTTTCCAGGATTGAGAATTTGTTTGAAGTAGGAGCATTTTTAACTAAATCACCTACAGTTTCAGATGAGGTTAAGGACAGTAAATCAGATAGAAAGCTCTTTAATCTCTCTAGATTGAGAGTGAAGACGAAAGGCCATCTGAAATGCATGCGGGACTACTTCTTCGCCGATGATGCAGCTGTTATTGCCCATTCTGCCGAAGACCTCCAACAATGTATGAATCATTTTAGCAAGGCCTGCCGAGATTTTGGATTAACAATCAGCCTGAAGAAAACAAATCATGGGCCAGGGTGTGGACTCACCTCCCTCTATTACCATCTCCACACAAGAATTGGAGGTTGTTCATGATTTTATGTACCTTGGCTCAATGATCTCTGACACTCTCTCTCTTAATGTTGAGCTGGATAAACACACTGGCAAAGCAGCTACCATGTTCTCTAGATTCACAAAGAGCATGGCTTAACAAGAAACTGATGGCATATGCCAAGATCCAGGTCTATAGAGCCTGTGTCCTAAGTACACTCCTGTACTGCAGTGAGTCCTCTACCCTTTGTGCACAGCAGGGGAGGAAGTTGAACATGTTCCATATGGGTTGTCTCTGACACATTTTTTTTGTATCACTTGGCAGGACAAAGTTCCAAATAGAGTAGTCTTAGAATGAGCTTCAAGTTTTAGTATGTATACATTACTGAAACATCAATGTCTACGTTGGCTTGGGCATGTCGTGAGAATGGCTGATGGTCAGATTCCAAAAGATCTCCTGTATGGAGAATTAGTGCAGGGAAATCGCCTCAGAGGGAGACCACAGCTGCAATACAAGGACATCTGCAAGTGGGATCTGAAGGCCTTAGGAATGGACCTCAACAGATGGGAAACCTTGACATCTGAGCATTCAGCCTTGAGGTAGGCGGTGCATCATGGCCTCTCCCAATTTGAAGAGACACTTGTTCAGCAGGCTGAGGCAAAGAGGCAGTCCTGAAGCCAGCAAAATTAGGGAACTGGACAGGGGACAGATTGGGCTTGTCTTCAGTGTGGAAGGGATTGTCATTCTCGAATTGTCCTTCTTAGCCACACTAGACGCTGTTCCAAGACCTCTATTCAGAGCATATTACCATAGTCTTTCAAGACTGAAGGATGCCTAACTAAATGACAGTATTTCATCTAGACGCAATTGTTTAGCAGCCTTGATGGGGGAGTTTGAAGGAGTTCTCTGCCATGTCTTCTTCCTCCCCATGATGTTCCTCTAATTTTTTGATTTATTCACCAAAACACAGTGGTCCCTTCCACCACCGGTTCTCAAAATCTATTTATTCTGTTATGCGATGTTACATATCCTGAACGACCTGGCAATTCTCAGCTTCTTGAAGGTTTTTAAAACTAAGGAGGCTTCAACAACCTGTTCTCCACCAGAGAAGAAATTGTGAAGGAGTTCGCCTCCAACCTCTTCACTTGTAATAAAAGACACTAGTACTAGTGCCTAGCTAAAAGTCAAAACTTGAAAACAAGATAAAATAAATAAAATAAAGGTGAAAAGCGGAGCTGCTTATCGGCGTGTGCACAGCTACCCTGCTGGCTGCTTCAACTGCTGTCTAGTTTTCACTTTCCTACTAAATACTGAGCAACTAAATAATTAGCAGAATCATGTGCAAAACTTGATTTAAACTGTAATTTGCGCTGGGCTGCTTAGAACCTAGATACCCACACATCATTTGTTTCCAAAATGCTGAATGACAAGTACTTGACTCATGAGAATAGAGAATAGGTGAATTCAAAAGAAAAGACACATCTCAAGTGAAGCAGTGCCACCTGCTGGTGTGAGGTCACCATGGCCTGCATCAATTTCAGTTGCATCTTTATTGTTGAAGCTCCTTTATTTAAAAATGGGCATCTTGAGGTCACTGATGTCCTGAGAGCTTAAAATGTCCCACTGGTGGTTTCTGAACAGTGCAGCTTCTGGTATCAGATTACTGTCTATTTACATTAGACTTTTCAAAAAGTGACTGGTCCCAAACTATATGGCGTTTTAAAGCTCTTAATTAACACCCATTGATTTGTGTCAGCAAACAGACTAGTAGCCGGTGAAGCTATTGTCTGAAGGGAATCACTTACTCCTGTAACTGGACAGGGGCAATGGCTGCATTACTGTCTGATATGCAGCTGAGAGAACCCGTAGATAGTATTATACCACTCAAGCCTGGCTTCCAGATACCCTCTTCTGCTGTCACAGAACAGGGTGACACAGATGTAATAACAGGGGAGCTAAGTGATAGCACAGTGTTCTCCATTTATAAATCACCTGATATAACCTTCTTCAAAACTAAGGACAATTTTCATAAGCAATTTTAATTTGATGCTTTAGGTGGCAAAGCAGTGCCTGGGCATATGGTAACAATGGAGAAGCTGTGCTAAATTTGCAGACACATCCCAAATAGTCTTCATTCATGATTGCTATTTTTCGATAGTGAAAGATCACAACATGGCTGTATTTGAGCCCATAGTTTAATAGTGTATGAAATCAGTCTGTACCCCAGTCCCAAATTTGTAGCACTGACCAATAAAGTGGTCCAACCAGGAATGGTGCTATTCTGCAGGATATAATAATTTTAAAAAACCAATTGGCAGAAGTTCAGCACAGCATTAGATGGGATCATATTAGAGATGGGGGTATTCGTATATCCTCCCACAAGTGGAAATAATGAGGATCTGGCCCCATGGGACCGGACTGTCAATTCACTACTCCGCCTCTGACGTGAGCTTGATGGAGCTTTCCTATCGTGCTGTTGTCTGCAATAGATGAGCCTCTCCTGGCAGGAGGTGGGATGACAAGCCTCTCTGCCAGGTCACAGAGTGGCCAATCCATTGAGGACAATGGCGGAATGGTGAGTGGACAGTCCAGCCACATGAGGCCAGACCCTGGTTATTTCGACCTGTGGGGGAATATTCGTATACAAATACCCTCATCTCTAGATCGTATCAAATATTTGTCCGGTCCTAGAGAGCTAGACCTACTTCATCGAGGCAGTGAAAAGATCCTTCTGATTGTCCGTACCACGAGAAGGCAGAACCAGCTACCTCCGTCTAACATTGGAAATAGTTACCCAAGTGCACAATTATTTTTCACTATTTGAAAAAAGCCGTTGGTGGAAGAAATCCTTCTTGATTGTTCCTTTCCTTTTTCCTATTTGAGATCCATGTGATCTACACAATGAGTTGAATTCAGTGATTCCATGTATAGAATGGAACTTCTGAAAGGGGAATCGCTTCTCCACTGGGCAATCTTCTGTGCCATTTGAAGAGCCTCTCCTGGAAAAAGTATAAGATGTGGAGGAGCAGGCTGTGCTGGTTGGGAGTGTTGGGGTTTAGCAGAAAACTGGGCAGAGGGAGTTTCCTCTTGCATAAACAACTGCATTGGATGCAGTCCTCTTTACATACTGTTCTTAGAGACTAGAGCCATGAGGCTCCATCAGTTGTATCAACTAATTGTGCAGAACCAAAATATTATTAATTTGAAATTTATTATCTTACTTTCCTATTAACAATAATAGCCTTTACTGGCATATAAAATATAAAATAGATAAAATCAAGCTAGTTTGTTAGGTTCAGGGCTTTACGCCCCAGCAATTGACCCAAGGAAAACAGCTACTTGTTTCATAATGTCGACCACCTCCACTGATAATATGAAAAGGACCTTGTCCAGATCGGATTTCCCCTCCAGCTTTATTGATATTGAGGTGATGTACTTTTTGCATCAGTCGTGATGAATTGGACACTGCAAAAGCATGTGAGTGAGGGTTTCCAAAGCACCCTGCTCACATGGATCACATCTTTCAGAATAAGGGGTTCCGTTATACCTACCATACAATACAGCACCTGGCATGACGTTACATCTGGCCAGAGAAAAGGCCCTGCGGGTTTGTGGACATTTAAGGAGCATGAGGAAAGCATCCGGTTGTCCTATTTTAAAGGGAATATGGAGAGACAACGGGGAACAAGTCTTATCAGCTGTGCTCCATAATTCCTGAAACTCAATGTCCATTATTCATCTCTTTACTGTTTGAAATCCTAACTTTAGACCATAGGTTCCCAAACTTTTTTGCCCCGTAGACCACTTGCTGACTTATTTGTTTTCCGTAGACCCCCTGCCTACCTAATAATGCGTTTTCCTAAACCTATTAACTTCAAATGTGTTTTAAGGGTTTTTTGAAAGAGTGCACAAGTGTAGGAAAAAAAGTACAATTTTTATTCATATCTTTATTGAAAAAACATGAAAAGCAATTAAATATTTGTATTTGGAATGAAAAAAAATCAGAACTTAGTAAAATTAATAAATTAATACACAGCTAATGATGTTAATGAGAGGGATGAACCTGATGATCTGATAACAATTTTTCAATATTTGGTTTGAAATTAGGTATCATCTTAAATCTCCATGTTCAGTGATTTGCAGTTGACTTTTTTTTTGCAAGAAGATTGGAAACCGCGTGTGGTGGACAGCCCGCACATCACTCTTTTCAGTCGTTTTAGAGCTCTAGTGCAGGAGCCTATGACAGGACAGGAGGGGCGGAGAGAACAGAACTGTGTGTGACAGAGAGTTAGTTAGAGAGAAGACTGTGAAGTGTTTAGACAAGATATTGGACAGAATATTAAAGAGATAAAAGGAATTAGAAGTATATTGACAGTCTGGATATATTGAGATTTTGATTAAAGTAAATGAGTATAAGCAAGCTTATAAGTAATCAAATCCACATTTAATGAATGAACATCCATGATTATCTTTCTGTGATTTACTTACTACTACATAAATAAACCTTGTTATACTTGGCACCAAGAGTGTGAAACTCGTAATTGATATAATGAGGATAATATCCTCTGGTGGCAGCGAAAAAGGGGAAAAGTACAAGTCGTGTCCAAAGGTGAACCTGCGTGAGAGGCAAAACATACAGGGGTCACTGGGGGTGTGCGACACCGCGCTAAAACCACTTTCCACGAGGTACGAAGATGGAAAAGCTATCAAAAACTTTTTTGCGATTGTCCGTAATGCAGGATAAACAACAGGTATATCTTTCGGAAGCCAGAATTGCTGATACCTCTTGTTGAACTCTACCTTTAGTTCTTTGTTGGTGCTTATTCCGGCCAGTTCTTCTTGCAGTATGACATCCGACTCTACAATCTCACCGTATGGATTGATAATCCTCTGTGGTATTTCCATAGTCAACACATCATCAAATTTGGTTTTAAAGTTCGTGTGAAGGTCCTGTAAATGTTGAATATAGACGAAAATGTCATCATCGTGGATGTTTGTCAACGACAAGTTGGAGAACTGGGAAAATTCGTGTCGTCCCATATTTTGCTTCATCAGATTCATTCTGGCAAGAAAAGGTGCAATGATAGACTTTGTTTTTATTAAATTTTGATTGTCACCTTGCAACTGCAAGCTAATCTTATTAAACTTACTAAACAAATCTGTTAAGTAAGCAATGTCTGATTTCCATTTGATTACATTTTCTTTCAAAATAGGATCTTTAGCATCCAAAAACTCTAAAATAGCCTCAAAAAGTGAAAAAAAACTTGTCAAACAAGCCTTCTGACAGCTAGCGTACTTCATTGTGAAGGAGTAATCTATGAAAGTCCTCGTCTTTTTCATCACAGAATTGCGCATATAACCCAGAATTCAACGCATTTCTGCGACTCTTGTTTACTGCATTCATGACGAATTGAAGAGATTGATGCAGTCTAACACTCAGATTTTTAGCTACTAAATGTTGTCAGTGAATAACGCAGTGAATTGTAAGCAACCCTGGTACATTTTGTTTTAAATGGCTCATAAAACCTCTATAGCACCCAAACATAGCTGGTGCTCCATCTGCTGCTGCCGAAATTATGTTTGATAAATGGATGGCTTTTTCCATGAAATAATCTTTCAAAACTTTGAATATTGGTTCACTTTTAGTATCAGTTTTCAAAGTTTTTGTGAATAGCAGATCTTTGTGGATTTCTTGACCCATAACACAACAAACATATGCCAATAATAGTGCTTCATTCCCAGGTAACGTCGACTCATCCAGTTGAATAGAAAAATGGTTCATTTGCAGATAATTACTCAAGAAGCTTTCAATATCATGGCTCATTTCATCAATACGTCTTTGAACTGTATTGTTGCTTAAAGGAATTTTTTTAATGTACTCAACCCTTGACTTACGAACATCCCTAGATACAAACTTTTCGATTTACGAACGGCTCCGTTGGCAAAAATTGGCATCAACTTGCGAACGGAGCTCGACGTATGAACGAGGTCGGGGCTCCGTTCGCAAGTCAATGCCATTTTTTTGCAAATGGAGCTGTTCGTAAATGGCTCCCTGCAAAACGTCAGAGAGAAAGGTCTGGAAATTCAAATTTCCTACCCTTTCTCCCTGTCTTTTTGGCTTCGGGGGTCTCAGAGGGCTTTCCGCCTGACATTGGAGGAAGCCCTTTGATCGTGGCGGCAGGGACCCCCAGGGAGGTCTACCAGGGATTATCTGCCACCATGGGAGACCTCCCTGGGGTTCCCCGCCGCTGTGATCAGCACCTCTGGAGCTCTCAAAGGGCTTTCGCCCCGACATCGGAGGAAGCCCTTTGAGAGCTCCGAAGCCAAAAAGGCAGGGAGAAAGGGTGGGAAATTGGAATTCCCAGCCCTTTCCCCGTGCCTTTTTGCCTTTTGAAATGCTGGAACGGATTAGTTCCATTCCCATGCATTTTAATGGGAAATGGTACTTACGAACTTTTCGACGTATGAACGTCATTCCAAAACAGATTAAGTTCGTAAGTCGAGGTACCACTGTTTATCATATGCAGGCTTGTGTAGAACAGTTTTTAAAACCTCTTCAATGGCTGGCACAATCAGCTGTTCCCTGATAGTATGAGACTTTCCAGATTTTGCTATGAGTAGTGAGATATTGTAAGAAGCTTGCAATCCATTGTTGTCTCTTTTTGACATTGAAGCAAATATACTGTTCACCCTGGTTCTCTTCTGACATTTTTTTTTCAGTGTTTTAAAGTGTGTCAAATCTTTCATTTTCTCATCAGGGTGACACCTTCTCAAATGATCCTCTAGCTTGGATGGCTTCATAGCATCATTACTTAAAACTGTTCCATAAAAGGCACATGGTCAGATGTTTGTCCGACAGCGATGCAATGAAGCCGAACTTCAAATATTAAACACTATATTGCCTACATTTCTTTTTAGCTTCAGCCATGTTGGATGGAAGTTAACTGAGTAAAATTGAAGTTATTTAAATATGCTAAGACAGAGCAATTCAAACTTGATTCGTGTCCAGACAGCATGCAAATATTTTTAAAACAGTTTTTGGTAATAGTGAAAATATTTTTACAACACAATGGAAAACTTCACGCACATTCAATAGAGCTTGGTAAATTGACTTTTCCAGTATCCATACTGCAATGTACTAGTAAAATGTTTCTAAATATTAAGGGGAGCCAGAGGTGGTCAAAATTGAAAAATCACCAATTTTTAGTTTTTGATCTTATAAATTAAATCAAACTTTGCGTTTTCTGGCAAACTTTGTTTCATCCTTCTATCTGCTCTAGAAATTGAATTATTACAGTTTTTATAGTTGCCTGCAGCATGCATTTTTATACAAGGCATGGCTGGGGCAAAAGTGGGCATTGCCAGTGAGTGCTTCTGACATCATCTTGTGAGTACATTGGATTTTCTGTTTCTGGACTAGATTATATCCTATTCTTAGCCATGTTTTCTGTGTTAAGGTTGCTTATTCTATTTTCATTTGTGACAAATGAAATGTTGAGAACAAAAAAAAGTGTTTGTATGGTTTCATTTTACTTAATATGTGTATTGTTGGCGACATACTTCGAGTGTGAAGACTGCTTGTAGTGACAATGCCACAATTGAATTTCCATGTTTTGAAGAAGAGAAAGAATGTAGGAAAACAAAAATATTTGGTACAAATGATGAAATTCTGAAAACAAAAAACATATTTTTAAGTTTAAAAATGGCTTTTAACAAAAAAATCATACCAAACTAAGTCAGAAATAATAATATTGCCACATTAAAAGCTTATAAATTAATCAGTAAACATGTTGTAAATGTTTCAGGTGTTTATCACTAACAGTCTCTGAATAAATGTACCTTAAAGTTTCTTATTTTAACATGGTGAGCATAGGCACCTCCAGCTCCCCTTAAAAATACTTTTTAAAAGGTTGAAATGTCCACAAAAATACGTATACAGCTCTATTCAATTGTAATTACTGTAAAATATGTATACAATTGTGTACTTATTTTTCTTAGGCACTCCTAAAAAAGATGATTTTGATTCACTTGACTTTTACCTATTTTCTATCTATATTTTGAACGTATTTTTAAGTTCTCAAAACTCAGAAAGCAACTGAACGTCTCTAACACTCCTATTTATCAATTATGAATCAAACAAGTGTATGCAAAGCTTTGATAGAAGTCTAAACAAGTACATGCACGATGTGTGTGCCCGTTTTGCTCAGTAATGAGAAATGACAAAATGTCATCGATTCCATTTACAGCACACTGACATTTACCATAACATTTTACCAATAATTTTACGAACTTACACATGAATGTAGCACACCACAATATAGATAGTACATAGTACCTAATTAAATAATATTATGAAATATTATGTGCACAGAATCTGTGTTTGGTGTAATTACGGATCGCCTAAATATTTATTATGATCTACCTAATGGGATCTGCTCATGTAGAACTCAGTTTACATCTTGTACACTCCCAATTTTTTCTTTCTCTGATGTGGATCCCCTGCAAGTCAAAATTGACCCCTGGGGTCCTCATAGACCACTTTGGGAACCTATGCGCTAGACTTAGTGAACCTAAAGAGAAAATGTCTAGGCCAATCACTTTCAGCTTTTTAAAAAGGGTGGTAGACCCAAAAGGAGGGTCAGAATCATTCAGGAGCTGATATAATAAGCTGTCTTGGTCTGAGTTATAAAACATTTTTAACCAGAATTGAAAAGTTCTCAGCCATGCCATCTTTTCCAGTGTGGATAGTCTGGTCTCAAGACAGAGTACTGAGTAGGGAACACACTTTGGTAGACCTAATACCTTACGTACGGGAAGTGGGATTGTACCTGTTTGATTGAACGATCCATGGCACTTTGCCAAATTGGGATGCCATATAGAATTTGTGGGGTGATTCTAGATTTTAAAACTTGTAGGGCTGCCGGAGCATATCAGTTTCCAATGTTGTAATAAAATCCAAGTATGGACTGCACATAAAGCCTGGCTGTGTTTAAGATTGATTTGCGGTGAGGAACCTAAGAATGTTTATAGTGGAAAAGAACAAATTCTTTATTGGCCAATAAAGGTTAGTAAACTTTATTCAAGCAGAATCCCCCTCCCCATGTTCTATTTTGAATTCAACCTCTAGCGCTACTGGAAATACTGTGAAATATTTCCAAGTCTGAGAATATGATGGGTGACCTGCAGGGATACCACAGTTGATCCATAAGAACCAGCAGTCAAGACAACTCACCAAATTCCCAAAGGCCAGACTGAGGTGATCTGTGTAATTCATCTTATCCAAAAACCTGTGGAATTTAGTTTATTTTGTTAGTATTCTATGTTGCTAGCTGCAGACTTCGGGATGTCTTTAAACAAGGTACATCCTGTGTGGGTTTCCTAGTCCTTTCCTCCCCCCTCCTCTACCACATTGTTCCTCTTGGCTCCTTCCTTATCACGGCAAGAGCTAATGAGTAGGCAAGTGATAGCTCACGTACCACAGGATTCCTGTTCTAGCACTTGATTCATTGTCTTCCCCTTTATACCTGTTCTTTTTTATTCCTGCCCTCAATTTGAGACACCTCAATTGAGTTTTCATTTTGAGTGAAGGCAAAGGTACTAGAAGCAGGGGTGCGATGTGGCTGCTTGGTGTTCCTTGATGCATGGTCCAACGAACTGTTACCCTGACCGTGCTGCTGCTTTATTTAAATGGACACAGTGGCCTTCCACAGTTCTACAGCTAGCAGAAATACAACATGTTCCCCTTATTATGGATGCTGTGATATAAAGGTCAATAGCAAGACTTTTATATCTGTTAAAGAGCTTTAGAAGACACACATACTCTTGATCACCTTTTTAAAAAATGGCATCATTTCTAGCACTAAGTTGTGTAGAGACTGCCTAGATCGCACAAAACATTGATTTCATTTTTAAATATTTATCTTGCCAAATATCCTTCGAACATCTTGAGGAAAGCAGGATAAGGAAAATAAGGACACTTTGCTGAGATTTTTTTTTTTTAAATAATTTTATTTGGTGGGGTGAAGGGTGAAAACTGAAACTTTTAATCGGCTGTGTTGTCCTAAGACAGAGATCAGGAGTGATGGAAATACACATGTAGTGAAAGACCTCATCAGAGAGCCAGGATGGGACCTCAATAGACTATAATCACTGGCAGTCCCAATTTCCTTTAAGCACATGCTTAGAAACCTCACAGTTGGGTGGTCCATGTTAAGATTTCAGCTTTCTATTTTATGAAAAATGCTGATGAGCTTGTTTTTTTGGTGAAGACCTAAAATGAATATTTGAGCTTCTTGGTAAGAAGTGGCTACTCATTTAAAGGAAGTGTTTGCTTGTTTGTACTTTTTTTGGGGAAATGGCCACTAATGATGTAACAGGCATCTGTGAACTGTGCATGTACAGTGGTGCCTGGCTTAACGAGCGCACCGTTTAATGAAGAATCCGTATAGCGATCCCTTTTTGGGGATCGCTATACGGATCTGCCCCAATCGCTGCACTCGCTTTGCGACGATTGGGGCGTCCGGCGGCCATTTTGGAGCCGCCGAACAGCTGATCGGCGGCTCCAAAATGGCCGCCGCATGACCCGAAATGGCCCCTATCAGTGTTTTCGCGCCCTCCCCTTGCTTACGGAGGTCGCGAAAACGCTGCAGGGGGGGCATTTCGGGCCATCCGCGGCCATTTTGGAGCCACCGATCAGCTGATCGGCGGCTCCAAAATGGCCGCCGCATGACCCGAAATGGCCCCTATCAGTGTTTTCGCGCCCTCCCCTTGCTTACGGAGGTCGCAAAAACTAAGTTTAATGCGTTCCAATAGGCTTTCCTTACCCGCACAGCGATGTTTTCGTATAGCGAAGGTTAATCCGGAACGGATTAACCTCGCTATACGGGGCACCACTGTAATAGTTATTTAATGTTCTGTGTTATGATAGGAAATATCATTATCTGATATTGGAAGAGGCATTAATTAGAGTAGACATACTCAGTCTAAGGCAGCGGTCCCCAACCTTTTTCAGGCTGGGGAAGGCGGGGCACCTCTTGTGCATGCGCAAACAAGCATGCGCGCTCTCTCACATGGGTATGCATGTGAGTGCACATGTGCAAACATTGGCGTGGCGCTTGTCTGGGTGCATGCACGCTCATGCGCATCTGCAAACAGTGGCGAGGTGCTTGCACAGGCATGCTGGAGCGCACGCGCAGCCGCAAACTGGCTGTGTAAGGGTGAGTGCGTGTGGGGGGCGGGAGGTCTGTCTTAGCAGCCCAGTCCAGCTCAGGCCATGGACCGGCATGGGCCGCGGACCGAGGGTTGGGGACCTCTGGTCTAAGGAATGGAGGTAAATGCTCACTTTAAAAGTTCTGATAGATTGAAATCAACAATTTAGAGTTAGGCCTTGATTCTTAGAAACATGAAAGAATGTTGACAGCCTTAGGATACTTATAGCTGTGAACTTCTAAGAAATTTTGAAGGCTGGTTTGCAAGCGTATCCAATTATCTCATCTGGATGGAATCAAGCACATGGCTTTACTGCCCACACATCTCTATGATAATGTCTACTGAGTATACCACATGCAGACCTGTATACAGTATACGGATGCCCAATACATGCACACCCTTCCCCAACTCATACAGCTGCGTGAGTGCATAAATTGGTTCACACACTGGCTGTGTCAGTGATGAACCCATGGTTTAGTTTTAAGAATATCACGAAGCCTTGTGCCCTTCTCTCAGTTTTTCTGACATGGCAGCTGAAAAGTTTCAGTTTCCATTTTAAGTTAGCTGCTGTTAAACATATCCAAGTCCTCAGCTTATTCTTAACCATGGTTGTTGACATAAGCTTTTTCCATAAAATTTTAAATTATTTGAACTTGGTTCATTTCTGTTAGTCATGGTAGTCCGGGACTAGCTTGAATGGCAAACTGTGGTTAAATTAAAGTGAAGGGGAAAGCTTCAAACCTCCTGTTTATAGCTGCTTTCGAAGAGGCAGGGGAACAAGGAAGTCCAAGCGTTGCTACAGTTTAATATTCCTCTGAGTTTTCTTAATCTGGTGCCTTTTTAGATGTATAGGACTACAAACTTATGTAAATATGGTTTAGGGTTGCATAAAGAACAGCCCAGTATCTGTTTTTGTCCACCTGTGAGGTCTCCCTCCCCCCCCCCCCGCCACTTGTTTTATCTCCATTGTGTACAAATAATGGCATTTTCCACATGTTTTGTTACCTCTCACCCTCAGTTTGTCTGTCACTTTGTATCCTTTCAGATGATGATGTGGACTTGGAAGCTTTAGTTAATGACATGAACTCCTCATTTGAAAGTCTGTACACCAGCTACAGTATGCATTCAGAAAGCACACCACTCCTTCAGAATGGCCAGCTCAACCGCAGCCAGCCTCCAGCCTCAGGAACAAACTCACTGCATCCTGTGTCTCCGAAACAGAAAGTACAGAGGTCTCAGCCAGTACGCATCATGGCAGTCAGGTATGGAAGCAGTAAAGCAATGATCCTCCTCCTCCTCCCTGGCACCACCCCGTCTTTGCAACCCAGTCTTGCACAACAGAATAATCCTGACTCTTTGATTATGATTAGAGCCATCAAGTTGGTGGGTTATATTGTGCTTTCTCTCTCAGATGCCCTTACCAATTTAGATTAGCACCAAAGATGGGGGGTATTCGTATATAATGGTGGACATAATGAGGGTCTGGACCATCCACTGACCACCTGCTGCTGCCACGGGCTCCGTACTCCCTTTCTATCACTCCGGAATGCCCGGTTGGCCAGCCACTCTTCGACCTGGCAGAGTGGCTCTTTCTCCTGCCTCCTGCCAGCAGTGGCTAATTGTCTGCGAGCTCCAGAGCGATTGGAAGGGAGTGCGGAGCTGGCGGCAGCAGCGGGCCTTCATTGTGCCCACCTGTGTGTGTGTGGGGGTATTCATATTCATATACGAATACCCCCTTGTCTAATTAGCACCAAGCACCATCTAGTTTAACAACCAGCTGCACACAGTGATCAGCCAGCCATTTGCTGGCCACGGGAGAGAGCCATAAAGGAGGGTGGAAAGAGGAGTGAGTCATGCAGATGAATAACTTTTATTAGTTCTTTTATGACGGTGTGTGTTTGACTAAATATTCCCATCAGAGACTAGACAGAATTACCTTCCTAAGGTGGAAGCTTCTTATAAGAAGTCACTCTAGAGCAAGGTGAAGCCTCCTTTATGGGCTAGTGTTTCATACTTTTTCTTATGACGTGCTGTTGTACCCAGGGACTCAGTTCAAAAATGACTATAGTTGTGACAAATGTACAGCTAGGGAGTGAAGTCAATTTTCCATAAATTTCTACCTGGTTTACCCCTCCCTTCTTTTTGGGGCCACTCTGGAACTGTGTAGCTCCTCCAAGGCCAGTGCAGCTGGTTGTTCTATAAACCACAATGAGAACTGAACTTCCTACTCCTGGCTTCATAGCAAAATGCTCTGTTACACCAAGCTATTCAGCCAGTTGTGGCACATTATTAACATTGCCTTTTTCAGATGCTCAGAATACAGAAGACAGAAATATCCACTGAGGTGTATTTAAAAAGCAAGTTAAAATAAGACAAAACAAAGGAATAGCATTACCTGTTTGGGAAAGCAATTAACAGCAGATGAAGTTGCAAAATACCTGCTTGTGCATATCCCCTCCCAAAGTATAAATTGAAACTAAACCAAAAGAAGGAATTTGGATAAAAGTATGAGGAGATAAATCTTTTTTTATTGCCACTTTTTGAATGGGACGCTGTGTTGAAGAAATTTGTGAAACACAAGTGTAAAATACCTTTATGCTGGTGTAGATTCAAGAATATTCCATAGGTATTGCTTGTTAAATATGAAGCCAGTTAGCTTTACTAATTAAAAAGATATGTCTTGCATGGAAGCTCTCACGAAGGGCAGGTAATCCTGTGTCCTTCAGATATTTCAGACTCATATAATCCCTAAATGCTAATTTAGGTTTAGGCTTTTGAGAGTTATAGCTCCAGACGTATGGACGCATGAGGTTGCCCATCCATGTGTTTACAGGGAGTAATATATTGGCTCTGAATACCTTGATCAAAAGTGTCTGACACAAGTGCATTCATTTAGTAGTCTGTAGAAATTACTTAATTAGATAGAATTTAAATAGTCTGGATTGAGTTTAGCACAAGGAATCAATCCAGATTTCTTGAACTGTCAATTGCAACACAGAGGGAACTAGGGTTGGATGATACAGATCAGAATACTGTTGTTCTGGCATATTTCCATGCCAATTTGATGGCCTTGAACATGGCAGTAGTCTTGCATATGTTGGAGACACAGCAGGTCCCCAAGTATGCTTTATACTCTGTCCCTCACTCCCCTGGTATGCTGGTGGTTGAGCCACACAATTGTTCATAGCTGACGCTGATGAACAATTGATGCTCATAATGCCTTAGCATTAATTTCCAGTTTGAGCCTAACCTCTTCTACTGCAAGAACAAATGAGACACATTTCTAATGGCCCTGTCCATCTGTTTTGTTATGTGCTGTCAAGTTGTTTGACTTATGCCAGTCCAAGTAGGGTTTTCATATGATATGTTCAAGGAATGATTTACTGTTGCCATTTCCCAAATGGATTTCTGTAGCCAAATGGTTGTTTGAACTCATGTCTCCTGATACTTAATTTGATACTATGTCTACTAGCACTTATTTGTATTCTAACTATGATGAAAAGAAAGTGATCAGGCCATTTGACCTTGTACTTCGTTTTTTCCTGTCTCACATGTGTATTCCTCTGCTCTGGTAGCCTTTATTGTGGGTGCGATTCTGTCTAGACTAGTATTATGTGAGCCTTATGGTAACCTGGTTTGCACTTCAACATCTGTTTTACAGACGCTTACAGGAGGAGGAGCAACAGTTCAGAACATCCTCTTTGCCTGCCATACCAAATCCCTTTCCTGAGCTTTGCAGCCCTGCAAACTCACCTGTGTTGGCACCTGGATCTCTACCTCAGAGTCAACCTGTTAATAAACAAGTGAGTTCTATGTTTTATGTTGCATTTTCTTAGAACGATTGGTTAGGGTTTTTTTTGTTTTTTTTTTTTTGCAGAGGCCCTCCCTCCCTTTTTACTCAATTGATATCTAATCAGAAAGGACAGGGGAGCAGGGGAAGTAAAATGTATCTTTTGCTAAAAATAATGCCGCTGTCCTTTGAGAAATGTAAATACTTGTAAGCAATGCAATTTTCAAACAGACTTCAAAGCTTCTGAAAAAGTTTTGTAAGTACAGAGCACATCAAAATCCTTCTATCTAATGGGGATTGTTTCATAATGAATAGAGCTATAAAGTTTGGTATCCTCTTTGGATCTTGTTACTGGAAGCAATGAGTCATTTAATTAGGAAGAGTGGGATGTTGCTTGGAGTTGGGAGTAACTGAATTTCTACTGTATAACTAGACTTTTTACCTGTTGTTCGATGCTTTGCTGTCAAGTTTGCAGGATTGTCAACACTAATAAAAAGTGTTTATAATATTTCAGTGTGAATTAATTTTAAGCAATCATTCAGTGTCTTACTGTTGGTTGGCCAAGAACTTGGAAAAGAAGAGGAGAGGGACCAGGGGATGATATTTCTGAGGCAATCTGGGCAATCTGTGGCCTGAATATCAGCTTTTGATAAAAAGTTTTTTTGCAGTCAAAGTAGATGTTTGATAAAGAGTGGGGTGGGGTGTTGCCTTCCATACTTTTCCCCTATATGAACAAACAAACTAGACGTTTATCTTGCACTGTGCCCTTTATTGGGTAATATCTGCCCAGAGTTCAAGGAAAAGAGACCGTTTCTGTTCCCCATTGTTATCTGCTTCTCTTTTACTGAAAATGTGAAATTTAGGACTATTTACATGAAAGGTAAGACTTACAACACCTTCTAGAACTGACACCAAAGAAAGATGTTCTTCTCATTATAGGGGATTGGAATGCTAAAGTAGGGAGTCAAGAGATAAAAGGAACAACAGGTAAGTATGGCTTTGGAGTTCAGAATGAAGCAGGGCAAAGGCTAATAGAGTTTTGTCAAGAGAACAAGCTGGTCATCACTAACACTCTTTTCCAACAACACAAGAGGCGACTCTACACATGGATATCACCAGAGGGGCAATACCGAAATCAGATTGATTATATTCTCTGCAGCCAAAGATGGAGAAGCTCTGTACAGTCAGCAAAGACAAGACCTGGAGCTGATTGTGGCTCTGATCATCAGCTTCTTATAGCAAAAATTCAAGCTTAAACTGAAGAAAGTAGGAAAAACCACTGGGCTAGTCAAACGCTGGCTCTATGGCTTGGAAATGGGGATGAGCACCGCGCCCTAGAGTTGGACATGACTGGAGTAAAGGGGAACCTTTACCTTTAGTCAGGTATAATCTAAACCTTGCTAGCGTGTGAAATGAGTGCAATTATACGGTAGCTGGAGCATGAATACACAGTGGAAGTCAAAAACAGATTTAAGGAACTAGATTTGGTGGACAGAGTGCCTGAAGAACTGTGGACAGAGGCTCGTAACATTGTACAGGAGGCAGCAACAAAACCCATCCCAAAGAAAAGGAAATGCAAGAAAGCAAAGTGACTGTCCAACGAGGCCTTACAAATAGCAGAGAAGAGAAAGGAAACAAAATGCAAGGGAGATATGGAAAGTTACAGAAAATTGAATGCAGACTTCCAAAGAATAGCAAGGAGAGACAAGAGGGCCTTCTTAAATGAACAGTGCAAAGATATAGAGGAAAATAACAGAAAGGGAAAAAACCATAGGTCTGTTCAAGAAAAATGGAGATATTAAAGGAACATTTTGTGCAAAGATGGACATTATAAAGGACAAAAATGGTAGGGACCTTACAGAAGCAGAAGACATCAAAAAGAGGTGGCAAGAATAAACAGAGGAATTATACCAGAAAGATCTGGATGTCCTGGACAACCCAGATAATGCGGTTGCTGAGCTTGAGCCAGACATCCTGGAGAGTGAAGTCAAGTGGGCCTTAGAAAGCATGACTAAGAACAAGGCCAGTGGAGGTGATGGCATTCCAGTGGAATTATTTAAAATCTTAAAAGATGTCATTTTTAAGGTGCTACACTCAGTATGCCAGCAAGTTTGGAAAATTCAGCAGTGGCCAGAGGATTGGAAACGGTCAGTCTACATCCCAGTCCCAAAGAAGGGTGGTGCCAAAGAATGCTCCAGCTACCGTATAATTGCACTCATTTCACACGCTAGCAAGGTTGTGCTCAAAATCTTCCAAGGTAGGCTTCAGCAGTACGTGGACCGAGAACTCCCAGAAGTACAATCTGGATTTCGAAGGGGCAGAGGAACTAGAGACCAAATTGCTAACATGCACTGGATTATGGAGAAAGCCAGAGAATTCTAGAAAAACATCTACTGCTGCTTCTTTGACTGCCCAAAAGCCTTTGACTGTGTAGACCACAGCAAACTATGGCAAGTTCTTAAAGAAATGGGAGTGCCTGACCATCCTATCTGTCTCCTGAGAAATCTATACGTGGGACAGGAAGCAGTAGTTAGAACTGGATATGGAACAACTGATTGGTTCAGAATTGGGAAAGGAGTACTACAAGGCAGCCTCCCTGCTTATTTAAGTCATATGCAGAGTACATCATGCGAAAGACTGGACTTGAGGAATCCCAAACTGGAATTAAGATTGCCAGAAGAAATATCAACCACCTCAGATATGCAGATGATACCACTCTGATGGCAGAAAGTGAGGAGGAATTAAAGAACCTCTTAATGAGGGTGAAAGAGGAGTGCGCAAAAAATGGTCTGAAGCTCAACATCAAAAAACCTAAGATCATAGCCACTGGTCCCATCACCTCCTGTAAAATAGAAGGGGAAGTTACGGAGGTAGTGACGAATTTTACCTTCTTGGGCTTCATGATCACTGCAGATGGTGACAGCAGTCACAAAATTAAAAGCTGCCTGCTTCTTGGGAGGAAAGCAATGACAAACCCAGACAGCATCTTAAAAAGTAGAGACATCACCTTGCCGACAAAGGTCTGCATAGTCAAAGCTATGGTTTTTCCATTAGCGATGTATCGAAGTGAGAGCTGGACCATAAAGAAGACTGACCGCCAAAGAATTGATGCTTTTGAATTGTGGTGCTGGAGGAGGCTCTTGAGAGTCCCCTGTACTGCAAGGAGAACAAACCTATCCATTTTGAAGGAAATAAACCCTGAATGCTCACTGGAAGGACAGATCCTGAAGCTGAGGCTCCAATACTTTGGCCATCTCATGAGAAGAGAAGACTCCCTGGAAAAGACCCTGATATTGGGAAAATGTGAAGGCAAGGCAAGAGGAGAAGGTGACGACAGGGGATGAGATGGATGGACAGTGGCATCGAAGCTACCAACATGAATTTGACCAAACTCCAGGAGACAGTGGAAGACAGGGGGGCTTGGCGTGCTCTGGTCCATGGGGTCACGAAGAGTCGGACACGACTGAACGACTTTTAAAAAATGCAAAGCAACTGCTTTGTTCGTTGAGATGTGGATCATCCTCTCCTTTATTTGTCATGTTAAATGTTGTAGTCTAACTTGTCGGTAACTCAAATTGGCTTAGCTTTTGTCTGTTGAAAAGATTTAGAACCAGGAGCATGCTGTTAAAGTTTTTAGACATACCTGAATAAAGTACAAGCAGTATAGATTGTGGTAGACCATGTGAGGCTTTTTAGCCAGTCAATCAAGCATTGTCCTGCTAGAGGAGGCAACTGGCCTTTCTAATGAGTAACAATTAGAGGATACTTTTAGTGTGAGACAGATGTTTCACATTTATTATGAGGCATAAATCTGTTGTTGCTAGTGTTATTTGCCATCAAGTTGGAACAGACCTATAGTGACACTAAGAGGGCTTTCAAATTAAGTGAGAGATTTAAGAAATGGTTTTACAAATTCCACAAGCACACTCTCTGGTGAGTTTCCATGGCTGAATGGAGATTTGAACTCAGCTGCTGAGTCCTGGTCTCTCACTCTGTCCACTACACCGCAGGGGGTGTTTTAGCTGGGTGGGGGTTATGGCAATCAAGGGCCATTATGATTTCATGCAGAATGGGCTGGTCTCTCCCCACAACTCTCTTAACAACATTTCTGAAATTGGGGGAAAAGTTTTCCAGGATTCTAATGTGGACAATGAAACAACTTCTTATTTAATAGACGTCATGGATTTTTAACTATAATATGTAAGAGGTTTTCTGAAACCTGGTGATCTTAGAGGCAGGCATACTGTCCCTTTGCATGATCACTCATAGATTTAGGTAAAAGCACTAGAATATTGGCAATCTTATGCTCTGTTCCTTCAGCTTTCTCACAGAAGCTGCACAGAGGAGTTGATACCTTCATTGCGCTATCCACCACAACTCCAATACCCCTTTGGCATTTAGTCACTGTCAGCATTGACCCCATCAACATATATGTGGAGTTGGGATATTTTTTCTCCCTTGGTCTCCCTTACTTGCTCTGGATTAAATTGAATTGCATTTAGCATTTTAAAACCCATCCCTCCAGTTCGGAAAAAGTCTTTGGGGACTTTCTTTAAAGCCATATTTCTTCTTATGGTATTCCTTTTCTAATCTTAGTTTTACAGATTAATTGATCTTTCTGTTTTAATTTACTGTAAATAATTTGATGTAATCAACAAACATGGCTACCTCATTGCTTACATCTGTTTCAAAGCATCTGTCCCTGTTCTCTGTGTGAAGAAGACACAAAAGAATTGATTCTGCTTCTCTAGAGTCCCTGCACCTGCCTTTACTACTGCTGTTGTCTATTAGCTGGCTAGATAGCTCCGAGGTTTAGATATCTGGCTGCAGAGCTACAGATTGGGAATTCAATTCCCTACTGTGGCTTTTGCAAGTAGAGCCAGCCTGTCTGGCCTTGGGCAGACCCAGGGTGCCCCTAGAAGAAGGGAATGGTAAATCACTTCTGAGCATTATCTGCTTGGAAAACCCTAAATAGGCTCACCATCAGTCAGAATTGACTTAATGATTATGATGGTCGGCTGTCATTTGAGTTTGTGTGCAATAGCCACTTAGGCCTTTTGCAAAGGAGATAACAGAGATGCAGATTGTTTTGTTTGTTTTAAAAAAATCATTGTTAGACAACACATAGAATAAAATGTAAAAAACACAGTAACACCACAGCAAGTAGCTATTTGACTGAATTAAATATTATTTTAATTATTAAACAAAGTTGGTATGGTAGCATATATGGGATAATGGAGAAATAAAAACTTTCCCCCTAAATTTGAGAAGGAAATTATCCAAGTTCCCTGCTGTCCAGCAACCAGCAGGACAACTTCTTCTTGTCTTAAATTGACCGGTATATGGTCCCTTGATACCCATCAGCTGCATAGTGTTATTTACATATTTTATTTTATTTCTGTGCTGACTTTCTTTCAAATTACAGGACCTAAGGTGGTTCACAAATTATTAAAAGACATTCAGTTAAGTATATGATACAAACGTGATGTAGATTTAAAATCTGTATTTAATTGAAAGCCTCATAAGACTATATACAGTAGGTCTACAATATCCGTAGGGAATGGGTTCCAACTTCCCACTTGCTATGCCGGAAAATGTAGAAGTATCAAACACTGTATCAAACATGGTCTCTGACTGCTTCTAGTGTCCAGTTCTGGCAAATAGTATACCCTGGGGTATTTATATAGTATTTTCATGCAGTGGATGAGTGAATCAGTGGATTCTCTACTATATGGATAATGCAGGCAGCTAGTTTTTAAAAATGAGGAGCATTTTTTGGAATATTAATAGCTGTTAATTATGCATTTATGGCCAAACCACTATCAAATACTTTGCATTAGAAGAGGGGTATCTTTTTACTATTCTGGGAAAATCCATTTCTGTCCTAGTTATTGTGAAGATTGGAGCTAAACCCAAGAGTGAATAGGGAAGCCAGAGGGATTGGCAGGTCATATATTTCTTGCTACTCAGAAGGACATAAACCACTCCTAGAAGTCCTGGCTCCACAGTATCCTGTCTGAATCAAGAATTTGCTATCTAAATGTATCCCCTTCTTAAGCTTTCTACTTAATCTTGTTCAGCTGTATCACAAAGAAAAAAAGGCACTAACCATTCCATTAGCTGTTAATTCAGCATCTTTCTAACAAGGTATCTAGTTTCCAGAGTTTTTTAGATGTTACACTTGGATATTTTTAACGTCACACATGGATATTTAGATGAGTCTAGTACAGTTGCTGATTATCCAACTACAATCAATATTTCTGCTTTCTTTTTCCAAACACTGTTATTTCATTTTAGAATAATTAACTTAACAGAAATTTATTTGCACAACATACGTTTATTGCTTTGAGAGGTCTGTACATCCCAAGAGGTTTATATGAGAGAAGAATAATGTCATCAGCATATCATAAAATTTAATGCACATGCGCTTCCACACAACCATATACACACAAATGATTACCAAGCAGTTGCACTTTGGCTAGATTACTGTAACATGCTCTATGTGTGGCTGCCTTCAGGAACTCCAGTGGGTCCAAAATGCTACAGCCAGATTGTTAACTGGGTTACAGGAAACCTATAACTCCCCTGTTATAGCAGCTCCACCAGCTTCTGATCCATTTCTGAGCACAATTCAAAGTGCTGGTTTAACCCATAAACCACTAAATGGCTTAGTTCAAGCTATCTAAAAGACCGCATCTCTATGAGCCTACCCAGCTGTTATGATCATCAGGAGAGGCCTTTCTCTCAGTTTCACTGCCCTCACATGTGCACAGGAGAGGGCCTTCTCTGTCACTGCTCCCAGATTCTGGAACTCTCTCCCATGGGAGGCCAGTCTGGCCCCATTTTTATGTCCTTTGGCAAGTAGACAAAGACCCTTCTCTTCAAGCAGCCTTTCCTTTCAATGGCTGGTTGACAAAGAAGATTTTTTTAAAGGGAGCATTTTATTCTGTGTTTTAACTTACATTTTTAATATTGTTCTTATTATGAGTTTTAATATATTTGTTTAATGCTTTTTTAAAAAACTGTGCTTTGTTATTTGGTTTTTAACTTTGCTTCTTTTGCTACTGTAAGCCATCTTCGATGCTTTAGGAGAAAGGCAGCATAGCAATATTTTAAATAATTAATAATAAATTGAAAGGTTTCGAGTGATCTTTCAAACCACTCCTATTGAGAATTCACCTACCAGGATCAGATTCTCTCCATTGAACTTGAGGAGATACTTAAAGAAACTGACATGAAATATGCAGTGAATATTCTGCCAATTTGTTTGTAAGGAACTAGATAGCTGTTCAGCTGTTCAGTCAGGTCTTTATTGCACCTAGTACTTGCCCATGCCTTTTGTCTGACAGGCAGATAATAGTACACACTATGCTCTGTGCTATATACTGGCTAGTCCCCATGCCTGGCTCATTTTCTGCTTTTATTCTGTCTCTGTTATGTCTTTTCACCTGGAACACTAAGTTCTTTCCTGTCAGAGGGATTGAAGTGTCAACCTTAACTTCCTTGCTCTGTTGCTAAGCTTTGACTATTTGGCAAACTTCTTTGTATCTTAATACTTTGACACTGGAGACAAGTTGCTTATTGGAGGATTTAGACTAGTGGTTTATCCCTTGAAAAGCTGGAGTCATAAGGGCCTTACAGTTCCTAACATGTTTTGATGTAAAAGCCAGGAGGGTGATTCAGATGCAGCCCAAAGCTTTTGCTTGTGGTTGAGTTCGTGTATACTGAAGCTGCCCCTTGGAGGTGGGGGCCCAGTGGAAGCAACTCGGCAGTGTGTATCAGCATGCCTGCCCATTGACTATAACCAACAATTCTGATCATTTTGTGTAAATGTAGTAGTTTTGTGCTGTCAAGTTGGAAACAACTTATAGCAACCCTAATAGAGCTTTCATAGTGAGATATTTAAGAGTAGTTTTGCCATTTCCACACAATAAAGTCCCTGTATTTAATGTATCAGCTCAGCATGTTGAACATGACTAAAAGAAATCAGTACTGTTAAAGCACTATGGCTATAAGAAAGACTTATTTATGCATATACTGAAAACAAAATAAAGTGAATTTAAATAATTATCTGCCAGAGTACCATATTTTTATGCATGTATCTTAAAGTATGAGGTCAAGATTTCTTTTCTTTTCATCTGTAAAGTATTGATTCAGGAACAACAAGTAGAAGTTAAAACTAATTATCTAGAGAAATAAGGCTTCACCATAAGGGAGTCCTGATATGCAGTGGCACAAGGGAAGTTCTTTCTGATGATTCTGGTAAAAAGTCATTTGAATGCTCAAGAAATCTAGATCTTAAAGAACGTGTGTGCTGCTGAAAAGTTTGATCAGCAGCTTGAGAGATCCTTTTGTAACAGCAAACAAAGGAATGAGCACAGACCTCTTATAACAAAGCTGTTCTCTGTCCTAGAACTTGCAAGGCTGGAAAGGAAGCCAGCTGAGGGCAGCCTGAAAAGCTAATAGACAGTGTAAAAGGAGATTGCACTAAGGTCAGGCAGGACGGCAACTGGGGTGGTCAAATATTTGATGCGTCAGGGAACAGCGAAATTGAGTGGTAATTGTACAGACATGGTTCCATGGGGAGTCTTTAGTAATGATGTAATGTTGGCACTCAGTGGGAGAGAGCAGGCAGCATATTTTGAGGAGAGTATAATAGTGTGAGGCGCCTGATGTAATGGGGGGGGGAGATATATAGCAGTTCGGTACATCAGATTCTTGTTTTGTCAGGTTTTGGTGTCCTGCAAAGAAGTAAACTAAGTCCTCACAGATACAGGTTGAAGTAAGTCAGGTCAAGTCAGCTTGATAACAAGACAGTTATTGTAAGTCAGGTGTAGTCACGTTTCTCAGGTCAAAGTCAGTCTGCCGGAAGAACTCACAGGACAAGTCAGGTAAAAATAGGCTAGTTAACACTTGTGTAGTCATTGCAGGCTCCAGTGAGCAAGAATCAGAACCGTGGATAGCTCCCTGCTGAGCTTTAGGCAGATGTTGTTCCAGCAAAGGACTGAGCTCCTGAAAATTTTAAAAAGACCTGCAGGGCTCATTTTCTGGTGACTTTACAGAAGAGCTGTATGTAATTCTTAAGGTTGTATGGCTGTTCCTGGATATTTCTGCTCTTTTGTAATAGACAGATGGAATGCAAGGAGGTTACTGCAGTATCTGAAGAGTATTTGAGAGATGTTGCTAAGCCAGGAAGTTATAGAGGGGAGTGCTGAGGAATCATTAGAGTAAACATGTGAATTGTTGGAATTGTCATTGGGTCCGAGGTAGACAACAAAGTATGACTTGTTTTAAAAAGCTCAAGTTATGAATTGCTCAATGGAACTGAAAAATTGTTTTCTTCATCTTCTGTATATGATAACGTGGTATATATTAACTGGAAGTGGGCTCAGATCTCAAAAATGTGGAAGACAATTGGTACAAACTACTGGCTGTAATAATCTGGCATACTGAATACCTGTTACATGCCTGCAGTATCAGTATACGGCTTTATTTAAAATGCTGTCATGAATTATGGCATTGAAGAGATGGTAAAACTATTTTCATATGTTAATCATTACTCCTACTGCTTTCTGTTCCAAATGTCCACTAGAAGTAGAATTGAGGGCAGAAAACATAACCAGGATGAATATAAAAACTAAAATCAGTGATCATTAAAAGTCAGAACAATTCAAAAGGCCAGTTTGAATAGCTGTGTATTTACACACTTACTAAAAGCACTGAGAATGGTAATTGACTGCAAGTCTGAGATAATTGTATTCTATAAGCTGGGACATAAGGGAGTGTGCTCTTTCTGAGCTTCATCAGATGAGTTTCTACAAATTATGATACAGTATTCTGAAGAGGGCTGTTCCCAAAGATTTTAACATCAAGGCAGGTTCATAACAAAGTAGATATAGCAAGATAACAAGGCCCCAGGCGGTTTAAGGTTTTAATGGTCGAACTGGGTCCTAATTTAGATTCCTCAGTGTCAAAAGGAATATGATCTCAGTACTTGGACCAGTTAGCACATTAACTGCCACATTTTGTATCAGCTGATGTTCCCTGATAACCTTCAAGGGCACCTCATGTAGAATGTGTTACAGTAGTGAAGGGGCAGTGTAATTAAGTTATGGGTGCCGATGCCAAGATAAGATGACTCGAGGAAAATTACAGGTTGCAGAATAAGTGGAGTTGTATAAAAGCAGTCCTTTCTAGCTTGGGAGTAGGGGATAGCGTAGTGTCAAAGAATATTCCAGATGTTGAACCTGAGGTTTCGGGGGGGGGGAGTGTAGTCCCTTCTAGAAAAGGTTGAATCCCAGTTCTAAAGCCAGTACTTCTCTCTGACCTGCAGCACCTCTGACTTTTCAAATTTAATTTCATCTTCTTTTTTCTCATCCAAACTATTATTAAGCTCAGGATACATTCAACAGTATTGACTGCTTTTTTGAGGTTAGATGAAAAAGAGCAGTAGAAGTTGGTGTCATCCTTATATTTCTGTCATCATCATATCCTGCCCTTTTCTCTGAATAATTTTATCTATCTGTCTGTCTGTCTGTCTGTCTGTCTGTCTGTCTGTCTGTCTGTCTGTCTTTATTTATTTATTTATTTATTTATTTATTTATTTATTTATTTATTTATTTATTTATTTATATCCTGCCCATCTAGTCTTTAACTACTCTGGGTGGCTCAGAACAAGTGGAATAAAACAATTAAAATATAGCAACAATTTACAGCAATAAACAATCGTTCAAGATGGGAGGAAAAAAATAGATCAAGTAGTGCCGGGAGGAAAGGCCTGCCTAAATAGCCAGGTTTTAAGTTGGCTTTTGAAAGTACCTAGCGAAGGGGCCAGATGAATCTCGGAGGGGAGATTATTCCAAATACGAGGAGCCACTGCCAATAAGGCCTGGTTTCTTGTTTTTTCTTTCTGGGCCTCCCTCAGCATTAGGCTCCTCAGCTGCACCTCCTGGCTAGATCGAGTGATACGAGTAGATCTAGGTGGGAGGAGGCGTTCTGCCAGATATTGAGGTCCTAAACTGCTTAGGGCTTTATATGTAATCATTAAGACTTTGAAATCAACACGAAAATGAACGGGCAGCCAATGCAATGCGACCAGGGTGGAAGAGATACGTTGATGTTTTCTCACCTCACTAAGAAGTCTGGCCGCCACATTCTGCACCATTTGAAGCTTCCGCATCAATCTCAAAGGTAGCCCCACGTAGAGCACATTACAGTGGTCTAATCTCAAGATTACAAGCATATGGATCAAAGTGGTGAGCGCCCCAACATCAAGCTGGGCAATTCGCCAAAGATGGATATAGGTGGAGTGGACCACTGATGCCACCTGGTGAGCGCCGGGTCCAGATGGATCCCCAAGCTGCAAACCTCACTCTTTGTAGTGAGAGTCACCCTCCCCTAAATGAAAGGGAGTTTCCCAAACCGCTGATGGTGGAGCCACCCACCCTCAGGACCTCTATCTTGTCCGAGTTCAGTCTCAGCCCATTTTCCTACATCCATTGCAGTACAGTCTCCAAACAGTGCTGAAGGGACAGAACGGCATCCACTGTTCTTGGAGAAAAGGAGATTCAAAGCTGTTTGTCATCAGCATACTGATAGCACGATGCCCCCACATTCCCTGGGTTGAGCCTGGGTTGAGCCCTGCGAGACCCCGCAATTGAGGCTCCATGGGGCCCGAAACCCTCTCCCCAAGCTGTACTCTCTGAGGAAAACGCCAGGCCACCAATTCCCAGCTCGGAGAGCTTCCTCAGGAGGATACCGTGGTTGACGGTATCAAAGGTGGCTATCGAGGAGGACCAACAGTCATTTTATCCCTGTCGGTAGGTAATCCAACAGGAGGCAATCCAACAGTAGGTAATCCAACAGGACGACCAATGCCATTTCTGTACCATGGCACGGCCTGAAACCCGACTGGAACGGATCCAGGGCATTTGTTTCGTCCAAATGAACCTGAAGCTGATCGGCCACCACCCTCTCCACCATTTTACTAATTAAAAAACATTGGCAACGGGTCTATTGTTGCCAATATCGTCCACCGCCAAATTTGGTTTCTTCCTAATGGGTTTAATGAGTGTCTCCTTGAGGGCAAGAGGAAACCTGCCCTCCAGGAAAGACCCATTAATTATTGCTGTGGCCCATTCAGTTATTATAGGCCTGGCTGCTTTGATTAGCCAGGCCGGGCAAGGGTCAAGGGATGAGGTGGTGGCCTGACAGCGATCAAGTGCTTTGTCTACAATATGTGGTGTCACAGGCTGAAAGAGATGAAAACTCACCAGGCAAGGCGGAGTGCTGGATATCTCTGCTCAATCCTCTGTATCCAAAAAAGGAGAGAGCTCCTGGTGGATGGCCTCTACTTTAGATTTTTAAAATGCTGTAAATTGGTCCGGTGAGATACTAGAAGGAGGCCCGTCACTTAGACCAATTCCGGATAGGTCGTGGGCTACACGGAAAAGTTCCGCCTGCTGATTTGAAGCTTAGCTTATCTGGTCAGCAAGGTGAGCTTGGCTAGCAGCCCTTACCTTAGCAAGGTAAAGGTTAGTCGCGACCCTGACAGCTTCTCGATTATAAACCATTGGACTTTGTCTCCACTTGCGCTCTAGCCTTCTGGTTTAGTTCATCGCTCGTAGGTCCTGATTAAACCAGGACACAGGCCGAACTCAGCGCTGGAGAGGGCATTTAGGAGCAATCGTGTCTGCAACCCTGGTGGCAGTGGTAAACTAGCCATCAACCACAGCCTCGACAGGATCACCAGTTAGATCAGCCGGAATCCCTCTCATGGAATCCTATAGGATCCAGTAGCCTTTGAGGGCAGACTATTAAAGTAGGTCCATGCTCCCTGCGAGGAGGAAGAGCCACTGAGAGGTTACATTTTATTAATTAATGTATTTATTTGTTACATTTATAGCCCGCCCATCTAGTCGTACCAACTACCCTGGGTGGGTAACAGATCAAATCTAATACAATTTAAAATCATAACAACATTTCACTTAAAAAAAAGAAACCAAAATAATCCAGATGGAAAAAAGGCATAGAGAATAAAATCAGGTGGTGGGTGGAGGAAAGGCTTGCTTAAACAGCCAGGTTTTCAGTTGGCGTTTGAAGATGCCCAGGGAAGGGGCTATACGGATCTCAGGAGGGAGGCTATTCCAAAGACGAGGAGCCACGGCTGGTGATCTGACTATGGAAAGGGAACCGACACAAGGTCAGTCACCATCAGACCACACTCGTGCCAGTTGGTGGAGAAAACCAGATCTAGCATATGACCGCCCACGTGAGTGTGGCCGTTAATATGTTGGGATATGTTCAAGGAAGCCATGGTTTCCAAGAACTCAAGAGCTGGGCCAGAAGTCTCTGCCTCTGCATGGATGTTGAAATCACCCCAAACCAGTAGCCTCAGGGATTCCAACAGTGCTCTGGTAAGGAAATGGCTGGGTTTCGGGGAGCATGGTAACCCAGCAAAATCCCAATACCATCCCTGCCCCCTATTGACACGTGGAGGGTCTCCAGACCCAGCTTCTCCACTGTGGAGTGCCTAGTATCCTCTAGAGTATTTTTATATACAATGGCTACCCCCCGCCCCTCCAGTCTGCCCTGATGCTGGACAGCATAGCTGGGAGGACAGGCAAGGGTCGGGGTGGACCCCCCTTCCCTGCCCATCCATGTTTCAGTTAGGCACGCCAGGTCTGCAATTTATAAGATACAGACCTGGCATTCAGCGACACCAGTTTTAGAGTGGAGAGTCGGCTGATCTGGCTACCTCGATACTGACGGTTGGTCAGTCCCAGAACAGTGAACAACCTTCAAACATCTGTTCACCGTTTTTCTAACATGAGTAGGGACTGTGCCAGCACCATATCTCCCTCTACCCGTAATCACTTGGATGTTCAGTGACCCCTCGCTGGGAGGGCAAGCCATCCACTCCATATCAGAAAGAAAAGAAACCCAAAGAAAGCCCCAAATTAATACAAATAAATAATATAGGGATAACATAAAATAACAAAGAAGAATAACAATATACTATTAAACTAAACACTTTAAATATTAATGTGCATATGTTTCAAAAAGGGGTGAATAAGAGAAAAACAGTAAAGTAAATAAAGTAAGTACAATAAAATAAAATGAAATAACAAAAAATAAAAATAAAGTAAAAATAAAACAAATAATATAAATAAACAATATAAAGAAATTAAACCCAGAATTTTTACCCCCCCTCCCCACATATAGTCCTGTTCTGTTTTACTCTGTCTGGAGGTCTTGTCTTTCCAGATGTTATTAGAACAGTATGAGGACAGTTCTTATAAGTGAGGCATGTTTCAATAGTGGGCAGGGGAAACAACAGCAAAAAGAGAGTTAATGTTGGAAACGGCGCTACTGTTGCCATTTTCCACACCCGGAAGTCAATTGGAAAGTCCTCGCTGGACATGCCTGGAGAAGGAGTAGGGGGAATAGTTCCAGATGATATTTTACTTTTGAATTTAATGGCATGGCAGCTAGCAGGGGGCAGCTAGCGGGAACCCACAGTTGATGGGATCCCACGGCAAGTTTCCCAGCTTCAAACTCTTGGTTGAAACCTCCAGTGCGCCACCCAGCTGTGAGAAATTCCACTGAGCCTCCCATCATGATCCCAAGCTCTTACATTGGATCCAGCAGGCTTTTTTGGTGGTCTCCTTTGGGTTCTCTGGATTCTTTCCAGCCAGAACTCCTCGCTAGTGATCCACAGAACCGTGTGTTGTTCTTCTGAGTTCTGCAGACCAGCTCTGACTGAGCCCCGCGATGGGAGCTCCCACGCCAGCCCCATCTTCGCGCTCGCCCTGCTGTTCCTGCTTCACAGCTCCTGCCCCCAACACAGCCTCTTTCCTCATCCTCCCACAGCCACAAAACCACCTCAAAACGGCAGCAATAAGTCAGGCAAGGGGAAACAGACAGAATAAAACGAAATAAAATGAAAAAGAAAAGAACAAAGGAAAAGAAGAGAAGAGAAAAACAGATCGGTGCAGCGGAGAAAACGATGCCAACCAATTACTGGCCCTCCATCTTGAAAGAACAAGCTGGCTTTAGAACTGGGATTCAACCTTTTCTAGAAGGGATTACACTCCCCCCTGAAACCTCAGGTTCAACATCTGGAATAACCTCTCCAAGTGGCTTCATCTAGATGTTGAATAGCACTGGAAACAAGATAGAATCTGGTGAAACACCTTATGGAAAATACCATGTGTTGAACTGTGATAGTTCAGGAACACATTTGGGTACTGGCTAGAAAGATGAGAACCACTTGCATACAGTGCTGCAGTTCCAAATCCTGTTCCCAATCCAGACAGTCCAGGAGAGGATACTAAAGCTACAGTACACATTAAAAGCTCTTGAGAAGTCTAGTAGAGCAAACATAACACTCCTGCCACGCAGCCCCCAGTAGAGGTTCTCTACCAAGGTGGTCAAAGCAGTTCTTAAATTAAAAGGCTAAAATATTGGTCTATAAACTAAAATGTTGGGTCTTCTTGTGGCTCTTCTGAGAATGCTGACATGCTGAAGGATTAACGTAATTCTTGAGTTCTGTAATTCTTTGTGATGATGCAGTGTTTCTCTTCCCCACCAGCAAGAATTAAATTCTTCTCCTTAAACTTGATGTTCAAAGATCTCATAATGAAACTTAGAGAACAAAACACCAAGTCTAAAGTGCCGTCCTTTCAGAGCCCTCTGAGTTCTAATTCCCTGGATTTATTTTACCCTCAGACTTTAAACTTCATAGAGGAACGTGAAGAACAGGAGGGACAGTCGTACAGTGGCTTCTGAATAAATTATACTTAATATTGTTAATGTGTGCTGGGAAAAACTAGTCAAAAGAGGGAATCTATCAAGACCAAATATTTATATGAAGAAGGAAAACATCCAAAGTAGCAGGCAGCTACATTAACCATTAAGTGAGGTTTGGCTTTCTGTTATGTGTACAAACCAAAATCTAACCAGTAATGTAAGCTGTGATTTCTGGTTGTGTACAAATACCTTGTTAGAAGCATGCAATAATTACATGTAGGTCACTGCAGTGCCACAGGATATTAGTTGAAAGCATCTTGTGGGAATCAATGAAGCTTTCAGTTGTGAAAATAGGGCAGATGTCTTACCACCTCTCTATCTACAGCTTTGAAAAACTTTTAGATATCTCTTTCATGTAGCAAACTTATTTCTTCTTAAATTAAACTCTGTGAAGGTTTCTATGTTAATGTCACCCTTGCTCCCTAATATAGCTCTTCAAAGCAATTCCTGTAAACCAATTACCTGTTCTAGTTGGGTTATTGTGGGGTAGCATAGAGCTACTTAAGCTTTCCTTTGTTTAATTACAAAGGAAAGCTTAAGTAGCTCTGTGCTGCTATAGCTATTTGGGGATCATTCAGATGTACATTTGAAAACAAGTACGTTCACCCTGAACACCAGGAAGTGTTGAAAGTTCAGGTAAACAAAAACGGCATACTGAGATGGTGTAATGTAGTGGATGAAAAGCCGGACTTGGATTATGCAGATGTAGGGTCATCTGAGCCATGAAAGCATTTGTTCATGTTAGGTCTGTGTGTTTAAAAAAAAGTACAGTAGGAACCCAGTATCTGTGGGATCACTAACCACATTTTCAGTTATCTGTGGTTCACCACAACCCTGTATACAATATACAAGGGGGCAGGTCTTGTGGCTTTTGCCCCCCCTTGTAGCCTTTGCCCCACCTCCTTGTATATTGTATATAAGGTTTGCTACTATCCATGGTTCCAGATATTCATGGTAGATCATGGAACAGATCCCATGCAGATAGTGGGGTTCCTACTTTGCTCTCTTAGTTGCAACATATCCATGTGATATGTTGGCATTAATGCATTGGTGGGCAACCTTTAGCCGTGAGTTAAACTTGTTATTCACCTCTAGTGATGAGCTGTAATGCGAATTGTACTACAAAAACACTGTGAAGGTTGTAAATTACTCACCGTGCACTAGTCTTTTTTCCATGCAGTTGCTCTGTGGGAGCAAAGGTCTAATCCACATTGTATAGGACTTTTTAAAAACACAACTATGATTAAAAGCTGGAGAAACAAATAAAGTAACAAGAAGTATGAGGGGGCTGGGAGAAACACCCATCTCCCCAGGGTTGTCCCTGATCTTATGATATCCCATATCTTTTGCTACTGTTTGTCTATTTCTTTTGTCAGATGTTTATTCATTGCTCTTGTGAAACCACATTCAGCTCTTGTATGCTTCAGTATGTTTTCACCTTAGATGTCAAGTAAACTTGACAGTTTAAAGAATCAGATGTCAGTTGGAGGTAAGAAACTAGGAAAGTGAAAATTCCAAAGGTTGAAGGGGGCTGTTTAGCACATCTTTACACATGGAAGCAGGAAATGGAGAGCTAGGGAATTTACAACACATCACTATTAAACTTATGCTTGAACAGTTCTAGTGGGGTACAGTCTTATTAGCGCTCTAGATATTTGGTTTCGTCATTATCCTTCTCTTAACAACACAGTGCTTCTCTCAACAACAAGAATAGTTCAATGACGAGACCAGAAATATGTTGGGCTATCTAAACAAATTATCTATTGCATTAATAGATAATTTAGATATACTATTTTTTGTATAGAGATTAAAAGCAAAATTGTATAGAGATTAAAAGCAAAGTCTGCATGTGGGTATCCAATCTAATAGGCATGTCAAAAGATTAAAAAAGTGATAGGCAGAGGGTGTAAACTCACAGGGCTGCCACTTCATGAGGTTATGTAGTAGCAGTAGTAGTTCCTATACAAGTTATCAAATTATACAGGATGCTCTGTCGCTGACTGTATTCTTGGGAAACACAGCAACAACCAGGTTACTGCAATATACTAGGTCAGTGATGGCGAACCTATGGCACACATGCCACAGGTGGCACACGGCGACGTCTCCCTTGGAGAGAACACTACCCTCCGCTACCCACCCCCACTACTCAGCCCTACCCCATCACCCCACAGCTGAACCTCAAACTGTACCATCATCAGCCACCTCTTCCTGCTATTTTCCTTGGTTCTGGCACTCCTTCTTTAAGAGATCAGAGATAAGCCTGCTTGATTGGTTACAGCTGGCACCCGGCCGTCAATCCGGGGCTTGTGAATGACTCCTGCCCGGAGTTGACTGCAAGCAGGAGGGAAAGGCTCCAGGTTAAGGAGGGAAGGAATGTGCAACTTCAAGTGTGTTTAAATATATGTACAAAATGGAGGGAGCGAGGTGTGTGTGTGTGTGTGTGTGTGTGTGTGTGTGTGTGTGTGTGTGTGTGTGTGTGTGAGAGAGAGAGAGAGAGAGAGAGAGAGAGGGAGGGAGGGAGGGAGGGAGGGAAACTGACTCAAAACTGTTAATCTCCACTGCATTTAGCTCTGCAATTTCTGCTGAGAACAGCAGAAGTATGAAGTGTGTAGCAATCATGTTTCTCTATTTATCACCCCCAAAACAGGCAAAAGTATCACATTTTACTTCCCAAATCTGAATCCCAGATTGATATTTACTTCCAATATCTGAAAATTAATCTAGGTGCTAACATTTTTTCTTTCTGTTAGTCAATGTAGCCATAGTACAGCTTTGCAGTTTAGTGGGTGTTTCTTCCACAACCACATTTTAAAATGCTGCACAGCATTCCATTTTTGGGGTAGCAGATAACTCCCAACTATATTGGAAATATGAACTTTATAAAATGTCACCACAGTGAATCATTATTGTTCTTTTACTGTGTTTTTTATCTAAATAATATAGTTTAGACATTTTGTCAAATTTATCCCTGTTTTCCCTAGTATACAGTAGTTTTCTTTCTTCTTGGCAAATGTTGGTTGCATTGGAGGTAATATTTTCATAGAAAATATAAGATAATTAGCGCACCACCAGCAGTTCATTAATTCAGTAGCTAAACTTACTCTAAATCATCCAGAATGACAGACCTTAGCCCCAAAGTGCCCATCAACAGGATAAATGACAGATTAATATTGTTCATCCTACTTTATTTTATGGATCTAATGATCACTGTAAAAAATTTTTTACCACCTTTTAATGAGGCTGCTGTTCTTCATGTGATGTTAAATTGCACATGCATTTGATGAAGAAAACTAGTGGTTAGAGAGTTGGACTAAGACTCATGAAACCTGTGCTCAAATCATCACTCAGCAGTGAAACTCAGTGGGTACTTTGAGCTAGTCAGAGCTTCTTAGATTGACCTTCACCCTGTTGTTGGGAGGATTTAATTCTTTTTTTAAAAAACCCTATGTTTTATTCATATGGGATATTGTGCTTATTTATCCACAATTCAGAATGCCAGGAAATGGCTCAGTATTGCTTCATAATATCATATCTGCATTGATAGCAGGAAAAAGGATGCCACATTTTACATAGTAAAGGGCAACCTGAATGTTGACAACACCAATGACAGCAGTCCTCAACCTTTTTCGGACCCCAGATCGGTTGGGGGGGTGGGCTCTGTGCAGTGGGGTGGGGGCACCCCCATGCTTGCGAGTGGGCGTGTCGCGCTTGCAGAGGGGCGTGCTGCATTTGCAGGCATGCACGCAAGCATGAAACGCCTTCTGCAAGTGTGACGTGCCTTCCGCAAATGCGACACGCCCACTGTACATGCATGGGGGGGTGGAGATCCATTTCGGTGGCCCAGTTCAAGGAAGCCCATGGACTGGCACTGAGCTGCAGACTGGAGGTTGGAGACCCCTGGTCTATAGTATACCCTATTATGCTCACTTCCTTTCACAAAGAGACACCAAGCAAGGGAAAATTCCAGAACCTGACTCCTTTTATAAATCAGTTAACCACTTCTCATTCAAGTACAAAGCAAAAATCATGGCTGTTTTTCAACAAGTGTGAATGACAGTGAGCACAAATGGGTATCCTTATTACCTATATTGATCCTGCATTTATACTTATCTTTGTTGTTGTTTACAAATTTAGAATTTCAAGAGTATACTAAAATAAGGCTGACAATGAGAAGCACAGTTTTAATGTATGCATTCAGTGAGAAACATATTAGGTCAAGTTAAGGATGTTTAGTTGCAGTGAAAACAGTGGAAAAGATAAGCATGTTTTCTCTCTCATTTTCTCTCTCTTTTTAAATCCATGGGACCTAAAATGTTTTGTCTGAGGGGTTCAGAGTTGGATTTTACTCATATTTCACATACATTCCAACTGTTTCCTAGCCCTAGCATATAAGTAGAACCATCCTTAGAATGTATGTAGGACAGTTGTAAATGAGAATATCCTCTGTCATCTCTCTTTTCCTCTGGCCAGGAGTCCCCAGAAATTCTTCTATTTCTTGCTGAGTTCTGTCTGCTATTGAAAGTTCATCTCTTGAAACATCTTGTGCATCTTTCAGTCAGTTCCAGACCAATTTATTCTTTTATTTATTCGCCTTCTAGACATGGGGGGGGGGAGTCTGCTCATAGATACCTTAGTTTTTGCCTTCCCTGCTTTCTAAATTCTTCTGTGTCCTGATTAGCTGCTGATTTATAAATAGCTCAGCAGATGAAGGCAGTCCTTTTGAATTTAGCTTCCATGGTTATAGTAGCACTCAGGTTATAGTGAGCACATCAGTTATTCCAGCAACAGTGTGCCTCTTGTATCCCCCCAAAAAACCCTCCTCTTGGGAGCATAGTTGTGTAGGCGGCATGATACCTGCCCTTACTTTAGAACTGGGGCTGGGGAAGGAGATACATAGAACAGAGAGACTGGAAGGTGAAGCTAGCCAAAGATCACTTGGTGTTACAAGACTAGTGAACTAATTTATTTAGTTGCTTGGCTTATTTGCAAAGCATGTGTGAACCTGGAGCAATGTCTGTTGCAATACAGCATGGCATCAGCTTTGTCTTCCCACACTGTAGAGAATAATCATGTCGCTCCTTACAGAGATAATCTATTCATTTAACTGTGATGATGAAACAGTTGGAATTTTGTCTATATTCCAGAACCTTTTTGGGATTAGGGAAGGGGAGACTCAGTCAGCGTCCACCACCTTCGGAGGGCACTGCCTTCACCGAGGCTGTTTTCTCTCCCTCAAGAATGGGTTGGCTGTTCAGTTTTTGTGTGTGTGTTTTTTCTGGGGAAAGCAAAAGTGTTGCAGGTGCTGGAGGAGTCCATCTCCACCCTGCTGAGGATGCCCTCCACCCCTTCACTCTCTAGTGAGGCTATGCAGGTGTCCTTAGCTTGGCTGGGGGGCCAAAGCGGCCAGCCCATTCTTGAGGGAGCAAGCTAGACTTGGAGAGGGAGAGAGAACAGCCTCCATGAAAACTGCACAATGCTCAGCCACCCGTCTCCCTCCAAGGATGGGGGGGGGGGTGGAGGCTGGGCATCCGCATCTCTATTCAGGCTTTCCACCTACACGTCCACAGTGAGGGCTAGCAATCGCCTGGGGCCAGGGTTTGCAAGGCTGTCCTTCCCTGTCTCCTTCACCCTCTTCTTGACAATCATCATGGCGTTCGGCACAGGCCTGCCCTTGGGGTCATGTGTGGAAAAAAAATTAAGAAGCCCAGTTATAGGACAGCAGACACTCTGCCTATTGGGGGGCGGCTCAAGCATTTCAGACAGTGCCTCTTAAGTGCCTCTTACTCCCCCAACATAAACAAAGCAGGTGGGCAGGCCACGGGGAGGGGGGTGCACTGGCACAGAGCCCCCTCCCCTGCTGCTTCCCAAGGCGATCTTGAAGGGGCTCAATACTTGTCTTGCTCCAAATGCTGGCAACCCACTCTACACCACTGTCTGAACTACACTTTATTAATGCTGAGCATCCCTTTATTTCCCTAAGTTTGAATTCACAACCTTTTTGGGAACTCAGTGTATACACATGTGAGTGTGTATACACAAATACACAAACTAGTGATCTCCTTTCTTGCGGAGGCAGTAAATGAACCTTTTCCCCACCCCATCCTCCAGCACTCCTGATGCAAGTTGCTCATTTTTATTTTATTTAATTGTCTTATTTATAGGTTACCTTACTCCTTATAAGGTGACTCAAGGTGGCTCATTATATTAAAAGGAATAGAATATAAAGCACAGTGTACATAAAACAAAATTAAACTACAAAGCTGATTAAAATACATCGAATGATTAAAAACATGGAAAACATTAAAAGCTATCTTAATTAAAAGTTGCATTCATGGACTCAGTCATGATGATTAAAAGCCTTCCTAAAAAGGTGCTTCTTTAGTTGTTAGTGGAAGGATAAAAGAGAGGGGGTCAGCTTGACCTCCTGAGGGAGAGAATGCCATAAGCCCTCTCTCATGTCCCCATCAACCATGCCTGTGCTGGCAGTGGCCCTTCATGTAGTCTGGACCCAAGTGATATAGGGCTTTATAGATAATAAGCAACACTTTGAATTGGGTCCATAAATGAACTGGTAGCCAGTGCTGTAATAGCGTTGTTATATGCTCCCTATAACTGGGCCCAGTCGGCAGTCAGGCTGTTGCATTTTTGACTAGCTGAAGTTTTTGAACCATCTTCAAAGGCACCCCTATGTAGAGTGCAGTAATCCAAGTGAGATGCAAATAAGGCATGTGTTGATGTAGGAGTGCTCATTGTCAGCTACAGTTTGAAAAGAACAAGGTCTGTGAAATTGATGGAAATGGTGGGATGCGGATCTGGCAATGGCAAGGTAGTGGGAGGGTCAAAGCAAAAGCAAAGCGTGCTGCTTATATACTGCCCTATAGAGCTTCAAGCACTCTCTGGGCAGTTTACAAGTTAATTATGCAGGCTACACATTGCCCCCCACCCAGCGAGCTGGGTACTCATTTTACCGACCCCAGAAGGATAGAAGGCTGAGTCAACCTTGAGCCGGCTACCTGGGATTGAACCCCGGGTCGTGAGCAGTTTACAGTTTTAACTATAGTACAGCAGTTTAACCACTGTGCCACGAGGCTCTTCAAGGCACCACAGAGGAATTGTCTTTAATGCTTTAAGTCAGTGGTTTCCAAACTTTTCGAAGTCATGGCTCCCTTGAGTGGCAGCAGCAGAGTAGGAGGAGCAGCAAGGGGTGTGGGGTGGAGCAGGAGGAGCCAGAAAAGCAGTAACAGCAGAAGCTCAGCAAAGAAAAAGAGAAAAGATTCTGCTGCACTGTTAGCTGGGATTGGCAGTGCCCTCGAGTGCCCCAGAGGCTGCAATTCACAATGGCACACACTTTGGGAACACTTGCCTTACGTTGTTCCTTCAGAAATTAATAATAATCATGAACTGTGAAGTCAGTGCTGACTTATGGCAACCCTTTTCCCAGAGTTTTCCAGATAGAGAATATACAGAAGTGGATTAGCATTCCCTTCTTCTGGGTCACCCAGGGACTTTGCAGCTTGCCCTATTAATAGGCTGGCTTTATTCACAAGGTGCACAGTGGAGACTCAAACTCCCAACTTCTGGCTCCACAGCCAGATACCTAACACCTTGAGCTATCCAGCCAGATGTAGGTTGTTCTTCAGTGTTGTTGTTTAAGGTTTGTTTGTGGACTCCTGTCCTAAGCTTGTCCTAGGCCTATTCTGGTATTTAACATACAGTGGTGCCTCGCTAGACGATTACCTCACAAAACGGTTAATTCGGACGATGATGGGTTTTTGTAATCGCTATAGTGCTTCGCAAAATGGTTTTCCCTATGGGCAATTTTCGCTAGACGATGTTTTGGTCCGTGCTTCGCAAGACTTTTTTTTCGGGATGGTTTTTCGCAAGATGATGATTTTGACAGCTGGGTCCATGCTATGCAAAACGGTTTTTTTAGGGACGGTTTTTCACAAGACAGCAATTTTGACAGCTGGTCTGTGCTTTGCAAAACGGTTTTCCTTTGGGTGATTTTCGCAAGACAATGATTTTTCCCCCATTGGAACGCATTAGAGTTCAATGCATTCCAATGGGGAACTGCATTTCGCAAGACGATGTTTTTGCAAGACAGCGATTTTCGTGGAATGAATTAACGTCATCTGGTGAGGCACCACTGTATTACTAGTTTCTAGGTTTTGGTGTAAGAAGAGTGGATTTAAATGTTTTTAGTTCAGCTAGTTTCATAGTTTCTTATAGTTAGCCACCTTGGACATTGTAAGGAACAATGGATGTAAGTGAAGTATATTAGTACATCGCCATAACTCATTTCTGTTACCTCAACTCAGAATACATAGTCAGTAGCAGTTTGTGTGGAGTCTTTATTATTATTATTATTATTATTATTATTATTATTATTATTATTATTATTATTATTATTATTATTATTATTATTATTATTATTATTATTATTATTATTATTATTATTATTATTATTATTATTATTATTATTATTATTTCTGTTTACCAGAATCTTTTGTGGGTTTTTTTCTACAATAAATTGGTTTGACCAGTTTTTCTGCAAGTACAGTGTATTCTGTACATTAAAATGACAACACCACTATAATTGCACCAGAAGAATAAGATTTAATGTTTCATCTTTAGTTTTGTTGTTGATTTATTTTAAACCTCATTCAGACAACAGCTAGTACCATTGTCAGCATGTTTTAAACTGGTGGGTTGGCAGTGAGGACCAAATACCCATCAGCGTTCTAGCTCGTACTCCTAGCTAGTGTATGGGTGATGGCGGCCTTTGAATATTTTTCAGTCCTCTACAATGTAAAGAGGCTCTACCATGGTGAAAAATTGAAGGGGACAGCATTTCTAATATAAAAAGCCCGAAAACTGACTTCCTAAATATTCCATAACTTATTAATTTGCACTTCATTTTTAAAAAATGAAACCATGTTTGTAGTAAACCAGTTGCCTTTGTTTTTCTTAGCTTGCTATTGGAATGTTCGCCGTAGCAGCCAACTGTCTTGCATAGTCCTGATGACATACTGGCAGGTCTTACATCGAAAGGGAGGTCTCCATTTAACTGCTTGCTTTCTGGAGTGTGAATTGAAAAGGACTTAAATATCGGTGGTGATCTGAATGGCTGCAAACCATTAGTGCAGTTCTTCTAATGAGTTTCAACTAGACATGGGCACATTGTATTTGTACCTAGGGATGCAAAATATGAACTGCAGCACCGCAAGGAGAATCCCTTTCCCACCTCTGCACCAAAGTGATCAATTGTGTGGGGAGACAGGGAAAGGCCACATGGGCTTCTGACAGATTTGGTGCACCACTACCAAAGGGGGACCTCAGTGCCGCAGTGGAGCCCAGTGAGTGGACTGGATGCTTCTGGGAGTGGGAATTAGGACTGCAGTTCATATTTTGTATCCCTAGATAAGAATACGAAGTGCCCATATCTAGTTTCAACTAACTGCAAAAATTTTTTTGATTGAATGGTAGGTGAGAACAATTCTAATTTGCAATGAACTCCCACTATATCTCATTTTAGACAGAAGGTTGGTTTAGTTAATGAGGTATTAATTTCACCCACATAATGGATATTTGCACGTTTTCACCAATACAGCAAGCTCCTAACACCATGAGGAGCTCTGTAAATCATTACTGTGTGCTCCGAGCTGAGTAATAAAACATTCCAGAACCAAGAATCATCAACTGTGTGTTTTCCTTTTCATGCTACTTCGTTTGACATTTCATTCCCATTTCTAGTAGCTTAGAAACCAGTAAGCTAAGTGAAATCACTCCATATTATACAAGCCCATAAAAGAGAGTGATGGCCAGCTGTTCACAGTGCTTTGCTATGGCACAGGAGACTGAGCTTAGCAACCTTTCGTTTGTTCAGAGTTACTATTAGATGTGTAAAGGAATCAAGGTTGTAACTGTGAAAGGTTGGAAGCATGATGGGGATTCCTAGAAAATCAGCATAGCAACAGTTGCATTGGGTAGTGTTGAATCAATCTATATACATAGCCTTCTGCCATGCAAATGATGGTCTCAGGTTCTTAACTTTGGAGGGAAGAAACAAAATATTATAAGCAAGTATATGATTATTTTTGCGGAAAAGAGATATCATCTTCACAGGGAATTACACTGAAGGGATCCTTGGGTTGTAATAGATAGTTCTGTGAAAATATTGACCTAGTGAGAGGCTGTTGTAAAGAATGCAAAACTGGGGTCATTCCTCAAATCCAAATTTTGGGAGATTCAGGAAAGATCATATTTGTTTTGTGTTGAGGGTCTTATGATCTTTTTTTAAAAAGAAAATTCCTATAAGATTCATCTCTATTCCATTTTTGCTAGTTGCTTACATGTGAGTCAAGACACACAAATAACAGTGAGATTATTTTTGAAGGCTCTGTTGCTGTCCCATACTGGAAAGAGAAAGAAGTCAAAAGCCATTTTTAATAATTCTATATGTAGACTAAATCTTCTGTGAGCAAAGTACAAAGGACAATGAATAATTTGAACTTTTGACCTAATTATAACTTATGTGACTATAAGTTCTTTGGTCACAGACTCCTGCTGAAACTCATCCCCACTTTTCTACAAGGAGAAATTCAGGGCAGAAATATGATACATTAAAATAATAAATTATTATTATTATTCAGACCAGGACATGAATAGGTTGTACAGACTTAAAAGCAGCAGAGCAGTTAATAAACTGGCGTGCGCTGTGCAAGAGGAGTAAACTTGCACAATGACCTCAAAATCCATACTGTGAATTCTCAGTCAGAGCTCTTCAGTAATGTTGAGAGGAGCACAACTGAAGGGAGACAAGAAGCTGATCTAGCAGTTTTCTGGATCATTTTATCACCGTTTTATTCCAGATGGAAATAAAATGTTAAATTTAGTAATATGTGGAAACATTTGCAGTGCTGGAAAATTCTTCTTCAAGTACTGGTAGAGCTGCAGTGAAATAATTCAAGCATTTCTTTTGTGCTTGTGATGGGAGTACAGTGGATCCTCTACTTACAGAATTAATCCATATTGGAACGGTGGCTGCAGGTTGAAAAGTCTGTAGGTCGAGTCTCCATTGACCTACAATGCATTGAAAACCGATTAATCCCGTAACTGGCTGTTTTTGTTCTATTTTTGTTCCATTTTGGTTTTTTTCTGGTCTGCAAGTCGAACCTAAATTTTGCGGCCGGAGAAGTCTGTAACTCGAAAAGTCTGTAAGTCAAGGGTCCACTGTATGCCCTCATCCGTTGGGATGGGGACCATAAAAGATACCCCATTGTCACTCATCACCTTGAAGGGGACTAAATACCAAAATGGTATTTAGGTCAACCATTAAACACCTAACTAGAACTATTTACAGTTTCCCTCCAGTACATGCTTCCCATCACCATGTCCCTATAGGGAAATTAGCTCCAGGCCACGAAGTCCACAGTAATAATGGGATGTGGGGTTGATGTTATCCTACTGTGCGCACAAACACTATGCAGTCAAGGTTTCTATACTTTCAGCCTCCATTCACAGATATCCTTGGCCAGCTATTGCAGGCACTTACACTGTCTTTCCAGGTGTAAGCATCATAGCTGGATCATGGTTGCTTCTTTGGCAAAGCCAGGGTCATTCCTTTTGCTCTCTGGTGTGACCATTTGGCTGGACCCAGTCTCTGACCATCAGGCTCAACCAGTCTCCTCAGATTCGTGAGTGTGAGACCCTTCAGTGGAGAATAAGGGTGCATGGGGCCCAATGGAAGACTACCCTTGGAGCCACCTGGCCCTCATATATCATGGGATCAGGTTCCTTTCCACCCACTTCAGGACATGATCCCAGTCTTTACTCTCTCTTCTTCTTCCTGTCAACTGCCCTCAGTTCCTTTTATACTCTTCTTGGTGGGAGCTTCCCTTGGCAGGATTTTCCTGCCTTTCTGCTCCTTCTGGTCCATCCTGTATCTCAGTTCCAGTAGAGTGGTCACACCTCAATAATATTCCAGAGGAGGGTTCCACCCCATGCTCACCATATATCCTTAGCAGGGACTCTTGGAGGGCTAAGCAGACATGTAAGTAGGCTCTTCATGTGTGCCCCAGCTTGCTCATTCATAGTGCATAAGAAGACTGTACATGAACCACCAGCTATAGCTGAAGTTAATGGAATACTTTTCAAGGGCAAAGGTAGTTATCTCTTAAGATACTAATTTCGGGAATCTGTGGTCTCCTGAGCTTTAAACTACAGATCTGGGTGAGATAATGTAGTTCTTTTTGGCCTCTATAAATCACACTCTGGGTAATCCGTGCATGTGGGGAGCCTCATTGGAATATTTTGGAGCTTCTGCGAACAGAAAAAGACACATTAGAACAACCCCTCCCTCCTGGTATATGTACCTTGGTGCCAAGGCTCTCCCTTCAGTTTTACTTCAACTGCTGCATTAAGAGCCTTGTTCGCAGCTTCTGTGAGTCATTTTCTCTTTTAAAAAAAGAGAAGAATTTTTAATTTCTTTATGTTTTTTATTCTTTTCCCCTGTTATCAGCTTTGGCCTTTGGGCTGAGGCTACCCCTCCTTGTTCGTGGCCTCTTCAGGCCCAGTTAAATGTTGCGTGGTCAGTAATAATAAGATCCCTCTCCTGCCTCCCAGCCTCCTAAGGTCAAACTTTCGGCTTCAGTGTCAATCACCTTTATATAGAAGCCTTCAATAATCAAATGGAAGGGATCAACTGACCAAAGCTCTGCTACAGAGTTGTATCCATCAAAAAAGGCCAGATCCTCTGAGTCTAAATCCTCTTAGGCTGTATTGACACCAACTCCTCAGCCACCTACTGAGTCTGAAGACCTGGTCTGCATCAGACCTCTGTCTTTTGATAATACTCTTCTGGCCCATCAGCCATCTCCTCATCCTTCCCAATCCCCCAGTTGGGACCAATGCCTTGACCGACTGGCTACCTCTTCAGCCAGTCCTCCACAGTTCTCTCTGTCACCTAGCGGGTCATCCGAGGCAGGCTCGCCCTCTCATGACATTGCTACACAACTTGACACCGTGTCTTATTCTGCCCCTGTGGGCCTCCCACCTCAACTGCCAATGGGCAAATACAGTGGTGCCCGCATAGCGGTGTTAATCCGTTCCGGATTAATCGTCGCTATCCAGAAACATCGCAATGCGGGAGAGAAAACCCCATAGAAATGCATTAAACTTTGTTTAATGCGTTCCTTTGGGGCGAAAACTCACAGTTATGCGAAGATCCTCCGTAGCGCCGCCATTTTCGCCGCCTCAGTAAGCGAGGGCAGCGTGCGAAAATGGTTGTGGCGGCCATTTTGGAACCGCTGATCAGCTGTGTGAAAGTGGGCCTTTGGGAGGACCGCGGGGGAGGGCTCCCCCATGGTCCTCCCAAAGCCCCCATTTTCACACAGCCGGCTGGCGGGCGCTTCGGAGCGGCCGCGGGGGAGGGCTCCCCCACTGTCGTTCTGAAGCACTGGCCGGCCGAAGCGCTTCAGAACGACGGCGGGGGAGCCCTCCCCCGCAGCCACTCTGAAGCGCCCACCGTGAAAATGCCGGCCAGCGCTTCAGAACGGCCGCGGGGGAGGGCTCCCCCACTGTCGTTGCGAAGCGCCGGCTGGCCAAAGCGCTTTGCAACAACGGCGGGGGAGCCCGCGGCAACTCCAAAGCGCCTGCCAGGGGCCTATGGGGAAAAATCGCAATGAGAACATCACAATGCGATCACTTTTGCAATCGCAAAAAACGAATCGCTATGCGGATTCGTCGTTAAACGGGACGCTCGTTATGTGAGGCACCAACATTACTAGACCGTCCACTTGTATTCTTGTGAGGACACCACTTACCGTCTTCCTCAGCACCATCATTAGGAGCCCTTTTGACCCGAGCAGTGCTATACTGAGATGCTTATCTGCTGCTATCAGCCGGCCACTTTCCCCAGTACGTCAGCACCATCTGAACACTTTACTACCCAAAGGGAACTATCAGTGTCAAAACAGTCTCACCACCATTTTTCTTGCCCATCCTTTATGGACACACAGAAGTCACTATGGATGCAAGCCTAACGGACTGGGGAGTCCGCAGTGGATTCCTCCAGATTTATGTCCACTGGTCACAAAGAGAGAAACAGGTCAAGCTGCTGTATGAGTCTGATGTCGATTGATAGTTGATTGAATCACCTCATGGCACCAGTCCTTTCAGCCACAGATCCTGGTCCCAAACACCATCAGTACTCACCTGATTCAGACCTGGCAAACCCAGCCCTACTGTCTCTAGCTGAAGATTTCCAGACTTAGGCCCATTTAATGGTCCAGATTGCTGATTCCCTCAAGCTGCAGATTCATAGACCTTTTGCAGAACTACCAGACCATGTCTGTGACCCAGTTTCTAAAGACACTACCATGCTGTTCCTCATCTCCATGCTTCCTTCTCTTCTCAGCATAACTAAACGCTCCTGGACAAAGCTGGCCTCCTCACAAACCATTTCCCTAAGAATTGACAACCTCTACCAGGTTCATGATCCCGATGCTGTCTTTCTACAAAAGCAGCCTGCCCTAACTCCATTTTTGTTGAGGCTTCTCAATCTCGCTGTCAACATTATTCCACCTAACAAGGACAGTCAGTGCATAGACTCTATGAGCCACTGGTTCTATTCCTCTGCAGCCTTTAAGGTGCAGGTTGTTAACTATCAAGCGACTATGGGTGTGTATCAGCGCTTCCTATGGGACAACATACCTCTCTTAATCAAAGCACTGCCTGAGGATAAGAGGATCCTGGTACAAACCTTTCAACAAGAAGGCCTTTTAGTGGTAAAACAGCATATGCTTGTGGCCTGCCACACTTTTGATGCCACCTCTAAGTCTATGGCCACCTCCATTGCACTCCCACTTGGCTTAGAACAGCAGGCCTTGCAGAAGATGCTTGTGCCCTCATTGAAGACCTTCCCTTTGACGGTGTGGGTTTGTTCAGTGCTGAAACTGATGATATTCTGGAAAATGTACAGAAGAACCAAACAGCTGTGAGGTGCTGAGCAGTTTACCATACATACCAACAGCACCCGCAGTGCACACAATGGCGTTGTCCCTACACCTCCTGCCAGGGCAAACATCTCAGTCCTCCTTCTTGATGCCTTTGCCATTCATGCACTGGTCTCTGCATTGATGGTGCAATATGTTCTAGGCATGACGGCCTTGATGACCTCTGTCGTCTAGCATACTGCTTGAAGACGAGATCCCTTCAGGATTGGTTTCTTGCACTGTTTGACTGCCTCTCCGCCCCACCACATGTTATCCTACGTGTCACTCCCCAACTTGCCACCCAACTCTCATGGTAATCCTGAAAGCAGAACAAAACAACGGGCGGCCCTTCCAGCAACCATGCCTACACACACAAGTCACTACAGATGCAAGTATAATGCGCTGGGGAACCCACTGTGGATTCCTCCAGATCCACACCCAGTGGTCACACAGAGAGAAACAGCTTCACATCAACGAGCTAGATCTTCTAGCTGTCATCAAAACCTGCAAGGCCTTCAGGAAGGCCTTCACCATCACAATGTATTATATTCTCAAACAAGGTGGTACTCACTCCCCAAGCCTCCTGTTCCTCACTGTGGACCTGTGGGAGTGGTGCCTCTCTCATCACATCTGCCTCATGGCAGTCCATGTTGCTGACCAAGAAAATAACCTTGCCGATCTACTCAGCTGTAAGGAACACCAAGCTCATGAATGGGAGCTAGACCAAGCAGTTTTTCTGATCCTCTGCACTTGCTGGAGGATGCCCAAGGTCAACCTCTTTGCGCGTAAAACAAATCGGAAATGCAGACAGTACATATTGTTCTTTGGTGAGGTGTGGCAAGAACTCCTTTGGTGACGCCTTTGTCAGACATAGGCCCAGGACATTCACCTGTTCCCACCGTTCCCACTCCTCCACAAATTGGTCATCTGTCTCCATCAGGACAAGGCCAATGCCATTCTAGTAGCTCCATGGTGGCCATGGCAGCCCTGGTTTGTGACTCTGCATCAACTGTTATCCGAAGTCTACTACGTACCTTCCTTGTCTTCCTCACCTTCTTTCTCAAAACACGGTTCAAATCCTCCACACAGATATCCCAGCCCTTCATCTGGCGGCATGGAGGATTCTGCCTCCTTGATGAATGTCCTCCATCAGGAAAGGAAGCCCCCCACCAAACAGGCCTATCTTTATAAGTGGAAAAAGTTTCAAGCTTTCACTTCTTCAGTAGCCTGGTCACCGACTAATCCTTCTTTTCGCACAGTTTTACGTTTCCTTCCCCATCTTAAGCGTTGAGGACTCTCTAAGTTATTGCTGAGGGCATATTTCTCACTACTGTCGCACATCAATCACCAACTTCTCCAGCTTCTCAATTCTTCAAGCATCCAATTCTCAAGTATTTTCTTAAGGGGTTAACATATGTATACCGTGAAATCTGCTCTCCCCTGCATCAGTGCTAATCGACGTTAGTACTCTGACATCTCAGATGGGCCTCCTTTGAGCTCCTAGCATCTGCTGATCTATGCCTTCTAGCATTTAAAAATATATTCTTTACGGCAGTCACCTCCACACAACACGCCAGCGAGGTAGCAGCTCTACACTCTACCTCTACCTTCAGTTCCACCTTGATAAGGTTTGATATTTTGGTCCTTCTGAAGGTCATCTCTCATTTTCACCTATCTCAGCCCGTTACCCTACCATCCTTTTTTTTTCCATCTCCATCCACTGCTCAGAAACACTCTGGATGTCAGATGTGCTCTTGCCTTTTATGTGGCGCGCACACAACCCTATCAACATTCTCCTCGACTGTTTATCAGCTACCAGCCTCCCTCAAAGGGGTTTCAGGACATCTCCCAATGCATCTCCAAGTGGGTTGCCTCTGCTATCCAACTCACCTACCAACTCGCATGTACACTGCCTAGATTCCACAAGGCCCTTGGCGGTGTCCATGGCTTTCCTCACATATCCCCTCCAGGATATCTGCGCATCTGCCACCTGGTCACAACCATCTGCCCTCATCAGCCACTACTGGCTAGATGTTTGATAGAAGTCCAATGCCTCTTTTGGATGAACTATACTTTCTTCTACCTTGGTGTGACTCCCTCCTCTGGGTAAGCTAGTTTTTTAGTCACCCAGAGTGTGATTCACAGAGCTCATGAAGAAGATGGACAGGTGACCTACCTGCAATTGTAGTTCTTTGGGTGGCCCTCTGTGATTCACACATCCCACCAATCCTCGTCACTGTCACACCCTCACTTGCAGCAGCAGTTCACTTAACCAAAGGGAAAGCCTTGGTGCCAAGGTACATATGCTAGGGGGGAGGGATTTGTGCTAATGTTTCTGTTTCTGATCACAGAAGCTCTAGAATATTCCAAGAAGGCTCTGCACATGCATGGATCACCCAGAGTATGCATCACAGAGGACTATTTGAAGAACTACAATTACAGGTAGGCAACCTGTCCTTAATCACAGATGGACTAGCTTGTTTTGAAGGAAGTAAATTGCCATGAATGCAGACTTGTTCATCTGTACTCTTTCAAATATAAACTTACATGTGATTCTTTCTCTTTCTGTACAACAAAGGAATTATATAATTAGATAGAAGGTGCCAAATCTTACTTCCTGAATTGTAATAAAGAATGTATTTGTTAAGGACCTATCTCTTCATCTACTTAACCAAGCAAAACTGTTAAAAGATTGCATGAACATGTGCAATTATTGACATGCACATAAAATCTTTTCCCAAGATTCATTATGGGATAGTGTCAGTAAATGGATATAGATGTTGCTTTGACATGTTGATACTACCAGTACCTGTCTTTGCAGCTGAGTCAAATATGAAGGATTTAATTAGGTGTCAGATGCTTGGTTATATGAGAATACAGTGGTGCCTTGAATAGCGATGTTAATGCGTTCCGCAAAAAACATCACTATTTGATTTCATCGCTATTCAAAATGCGGTTTCCCATTGAAATGCATTGAAAGCCGGCTAATCCGTTCCAATAGGAACGAATTGCTATCGCTATTCAAAAATCTCCATGGGAAACATTGCTATTCAAAATGCAGGTCCCCCATTGAAATGCATTGAAACCTATTCAATGCATCTCAGTGGGGGGAAAAATCAACAATAAAGCCAGCCAGCAAGGGAGCAAGGAAGGAGGAAGAAGCCAACCAGCCAGCCAGCCCAGAAGGAGGTCGCAGCCACCCGCCCGCCTGCCCCTGTCTGCTGGGGGTCGCCCGGTGGGTCCCTTTGTTCTTCTCCTCCCTCAATCCCCAGCGCCGCCAGGAGGAGCCGGAACTGGAGGAGGTCTGGCGGGGCCGCCGGCAGATGGGTGGCCACCGCCGCCCCGGGAGGAGCGAGCCGGCCAGCTGCCGGCCTTCGGGGGAAGAGAAGGAGGTGAAGCGGGAGACGGGGAGCCATGCGCCTGGCCGCGCCAGGGCTCTTTCCCTTCCCCCTCCGCTGCCCCGGGAGGAGCAAGCCGGCCGGCCGCCGGCCTTTGGAGGAAGAGGAGGAGGCAAAGCGGGAGACGGGGAGCCATGCACCCGGCCATGCCAGGGCTCTTTCCCTTCCCCTCTTTCCTTCCCCCACGGTCCTTCCAATGCCCCCGCCGGTCAGCTGGGGGGAAGTGGAGCCTATGGGGAAAAATCGCAAAGCAATTTTTCCCCATGTGGAACATTGCAATGTGATTGCTTTTGCAATCACAAAATCTGCATCGCTATGCGGATTCGTCGTTTAACGGGGTGCCCGTTAAGCGAGGCACCACTGTGTTCTTCACATTTGAGGTGGAATAGGATGGCTGGCCACACTCTTCATTGTGGTTTGGAAACAATTACCATTGTTTTCATCTTTCGCAGACAGATACATCTGTGATAACACGTCCTTCCACTTTTGTTCTGCTTAAAAATGCTGAAAAGTAGGTAGATTTGAAATTTGGAGGAGAAATGAATGCTAAGGATTAATACATGCAACAGCTTAATAGGATATAAAGTAGCAAAAGTGGGACCTGTCCAAATTTGTGTCCATGTTACGTTACATTGTGTGCCTTCAAACCGGAACTGATTAAGACCAGTTGCTTACATAGGTTCAGAGGGTCTGTTAAATAAAACGTTTGAAATAAATTGGTGATTTTCAAATCACTAATTCAATCCAAAGCAATTCAGGCATGGTTTAAATCAGTGGTTCTTAACGTGGGCAATAATGCCCCCCAGCGGGCGATTTCATTTTTCAGGGGGGCGGTAGAATGAAAAGGGGCGGTGTGGGGGCGAAAGAACAGAAGGGGGGTGGTAGGGGGCGCTGGAGCGAGCCAAACCTGTGAAGGTGACTGCAGCTGCAGTGCTGGCAGTAGATCCGGTGCTGTTGCTGCCGCCAGATGATCCAGCTCTTACTACCTGCCACGTCTTGCCTTTCTCCTTTAGGGGAGCACTGAGTGTGGATCGGGTGGAAGGAAAGGGTCTCTTGGGTCCTCATCCTTGCCCTGTGAAGCACTGCCTCGCACCCGGGTGGGGAGGGAGACTAGGTAGGTAGGTAGGTAGGTAAGATATCACCTCAGGGAGGGGGGCGATGATAACTTCCTCAATGGCTCAAGGGGGCATTTCTTTCAAAAAGGTTAAGAACCACTGGTTTAAATCAGCTCATCTAGTTTGGGATTTGGGCAAACTGGTTACATGACCCTAATAGGAAATATATTTGGAAGCTGAGATAATCTTATATATTGTTCCCTGTCTCCCACAGCATCTCTCGGGGCCATCCTAAATTCTAGCCAAGGTTCGACTGGCAGGTTCATTGAGGAGATTCATATCTTCAAAACCAAGGAATCTCTGGATTTCTCATATGCCATTGAAAAAAGCCCTTTAGTTCTTACAACTTGTCTCTTAAATGGGTCTTTCAGAGAATGCACCTGTTGCTCAATAGCTTCTAACAATGACTTGCCTCCCACACTGTCTGTACACACATGCTCCTTACCTGTAATTCATCAGAGGAGCTGTATCCACATAGAGGCTGAACTGTTCTGGCATTCTGACAAGTGTGAATAGCGTGTTGTCTCCTTTGAGAAAGCAGGAAATTGGCCATGTCTGATTTAAAGAGACAACTTGTTTAAGGATGCATAAAATTGTGACGCTCTAAAATAAAACATATGCTTTTATTTTCAGGCTAGGGTTCTATTGCAGCTCGCAGGCATTTTTAATGGGAGACTGTTAAGCATTGTATTGGATGTGTACCTTGTAGAGAGCTGCAGGGATTCCCTCCCCCTCCTCCCCTCCCCAGCACTTCTGAAAGAGCTGGCTCATCCTTGCTGTCAAAAGAAGCCATTTCCTGAATACACCAGCTTTGAGTCACTTTTTGAGCTCCCATTTCAGTTTTAACTCCTCCCTAACTGCGCCTGTGTGTGTGTGTTTGTGGCAGTGTGTCAAAGAGAGATGAGGGAGGTGGTGGAGGACGAAAAGTAGCTGTGGAGGCATTAGATGAATGCTGCTGCTAAATGTAATAGGCAGTGTGGGTTCCCGGTTCTTAGCTCTAGTGTAAGAGCTGGTCCTTTTCAGCTCCTATTGCCATTTATTTAAATTGTCGGTCTGTTTTAAATGAGAGCCTCTTGGCCCTCTAAAGCCAATGCTGAGCTTGAAGGAAGCAATGAGGGGAAGAAGAGGAGGAGGAGGAGGAGGAGGAGGCAGCAAGCCTGCTGGGGAAAGGAAGTAGTAGCTGCTGCTTCTGCTGCTGCAGCGAGGAGCTCCGAAGAAGTTCAAGTGCTTAACTTGCAAGGAGATGACATCAGCTGCTTCTGTGAGGTGGGCTATTGAGAGATTTTTTTGGCAAAGACACTGGCAATTGCTTGGTTTGGGCTGTGGGTTTTTCCTTTTCTCCTCTTGAACTTTCTTCATACTGGAGAGTGGCTTCTGGGTTGTTGTTTGTATTTTTTTTAAATGCATGTGGGTGGTCATAAAGCATTTTTTTTTAAAAAAAATCTTCTTGGGGGGGCATAATTTGGAGTCTGTGAGTTGTGTGGGAAATGATTACATCAGTCACAGGGAGGGCTAGGATTGGTCTGTACAGTGTGGTTTGATTCACTACCTAAAAGATTGTGTGTAACCCTTTGAGTGAAGCTCTGGGAGAGTTTTTTTTTTTTTTTGCCTCCCCCAGAAAAAAGTGCCCATACAGCCAGAGCTTGGGTGTCTGGTTCAGGTACAATAATCCATTGAAATTGCAAAGCAATCTGGGCATTGCAGTTTGGAATTGCAAAAGATTGGAAGAAGCAAAGAATAAACCCAAGAGAGAGTGTTTGTGTTTTAAAATGCCATCTTGTTCTTCTGACTGCTGCTTTTTACATGCTGCTGAGGTAAGATTCCTTATCTCCTTCCACCCCCATATTACATTGTTTCAGTCCTTTTACAAGTATCATCATCACCTGGTGGAAGCTCAGATGTGCCTTTTTAATACAAGGCTAACACAGGGTTAAATCTTGGTGCTGTGTCTTCTGTCCTGTGGGGAGCAGGGTGGTTGTGTGTGCATGCGCACACATTCATTGTTAATACTATTTAAGCAGCATTAAAGCTGTAACAAGGAATTATCCATCTGAGTAAGGTTCATGAGGAGCTTGCAGCCTATAACCACCTCTCATTAGAAACAGAGCATAAAGAGATGGGTTTCCTAACTAATATTGGACATCAGGAGAAGGGACTGGTGGAAATATTTATTTATTTATTTATTTATTTATTTATTTATTTATTTATTTATTTATTTGACTTACATGCAGCCCGCACTACCCGAAGGTCTCCGGGCGGCTTACAGCATTTAAAATACAATAAAAAGGCAAAATAAAAGGGCAAAATAATTAAATACGAATAATGCTTGTAACTGACTTCCTGATTTGATTTGTAACTGCTAATGGCACAATGAAAGTTGGTACTAAACAAGATAACTATTTGTTCGGTGGATAAATTTTTAGCTAGATTTTGCTATAGAACAATTAATGGAAGAAGGCCCGAAGGATTGGTTCCTGTCATCTGCCTACCTCCAGTGGTTTTTAATGCTAGATATAGTACTCTGTTTTGTTTCTGACAAACAAGTTTTCCTGTGCTTCACTGGTTATCATATGGGTTTGTAAAGGTTGCCTAGCCTCCCTAAAGGGAGATGATATTGAAGAACAGCAACCTGTGATGGAAACTCTATAATTCAAAGTCACATACATATTGGGAGCAGAGGAATGTTGTATCGGTCTTTCTGAGCACAGAACTCAACTTCCTAAAAATGTCAGTTTACTGACTTTCAAAAATGAAATTTTTGAGATGTTTCTAGCATGTGGGTGGGTCCAAAGACACCCCAAAATGTGTGGTTAATGCCAGCTGAAATCTGAAATGTCTACTAAGGGTATGTGTACCCCAGTAAAATTTCAGTGGGTAGGTGAGTGGGATTTCTATATTCTGTCTTTCCTTGTGACTTAAGAACTAGAATAACATTCAAATGCGGTTAATTGTTCAGATATGTATCATTTACTATAAGCCACAGAGCTACAGTAATTCAAGTTTCCTGGTGTAGATTTTGATTGCACCTGATTTAGAAGTCCAGTATTGTAGTGCAGAGTACTAAGAACATGGTTATATGTGGCAACTATCCAATTCTTTTTCTTTTATAGTTTTTGGAATATAAACCTGCTATCTATAAAGCCTATATTTTTGTTCTTTTTTTTGTATTGCAGGATGTGAAAGTCTTTAGTGAAGATGGGACGTGCAAAGTGGTCGAGATCCTAGCAGATATGACTGCCCGGGACCTCTGCCAGCTTCTTGTTTACAAAAGTCATTGTGTGGATGACAACAGTTGGACCTTAGTGGAACATCATCCTCTTCTAGGATTAGGTAGGGACGACTCTGGAAAGGAAGCCTGCCTTAAATACCTGTGAGCAATCCAATATATAGCAACAAATGTGTTCACTTTTCTCAGGTGTTTATAAATATTGCTAATGACTTTCTATGTACAAGAATCCAGTTAAGTGACATTGGCTGAAATTCTGTTGCTTAGTGACATATATGGAAGGCAAAAGACATACGATTCACTCATCTTTAACCAGCAGTTAACTAGTTCCAGCTGGGATTCTTGAGTATGCACTAAGCCAGCATGTATCCCAGATAAGTGTGATGGTAGCTCATTGATTGCCAGCTAGAAGCAAGTGAATATTACACCATTTGCCTTCCACTGGCATCACAGAGCAACAGAATTTTGGCCTTTATGTAACAATGTGAATGCTAGCTGCATACGAATCTTTAAGGTGGAGTGTATGTTGATTTTAATATATAATACAAAGTGATTTTAATATATAATTGATTTTAATATATAATATATAATACAAAGTGTTGATTTTAATATATAATACAAAGTGTTCAAAATCTGGTGAATGTACATACCAATTCTAACACTATTTGAATTACATACCAATTCAAATAGTGTTAGATAATTGCATGTGTATGAGTCTTCATATATTCTTTCCAAAGAGGTCAGATATACATTGATGAATATGATCACCTAGGCAACATTATTTTGCACATGGTCAAGAAAGTAGAGTAGTGGTGCACTGCAGTTCTATGACAGGATTGGCAACATGTTACCCGCAGGCTGCATGGGGTCCATATGGCCATTTTTGTGCCCCCCACCTTCCCAACATTTACTTACTTTTCTGGTCAAAACATTTTGTGCATAAAAAGCCCTCTTGTGTTTTCTAGGGAGTGTGAGGCAGTTTTGCCATGTGTTGAGGGGGCGTGCAGAACCCTTGATTTCCCAACCCCCCCTTTTTTTAAAAAAAAGCTAAATCTGTTGTGGCCACCAGAGAGTTTTGTTTTGTTTTTCAGTTTAAAACACATTGTTGTAACTTTTACAGTACATGATCTCTGCATTTTTAAAAAAATCAAATATGCAAATTAGCATCTTTGTCCAAAACCCATGGGAATGTGGTTTTTTTGGCTGCCAGCAAATGTGAAGAATGGCCCTTGATACCAGTGAAATTGTCCACCCCATACTAGTCTTTTTGCTCTCTCCAATGTATGCTAATGAATGCTGCCAATTGTGTTACAACGGTATCCATCAATATGTATTTGCCATCTTGGGGGAACACTCATTGGATTTTGAATATATATTTTAAGAAGTACAGTTTTGTTTCCAAGTGTGAGTTTTTGTGTTTGTGACTTTAAAAAATAAGCAAGTCTTGCAAATAGATTTTCCTTATAAACTTAGCTAGTCATTAGTTTTGGATCTTGAGCAGACTGCACCTTTACAGTGCAAAGAGAAGCCTAATGCAGTTAAGGAACAGCGTTCCCAGAAAGTAGTTTCAGGGAGGTAAAATAAAAAAAATACTATGGTACAGTATGAGAAGTCCCTTACACCTTCCTTTTCTAAGCATCAGATTTTGCACCAGACTGGAATAAAAATACCATAATTGTACGTAAGCAAGAAGAACTGTGTGGAACAGGTTTAAGTAGTTTTACCCTAAAATATGTTGGATATTGATCTCTCTCTTCTTTACCATATTTTTTCACAGTTATTAGTGGTGTTACATGTTCTACATTGTACTCCAAAAAACATAACAGATTAAAGAATAATACTTCAGTGATAAAGTATTATTAAACATTGAATTTTATTTCACTGGAAGAGTTAATATTAAATAAGGGAGAAGGCAGGCTATTATTAGAGCCTACTAGGTCTGTTATCAAACAGGTGCCCTTGAAATAGAAATGTTTTGCAGATGAGAATCTATTTCCCATCATTTGTGATGTCTTCCATGAATATCTTAATGAGAGAGTCCTGGATGTAGCAGAAGCAGGTTTTGAAAATCTATACAAGTGTGAAACTCTTTGGATTGATGTGACTTTAGAAAATCAACTACAGGATAAACACAAAGTAATGTACTTTTGTAAGACACTTGTAGACTTATCAACACATATGGAAAGAACCGATGCACATATATTTTGAGCAATAATGTTTTTATTTAACTGATATTGTTTTTAAAATTCTTGGTCCTGTTTTTTGTAGGGCTTTCCCATCTGAGATTACCAAAGTATTGTGTAAACAGAGGCTTTTCTCCTTTGTGTGCAACATCCTTCTCCTGCCAGATTCATTCAGTGATGCCACAATTCAGTGTCTGTGACATCACAATGGCTTCCATGGTGACTAATTGTGCTGTCAAACTCTGCTGTGTGACATCTCTGAATGAATCAGGCAGGAGGCTGATTAGGAAATCAAAAGCTTCTGTTTACACACAAATAACTTGGTAATTAACTATGATGGGAAAGGAGCAATATACTGATCAGTCAGTTTTAGGTGTATCCTGAATTTCAGCTGAAATCCTTTCTTAGGGCAAAAAGGCAGAGCAGATCCCAGATTTGTATAATGTGTAAATGAGAGTTTTATTCCTAGCAAAGTTTCCATGGTGAAAAAAAATTGTTCCATGGTTGCATGTTTGAAATATTTTGTGGTGTGTCTAACTGATTTATAAGCACATAGATAGCTTCAGATGTAAAGCTAAACTGTGGTTTAGCATTATGTACTTGAGGCATGGGGGGCATTGTGAGGAATTTGGAAGCTTTCACATGTGCTTTTAATAAGCCATAATGTACTGTTGTTTTCAAAATCTAAATTTGGAGTAATCTTAATTGAAACATCTCAGGTTCATACTTGTTGGGTTATAGTTGGCTTTTGACGGCAAGTAACTAAATTTCACTATGCTTCGTCTGAATTCAGACCTAATGCGATCAGGTAAAAATGGAAGTGAAAGCTTCCAGTCACTTTGTTGTCGTCCAGACCTTCCAGGAGGACAAGAAGGTTCAGCTGTTGAGCCTGAGGCTCATTCGTGTGCTTTCAGCCCAAAGTGTAACTTTTTGACTGAATATATCCAACGTGTATGTTGGAAGCAAGTGACAGTTCTTTAGAAGCATGTTAAATAATAGTCTGCATTTATGTAGTGCTTTAGAATGTTCAGAGCACTTTACATAACACATTTATCTTGATAATCTTTACAAGAAGCATAAACCTTTAAAATGGGTCAGTGTTGTTATTCTTACTTCACAGATGAAATGTCTGAAAACCTTAGATGAGATCATTCAGAGGCAAGAGATGAACTGAGTTCCATTAGTTCAAGACCTAACTGCTGGTAACGAGTATAACTGAAGCATACACACACAACAGTATCAGTGTGTAACATTTGTGTCCTAGTGTTTCAATTTGGTATATTTTTCAAAAGAATTTAGATACTCTGTTGCATATTTCTAAGCTTTATTAGAAATGTGTTTAAAAATAACAACTACTAATTATTACAGTACATTTGTGCATTTTGAGGAGTGGGGTGGGTTTAAGAGTGATGCAGATGGACCTAAATGGGGTATTCCAAGTGTAGCCGAAAGAGCTGGAGCCACAATTCAGTACAGGCCAAGGGCCTGGAGGATCAAGGAAAGAGATGAAGGAAAAGGAACAGCTTGTATGTCATCTCCCATGGTGCTGTGGTGGGCCTACACATGTTGAGTTTGAGACTGGCTGCATTTGATGTAGGGGGCTCTTCTGGAGACAAAGAAAGGAAAGTTTTTTTCTGTCTGAAACATCCCTCTATAGTGCAAGGGAGGGACCTCTTCAGTTTTGTAACATAGATGTATACAACCCTGATCTCTCTTTGTAAAATATGACTGTTAGGGACATGATAATAACCTTTTGGCTCTGTGGATCACGAGAAGCTATGGATTGCTTTGAAAGAAAAAAAAAGGTGTGCTTCAGCACTTGATTATCCTGATTGCAGACAAGAACCTATTGTTAGGATGGAATATGGAGAGATAGAATGGTGTCCTGTAGGCAAAGATGTCAGACAGAGTTGCATTTTATCTCTGTCTGTTCAATCTATATGAAGAACATATACAGACTGCTGGGCTAGATTCAGAACAAGGAGAAGTGAAAATTGGTGGAAGAAACATCAATAAGTTAAGATATGCAGATGACATCATCGTACTATCTTGACGGGGGGGCTCACTACTCTTGTGCACGCACTCGTAATCTCGAGGTTAGATCATTGTAATGCACTCTACGTGGGGCTGCCTTTGAGATTGATGTGGGAACTTCAAATGGTGCAAAATGCGGCAGCCAGGCTTCTTAGTGGGGTGAGAAAATATCAGCATAGCTCCCCCACACTGGCTGTTTTGCATTGGTTGCCCGTTCGTTTCCGTGTTGATTTCAAAGTATTGATGATGACGTATAAAGCCCTAAATGGTTTGGTACCTCGATACCTGGCGGATCGCCTTCTCCCACCCAGGTCTACCCAAATCACTCGACAAAACCAGCAGGGACGGCTGAGGGGCCTTACGCCAAGAGAGGCCTGGAAGGAAAGAACAAGAAATGGGCCTTCTCGTCGGTGGCCCCTTAGCTATGGAATACGCTCCCAACGGAAATCCGTCTGGCTCCCTCGCTGGGTGTTTTTAAAAGCCATTTAAAAACTTGGCTATTTAAGCAGGCCTTCCCTCCAGTCAATTAACTTAATTTCTGTTGCTGTTTCTTAACTATTTCCATCTTGATAATGTAGATATGTATATAGACACTGGCTTTTAGGTTTTACTATGTATGTTATTTTATCCTGTTTTATCACCCATGTAAGCCGCCCCGAGTAGACTTTGTCTAGGGGGCGGGGTATAAATTCAATTAAAGTAAAGTAAAAGTTATTAGCAGAAAACAGCAGTGATTTGAAATGACTTTTGATGAAAGAAGAAAGCACGAAAAAGTAACTGCAGTTGAGTATTAAGGAGCAAAAATCATAAGTGCAGAAGAACTACACAACGTTAATGTTGACAATGAAGGAACTGAAATTGTTAAAGATTTTATATACCTTGGTTCAGTCATCAGTCCAAATGGACAATGCATCCAAGAAATCAGAAGAATGAGTCTTGGAAATGCAGAAATGAAGGACCCTGAATAGATCACTCATTCATAGGGTTGTCTTAAGTCTGCGGTAAGTTGATGGCAAATAGCAAGCCAATTACTTATTTTCTTACTACCAACCTATCATCCAATTTTTCTTCTAGATTTCTGTGCCTGTACCTTTGGGTTTTTTTTTTAAGATTCGTCATATCCTTGAAGCTCACAAGTTTTTATCAGCCCACAGTTAGGGGTGGGTTAATCCCCCCCTTCAGTTTACAGATGGAAAAAAGTGAGTGTATGGGGAGTTCCCAGCTATTTAGAAAGTCTGTGTTATTTTTTTTATTATTATTATTCGCACAGAAATGCAGACAAAGCAAATAGAGACAAGAAAACAAAGAGAAAAAAGAAAAGGAAAAAGGACTAACCCCTAAAACTAACCCCACCCCCCTTTGGAGTCCGAGACTCCATCTTCGTAAACCTATCTGCTCCCCCAATTTCATTTCCGGTATGTGCTAAGTAGATATACATACATCATAAACTTTGCCCTACACTCCTGTCTTCTTCTGGGCCCAAGAATATATTAGTTCCCAGCTTTGTTTTACATAGTCTCTTGGTTGTTCCCGTAGTGCTTCTGATAGGGTGTCCAGTTCTGCTATGTCCCATAGCTTCTTTAGTAGCTCTTCTGTCGTTGGAACCTCTTCAGTTTTCCATTTTTGAGCCCAGAGTAGTCTAGCTGCTGTGAGTATATATATAATACAATGCTTCAATTTATTATCGTTAATGCCTGATATGACATTCAATAATACCATTTCAGGTTTTATATCTAATTTCTGCTGGGTAATTTCTTTTGTTACATCCCATACCTGTGTCCAGTAATTTTTGACCTTTTCGCATGTCCACCACGTATGATAATAAGTTCCTGCATTCTTTTTACACTTCCAGCATATATTGCTGCTGCCCTCTGATATTTTTGCTAATCTTACAGGCGTATAATGCCATCTATAAAACATTTTAAGGATATTTTCTCTAAGATTTGCTGGTTTCAGCATCTTATAGCTTTCTTTCCACATCTTAGTCCAATCATCAAGATCCACATTGTATCCAAATTTTTTTGCCCATTTTACCATTGTCTCTTTCACCCTCTCGTCTAAATCATATACTACTAAGTATGTATACATTTTTGATTATTCTTTCGTCTGTATATATCCACAATCTATCCACTTGTACTTTACCCTCAAAGAAACCCACCATCCTCTCTTTTTTATATCTTGATTCTAATTTTACCATTGACCACCAATCGACAGCTATACCCATTTTTTCAAGCTCTTGTTTGTCCTTTATCTTCTGCTCATTAGTTAACAGGTTTTCATATGTAGTTAGCATTCCTTTCTGGTTCAGGGTTTTTAATATGAATGCTTCCACGGGTGCCACCCACAATGGGATTTTCTCATAAGTTTGTGCTTGAAATTTTTGCCATACCATCCCTAGGGCCTTCCTGATAATGTGTTCTCCAAACTGTGAGTGTTCCCTATATTTCCCATACCATACATATGTGTGCCATCCCATCTTTAAATCGTGTCCCTCTAGTTTCAGAAGTCTTTGATTTTCTAAAGTTATCCATTCTTTAATCCAGGTCATCGCGGAGGCCTTATAATATAATAACCAGTTCGGCAAGCCCACTCCACCCTTCTTTCAAATCTTGTAACAGTTTAAGTTTTATTCTTGGCTTCTTAGATTTCCATAAAAAATTTGATGTTAATCTGTCCAAATCCTTGAAGTATTTAAAATTCAATAGTATTGGGAGATTTTGAAACAGGAATAGGAGTTTAGGTAAGATCATCATTTTTATTGCTGATATTCTTCCCATAAATGTGAGTTGTAGTTTGCTCCAATCCTCCAGATTTTTCTGAATTTCTTTCTGCATTGCTAAGTAGTTCTCTTTCATTAAATTGCTTGATTTTTTGGTAATAATCACTCCTAAATATTTAATTTTTTTCACCGCCTCAAAATTTGAGTTCCGTGCTAATTTTTGAACATCTTTCTTTATGTTTTTTGTCATGAATTTGGTTTTTTGATAATTTACTTTAAATCCGGCCACCTGTCCGAAATCTTCTATAACTTCCAATAACCCTTCCAGATTTTCCAAAGGGTTTTCTAGTATTATCGTTAAGTCATCTGCATACACTTGTAGCTTAAATTCTTCTCCTCTAATCTTGAGTCCTTTAATTGCTTCGTTATCTCTGATCTGCTTGTTAAGTATTTCCAGTACTAAAATAAATAGTAGGGGGGATAATGGGCAGCCCTGTCTTGTTCTTTGTTCAGTCTGTATATTCCCAGTTAGGCTTCCGTTAACTTTTATCTTGGCTACTTGCTTAGTATATATTGCCTTGATTGCTTGTAAATATGTTCCTTGGAAGCCCATTCTCTTCAGTAATGATAGCATAAACTCCCAGTTTACATTGTCAAAGGCTTTTTCTGCATCAAGGAAGATTAGCATCATCTGCTTTTCAGGATGTATTTCGTAGTATTCCAGTGTATCTGTTATTGTCCTTATATTGGATGATAGTTTCCTTTTAGATAAGAAGCCTGTTTGGTCTTTGTGTATTATTATTTCAAGCACCTCCTTTAGTCTTGTGGCTAGGATGGTTGTATAGATCTTATAATCAACATTTAGAAGAGAGATCGATCTGTAATTCTTGGTTAGCCTTTTATCCATGCCTTCTTTATGTATTAACGAGATGTATGTTTCTTTCCAGGAATTAGGAATTTCCCCTTTATTTTCTATATCTTCAATTAGTTTCTTGAATTGTGGACTTAAGATTTCTTCAAATGTCTTGTAGTATTCTGCTGGTAGTCCATCTGGACCAGGGGATTTACCGCTTTTTTGTTTCTTCCATGCTTCTCCGATCTCTTCCATTGTGATTGGTTTGTTCAGTTTCTCCAGTTGTTGATGATTAAGGTCTGTGCTATTTTTGAGTGGTCCCATTCCCTTTGGAATGTCTGGATTTACTAGTAAAGGGAATGTTGGTGTACTGTTTGGAATATTCCATATTTGAAATATTGTGTACTATTCTGATTGACTCATCTCGAAAGGGATATTGTAGAGTTGGCAAAGATGCAGAACATATTAGCCAAAATAATGTGAAAGCTGAAGATGTTCCTTGTAAGAATGAGCTGCAACTCTTGAGGCTTTTCAGGTTGAAAAATGGGGGGGGGGAGAAAGAATTTTGTAACGGAATGAAGTATTATCCTACCAAAATAAATAAATTAGCAAAAGTTAACAATGCTTTTTTAAAAAGACCTTATAAAAGCCAAAAATCAGAAACAGAAACTTAATGGTACAAGCATATGCTTCTCCTAGAAGCAAGCCCCATTAGGATTTATAGGACCCTCCCCATACAGGACATGGGTGCAATAATTTTGGTCAGTTAGAGAGTGACCAGTATTTGAAAATTTCATTGGAAATGGGAAGTGAAGTTTAAACAATCTCACTGAAACTAGAATTTGTCCATTTAGCAAGCTTTTGATTTCTTAGCTCTGACAAATTTGAGTTTGAATTCCTCTGTACTCAGACCTGTTTGTGGTGCTGAATAATGTTTGCCACCTCTCTTTTCTGACAGGTTCCTCATCTTCGATAGATGCATGATAGAAAGTACAATGTATTCTTCTGCATGCTGGGAATAGTCATGTCTGTTGAGTTTGGCTGGCACAGAAGGCTCTTTTTTAAAAAAGAGAGGGTTTTTTTGTTTTTGATTTAAATGAGAAATAGAGAAAGCAAAACTGACAAGTTCATCCATCCCACACTCCAGCAGCGATTTGTTTTGTAAGTCTAATATATTTAACAGAAATAATCGCAGTAATCTTAATGACAACAACTGTTAGACAATACAATATCATCCTCTTTAGTGTAGATTTGGGCTTGAGAGGATGGGGAATGGCAAAGGAAATTGATTGGTGGTTCAGATTTTTTTTGTAAGCGGCCCTTGAGCATTTTTCTGAAGAGGTATGTGTGTGTTACCTCAATCATCAAGTAATGGAACTTGCCAAAAAGAGCAAAAAGATTTGTTCCAGGGAGGAAGTTTCAACAAGGGCCCCTCTGATCCATTAATGGTTAATACAGTCGAAACCCTGCAGAAAGAAACATGGAAGAAGATGGTCAAAGTGATTTCCTCCATGCCAAATCTAGAAGGAGGAAAGGGAAGGAATATTCACTTAGTCTGAAGGACTTCTCTTGATCTCTAAGCTATTTTAAGGTGGTGCTTGCTGTTCCTCTTGCTCCTTGCCTCAAGTACTTTACCCACTTGCTTAGCCAGGTATCCAGCAGCAGAGGGTTATATTCCCTCTTCACTGATTACTTACTAATTCTGCCACCTAAAAATAAAAAAATGTATCTATAATCAGTAGGTCTCTGCAATTTTTACCAAAACGTTTTTAGTAATTGAAGAATTATTTTCTGTTATTTTTATAATTAATTTCCTACATCTATTACGCCTATTAAAAGGTCAAGCTTTTTCTTCTTTTAGGTCACTTGTATGGGTACTTTCAGTTTCTCGCTGTCAAGGGAACAAACTGATTGGAGGATTAGGACCCACTGCTTACAATCTAGTTCTTTGCATTTTTGGCTGTTGAAATTGGTGACATGAGTTTCAGGCAGGCAGTAACACTCTGCAGTATAGGTTCTTAATGTGTGGTCCATGGACCCCCAGGGGCCACAGTGTCCTCACAGAGGGTCTGCAAAGGCTTGAAGAAATGTTATGATCTCAATTAAAGTAGAATGAACGAAAGAAAGCAGATTGACTTATTTCTCCCTTCTCTAAATTTGAAGGCCCTTCAGGAGAAACTTTAAATAAATAGTTTGATGCATTTTAGGGGTTTAAATCTTGAGTTAAATATTGGTGGTCTGCGGCAACAAAACATATTTAAAGGGGGTCTGTGGTAAAGAAAATGTTAACAACTGGTGCTCTGAGGAAGATGGGCATCATACTTACTGTAAAAAGATATTGGTAAGGACTTAGTTACCCCTTTGAGTGATTTTTAATTATCCATTGCCATAGTAATCTTTTGGATTGGCTAACTAGTTTTGTCTTAAAGGTTAAGGTGCCTCCAGTCCTTCCTTATGGGGTCAGTTCTATGGTGTGGTGCTAAAAATGTCTATTCAATGACCATTGATTGGTGAAGTCCTTGTAGCTTCTGTTACATCCGCTGTACTGTTTAAAATCTACACAAACTACTGGGAACTTTAATTTAGAAGGTTGGGCTGGAGTGCCGCCAACAGGTGGTCAATATACCAACTCTTTTTTTGTAACGGCTTATCTCAAGGAAACTCTAGAACTCTTGAATTTGTTTTTGGTGGAGGTTTGGGAATGGAGAAACAATTTCAAGCTTAAATCAAGACAAGGTAAGGATCTTGTGGGACCAGTCAAGTCTTGTGGGAACTTGACTGGTCTTTTGAATGGTTTATGACTCGTCTTGGAGGGTGGCACTCCCATTGAAATACCAGTTTCTGAACATGGTATTTCTCCTGGACTGTGGAAGGAAAGTGGTAGCAGTGGCCCAGAGTGCTTTTACAGACCTAGAATGGTATTCCAGCTGCAACCCAATCCGGAAGAGAGCAGGACTTGCCCATATGTAATAGGTTGTTATAGCTTGCTGTGGCCGTCCCCATGCTGCTGACTGGAGCCGGGGTCATGGCTGAGTGATTGCTCATGATGGTGGCCGGGGGTGACCTAACTCCCAAACATCACAGGCAGGGAGTCACCAAGAAACAAAGCACTGGTATAAATGTGCCATCTGCTAGGATAAAAGGCTAGGGAGGGGGAAACACTGGAGGAGGAACATCAGAGGTGGGGCAGTGAAGGGGAGTGAAGAGGGATTGCTTCTTCCTCCCTAGTGAACCTAGGTAGCAGAGCTGGGAAGACTAGGCCATCCAGTTCCCAACTGGTCAGGAAGGAATCCTTGAAGGCACAGGAAGAGAGAGGACTAGGCAGCCAGGCTTCTTAGTGGGGTGAGGAAATATCAGCATAGCTCCCCCACCCTGGCTGCTTTGCATTGGTTGCCCATTCATTTCCACATTGATTTCAAAGTTTTAATGATGACGTATAAAGCCCTAAATGGTTTGGGACCTCTATATCTAGCAGATCACCTTCTCCCACCCAGGTGTACTCGAATCACCCAACAAAGCCAGCAGGGACGGCTGAGGGGCCTTACGCCGAGAGAGGCCCGGAAGGAAAGAACAAGAAACTGGGCCTTCTCAGCAGTGGCCCCTCAGTTATGGAATACTCTGCAAACAGAAATCCGCTTGGCTCCCTTGCTGGGTGTTTTTAAAAGCCATTTAAAAACTTGGCTCTTTAAGCAGGCCTTCCCTCCAGTCAATTAATTGTTTCGTTTCTCTATTCCTCCATCTTGATTATATATATATATATATATATATATATATATATATATATATATATATATATATATATATATATATATTGATAATATAATATATGTATATATTTTCATAAATTAGTTGGTTATATTATTAGGTTTTAGTAATGTATTATTTTATTATATTTTATCATTTTTAGTAAGCCGCCCCAAGTAGACTTTGTCTAGGGGGCGGGGTATAAATCTAAATAAAGTAAAGTAAAGTAGGGTGAGATCTGCTTGCTACAATCCCTGCAGATGTCTCATCAGATGCACCTGGAATGGTAGCAACCCCTCATTACAGTAATCAGTGCGAATGAAGCTATCATAGCAAGGGTGTTGTGCACTCTCCAGGCATGGGTCATCATAGCCAGATCATACATTTTTAAGAACAGGTTCATCTGGAGCACTGGTTTTAACTATGCAAATAAAGCATTGATTTTTCTTTTTTCCTTTTTTATTTCTTACTTCATTTTGTATTGTAATATGTTATTGGATGTTTTATGTAGTATTCTCGGGTTTTATTGTTTCTGTGTTATGTTGTAAGCTGCCTAGAGTGGTCGTATAGATCAGATGGGCGGGGTGTAAATGAAATAAATAAATAAATAAATAAATAAAATAAAGCCCTGGCCACAACTAAAACTTCATATGTGCACGCAATGCTGATACTGCATCAGTGGCATCACCTGAAATTGTCTAATTCAGAGTAATGGGATTTGCCAACAACATAAACTGGCAGTCAACTTTCTATTGATGAGCCTCTGTATTCATAGCTAGATTGGTCCTTGGGTAAGCAGACCTATAGTCTGCCACTAGGGCCATATAGGAGAGTCAGGTTAGGAGAAACTGAAAACTTACTGTCTGTTGACATAATCTTCAAGAACCTAGGGTTTCTGTATTCTCTGATGCCTTGCAAATAATGATAAACTATTTCAAAGATGATGATATTGTTGTTGTGTTCTCTTATTAGTATGCTGTGGTTTTGTTACTTTGCATTTTTGATTTTTGGTTACAGTGATGTCTTGTGTTTAATATATTGTACGCTGCCTTGTGAAAGGACAGTCTAGAACTTTTTTTAAGATGTGAAATAAAGAAATGTGTAAGTAAGAACTTCCCAAGAGGTTATAAGAGGATTGCTGTCAGAGGACTGGTTCAAACACGAACATCATTATTTCACTGCCTGTACTGAGCTGTGATGTCTTGCATGAGTTGGATACATTATTTCAGATCAAACACAACACATTTCCATATCACCCTGCAGCATAGTTCTTTTCAGTGGAGTCTGTGTAAACATCTAGTTGAGAGATCTGAGTGCTGGATTATTTGAATCTTTGGGTATGTATGCATATGTAACCCAACGTACAGAACACAATGTAAAATCAGAATAAGCCAAGGGAATGATTCAGAATGTTTAAATATGGTTCAAGCAAAATGTCAATGCCTGCTTCATATTACATGCCATCAAGTCAATTCTGACTTGTGACAACCCTTTCTAGGGTTTTCTAGCTATGGAGTACTTCTGGGACTATATGGCTTGCCCAAGGCTACACAGGTTGGCTGTTCTCCTGGAAGGCACGGTAGAGAATCAAATCCCAACCTCTTGCTTTGCAGCCAGATATCTTAATAATCTCCAGTTATATTAGGCTTTATAACTGAAGAGACCTTGAACATCCTTTCTGGTTCCTTTGTAGCTGTGTTTTCAAGTATAAGTCTTCTGATTTCTTGGTTGCAGGCTTCATTTGGATTGATTGTTGAACCAAGGTACATAATTTGTTTAATTTGATCAAGAACCTATGTACAGTGGGGTCTCGACTTACGGAATTAATCCGTATTAGAACGGGGTCCGTAGGTCGAAAAGTCCTCAAGTCGAAAATGCATTCACCATAGGAATGCATTGAAAACCAATTAATTCGTAACCCACCCAAGAAACACCCCCCCCAAAAATTAAAATAAATGTAAAATAAATTAACCTTACATTTTCGAAACCTTCCAGGGTCCCCCGCCACCATCATCGCCTCTGTCGGAGGATTCAGAGGGCTTCGGTGCCGCTGCCAGAGGCCTCTTGGAGCTCCCCCGCCCACACAGGCTTTCCCAGAGTGGACCGGGCCTACCAGGGGATGGCTTCCTCTGGTAGGCCCGGTCTCCTGCCTGGGAAAGCCTGCGTCAGCGTGTAAGGCATCTGGAGGTCCGCCGCTGTGAGCCAAGCTGCACCAGGGGATCCCAGCTGTGCTTGGACTCCTCGACTTCCCCCGCCCAGCGTCCAGGAGTCCGAGCATGGCCGGGATTGCCCGGTGCGGCGCGGCTCCCAGCCCTGGAAGGCATCTGGAGAAGCCCTGGAAGGCATCTGGAGGTCCCCCCAGCTGCCGCTGCTGCTGCTGGGAGCCTTCGGAGGTCTCAAAGGGCTTTATTTATTTCTTTATTCCAGCAGTGGAAACAGGCTGTTTGTTTTTCAAACTCAATGACAAAACTTCCATGTTGGAATTGAAAATGAAATGAAACAAAATACCAAGCTGTAATAAAAATAGTTGTTAACAAAGTAAAAATATATAACAACATAGAAAACAGTCAAAACCAGAGCAAAAGTTTCTTTAAAATACAATGAAATTCTAAAGAAGCAGCCAGAAGAAACAGTAATGAGTGATGTTTATATGCTGCCCTGAAAGGAACAGAGAACGATACTAGTAAAAGGAAGATGCAATAAAACAGTTCAAAAAGAGTCTGGGGAGGGGTTCCTTGTCAGTCCAAATGTGACTTAATCTCAGTTGCTCCTTTCATCACCTCTGGAGTCAGAAAAGGATGACTTGACAGGCTCATTTGGGAGCTGGATGTCATTTTTGGCAAAGGAGCCCCCTGGAGTAAGCTTGTTGGCATACAAATACTGCTTTCAGATCCATTCATACAATTTTCTAGATTGACACTAGAGGCCAGACAAATCAAGAAATCATTCAGAGTTCCAGCATTGTATAGTGTAGCTTACCTGCACAGTGTCTGCCCCAAACCCATTTTGCTTATCTTCATGCTTTACATAAACCTATTTCATGATGGAATTAGAGACCTGTAATGGTTTACATGCAAAATACAGTGGTCCCTCGCATAGCGACGTTAATCCGTGCAGCAAAAATCGCTGTTAAGCGATTTCGTCGCTATACGATTTTAAAAAGCCCATAGAAACGCATTACAACCTGTTTAATGTGTTCCTATGGGCTTAAAACTCACCTTAAAGCAAAGATCCTCCATACGGCGGCCATTTTCGCTGCCTCTTATGTGAGGAATCGGCGCGAAAACACAGCGGGCGGCCATTTTTTTTATCCGGCAGCTATTTTGGAACCGCCAATCAGCTGTTTAAAAATCATCGCTGTGCGATGATAGGTAAGCGAAACAGGGAACTGATCATCGCAAAGCGATAAAACCACATAGGAAACATCGCAATGTGATCTTTTGCGATCACAAAAAGTTAATCGCTATGTGGTTTCGTCGTTAAACGGAGCGCCCGTTAAGCGAGGCACCACTGTATATTGAACTGGAGCTGTGTAGGATAACAAAAATTGGAACAGTACAGGCAGACGTGACTTCAGAAATTGTGAACGTGACTGTTTCTTGTGAGATTTTCTGGCTCAAAACGTAGATTTTACGGTAGTTAGAAGAGTGTTCTATAATCTCCAGTTGAAGCTGAAACAGTTCATAATGGTTTTCTGCTGATCTGAATGGACCAATGCTTTCTTCCTTTCCTTAAAAGGTCTGTTCAAGGGCTGAAAAACAAGAAGCCCTATTAAGAGACTTCATATATAGTTCATTTTGCATCTTTAAAGAAGACTGTTTCAATCAGATTCATCATTTAGGAACTAGTGATTCATCATTTATGAACGGGATTCATTATGAACGGGATTCATTTAGAAACAATTGGGTCCAGATCAAATGCTTGTACTGTCTCTGGAAGCAAAAATGTTGAAACTGATGCTGTCCTACTTTGGGCACATCATGAGAAAACACAATTCCCTGGAAAAGACAATAGTGTTGGGAAAAGTTAAAAGCAGCAGGAAAAGAGGAAGACCAAATATGAGATGGATTGATTCCCTAAAGGAACCACACGCTTGAGTTTGCAAGAGCTGAACGTGGCTGTTGAGGGCAGGACATTTTGGGGATTGCTCATATCGATCATTTAAAGGGTAACCATGAGTTGGAGGCAACTTGACAGGACATAACAACATTTAGGAGAAAAGAGTTTTTAAAATGCTGATGGACATGCAGGCAAAACTAGCCCAGTACAAAATCAGGAGAAACAGGAACTGTGTGGGCAGGGCAGGTAGTCCTGGACCTGTTTTGCTGTTGGAATGGCACACCCTTACTTTCTCATATCTCTCTTTTTTGGTGCATCCTTGATTCTTTTAATTTCAAAATTTTCAACTGTTTTTCTGACAGCCTTTCACCACACATTTTGTTTTTCCCTGAGAACTCCCCAATGGATGTGGTTAATATTGCAGTCCTTCAAAGTTGTCTTCGGTGAGTCCTTGAATTGTTCCTTTTGCCCATCACACAACAGAGCACATACAGCAATCTGTCCAGCAAATATATGCTTTGGGAGACGATCATCCAATTACACTAAATGGGAATCACCTTATCCAGCTTTTTCTAATTTCAGAAGATAAAACAGGGTTGGGTCTGATTAGTACCTGAATGAGAAATTATAATGGGATTCCAGAGATCTCTGGGCATGGCTAGGAAAACAAAATCCCATGTGAAGCCCTGAAGATTGGTTGCCAGCCAGAGTACTGAGAGGACAGAGATGGAAGGTTCCGCTCAATATAAGGCAGCTTCCTGAGTGCCTGTGAGTTACAGCTGCTTGGATTCTAGAACTGAGTTGTCAAGAGATTATAGGAGACACCACCAAAGTGTAAGTGTGTGTGTGTGTTTAAAATATTTTTATTCCATCTTTCTCTTTAAAAGGACCCGAGGCAGCTCTGTTTTTCTTTCGGATATTGCCTTGTGGCGCAGTGGTTAAACCGCTGTACTGCAGCCAAAACTGTGCTCACAACCTGGGGTTCACGACCTGGGAGTAGCAGTCCAAAGACATTTGAGACCCTAAGTTTAGGAATCACTGTTGTATACAGAGCTAATAGCTCTTCTTTCACTTACACTTCTTGACACAATATCAGAGAAGCTATTCCTGTACAGTGAATATTGGGGAAAAACTCATCTTCCAGGCTTTCTGTTCTGCATGGCTATTCATGTTATAAAAACTTATTTCCTATTATACCTGGCCATCATCATAGGACAATCACATGACTGAAAACTGTTGGCTTCCAGGTTTCCATGGCTAATTTAGTTCTAAGAAATGCTTTTGAAAGTTTGTATTTGACGTAAAGCCAGCCTCTGGCATGAAAGGAAAGCTGAGATGATTTGCATGGCCTCCCTCAACATTATCTGAAAACATTTCCAAAGAGTTGGGTCAACTGGGTTGTTGTTGTTTGTAGTTTCAGAAACACTACTTTTGTTTGTGACTTTGTATACACTTAATTTAGCCCTTCATTGCAAGAGGAGTTTGTATGCTTTGGGCTGGACATCATTAAACAAAAAGGTAAAATTGTGTAATTAAGCTATATTGTCTTCCCTTATCTAATCCGTAACTTAAAATTAATTCCAACATAAAGACTGGCAGGTGACTCATTTTCCTGCCACCAGGCCTGTTTGTCCCCAGACAGCTTTGACTTCAGTGTGGGAAACATATATTGTCTAAGATGAAGAACTGGAAATGTTTAACTTTCCAGTCCTTTACTCGCATAAGCGCAGTTGAATCTTAAGAACCCTGTATCACCAGATGAGACTTATTTCTTTGTGTATATCATTCCTCTCTCATTGCAGCCTGAAACAGCATGCAAAAATAGAGACTTAGGATCATCCTCCCTCTATTTTCATTTCGCTCTCACATGATGAAGATTAAACACATGTGAAAACGTGTATTATTTTTTATGTGCCTCCACTCTCAGTGCTGCTTGTTGAATTTTCTATGAGAGATTGGAAGCTACTATTTTTCAGTTATGTGCCCAACATGTGAACATGGTAGGTATAGTAGAAAATAGTTTTCTATGACATGAATACAGCAGAGTAAGCCTGAGCACTGAGTAAATTTATTTCAATGCTCATTTACCTTCAACAATAGCTTCTAAACAATTGTACTCAGAAGTCTGTGTGGAAGGTGTGAAAGAATTATTGACTTTATATAGAACTGGTGGTATGGTGATGGTGAGTGTTTTCCCCCCTGTTCATGAGGAGATGAGATCCCATGTTTCATGGCACACAGTTTTTTGCAACTTATGATATGCTGAATCTCATTATCCCACAGCTAATTAATTATATTATGAGGTTTGTGGTCTGTACAGAAATAGGTGTAAGATTGTGGAAGGCACTTTGAAAGGGAGAAAAAAAAATTTTTTTTTGAGAAAGCCAGTAACAGGTAGTCAGAAGAGCACTTTAACTTCTATTAGAGCAAATTAATAATGCCAATTCAACAAATTAGACATTTTAACCTTTATTAACAGCAACAAATTAAGGTTCTGCCTTCTAACACTTAACAGCAAAAGATTAATTTTTAAACCTAATGTTCCAAGCTCTGATATTTCCAGACAGCCTCCAACTTATTGCAAGGAACAATAAGTTCCTGGGTAAAAGGTGAAGGACTTGGGGCACAGTTATTATTTCATAATTCTTTCCTACTGAAGGTCATGGCCTAGAATGGAATACAAACATTCTGAAGTAAACAACCAGCTGTGCAGATGGTGTTTTCAGGAAGGAGTGTGTATTCTTGGATCAGGACCTGTGAAAGACAGAACATGGGGTACAGTTCACATAGGCTGGGAAGAATATATTAGTCAAGAGTCCTGCAAACCTGATCAGGAATATTTTAGAGTAAATTTTCCAGAGAATGAGGCAGTATTCCAAAGGATAATAAACATCAAGTACTGAGGACAGTTGTGTCAGTAATGCACCAAAAACTGAACTGGCAGTGTAGGAGAAACAGTAAAAGAGAAGCAGGAGGAGATGATGTATGGTTTCATATGTCTTTATACATAGTATAGTTAGTAAACAAGATGAACTTAAAATCTTAACAGAGGAAGCCAAATCTTGTGTAATAGTCATTATTGAAATCTAATGAGATGATAGAATGGATTATAGGTATTCCTGGTTACAACATACCTGCTACATCATAGGAGAGATATTTATATATGATTTATAATGATCAGCCAAACCTTGTAGAGAGTAGTTTATATCTCACAAGTCTTAAATTACACTGTTGTCTAGCAGTTACAATTAAGGAAGTTGAATTTCTGTTCTGCAGTTGAAAAAAAAATAAAAGCACCTTGCCCTGATTTCATTTTACCCATGGCAGTGAAATTGAAAGTAAACTGCTGGGGCCAAAGAGAATGGAAATAAGCAGAGAATGGAAATAAACAGAAAGGAAGGAACAGTAGTATTATTATTGAGGGTTGTGTACACGTGCTGGGAGATCTGTGACTTGGAGCATGGAATAAACATCAGGAAACAATCATAGCATCACTGTAGGAGACTACTGCAAACTAGATGGAAGATTTGGGTAATGATTTCCGGGTCATATTACTACATGCTCAAAAGAGAAACTGACATGATAGTAATGGCAGGATTCAAATGCCCAGGAAACAAAGTGATATCCTGGATTTAATTTCTGCCAGCAGGAAAGAAATGTAAGGTAGAAGAAGACAGAACTATGGATGGAAGGGAGCATATCCCCTTTGATTTAGTTATATAGAGAGTAAAATAGAAAACTGAGATGGTTACACACACATTCTGGACATTACGAAAGCTGTTTCAGAAAGCTTAGAAACTTCCAAGTGGCTCTTGTGAGAAACACTGAAATGGAGGGAAGTTCATGGTGGTGATTGTGGCGGTGGTTATTATATTCTGTTAAGTTGCCTCCAACCTATGGTGATCCTGTGAATGAGCCATCTCCAAAATGTCCTGTCCTCAATTCTCCTGCTCAGCTCTTGTAAACTCAAGCCTATGGCTTTCTTTAGGGAGTCAGCTCATCTCTTATTTGGTCGTCTTCTTTTCCACTGCTGTAAAAATTAGTTACCAGTATTTTCAGGGAGAAGAACAGGAGGACTAAATTCAAATTAATTCAGGCTTAGAAGAGTGGTTATTTTGTTTTATTTGTGGCTGTTGTTTGGAGCAAGAGGAAGGACAAGGAAGCAGTAAGTCTGCTCTGTGGAAAATATAAAAGATGCTAGAAGGTGTGAGAGAACTGCTCAAGACTTTTGCCTCTCTTTTTCCTAAAAGGAAAGCAGTGTTCAGCCTGGAAAAAATGAGTTAGAAATTGTGCAGTAGGTAAGCAGGTGAAAACAACAACAATGTTAGAACTGTAGAGCAGGAAGGGACCCTGTGGATCATTGAATCCAGCTCCTGTCAAGGAGGCACAGTGGGGAATCAAACTCCCAACCTCTGGCTCCACAGTCAGATCCCTAAGCCACTGTTCAATTTATCCCCAGAGCCACAGGCACAATAAGCTTTCCTTGAAACAAAATGAGAGATAAATAAAACATGGATTGTAAAAATGCACATATTAGGTGAAATGGTATCACCAATAGTGACAAATGGCCACTGATTAAACCTTTTGGGGATTTTGGGGTGCACAGAACTTCATTGCATTGAGTTACAAATACCCTAAAAGCTACCACTGCTGCTGATGTCTCTGTTTTTTACATGGTGTTCTGTTGAGTCCTCAAGTTCATTTGACACTTACTTAACATACCCTCAGTGTGAGAAAACTAAAGGACAGATCTTCGTGAAATAGAGCAGATTGATCATTGCCAGTCTTCTTGTATAGCAGACAACTATAAGAGAGTGTTGGGAAGTCTTTGTTGAAACAAAAGATATATTATAAATATTACAATATGTCTGTATATATATTTAAATTCTGTATATGCATGTACATGTGTATATATGAACCAACTCCCCAGCTATCTCATTCAAAAAAATGGAAAACATTTTTAAAAATCTTTTATAGAGAGATGCTTGGAAGATCATGAACTTGTTGTTCAAGTTGAATCTACGATGGGAAGTGAAAGTAAATTTTTGTTCAGGAAGAATTATGCTAAGTATGAATTCTTTAAGAATCCTGTGGTAAGTACTATATGATTTCTGTTGTGTAATCGTGATCTGTAGTCCTGATAAAAATCTGTCATCTGCAGATTGTACAATATGAAAAGTGGGGGATGTTCAGTTAAAATGATCTCAGAAAGGCCAGGAAGATCTTGGAGAGCTGCTACTGTCAGCCCCAGTGCTGGAACATTACAAGGCAGCTTTGTATGTTCAACATATATCTAAAAGCAGCGGCCTAGATATGTACTTTGTATAGTGAATAATGATGGCTTACCTATTCGAAAGCCCAGAAGTTTTAATTATCTTTGGCATAGTGTCTCCTCTGTGTTAATTTTTGTTAAAACAGAGCGGGGGCAGGAAATCATTTTTCAAGAAATTGAATGCAGTGTAATCAGGTATTTTGTTATCTATAAACTGATTAGTACCACTTAACTATCGTATTTTTCGCTCCATAAGACACACCTTTCCATAAAACGCACCAATTTCTAGGAGAAGAAAACAGGAAAATATAATCTGTTTTCTTCGCTCCATAAGACGCACAGACTTTCCACACACACACCCCGTTTTGTGGGGAGAAAAGTGCGTCTTATGGTGCGAAAAATACGGTATATTCTGTTTCTGTCAGCTAGCCCTTACAAATTCAGTTGAGGTACTTTATGCTGTAACTCTTAAATGAGCATTCTGTGGTTAGCAGTATGCATTTGTGTTGGTAAACCAACCTGTTGTACAGCATTTTAAACCTCTTAACACCCACTATACCAGAATAGCTTTAAGCTACAGATTTAAGAGGTTATCGGTTTTACTAGTTTATGATACACCTTAGGATGCTTATGGGGTTGTCACTAGTCTCGAACAAATGCCCTCATTTTGCAGTTTTAATTTAGCCACATCAAGATAGGAAGCAAACATCATTTTTGTCAATGTGGCTGAGGGAATTTGACCCAGTCCTAGGAGGCACAACTTTGGACTTTAAAAGTACTGAGTAGGTGCTTAAATGTCTTAAACTAAGAAGTACAAGAAGCTCTTTCCTATAATTGTAGAAATGTTGAGTGATAATTAAACCTTGATGGTAACTTGATGAGTTCCAGGAACCATTTGTGAATTCTAAGCCATCTCTCTCTTGCTGTATTTTCCTTTCATTCAATCTGTCTATCAATCAGGGGCATACATAATTTAACCTCACATAGTTATTAAGGTTACCATAAATTCTTTTTCAATTTTGAATTCAGTAGTCTTTCAGTTCTCATGTACTAAAGAATAATTCAGGTTTTGTCAATACTTTGCAGATGAACAAAATCATGTTTTGAATTTTTGGCATATGCCAACAGGGTGAAGAGGGATGGTAAATTGAAATCCTGAGAGTTCGAGTCCAGTGTGGAAGGGATTATAAATCTAAAATATTTTTTCTTGTTCAAGCAATGAAAGTGACAGTAGTGCCTACGAGATCATCCCATGTTGTTGCTGTAATATTTAAAAGCTTGCAGCACTTTGAATGGAACAGTTACACAGGTTCTGAAGATATAACCCTTGCCCATCCTCAGTTCCATTTGGGTGATGGTTTTGGGGTAAGGTGCTATACTATTAGCCCTATCCATATGGTTGCAGACTTTTAAACATGGCATTAGCTTCGTGAGAGCCCACAGAAAATAGATACTCATCGTGTTGCTAGAATAGTTTAAAGCAGGGGTGAGGAATATGTAGTGTGCTAGATTATGTTGGATGGGAACAACTGTCATCCCTCACCAGGATTATCAGTCAATCACTTGGGATCATGGAGATGGTAGTGCACTAATATGGAAGGGCACATGCTCCCCACTCCTCACTCAAAAGTTATCCAGACTGTATATCAAAAATTAAGGTTGTGTTCTACTGCCACAAGGCATTTGACAGTTCCTGGAATGGACACTGAGATATGCATACTGGCCCATCCTCTCTATTCTCAGCCTTTTTTGTAACTTCATTGTGCTTAACATGTGTAAGTATGTCTTTTCAGATGTTCAGTTCAATATGGGAATGTTAGCAGTGGAGAGAGAGGGACTTGCATGTGTGTCCCTATTTCTTCAACACAATTAGAATTCTGAATGCATGGAGAGAGCTGAAGCCTTCTACTTTATCTCTTTTCCCCAACCCGTACCTATCCCAGAACTTTTTTCCAGAGCAGATGGTTGCTTGGTGTCAGCAGTCAAATGGCTGTATTCCACAGTCACAACTCTTACAGGTATGGTACAATTGAGATTGCAGTTATGCAAAGGGACTAATATGTTTTTGAATAGACAGAGTAGAGAATTGCATGCTTTAAGCATAGGAAGTTATATAACTAACACAGTGTTGAGTCTAAACTGTACTATAGCAGCTTTTAAATAAATGTTGGCATCTGTATATAAAATATCTTGTGACACAATCTAAGTTAACATTTCTGCCACCTATTATTTCTTTTATAACGAAAGGGCAGTTGAAACACATTATTATGAAATAATTGGTTCTCATGAAATGTGACAAATTTATAAAGTTGCTTTAGTGTGATTAACGCAGATTGTCAGATTTCATGAGATTAAGGATGGGAGTTCATGCATGGAGTGTTCTTCACAGAAAAGACTCCATGCATGTATACTGGCACATTGTGGTTTTACTTTTGCTTTTCAAGAAACCTCAGGCTTCTGATACACAGGTGTGAAAACTGTTACATATTTTGATTCCAGTGTATTTGCGAAATATATCTGTTTTGGTTGCCTCTCACCTGTCCTGCAGAAAAGGAGTTGGGGAAAAACACACTGATGTTTATGTAAGCTTTGTGTAGCTTGTTGTGGTTGATTACCAAAATGATGGGTGCATCATGGTTTCCCAGTTGAACATTTTAAAAGGACTTTATGGAAAAATATATAGGGTTCTGGCTATTGATATTGGGAATAAATTTGGAACAGTGAACTGCAGGGATGGGCCCTGTTGAAAAAAAGCTTGCCCCCTTACAAGCCTCCATCTTGTTTCCCTAGGCCTGCCATCTTTGAAAAGGAGGCTAACACTCTAATCCTGGGGTTGACTAGCAAAGAAAGATTAAATAGCCCTTTAATTCGTTCAACAGTGATCCTCCTGAAGCTGTACTACAAAAATTATCCATTGTAATTGCCAGTAACAGAATAATTTTTAGTCCCGTAATATGCAATCTGTTGCTCCAGATATACTCTTCAAGAGTAAGGAAAAGAAGACTCCTTTCACTCTATCACCAGTTTCGAGTTAATGACAATTAGGAATAAGATAATTGAAGGATGATTATTGTTTGCTTAGAAAGTTCTACACAATTATTCAAATGAAAGAAGAATGGCTAATATTTATGAAGGGAGTATATGAAAGAGCAGAAGCAATAAAGGAACCTTTGGTGGAATAAATAAGAGCTTGATTTGGAGGCAGTTTTATTTAGATGGAAAAACAGGTAAAAGTGATCCAGAGAGAGATCCAGATTCATGATAATCAGTGGAACATTTGTTTTACTTAAGTACCTGTATTATAAGCAGTGTTGGCCAGGAACCTTTGTACGTCTGTAGGAACATAACAGTCAGCATCTTTAATGTATTGTTTCTTTTTTCCATGACATAGAAAATATCCTTTCTCAACACAATGGCCATTGAATATTTTTATGTGCCTAATGTTTAACTAAAAATGTCAAGTATGAATTTAGCCAATATGGCTGTTGTACAGGAACATTCATTGGGAAACCATAACCTGCTGCCAAGTCACAAGTCTGCCCTTGTGGCAAGCCATGGACTATGTTGGCCCCTGGTCAGTGACAATTTCCTCAAGATAAGAAGGCAGTCCTGTATAGGAGACTTTTGGAGTACTTACCAGCGTCAGAATACGTTCTGTACAGAGGAACTAAATAAGAAAATGCCAATTCTCTGAAGTATTTGATGTCACATTTCTAATAAGTCTTGAATTCCCAGCATGAAAAATATTGTCTGCTGCAGTAATTAGTGATATGTACTTAATTTCAGTTGCCTGCACCACTGCATTGTAACTGTACAATTCAACAATTTAATCTTCAACAGAATTTTTTGAATTCAAGTAGCTGTCCAGAAATTCAAGGGTTCTTGCACGTGAAAGAACTTGGAAAGAAATCGTGGAAGAAGCTATATGCTTGTCTGAGGAGATCTGGACTGTATTGCTCTACAAAAGGGTCTTCAAAGGTAATTTTGCTTAGATTAGTTCAACAGAAGTGGCCTTTAGAACTTTTAAGACTGAAATGAACATTAGGTACAGCTCTCCTTATTAATCTTAATGTACATTAAAAGAAAAAATATTCAAACAATATTATCCATTGCTCATATCTTTTAAAAAAAACCTTAATATCTTTTTTTTTTATGTGCTTTTCCAGTGGAAAGACAACTCAAAACAATTTAAATTCCAAAGGGAACAGATCTCGTTGAAAATGGGCAACTTAATATATTTAAAGTGTAAAAACATCTAAGTGTAAAGCAGACCTGGGCAAAGTGTGGCCCAAGGGCCACATATGGCCTGTGAGCCGCTCTTGTCTGGCCTGCGGACAGTTTTGAACACCAAAACCATTCATAGCTTTTTGTCTAAAGTTGATCAGTTACTTATTTTTAACATACTTCAGAGGAGTGCTGTCCTCTGAAGATGCTGGCCACAGAGATTGGTAAAACGTTAGGAAGAACAATCTTCAGAACATGACCAAAGAGCCTGAAAAACGCACAACCACCATACTGCAAAAAAAACTCTTTAGTATTTGTGAAGATTAACAAGTTTAAAATAAAAACAACCATAACATCACTGTTTCATTTTATATTTAAGCAAAGTTGGTTTGGTCCCCGAACACAGTTCAGATTTTTCATGTGGCCCCCGTATAGAAATTAATTGCCCACCCTGGTGTAAAATAACAGTCTACTGCATCTCATGGTACACAGTGCTAGTTGGTACATGATGACAGACCAACCAGCTTGGGAGTGCCCTTTTGTGTTGAAAGTTAGAATCTCATTGCTCATTAGGCAATGGGAATGAAGAGTGCATCTTGAAGAACTATGACTCCCCAGAAGACCTACATTTTCTAGGTAGCACCATGGGAGCTTCCTTATTTTTGAAAACGGAAATAGCCAGGGAATGCAGTGACAACAATAAATAACCAGAAAGTTGGTCTGTAGACTTACGTTTCTGGGCTGCACCTCCCAGAATTCTGCCTGGGGAATTTCAGGAAAAATGTGGGTGCTGCAGTCCAAAAATAGGGAAGAACACAACTCTGATTGGACATTCCACAGAGAAATGCTGTGCTCCTTGGGGGTTCACATACTGAAGCATTTTAATACAGTGGTGCCTCGCTTAATGAGCGCACCGCATAACGACGAAATCGCATAGCGATCCGTTTTTTCGGATCGCTAATGCGATCGCTTAACATCTTTTGAATAGGGCTCAATTCGCTTTGCGAAGACCGGTAAGCGTTTCGCTTACCGATCTTCGCAAAACGAAGCCCGACAATCAGCTGTTCGGCGGCCAAAATGGCCGCCGGAAGCCGGGAAATGGCCTAAAATGGCCGCGTGCAGCGTTTTCGCGCCCTCGTTAAGCGAGGCGAGGGCGCGAAAATGGCTGCCGGCCATCCTGAAGCTTCGCTGAACGGTGAGTATTTGGCCTATTTGGAACGCATTAAACGATGTTTAATGCGTTCCAATGGAAATCGCTGCCCCGTTCAGCGATGCTTCAGCATAGCGAAGGTTAATCCGGAACGGATTAACCTCGCTATGTGAGGCACCACTGTACTTGATTGGAATAAAAATGCCATAGATATTTAATTTAGATAGTTGATGTGAGAATGTATTAAAGTTTTTTATTGTTATATCCCATCTTGGATGGTCTCATATGTGATGGTGTTGGACATGTAGGTCTTTTATGTGACTTTTGGAGTTGTAGCCGTGTTAGTCTGTGCAAGCATTGCAACAAGAAACAAACAAAAAGAAAACAACAACATTGTGGTACTTTAAAGACTAAATGCTATATTTTAATGGAATATTTTAATGTTGTATTTTAGCTTACATTTAAAATTAGTCTAATTTTAATGGTTGCATGTGATCACAGAAAAAAACAATTGTGTGGGACTGCTTGATTGCTTTCTTGAGGCATAATATATCCTGTGTACCATGGCTACTATATCTCAATTTATAAAATTTAATTTTACATTAATGTAAAATTAAAATATAGCCATTTGTCTTTAAAGTGCCTCAACTTTTTGCTTTTGTTTTGTTTTGTGTCTCTGATATGATTGTAGGTTATGAACCTTTTTTGTTAGTTCTTACTGCCCTCTTGTGGCTCTGTATTGACTTTTAGATAATTTAGAAGTTGAGCTGGCTTAACTGCATAACATTAAACACTGCAAACATTTTTCACAGGAACCCAGACACCTGCAGTTGTTAGCTGACCTTGAAGATAGCAATATCTTCTCATTGATATCTGGCAAGAAACTGTACAGTGCTCCTACAGATTATGGATTTTGTATAAAGGTACATTACTCATGCTTTTTTCTCCTTAAGAAGTAGAAATCATGTATTATACTCAGAAGCTCTGTAAGTAGCAATGTTAAAACCCATTTGGATCTCTCATGTGACTTAAAATAAAGTAATGGTCCCAGTTGTATTCTGCATTCTCTGATACAAGATGGTGTTTCCCATTTAAATGCATTTGAACACAGATCCCAGCTCACTTGTAAGATCTGAGCCCCTTGTTAGCTTCATCCTAGTGTTTATTTTTGCTGTGACCACTGCTGTCATTAATATTCCTTATCCAGTTCCGTTGGGGTGCGGTTCACAGCATTTATCTGGAGGCTGTGCAGGTTTTACCTTCTTTTACTTTACTTATTTACTTTAATTATGATTTCATTAAAAATGCCCTCTTTGTAAGAAAGAAGTGGGATTGTGAGATTAGAAACACATACTGTACCTGTCTCTTAGTACTGTCCCATTGTGGCAGTTGCTGGAATAAGTAGGAAAGCCCCCTATTTTACATTTCACCTGAACCACATACCCACTGAATGACTTCAGACATATTGTTATCACAGCTTCTGTGCTGTTTTCTGGGATAAGGGGTCAACAGTACGTTGGCCCCTGCCTACCTTACCTTGCGAGGTGAGGCTGTGAGCATTTCCAAGATATTAGTACTCCTAAGTATTACACTTACACTGCAAGTCTCTTGTCTTTATGATGAGGAATTGTGTCTTGTCTCTTTTGTAGCCCAACAGAGTGAGAAATGAAACTAAAGAATTGAGGTTGCTGTGTGCCGAGGATGAACAGAGCAGGACATGCTGGATGACTGCCTTTAGACTCCTCAAGGTACTGGGCTTCTTTAACCAGGGGCGGATCTACTATGAAACTAATGAACCTTCAATTTCAGGGCTCCTGATTACAGAGGGGGGCCAGAGGCAAGTTAAAAAAACAAACTATTGTGACCCATCATGGAGCAACTGCATTGAAGAAGATAACAGTGGTTACTCAGGCCTTGTCGCTGGTTGTGAAGCATCTCTCCCATAATAGTGCAAGCTTCAGAGTCCCCAAAAATGTGGGTCCCTACTACATAAGACATAAGACATAAGAAATTTATTGTCATTGCACTCACAAGTGGGTGCAACGAAATGAGGTGCTCTTCCCCAAGGTAAAACTGGACAACACCACTACAAAACAACAACAACAACAACAACAACAACAAAAAAAAACCCCCCAAAAAAAACACAACACTCACCATACCAATATAGATACCCCATTTCTCCCAGCAATTAAAATTCCACCAAAAACTTATGACCCCGCATTTAAACTCAATACTGCACTTGGGTAAAAGCTGTTCTTGAATCTGCTTGTCCTTGCTTTCAATACCCTGAATCTCCTTCTGGATGGCAATAGTTCAAAGAGCTGATGTCCCGGATGAGAGGAGTCTTTCAGTATGTTAGATATCTTCCTCTTACATCTGTTCTTATACAATTCTTCCAAAGAGAGGAGTGAACAGCCAATGATGTTTTGGGCCATCTTGATCACCCCTTGAATTGCCTTTTTCTCTGCCACTGTGCAGCTCGTAAACGATACACAGAGACAGTAGGATAATATGCTCTCAATCGAACTCCGATAGAAGGTGATCAACAAACTCTCAGTCAATTGTTGTTTTCTAAGAGTCCTTAGAAAATACAACTGTTGTTGCGCCTTCCTAATTAACGCAGTGGTGTTTGCACTCCAAGTCAGGTCATTTGTTATGATGGTCCCAAGAAACTCACATTCAACCACCTGTTCCACACAAACTCCATCTATATACAGTGGCTGAATGTCTGCTCTTTTTTTCCTATAGTCCACTATAAATTCCTTGGTTTTTTGGATGTTAAATAGAAAATTGTTTTTTTTTGCACCAGCGGGATAGCTGTAATACCTCATCCCGATATGCAGACTCATCATCCCCGGAAGTAAGTCCTACTAGTGTAGTGTCGTCTGCGAATTTGATAATCCTATTACTGGGATGGTTATTGGTGCAATCCGATGAATAAATGGAGAACAGTAGTGGACTGAGGACACAACCTTGTGGAGTGCCAGTGCTGAGTATCTTGTCAGTAGAGATGTAGTCATTCAGTTTAACCCTTTGTGGACGATTTGTTAAAAAATCCAAAATCCACAGACAGATAGAATCTGGAAAATCTAGATCTTTAAGTTTGACTATTAATCTGTGGGGTATAATGGTATTAAAAGCAGAACTAAAGTCCGCAAACAGCATTCTTACATAATTCCCTTGTGTTTCCAAGTGGGATAAAGCCATATGAAGCACAGTATTAATCGCATCCTCAGTTGATCTATTTTCTTTATAAGCAAACTGAAGCCCATCAAAGGAATCAGGAAGGCAGGAGATAATATATTTCCGAACTAACTGCTCAAGGCACTTCATTAAGATTGAAGTTAGTGCCACCGGCCTGTAGTCATTCGGACTGTTTGTAGGCAACTTTTTAGGCAGTGGAACGATGATGGAAGCCTTGAGACAGACAGGAACTGCACATAGTGTCAGGGATCGATTAAAAATTACAGTCCATATCCCGGCTAGCTGATCAGCACAGCCTTTTACCACCCGACCAGGAATTGAGTCGGGTCCAGCTGCTTTTCTGGAATTAACCACCTTCATAGTCTGTCTCACATCCTGCTCAGTCACATTTAACTCTTCTGGCCAGTTCACATTTTTAAGACCTCCATGTGAGAGTCCTCACCAGGATTGCAAATGGACTCCATTCAATATGGATGATGTCTTTGGGGGAATCATTTTTTTTCCAGTTGAGGGCTGTGACTTCATTTACTGCATTGTACCATAATAATAGCCTGAAAACCGTCTGTGGTTCACCATGCACATCATGTCAGTTCCATGTGAAATCCTTCTACCTCTCACAAAATGACATCCCTAATATCAAGATGTTTGTGTTGGAGTTACTGAACATTTTTAACCTACCATCATTCAGATGGATGGACAGCTTGGTTTCTCCTCTATTGGAAGGCAACCACCCCCTCCCCATTTTTTGGGGGGGGTATAATTTCTTACTGGAAATCTTCCTCGTCAGCTGCTACTGGATAATAAAAATTTGAGAACTACAGAATTGACATATATTAGCCACCCCAAGCAATGTGTTATTGTGGTATGTTGATTATATTATGCCTTAATACAGCAATCAAGTATCCCCAAGGTATTGTTTTTCTGTGATCACATGCTACCATTAATCTGTAGATAAACATATACTCTTTACAAAAAAAGCTTAATTGGAGACCAGATGGGAATTATAGTGTAGCCTTGCTTGGTAGTATTCCTGAAATTAATGTTTTTGTAATTGGAAAGGAACTCATGCAGATACAGTGGTGCCTCGACTTACAAACATCCCTAGTTGCGAAATTTTTGAGAACAAAAAGCTCCGTTCACAAAATATTGCTTCGACTTGCAAATGGAGCTTCAAGTTATGAAATTAAAAAAAATGAAGGGGAGGCAGGGAAAGTGCGAATTTGAACTTTCTGTTAACCGTTGGCCAGTGAAGAGGCTGCTTGTCTGCTACCTTGCTCGTCTCAGCGATTAGAGAGTGGATAGGGAGAGAGTCTTCAGACTACCTGGTACTGCCTGGTACTATACTATACAGACTGTATTTTCTTTCTTTCTTTCTTTTCTTTTCTTTTCTTTTTTGATTTTTGACTTTTTTTAAAAAAAGCAGAGAGACTGCCTGTTCTGGGTGAGTACATACTGTACACTGTACAGTATTTACTGTATTATACAGAGTTTTTATGCTGCTTGATGGAGGGTAGGGCTAGGTGTGGGATTATGTTTCTGTGCTCTGATGGGTCTTGCAGTGTGGATTTAAAATGTGAAAAGTAGACTGTAATATTAAATTAAAATTAAATGTGAAAATTAGACTGCATAATTTTTAAATGTAAAATTTATTTATTTACAGTATTTTTGCATTCTGTGGCTCCTAAGATTTGTGTACTGGGACCTCTCTGTTGTTTTAAAATGTGTGGGTTTAAAATGTGGCTTCAAAGTCTTTTTTTCTTAAAATCAGAAAATATCCTGTGATTGGCTGTGCTGGTTGTTGATGCAAGCAGGCTGTAAAATGCAGTTTAGACACAGTCTTTTTTCCTTAAAATCAGAAAATATCCTGTGAGGGGCTGTGCTGGCTGTTGATGCAAGCAGGCTGAAAAATGCAGTTTAGATTCTCTTTTTGTGATGAGGGGTTCTGTGCTGGAATAATGCTTGCTGGATTCTGTGGCTTTTAGGGTTTGTGTACTGTGACCTGTCTTTTGTTTTAAAATGTGTGTTTAAAATGTGGCTCCAAGGTCTGTCTCTTTTAAAATCAGAAAATATTCTATGAGGGGCTGTGGTGCTTGTTGATGCAGCCAGGCTTTAAAGTGGAGTTTACTGTAGACCCAAAGGTCCTTGGTTCTGTTTAAAAGGTGCTTGTTTTTAAAGGTGTTCTGTTTAGAAGGTGTTCCCTCCCTCCTTTCCTGCCTTTTTTTTTTTTGACCTAAATTCATCTTAGGTCAAAAGAAGAAAAATTCTCCCCCTAGTGGTAGAGTATGGATTAACCGGCTTTGCATAGGTTCCTATGGGAACTAATGCTTCGACTTAAGAACGGCGTCTCTACATAAGAACAAAAACCAGCCGGAATGGATTAAATGGTTTTCAGTGCATTCCTATGGGAAACAGTGATTCGACTTACAAAAATTTCAAGATGCGGGCACCGTTCCAGTATGGATTAATTTTGTAAGTCGAGGCACCACTGTAGTAGAAAACAGAGGGGAACAATACAGTAACATACACGACTGTATAACAGCATTTGGAACAAAATAAGCAACTGTGCATTTCTCTCTCTCCTTCCCTATCTCCCTCCAACCCAAATTTTAGTATGGGATGCTGCTGTACCAGAACTACAGAATTCCACAACAGAGGAAAGCCCTGCTTCCACACTTCACTACTCCTGTAGTAAGTTTTTAAGTATAGATATCCTTTCCTTTCACTAACACAACAGTCAACTCTGAGAGAGTTTAGACAGAAAGTTTCTATCGGGCAAGGCAGTGGTTTTGGAGACACTAGGATGTAGATCTCAGCCTTTTGGAGGGGGGGGGGAAACGGCCACAAACACAATATGAGAGAAATATAGGCTGAATCAGGATTGTGTAGGTCGCATAACAAATCTTATAAGATGGTGTGTGAATAATTGTTTTAATTCTGTGGCTTGCCTTCAAATGTCCCAAGGCTAATCTAGAACAAGGCTTCTTAAACTTTTTCTACTCGCAACCCTTTTTTGCGTGAGACATTTTTATGCAACCCCAGGTATATAGGTGACCCAAGGGCAGGTTTGTGCCAAACGCCATGATGAGTGGCAAGAAAAGGGCAAGGAAAATAGAGAAGGATAACCATGCAAACCCTGGCCCCAGGCGAGCACTGGCCCTCGCAGTGGATGTGCAGGTGGCAAGCCTGAAACAGAGATGGGAGTGCCGAGCCGACCCCTTGGAAGGAGAAGGGTGGCTGAGTGTCACTTTGCCTTCGCTGAGGCTGTTCTCTCTCCCTCTCCAAGTCTAGTTTGCTTCCACAAGAACAGGTTGGCTATTTTGGCCCCCTTGCCAAGCTAAGGACAGCTGCACAGTCCCACTAGAGAGTGGGGTAGGTGGGAGGGAGGGAAGGGCACGAGGCCAAAAAGTCCAGGTGGTTGGGATGCAGACTTGGCTGGGGGAAGAGGAACTCCTTTGGTGCCTGCGACAGTTTCACTTTCCAAACAGCAGCCACCCCAGACAGCTCCACTGAAAGCCAACGCTTAGCTAGGGCGCCAGGGTGGCCAACCCATTTTTGAAAGAGAGGGAGAGAGAACAGCCTCAGTGAAGGCAGTGCCCTCTGAGGGCAGCACAGACTAAGTCTCCCCTTTCCTCTCTGTTCTCCCCCCCTCCATTGGAGAGACCGAAACAAACAAACAGACTGCAAGCTGAGGGAATCCAGATTCCTTCCCTCGACCCCCTTTTCTCCTGCTCCTCCACTCCCGCTCCCCCCCCGCCTCGAATGGCGGGCCCAGGCTTGGGGAGATGGATCCTGCAGAGGAGTGCATGCCTGGGTGGTAGAGCTGTGAGTGACTGTGCTGCTTGCAAGAAGACAGCAGGTCTGTGGATGTATTGAAACTCCCACATTCAGTTATGCAACCCTATATGGGGTTGCAACCCACAATTTAAGAAGCAGTGATCTAGGAATGAAATGACCTCTTAAAAGGATTAATGAGCCTTGGGCTGTAGCTGAAACCAAGGTTTCAACAGTGTCCAGAATATGGAAAGTTAAAGAACTAAAGCTGGCTGAGTGTAAAGGTCAAGGCTTGAGAAGCAGGATTAAGGATGTTGGCCCTCTAGACTTCTGCCTTGAATTTGATTAAATAGTTCTGGAACTAACTTTGGCCAAGGCATGAAAAGCACTGTCAGTAATTTCTGTGAGGGTGTATTAGGTAAAGGTCTAAATTGTTTTCTATAAATCTTTTCCCTTTGAACCAGAATTTCATTGCCTGCTTTCTTGAATGCATTAAGTCTCAACTGCACTCTTACCAAAATACTCCTTTCTGCCATGTTCCACATGAGATAGTGTAGAGGTTTCACTTCACTAGTTTAGAGGTTTCATGGATCAAACTTTTTAAAATTAATACATGTTGTGCTTTGAAGAAAAAAATATGTCTTTGTTATTACAATTTTAGATGTGTGAAAAGCTTTCATTTGCAAATATTGTCTTGCTGACTTCAGTTGGGAACTTTCTGGACAGAATGGTAGTTCTGTCATGTTCTTTAGAATTCTTTATCATGTAGGAACCAAAACTGAGAAAAAGACATTTTCGAAGCAATGACTCACAACTTACTAAAATAAGAGTAAGATACAAAAAGGGAGAAAGTAAAAAACTTTAAATTGATATTTTTAAAAAAGGAAAGTACATCCTTGCTGCCCTTCTTCTGCCTCAGTGACCTACCATATACAAAATGAATTAAGAATATTCCTGACTGATACCATAACAGAGAAAGAAGCAACTGAGCATAATCAGCAAAATTTCATCCATTACTTACTTGAAGAATAGGACAATCAGGCCTTAAGTTTATAAACAACAAAAGGCTGCATACAATAGTCCTATGACAAAAAAGCCATTAAAATATGTGGAACTTCTCAGTCACAATTAAATTCAGCCCACTGATAATACTGAGTCCAATCTGTATTGGACTTAATGGTGGTCAACGTACCCTCCATTTTGCAGCCCTTCTGGGTGGGGCTCAGCCTCTCTCTCACACACACAGCTTTGCCCCCGTGTGCGCTGGGTTCTGTTGCAACCGGAACCTAACCTGATCATTGTGCAGAGAAGGAAGAGAGCTGTGTGCGTGCACACCCAGCTCTGGGGTAGTTTTAACTGAAAGAACAGAATTTTATTTCTCTGGAGACACAGTTTAAGAGAGGCAAAAGTACTCCAGGTAAGGCAGCTTTGGTCTAGATTTCAACAAGGTAAACTGCTGTGAATACAGAATATACAGTATAACCTCTCAGGATCTTTAAGAGGTGAGAGTTGTTGGGTTTAACTCAATTGTATGATCATAGCAGTTTGCTCAGTACCATTTTCATTGTTTTGTTCTTCTTGGGAATGTATTTTAAAAAGTCAGAAAATTTGAAAAATCAAAAGAGCTGGAGGAGCATTTTAAAAACATTTAAATAATGAGTGGATTGTTCTATTTTTCTTGTTTAAAAAATCCTTTCAGAGAAGTGTGTCTGAAAATTCTTTAGTGGCAATGGATTTTTCTGGACAAATAGGACGTGTTATTGAAAATCCAGTAGAAGCACAGACTGCAGCCTTGGAAGAAGGACATGCTTGGAGGGTAAGGATGTCCCTTTGCTGATTTGTTATCCAAGTGACCCAAGTGACAAGTGATTGTTTTAACCTAAAAATCCATGTGTCTTTTGTACTAAAATGCCCGGTCAGTCGTTCTGGCTGGAAACATTCACATGTAGAATGCCATAAGATGGGAGTAGTCGGTAGCATTATCAACTGCATCATACAAGCTCCTGTGACACAGCTGCTGGTCATATTTTAAGGAAGTAGGTTACTTGGGGCTGTTTCCTGAATCAGCACCGTTGGGTCCCCTAATGGACCAGTAGGGGGACAGCTGTAGTGCCACCCACCATCTGTATGATATGAATTTTTTTCAGTATTACTGGGAGCAGAGTGGGAGTAGCAAAGATGCTCCTAGGTTGTTAACGGTAACATTTGAAAAGATCCTTCTGGTGCACCTTCCATTCTACACCATTCACAGCAAAGTGGGTATGGACATGTGCCCGTATTCATCTTAATCTGTATCTCCCATCATACATCAACTAGATCAAGGAACAATACATTTAGTATATTGTTCATTAAATATTGTTATCTTGCTGTCTGTCCAGAGACTACAGGATTGTATAAAATGGTCCTTCTCTCCTCCTTCCCTATAACCCATGAGGTAGAATTGTCTAAGATGTGAAAAAAGACCTAAGATCACCTTGTCAGCTTTACAACAAAACAAAGATTTGACACACAGAAGATCATCTTTAGCCTTGAGGGATTTAGAACTGATGCTTTGTTTCATTGATGGAATACTCAGCCAAACCCTCATTTGAATAAGAGAGTAAATTTTACTTAATATGGACAAAAAACTGCTTTTGTTTTTTTGTTTTTTGGTCCCCTTTATGTTTTATTTTCTAAGTGGAAAAAATGTTTTTTTATAATAAAAGTATGATTGGTATTCACAGAAACTGCCTTTCAAAGCCTTTCTCATTTGGCAAAATTATACCATTTTGCCATCGGCCTTTTAGGAATATATTGTTGTATCCTGTCTTTTTTGCAGACACCTCTTCTCTTTCCCTTGATTAGCCTCACAGGGTAGTGGTGAGGGTAAGAGGTAGGGAGTTACCTACATTACCAAGGAAATTTCATGACTCAGTTGGAAACTTGTTGAGGCAGAAAAGTAGTACCTGAGGAGAGAAAAGATTATAAACAATTAGCTCACATATTTTCAACCAGGTCACACTTTGTGAGTTATTTTTTATATATGCAGTTATTCTTTCCTTTACATACACACAATATGACCATAGTTTTGTTCTGCAGAAACGCAGCACAAGAATGAATATCCTGGGTAGCCAAAGTCCCCTTCATCCTTCCACACTGAGCACAGGTAAGACAGATTGCTGCGGATGAATACCTGAAGAGTGGGAGGCCCTGTTAATTTCAGTGCAAAAGTTAAGCTTAGGGGCCAAGCTTACTTTGCTACTGTATTCTTAGGGCATTAAGCCTCATCTATCAGGATAAAAAATGTCTTGAGTATTTTTTGACCCCATGAGAATTCCAATGCATTGAGCGTTAGGAGTAAGAATAGCATCAGGTTCAAGGCTAGAGTTCGGTTTAAATGTACATCCAGACTTCATTTGGATTTGGGAATATATGGAATTCACAGAATACTGCCACACTCGGATAGTTCCAAATAAATTTGAATCCAAATTTAATAGCTTTGAATATCTATATTAATAATTCCTAATCTTTGGAGTCCCACTTGTTCCTATAGATGAGAAAGCAAAAGATGAGGTTTCTGCTTGGTAGGGGAAGAAGTTAAAGTAAAGCTGGTTTCTCAGGCACTTTGGAGGGATTTCTTGAGAAATGAAAAAAGACACTCTGGCATCAAGGGTAGTAGGGGCAGAGAACTCTTCCCATAGAGGGAGATGAAGTGAGAGCAAATCTATAATTAAGAATAAGGATTAGTAGATGTATAGATTCATATGTTATAAATCAACAGGAAAATATAATACAGTGGACCCTTGACTTACAGACGGCTTGACTTACAGACTTTTTGAGTTACAGACTTCTCTGGCTGCAAAATTTAGGTTTGACTTGCAGCCTGAGAATTGACTTACAGACCAGAAAAAAAACCAAAATGGAACAAAAATGGCCTGTTACGGGATTAATCGGTTTTCAATGCACTGTAGGTCAATGGAGACTTGACTTACAGACTTTTTGACTTGAGAACCGCCTTCCAATACGGATTAAGTTCTCAAGTCAAGACCCCACTGTATTAGTTTTCAGCTCCTTTGGGGTATATCAGGTGTGGAATAAAATTTTGCTTAATACAGATTAAGTTAATAGGGGTGTGTGGGGGGTATGATTTTCATTGGAAGGGTTTGTGTTTTTGTAGTAGCAGAATTATATGTTGTTCTTCTTTGGGTAGAGTCTGTAGGCAGTATGAAACATGGGTATAGTAGAAGAATTAAGCACTTGGGAAAGGCTGCAGGAATTTACTGTGCTAAACAACCATACAGTGGTGCCTTGCAAGACGAAATTAATCCGTTCCACGGTTAATGCCGTCTAGTGAAAAGTTCGTCTTGTGAGGCACGGTTTCCCATAGAAATGCATTGAAACTTAATTAATGCATTCCTATGGGGGGGGGGAGTCCAAAACAAAAATAAAAATAAAATAAAGTCACTTACCAGGTACTGTAGACTGAGCCCAGCTCCTCAGAGGGCCTTGGTAGCCCTGAAAAGCCAGAAAAAGAGCGGCAAACAGCTGAGAGCCCAGACCCAGCAGGGGAGCAGCAGCCATTTTGTGCTCTTCTCAGCTCCCTCCCCACCTCACAGCTGATCGACGGTGGGTGTTAGAAGCTTTCCCTGGGCTTGCCCAGCACCAAAAATATATGGAAATAAAAAAAATTGTGCTTTCCCCCTGCCCCTGGGGAAGCCTCTAAAAGCGGCACTTTGCTGTTGGGGGGCCGGGCCGGGCCCTGCTTCGTCTTGCGAAGCAGGGCCATAGGAACGTTCCTCTTGCGAGGCACCAAAACCCTAGCCAGACCACTTCATCTAGCGGGTTTTTCGTGCCGCAAGGCGTTCGTCTTGCGAGGCACTCCTGTACTTTGGTAAGTGCAGTGACTGTACTGTTGAGTCTTGAGGCCTTCCTCATATATTGTTGTAACTGTAGCTGATGGCCTTTTAGGAGGGAAAAGACAACCTGTTTGAGAAAAAATTTTTTTTGCATATTTTGTACCTAGGAAAATGCAATACGTTCTCTATACAGCACATTTATTTGCTGCTAGGAGTTTGTCAGTAAATATTCCATGGCTGTGTTTTGGGTACACATCTGCCCTCCAATAAAAATGCTTGTGTGTTTTTCTGAATGGTTCCATTTTTAGGTTTTATAAACATTTGTTTGAAGTTTCATGCTTCTTCAGTGTACATTTGTGAATAATTCTAAATTGTTTTAAATATGACAACTGATAGCAGATCTTATCCTTGATGTGCTGGCAATAAAACTGATTCAAACACGGAAACCTTTTTCATATCCATATTGTATTCTCTTAATTGATTAATTTATCATTTTACAGCTGCATAAATAAGAAGGCAAATGAGCAATAGATCATGTGACTAAATTTCTCACAACTCTGCTGTCTAACTTGCTATGGAAGGAGCAGAGCACCATAGTTGCATGAAAAACAGGAAAGCAATGATACTTGCTCATCAGAAGGGTGGGGATATGCCTATGAAAGTCTATAACACTATACAGTACATAGAGTGGTGCCTCGACTTACGACCATAATCCGTTCCAGAAGATGGACGTAACTCAAAATGGTTGTAAGTCAAAGCACCATTTCCCATAGGAATGCATTGGAACACGATTCATCCGTTCCAGCATTAAAAAAATACAAAAAAACACACCACTGTCAGACCCATAGGAATGCCCTGGGGCTGTAAAAATAAACAAACTCAAAAATAAACAAAGGAACAAGCCCTGTCGCAACAACAAAACACAGAAACATAAACCCCCCAGCCCAAAACCACGCTGCAAAACCCACCCAGAACAGTTCTTAAAAAGCAGAAAGCATCACCTTACCTTTCCAGGCAGTCCCAAGCCTCCTCCAATCACACACTCTCTAACTGCTGGGGTGAAAGAGCTACAAAGAAGCAGCCTCTTCGCCAACTACAGTTAGCAATTTGAATTTCCCACCCTTTTCCCCTGCCTTTTTCTGTTCGTAACTGGAAGCTCTGGCTGCAAGGCAAAGCAAAATTTTGCAGCCAGAGCTAGTTGTAACTCGAAATGGTCATAAGTAGGGACATTCGTAAGTCGAAGCACCACTGTATATTATATCACTGTTAACTCTTTATTTCTTCAGTTATCCATAGGACACAGCACTGGTTTCATGGCAGGATTTCTAGAGAAGAATCACACCGAATTATTAAACAGCAGGGTCTTGTGGATGGGTATGCATTTTTCATTAAGAATGTACTATTTACAACTCTGTCTGGAGGTCCCAGTTGGAAGCCATGGTCAAGTGCCCTAGTATACCTGAGTTTTGTTTTATGTAGACTAAAAGCCTGTGGCATAAAATGCTTGGAAAATGAATTCAGTATAAAATTCAATAGTATTTTTCTTTCACTGAATATTAATAAGAACAGAGGAAATGGCCTTCTGCAATGTCAGATAGCCTGTCTAAGTTAATACTGTCTACAGCAGAGCTTGGAAGCGTTTAACTACAAGTAGCTACTCGTAATTTATTCCACTTTGCAATAACTGAGGTATAATTAAATTACCGTATTTTTCGCTCCATAAGACGCACCTGATGATAAGATGCACCTAATTCAAATAAATAAATAAATAAAAATAAAACTCCTCCCCAGGCAGCTCATCATCCGGAAGCGCTCCCTGCCCCAGAAGGGGAGGAGAAGGGCTGCTTGGTGACAATGGCGGCGGCGGGAAGACGGTATTCGCTCCATAAGATGCACACACTTTCCCCCACTTTTTTGAGGGGGAAAAAGTACGTCTTACGGAGCAAAAAATACAGTATGCTATGATTAATGTACTTAAAAGTTCCCTAATTTTGTGGTGAAATTGTAATTTGTTACTCACTTTGACAAATAGGGGACATCAGTTGTAGAGGAAGAATATCACATGGGTCAAGTGCTGCCTCTTACAGTCTTGTGTTTATTAGTGTGGTCAATGGGAGGAGGGTGTGTTCTGTACCATAGGCCAATAGCTTGCAGCATTCAGAGGATTTAAAATAAAATTGGTTCTCCGTTGAGTCCATGTATGTACACAAAAGGAAAGTTTTGATTTGGACAGTTCCAGAGCCTCAAAAGCAGAATTGTCTTTGCCTATACTGTGCAAGCGCAGCCTCACTCTTGTCAGTCCATTTTTGTCCACTGTTGCAATAGCACGCATTGGACTGCTCTAGAGCCCCTCTTTTCTTTACTTACCTGCATCACTCCTGCAAAAGTTTTTGCCTTCCTTTACCTCTTTTTCCTACATTTTCCTTTCCTCTTCCTTTAAAAAAGAAGAAAGAAAGAATGAAAGAAAGAAAGGTATTTTGTTAGTGGATTATTTTCTTAGGGGTCTCCCCTCCCCTCATGGCTATTAGCCATTCTCTTCCTACTGATTTATGACCTATGCCTTTAGGAAAAAGTGTGCCACTTGTGGCAAGAAGGTCTCTCAGTCTGATGGGCATGATGCCTGCCTGCCTGCCTTTTCTGTTTAGGAGAAACCCATTTAGTCAAATCCTGCAAAATTTGCCAGATCTTTACCAGTCTTGCCCTTGAAAATCGCCAGTCCCGCGTTCACTCCCTTTTCTGGGAGCAATTTCTTCAGGCCACTGACCCTACTCCTGGGGGACATCTTAATTCCCAAAGTTGCCATCACTCAAGACATGGATCTGGTGGTGCTACCAGACAAGACCCCAGTGTGGGATCCTGAGGCACCTTCAACCTTGAAAACATCCTTGAAATCCACCAAGAAATCAGAGCACTGTAGCTACAAGTGACCCACAGACTCCAATATCAAAGCAAACCAAGCAGAAGAAAAAGTGGCAGCCGACCGACACCAAGCTTCTCATGGCCACCTCAGACTCCCAACTGCCTATCCAAGAGCCTGCCTCTGCTCATATTACCAATGCCCAATATACAGTCTCTGTCTCAGAGGGTAAATACCTTAGCCCCTCTGCACCGAGTGTTGCTACAGGTATCTCTGAGTCCTCCTTCTCCTTAGATTTCTCTTCAAGAGCCATCCTTGCCTCCTCGTGTGCCCGAGGATGAGCTAAGGTCATAATCAAGGTCTCATCCATTGACCCAATGGCCATCCTCACCAAGACATCGTGGCTGGGAATATTGGAGCCTAAAATCATACTCAAATACGTGATCTCCATCACATCAGTATACTCCATGCTACTTGAGATCTTTTCGGTAAACTCTCAGTATTATGAGGACTACTACGCTCTGTTCTTTAGCCCTCTCAGTTTGTCTATGAGGATAGAGGCTGATCATTGCAATCTTGCTGGAGTCAACACAGATCTTGAGACCACAGCAGACTTCGTTTTTGCATTTATGTTCAGTCTCAGTCTCGAGAAACATATGAGCACCCCCTGGGATTGATCCCCCTGATTATCATGACAGGCAGGATGATTCCTATCGCCACCAAGAATCTGAAACCATGCTGTATCTTGATCTCCCTCACCAAGGGCTGGTGTCAGCCCCCAGCAATCTACCAAATTGCACCCAATACAGGGCCAACATCACCAGGCTGCTGCTCATACTTTGGCCATCCAACCTTACTCACTGCAGGTGTTTCTACTGCCTCCTAATCCAGACTTCATACTTACCTCTCAACTGCCACCCAATGACTAGCAGATCCAGATGACACCTCCCATTCCTGTAAGAGAAAAACAGTCAGATGACAGCTTGTACAATTCAGGGTCATATGAGGAAAATGAACCTGCTCTTGTCCCAGGGCCCCTTATCTGATCCAGATGTGCAGGACTCTGCTCCTCTTTCACCCCCAGATACCTCTCCTGCTATAATGATCTGATAGAGAGAATGGTGAAGTCGTTGCATGTCCCAACCTTTAAATCAGTGCCACCAGCAAAAGACTCTGTCTTAGCTCGTACTAACAAAAAAAATCCTACATCTCTTTGGGAATGGCGGTGCTTGGGACTCTGACTGACCTCATTAACCAGTCTTGGCAGAAACCTTCCTCCATCCCACTCACATCTCGCTGGACTGGTAATTTGGTAAATTTATCCAAAAGGATAAAGCTACATTTCTCTTTAAACATCCTGTAACAAACTCTGTCATAATTCAAACTGTCCAACTTACTGTATATCTAAAAAGCACTTCCCCTTATACACCTGCTAAGGTCATAAACTTGACTTACTGGCCTGCAACGTCTACTCATTGGCAGTGCTCCACACGTGCATAGCTAATTATCAAGCTATGATGGGAGCTTACCACCAGTTCATTTGGGAAAAATTTCAGCTCATCATTGTCAGTCTCCCCCCACCCTGGAGAAGCAGACACTTGTTATCTCTTTCCAATAAGAGGCTTGCACACTTGCCAGCCAACAAATCCACATCACATAGTAAACTGCACAGCAAAGAGCATGGTGGTGATTATTACTCTCTGACGGCATGCTTGGCTCCATTCAGCGGTTCTCCCTGAGAACTCAAAGTCTCGGATTTGAAGACCTCCCCTTTGATGGGGATGGCCTTTTCAACACTGACAATAATGCAGGACCTTCACAAAAAGAGAACTGATGCTAAGAAAATGGGCATTATTAACATATATTGGTCGATGCCACAGCATTTCCATTCTCAGTAGAAGTGCTCTCTCCTGTACACCACCTTCAAGTCAACGTCTGAGTGGTCAAAAACATTAGACCAATCTACTTATCAAAGATTCATTCCAGTTTCGTCCTCTGTGAAATACAAACCAACGATCTTCACCAAGAAGGTGGAGAGGAAGCCAAAACAGCAGTTTTGATGAGCTTGACACATGCCACCTTCTCCATCACATATCCACACATACAGACATATGCTTAGCACCCTTTCTTCACATCTGGCACACTATCACCTCGGATATGTGGATCCTCAACATCATCATCCATAGCTACACAATAGAATTTTCTGCTGTCCTGCTCACTGGACATATATGACACACTCCACACTCCATTTTCCTTGAAGAAGTTTGCACCTTGCTGGCAAAAGGAGGCATATCACCTTCATCATCTTTTAAGTGGCTTCTTTACCTTACCCAAAAAGGATGGTGAGTTGTATCCTATACTCAACCTCCATGCCCTGAACAGAATCATCACCCCAAAATGTTTCTGACGTACCACTTCCATGCACTCCTCTTTGGCCTCTCTACAGCCCTGAGAGTCTTCATTAAATGCATGGTGCCAGTGGCTGCCTTTCTCAGAAGGCAAGGCATCACTGTCTTTCCTTCCTCAGCCATGAATGACCACTATTACACACTCCACCCAAAGACTCATTCAGGCCCAGCACATAATTCACTCAGTGCAATGCCTGCCAGGGCATTTGGTATCCACCACATCCATTTTACTGTACCTCATGCCAGACTCAGAATGTGGCCACTCCAATCTTTTTGCCTACTTGCCTACAATGACAGAAGGGACTCCTCTCACAAAAAAACACTTTCTTCTGCCATGACTCAAGCACCAGGTTCTCTGGTGGACACCCCAGAGTCACCTATGGGTCAGCACTCCACCAGCAGCACCCATCTCATAGTGATGCAAAAAATGATAGAATGGGGTGCACACTGTCACCTCAGGACAGCACGGGTACTGTGATCCAGACACAAGAGGTCTCACCATATCAACTTCCTCTAACTTTTTGCGGTTTTTAATGCCCTACAGGCTTTCAGGAACATAATCCATGGCTGCTGTGTCCAGATCTCCATGGACAATATTGTACTGCTGCAATGTTCTGTGTGAAGAAACAGGGCAGCACCAGGTCCCTGAGCCTCCTGTACCTCTCCAGCATCATCTGGGAATGGTGCATCACCCATTACATTTCTCCAATAGCAAATCACATCGCTGACATGGACAACGAAACAGCAGATCATCTCAGCCGAATTATGACCCAACCCACGAATGGAAACTATCCCACAGGGTTTATGATCAACTAATCCTCTCATGGAGTGAACCCTCTGTGGACGTCTTTGCAACCACCAGCACCTAGGGGGTGCCTTCACCATGGACTGGACTAGTGGCCTACTATACATGTCCCTCTCTTTCCCCTGATCCAGCGCACACTCATGAAAATCCTGCACAACAGCTCTAATGTGGTCCTTATTATTATCCCTTGGTGGCCTTTCCACGAATGGTTTACGACCCTGCTCCTCTTTGCCACCCAACAGAATTAGGCTGCCCCTGCGCCATGACCTCCTCTTTCACCACTGGGACACAGTCCTCCATCCAGACATTCTTCACCTGAAGCTCACTGCCTGGAGGATATTCCCCTCCTCACAAACATTTTGAGACAGGCCTGGAACCCATCCACAAACTGTCTCTATAGCTACAGTTGGAAAAAGTCCCATCCTTATATGTCTTCACATGATCTGCTGCACTCTCTGGTTCTCTACCTATTGTCCTAGCCTTTCTCCTGCACCTCAAGCAACAGGGCCTTTCTGTAAAGGTCTGTGCACCTTTTTTGGTTCACCAACCAGCTGGTCACTCATCCTAATGCTTTTTCACGCACCAGATGGTTAAGATGTTTATGAAAGGTCTTCAGAATGCCTAACCCAACGTGTGGCCCCCAGAAGACCCTTGGTCTCTCTCACTGGTCTTATCTCCTTTCAAGCCACTGGTGATGACAGACCTCCATCTCCTGACCTTTGAGACAGCTCTTCTGGTGGCCCTCATGTCTGATTGCCAGTCAACAGAACTGGCAGCCATCCTCTGTTACCCTCCACATCTGGTTTTCTCCCATGACAAGGTTGCCCTCTATACAGATATATCTTTTCTACCCGAAGTGGTCTCCCATTTCTTCATGTCACAACCTTTGATTCTACTTACCTTTTATCCTTCACAGTAGAAAGACCTCAAACGCTCACTCCGCTCTCTGGATGCTATGAGGGCCTTGGCATTTTACGTAGACAGGACAAAAGATTTTAGGCAAACAACCAGGCTTTAAGTCTGCTACCAGATTCTGAGAAAGGGGCACCCAGTATCCTCCCAGTATTTCTCCAAATGGATCACCTTGGCCATTTCCCTCACTTTCCAGCTACCGAGCAAGCCATTGCCTAGAACCGTTTGTGATCATTTCGTCAGGGGAGTATTCTCTTCTGCTGTGTTCTTATGTGGCATACAGGCCATTGCTGAGCGGCTACAGAGTCAAGGCTGTAGGACTCACTACAGATTAGATTTCAGAGCTCAGAGATGCTTCCTTTGGCTGGGCTGTTTTATCCCAGTTAGACGTAACTCCCACTTCTAAACTTTAACTTGCCGGTCACCCCTTTTGTGTGCATACATGGACACCATGAAGAAGAAGTGTTTACTCACCATAACTATGTTTCTTCGAGTGGTGATCCATGTATCCACACAACCTGCCCACCTCCCCTCATGTTTTGCCTTCTGTCTTGTGGTGGACAATAGGGACTGACGAAAGTGGGACTGCACATGCGCAATATAGGCAAAGACACTTTCACTTTTGAGACTCTGGGACTTTCCAACCCAGCGTTCACACAGGCGCAAACCCTTTTGTATGGATATATGGTTCACCACTTGAAGAGCCATAGTTACAGTGAGTAACTACATATTTTCGTTGGAAGCTCTGGCATCAGCTCCCCAGAGGATTAGAAAGAAATCTGTTCCAGTCCTAGTTGGAAGTGCAAAGAGCACCTCAGAGTACCTTGTCTAAAATTGTTTCCACTGACCTGGAATGCTCATGACAGAGACTTTGAAACTTATGTATGTATTTGTTTTTCTAAGAAGTGTGATGCTGCCACAGTTTTGTTAGCATAATGAAATAATTGATTAAATTCCAAATGAATTATGTATTGCTATAGACTTTGTACGTGCATCAAAGGTAAATGACATAATAAAGCACTTAATGTGTAAGAAACAGTTTGCAGTCAATGTAATAGAGACATATACTGCTTTCCCCCCCTAGGCTGTTTCTTCTTCGGGACAGCCAGAGTAATCCAAAGGCATTTGTACTTACGCTGTGTCATCATCAAAAAATAAAGCATTTTCAGATTTTGCCAGTAAGTACAGTAATTTTTCACTGTGGTATAGATTTCACTACAGAATGTGTTTTTTAAAAAATTGTTAGAAACCTTTCAGTTGACCTAACAAAAATGTTTGCTTCTTCAGCGTGGCCTCTGTGAATACACACAGAAGGGTTAAATCAGCGCCTGCGCTGGACCGCTCGGAATTTTCTAGAGCTGAACCAATTCCTTTCACCCCGTGCACCCGATGCACATTCTTAGACTCATTCCAGACCTTTCCTTCAGAGGGCTGAAGGCTCTCCCTCTCTCATTCTCTCCTCACAAAATTATCACCAGTTGGTTGATTAGAAAAGGAGCACATGCCTGCCGCTCTCCAGGCACTAGACAAGTAAAAGGTGTCACCCGATTCAGCCCTGTTTTTTCAATCATAAATGAAAAATAAAAAGATGAGAAGCCTGATATACTTTCATTGACAGCAAAATAGTGTGTGTGTGATCTAAAAATTGCAGGACATTATGGTCCCACAGTGCTTGGAGAATTGAGAAATACCCTGTTTTCCAGAAAATAAGACCTAACCTGAAAATAAGCCCTAGTATGATTTTTCAGGATGCTCGTAATATGAGCCCTACTCCCAAAATAACCCCTAGTTAAGTGAAACCCCGCCCTCCACCATTGTGCAGCAACCAGAAGATGACATGACTGTAAAATAAAACATCCCCTGAAAATAAGCCCTAAAGCATTTTTGGAGCAAAAATTAATATAAGACCCTGGTACTGTTTTAAGAACATAAACATTATTTCTAAAAACAAAGGACTGAACTTCAGATCACACATATATGCATAGGCATGCCAGTTTCAGTTTTATGACCTCATCATATGCAATACCTGGTGTTTAATAAAGACTTCTACCCATACTATTGTCCCCATGGGCAATAGATATTTCTTTATTTCTCATGTAATGCCTTCAGTATGAAATTGTCCCCATTCATGACCTGTCTCTTCAATTTATAAGAATTTGTTTAAGCAACATAGGTCATAATAATCTAAACTATTTTTTTCGTTAAAAAGTTGTTTGTATATCCTTTGTCAGAATTTTATTTTTTTAAATTAATTTTTATATACTTTATTTTTATGCCAGAATTACCAAATTCAAAATTCATTTCCCCTCAGTGGCATAATTATCAAGGCCTGTGGGGGATTTCCTTGTGCACAACTAATATTGTGCAAGATATTGAATTGTTTGGGAAGGCATATGTTATGCAACTGTATCTGGTTGTGCAATGAGATACAACAGAGTACAACAGAGATTTCACAAAACAATGCAAGTATTTTGAACACCATTAGTTGCATATATGAAATTTCCCAACAAGTTGTTGTCCCAGATGATTGTTGTAAAAATCTGGGAAGTGCTAAATTCACATAAATTCAGTTTCTGAATTTGGATTCTTTATCTAGCCTGTTGAGAAGTGAGCTAAGAAATCAGATGTTTCACAAAGAAGATTGGTGTTTGTTTTGCCCAAAACTTTGCAACATAAAATATTCAAGTAGTACCAAAAATTTATTCAGTCTTTGTCCAATACAGTTTCTATTGGTTAATATGTTTCTTTGAAGTTATTTCCTGAATAACATAGGAAGTTTCAATATTTACTTTTTGCTTTGTTCTGTTTTTTTTTCTTTTGTTTTAATTTCTCAAGTGTGAAGATGATGGGCAGATGTTTTTCAGCCTTGATGATGGGAGCACCAAATTTACAGACCTAATACAGCTGGTTGAGTTCTACCAACTAAACAAGGGAGTTTTGCCTTGTAAACTCAAACACCACTGCATCCGTGTGGCCTTATGACCTCTGTTCCAATACTTGTTGAAGACTGGCTTTGCTCAAAGACTGGAGTTTCCAGAGAAACATTGTGAAAGAAGGTGGACACTGGGACATTAGCAGACATGTTATTGTTTTTTTAAAAACTAAAAATAGCACCAGGTATGCACCTTGGGACTCAAAAAGGGATGAATTTAGCTGGTGCCTACAGACCAAGACTTTGCTGGTTTGTATAATACCCAAACATAATTGCTGCTGAGTAACCCAGCAAGCCCCCAAAGTTGAGAAAGGGTATGTAAAATCACTAAACAAAACTGGAAACTTTCCCTTGGCTGGTCCACTAAACAGAATCAAGGTTGTGAAGCAAAATTATTGAAAAAAACTCTTGCCCTGGAATAATCTTGACATTTTAAAACTTAGTGTGTTTACTTTTTGTATCAATCACTATTTTTGTCTTTGTTTTTGCACTCCTATTTTTGGATATGCATATGGCCTATATTAGGAGCTGATAACAGCTTTTAAGTTTGTGCAGGATCTGGGTATTGATCTAAACCCTATACTGCATGAGTTGCTTCGGGATCAATGACATCTAGGATCTAGGTGTCTGATGACTCCACACCAGAGAATAGCATATGCTAATATTCTTGAAGAATCAGTATAGCTGCAACTCTGAAAAGACAAAGAAACATGCACCATCACAGACAATAATTTCTAAAATGATGATTTTTAAAAAAATAATGGCCTAAATCCATTGTTAGTCTAAACTGGAGCAAACCCATTAAATCAGTGGGAACTTAGTAAAACAAGGTTTATTCAGAGGGTCAACTAATGGGATAATAATTGGATGTAGGCCATTGGCTGTTGCCTGTGATTAGTGCATTAGGGGTAAGTGGTCATGTAAAGGACTCTGATTCTATGCACCAGTGTTCTGAACCTATTTTATCCTAGGTAGGTTTTCTCCTTTTTCAAGTACCCCATTCTGCACACATCCTATGGGGAAATCAATTGTCATTACTTAAAGCAACTTTTAAGATCATATATATTCTTGGAAACAGTTGGGAGCAGTATGTTGTGTGTGAATGTTTTGGTGGCAAAGAGGGGCTTGCTTTGTTCTGTCTTATATGACAAAAGATTGAGTGTTTATATCTTTCTTTAAAATTTTATTCCCTTAAATTTGGGGCTATAAATGCAGATGCAAAACAGATGCCACAATGTTCAATTACTTAACTGTGTTTAAGAATTTAGAATGTGCCCTCTAAAGTCACACACCCTTTCCCCGTGACCTCTATTTTTGAATTTTTGATACCAGCGCAAACACTTCTTAGGAAATTGTACTTTGGTACTCTCTGTGCTTTGTGAAAATGTTGGTGCAGATGTTAACACTGTAATGAATTCCAAAACTATAAAAAAAGGCGGAAGCAAATGTGCAGTACTCCTAATTGTGGCTAGAATACTGGACAGTGTTTCATTAGCACGTACATAGTTCTCTTAAGGTGAGATGGTTATGTAAGAATGACATTCAGTCAGGTAAATGTGCAAAATGGAGTCAGTTGTATACACATTCTGCTTTGGTACCAGTGTCTCGATGTGGGTATAATACATCAAGCACTGTCATGCAGCCCCTCCACCCATTTCAGTCCAGCAAAGGAGACCTATGCAAGTTCCACTAGAATGAATGGATGATCATATGCAGCAGTACTGGTTTAATAGTTTGCAACATGTATTGGGAAATTCCACAATCCTCACCATTGCTGGATTTACCACTGTCAGCTTTGTCTATCTATTGGTATTTGGAGGTGTATGCACTAAAAGTTGGTGCCTGTAGCTGTGGCAAACTAGTTTGATTTTGCTTTGTTCCTGGTTCATCAGTTGTCTGAAACCTTCCATGTGGCACACTTACAGGGGCTTGGCTGTGTGGAGCAGGTAACATTCAATCCTCAATGACAGGTGCAGTTTCCTGGTTATAATACATGCAGCAATTAAAATATGGGTTGTTGAACAGTGGTTATATTTTGGTGTAGCAATGCTGTTAATTCCACACAGCTGTATGCATGAGGTATATCACATGGAGGGTTTATAACATCTGGACCAGGACAATCTCTTGTTAATATCCAATTGATTCCATGTTTACATAGTAATAAGGGTTTTTTTATTTCTTGTGATAGCTAGCATTGAACTACGATCACTGTTTTTGACTCTCAATTTTTGGAGGTAATGGTCAGGTATATACAGAAAGTTTTTGTGTGTTTTTTACGGTTTATAAAGCAAGAATTATGTTCACCCCAGGAATGTTCAGAAGAACTGTTGCAAAATCAGTATCTTCTGTTTGTCTCCAGAGTTTTTATTGAACCATATAGGTTAAATTATAGTGATTGTCTTATCTAATTAATAGCCCACCTGAATGGCTGAGGTTGGGAAAACAGTTCTTTATTCATAAGGTATTCATGTAATGTTGAGAATAGCTTCAAATAATATAACTAGCTTGAGTCATGCATATCAGCTGAATTATCAATGGTATAGAAACACTGTATTTTAGTTTAAAGGACACCTTCTAGTAGCCTTTTTCCGTGAAATTTCTACATATATGATGAAGAAACTTGATCTAGTTTTCACTAGAAACTTTTTGGTTTTATATGTACATAATACATTTTATGTGAGTTTTTTTTGTCAATGTTCTTAAACATCAAATTAAGCTAACTTGAATATCTGACTTAATTTTTCATTTTCTATTTCACCCCTCCTAAGACAGACTTGTATGAATTTAATATTTTCTCATTCGCCAGTTTTCAGTAAGACCATTTAGACTTTCTAACGTTTTAAGTTCATGTGTTTACATAGGTTAGTTCCAATGATGCAATTTCCCACTAATTGTTCCATATTTATAAATCTTGCATTTTAATTTAATTTGAGAATAAAAGATTTGACTATCAATAATGATTTTGAATGTAGATGGCTCACTATTTTGTTCACTCTTTCCCAGCTTTTAAGATTAGTATTTTTTAAAAGACATTGACCACATCAAAGTGGTTGCTAATACTTGAGCATACTATTATTGCCCCCACTCCCTTGCTGGAAATTAAAATTTAAAGAACTCTGCTTAATTATTTCCAGTAGAGAAAGCTGGCTGGCAGCTTAGAAACCAAGGGCTGAAGGATATTGGAGTTCTTTTTAAAAAATTTTTATTTAAATGATATGAATGTAAAGAGGGATGCTCAGGGTTGTTTCTGGAGCCTGTTGAATTTTTTTCTTTTCTTTTCTTTCTTTTTTGCCTGTGATTTTTTTATTTTCTAAATAAAATTCATCATGTAGCATTTGTGTAATATTTTGAGAAGGAAAATGCCAAACGATTTGGTAATTTTTTTAAAAAAAAAACTTAGTAGGTAAGTTATATTACAGTAGATGTTTTGTTTGTTAAGATACATTTTTATTTGTTGAATTAATCTTGAAGAAACACGTGCCTCTGTTTTTAGACGTTTTGTCTTATCTTTTCTGCACTAAGTACCTGATCGTTTTAACCAATCAATGCACCTTTCCAGTGGCAAGACTTGTTTATTGTAAATTATATTGTCACTAGGCAAGACTTTTTAGTGACTGCAAAATGAAATAAAAGTTAAGATTTCAGGGAATGCAAAAGGTATTAATTAACTTAAGAGACAAAACTTCATACTCAATATGTGTTGCTTCATACTGTAAATAGGAGGCTGGGGGGGGGAAGGGTTGGGTAGTGAACCTAATTGTAATCTTTCGGGTATTTTTGTATAAATGAGGGACTGATTCTGTTTCTTGTAACTAGAAATAAACATTCATACGATGCTATTGATTTTATATTATTCGTAATGTTTTGTATTTTTCAAAAGGGGCATGTAAATGAAGCTAATGAGGGCAACATACTTGAAACCAAAGCTAGCAAACATTATTTTGCTCAGCAGTTTCCATTTCCCTAATCCTTTTCACTCAAGTAGCAATAAATGTTGACACTCATAGCCAGATCTCCAGAACTGTAGGCAACTGTGTTGGTCCATTTCAGAAAACCAGTTCTAGCAGGTTTCATTCCTACAGGACCAAATATTCTGGGTCTTAAATTTTCTATTCAGCATCAGGCTAGCACAAAATACTTGGAACTACAACAGGGAAAGCTCATAAACAAAACATAGTTCTAGGAAAATCTGTCTCTCTGCCACCACAGCTACTGTGAAAATAGCAGCTTTCTATGTGAGCCAATATATAAATTTAGGAATATTTTTGAAAAAATTACAAAATTGCCTGTCAGGACAATTGTTCTCATAAGGCAGTGTACAAAATTATGGATTGATTACCATAAATATCCTGTGCTACTCAAGGCAGTTTATAGTAAGAAAATAGTTAATGAACAGAATCTTAACTAAAATGTAACACACAATTCAACTGAAAACATATCCCTCAACCACAAGGTGTTGTGTTTTTTTTGGGGGGGGGGTTAAAATCATTGAGTGAGTTCTGGTTTGTTTTCTGAACCCATGCAAATTCCATTGTCTTAAGAATTGGGATAAAAGTTCTGGTTGAGATTAGATTAAAGGTACATGTCTTGTCTCTCCTGAACCACTGAGAATGCTACCCTTCTGGATGGATTCAACCAAAGAACGCATGTCATTTGTACTTCTCAACATCATGAGTCCTGCTTCTCAGCTTGAGACTTTTTTCTTTCTTTCTTTTTTTTTTGGTCTTTGCACATTGTATTGGCTGAGATAGATAGATAGATAGATAGATAGATAGATAGATAGATAGATAGATAGATAGATAGATAGATAGATAGATATTGGAATGGTGGCCACAGGTCGAAAAGTCTGTAGGTCGAGGGTCCGTTTCCCATAGAAAATAAATGCAAAAAGCAGCACCTTGCCGGGACTCCTGGCCATGCTTGGACTCCTGGACTTCCGCTGCCACCGCTGCTGAGAGCCGAGCTGCGCTGGGTGATCCCAGCCATGCTCAGACTTCTGGACTTCTACCGCTGCTGGGAGCTGAGTTGCGCCGGGCGATTCTGGCCATGCTCAGACTCCTGGACTTCCCCCACCACCGCTGCCGCTGCTGGGAGCTGAGCCACACCACTCTCGAACAGCGGCGGTGGGGGAAGTTCAGGAATCCAAGCATGGCTGGGATCGCCTGGTGTGGCGCGGCTCCCGGCAGCGGCGGGGGACCTCCGGAGGCCTTCCAGGGCTTCTCTGCCACCAATTTGAATTTGATGCTTTCCCCACCTCCCCTTTCCAGTCTGAAGGTTAATTCTCTGGCCGCAAAGCGAAGTGAAATTTTGCTGCAGGAGAAGTCCATAAGTCAATGGTCCACTGTAACACTTAGATCTTTATTTATTTGTTATGTATTCAAAAAAAATTTTACCCTGTCTTTCTCCTTAATAGGACCCAAAGTGAGTTGCATCATTAAAAGATAATATTAAAGTTAACAATTGTGAGTATACAAATACTAAATAGGATCAAACAAACACTATAGGCGGGGTATAAATAAATAGATAGATAGATAGATAGATAGATAGATAGATAGATAGATAGATAGATAGATAGATAGATAGATAGATAGATAGATAGATAGATAGATAGATAGATAGATAGATAGATAGATAGATAGATAGATAGATAGATAAATAAATAAATAAATAAATAAATAAATAAATACTAAAAACATAAGCAACTCCAAAACACATTCAAGTTACAACAGCCCATTTAAAAACTGCATCTAGGCAGTCAGTCACAAAGGAAAAGTTTGCCACGAAGAGAAAGGTATTCACCTACTTTTGGAAAGATAGTAAGATGGGGCTAGGCTAACTTCCTGTGGGAGGAAATTCCAAAGTCTGGGAGCAGCAACAGGGAAGGCCCTCTCCCATGTACCCACCAGACACACTTGTGAAGGTGATGGGACTGAGAAAAAGGCCTCTCCTGATGATCTTATCACTTCCACAAGGTCATAAAAGGGGATGCAATCTTTGACATAGCTTAGGCCCAAGCTGTTTAGGGCTTGATAGGTTAGAAGTAACACTTTGAATTGTGCCTGGAAATGGATCAGCAGCCAGTGGAGCTGCTGCAAATTATGTTGTGACTAGTCCCAGTTTTGGACTCACTGACAACTTGGTCTGGAAAGAGATCAGTAGCCAATTGAAGCTGTTGTAATCACTTGCCCCTTCTAACTGTCCCAGGTCAACTGTCTGTCTGTAGTATTTTAGACCAACTGAAGTCACTTCAAAGGTAGGGCAGTGTAATTAAGGCATGAACAAACATTAGCCAGATAGTACCTCTAAGAAGAGGTAAAAGTGATACACTAGCTTTAGCTGTGCAAACATCTCTACTGACGGCACTGAAATCAGGACATCCAGGTTCGGGGTAGAAGCAAAGATTTCACACAGATTGCAAGTTTTGAGTCTGGAAAGTGAATGTAACCTCATCCCGCAAAAATGGAATCCCTGTTTTCTCAGCTGTCCTGTGGACTAATCTGGGATACCTCTGTCTCCTCTGGATTAAGTTCACCTTTTAACCCACATCCAGCCAATTGATGACATCAAACCCTAATTTAAAACCAGGATAGCTTATTTCTTTTTGATGTGAAAGAGAGAGTCATGTTAGTTCAGTTAACACCTGAATGTTCCCCTGGAGTCCTACAAAATTTCATTGATCTCCAGGAAAAACGATCAGAAGCCTGTGTTTGTCACAGGTGGAATATGTCCTATTATAGAGTTAATTGCAGAATGAGACCAAACAATCACATCCGATCATATCATCTGGGTTTCAAAGTATTAGTCCCATTCTTGCAATAATTTCAGGCAACATTAGCTTGTCCAGTTCTACAAGCTTTATTTATCTACATTGCTTCTGTTTTCTATATGTACAACATTATTTGAGGGCTGTGGCGAAATACAAATTCTACACTCATGAAGGAAATTGTAGGCATGAATAATTAAAGAAATTATGAAATATGAACTTAAAGTTCTTTGTGGCCTCTGTGAATCAAACCCTGGGTGATGGTGCCTGTGCGGAGCCTCATCAGAAAGTTCTAGAGCTTCTGCGGTTTCAAAAAACACAGAATAATGCCCCTCCCCCCTCGTATAAGTACCTTGGCACCAAGGCTCCCCTTTCAGTTTCTTTCAACCGCTACATTGAGAGCCTCATAGTTCTGCTTCTGTGAGTAAAAGAGAAAGAGTTTATTCTTGATTCCTTCCTGTTATCAATCTTTTTTTCACTTTAAACTTTTAGATCAAATTCATTATCATCAGAAATTTTTACTTTTTTACTTTGCTCGGCCTCCGGCCACAGTACCTCCCTCCCCATCATTGTTTCTTCTCCTCAAATTATTTTCTCCTATGCATGGCCCCTTTGGGCCTGTTTAAGCACTGTGTGGTCTGTGATAACAAAATACCACTCTCCAACGGCCACGCCAAGTGTCTTTTTTGCTTGGGAGAGGCACACCAGACATCCTCCTGCCATCATTGTAAGAACTTCAAGTGCAGAGTCCTCCGTTCTCACTTGTCCAGATTAAAACTCCATCTTTGAGAACAATCCCTTCAACCAACCAAAATGGCCCAACCTCCTTGTAAGGTCACCTCACAAACCAAAGCAATGGAGAAGGTTCTTTCTGAAGCCTCCAAACAATGTCCATCAACCACACCATCCCACTCCGATGCTCCATCTAGTTTGTCTAAAACTTCAAAAACCCATAAATCAAAGCGCTTGATACTGAAATCCTCGATATCAAAGCCCTCCACTAAACATCAAATGTCCACCGAAGCCTGTTCAGTTCCGGAGTCTTCTCCACCTAAAAGACCTAAACAGCATAATTCTAAAGCTGCAGCTTTAATTTTAGATCATCTAGATCTAAAGATAGATCTTTAGATAGATTTTTCTCACCAGCCTCAACAAACCACCAAATCAATCTCTATTGATTCGCCTTCTGACGATGACAGAATCCCCTTTCATCAACCCTGCTTCCAATCACCAGAATGGGATGACACAGTTGATTAACATCTTCTCCTCCCAATCCTCAACACTGTTCTTTCGAGCAATCCTTCCGTAGTTGCTTCACCTGATAGGATCGACTCCGAACAACTAGAGACCATACCTTATTCGGTAATATCTGATCATCCACCATGACCTTTTCAGAGACATCGGCCCCAACAGTCCCTGGAGCTGTCTATTTCATCACGCATGGCTCAGACTCGCATTCAGCACTCACCGGGTTTCCATTTGACCCGACCAGTGCTTGAACGCACAAACCGCAACTGCCAATCGGCCAGTTGCTCTATCCAGCTCGGCCATACCTTCTCATGGCGGGCCTTGATCTTGACAGCCATTGGTGTTGAAACAGCTATATCACCGTGACCCACATCAACTCCAACCTGCTCACTACCTGGCACCTAAAAGACCCAGGATGGTCAAGCAATTTTCGTCTACACTCAAGGCTTTTACAGCTCCAGCCTCCCATTATTTTGTGCTAATCCAGACAAGGGAAATCATTTGTCTCGCTCGGCATCTCCAGCAAGAGCCCGCTGCCCAGCTGGGTAGAAACGCCGGTCGGCTCTTGCTAAGGAGAGCGGGGACCTCCACCTCCCTCTTTCGCAAGAGCCGGCTGGCGTTTCTACCCATCCTGGGCTTGGATCCGCCCCGTGCTCGGCTGAGCGCGGGGCGGATCCAAGCGGCGGCGGCGGCAGGGTGGCCCCAGCCGCCGGGAGCCAACCTGCGCCACCTATCCCAGTCATGCTAGCATGACTGGGATAGGCAGTGCGGGGCAGATCCAAGCGGCGAGCCGACCCGCGCCGCCCATCCCAGTCATGCTAGCATGACTGGGATAGGCAGCGCGGGGCGATTGCAAGCAGCGGCGGCAGGGTGTGTGTGTTCTGGACCGCTTCCAGTGCTTTGCCTGGAAGCTTTCCGGATCCACCCTACCCTGCCCCCGCCACCGCTGAGAGCCTTCCGAGCTCTCAAAGGGGTTCTCTCCAATGTCGGAGGGGGGCCCTTTGAGAGCTGGGAAGGCAAAATGTCGGCAGTCGGGCGGTGGCTTCGGGGTCCTTCCGAGGCCGCCGCCCACTGCCGACATTTTCCCCCAGCTGAGCGGCGGGAGCGGTCCTTCAGAGGCTCCCGCCGGTCAGATGGGGGAAAATGGTTGCCTATGGGGAAAAATCGCAAAGCGATTTTTCCCCATAGGCAACATCGTAATGCAATTGCAAAAGCGATCGCAAAATCCGCAACTCGTTAAGCGAGGCACCACTGTACTTTTTAGCAGTACTTTAAAAGCATATGTAAAATACCAGATCTGTTAAAAATAAAATACATATATTAGAATAGTTTTCTTAGTGTTTAAGAATGTAACACATACAGAATATTTCCAAATGCTCACCCCAGCCAAAGCATCAGTTCGATGACATCAGCATACTGGCAGCAATGAACTCTTAATGCTTCATCTTCTTGATGTTTTGCATAAGGAATGGGCAACAGTGGTCCTACAAATGTTTTTCAACTGCACTTCCAGTTATAGGAATTATTTTCAGAGAAGCATGATAGTTTATGAACATAATGCATATGCACACCATTTCTGCTATCTGTTCATTTTACCTTCATGTGGGAACATTATTTTATCCTTAGTATATATAATAATCTTTAAAATCTTATAAGCAATGGTGGAAAAAACACCCCTACTAGCAGGATATGTTTAAGTGCAATTTTGAATGAATAATGGCTGGCTGGCGGGATGAATGAATATCTGATCCAAAAGGGAATTACTATCTTAGGACACCCATGTCCCCCACAATCCATTGCTATCAATTATGATGTCTAGAGCTGACAGGAATTGTAGAACCAAAAACATTTGAAGGGCAACAACACATATTCCTGGTGTATATTTTAAACTGAATAAAAAACAAGGCAGAATACTGAGGAACACCACAGCCCAGCTGCCATGTTGTCCCAACAGGTGCCTCCCCAGTACCTTCTTTTGAAATTCTGCAAAGAAGGGTTTGGATCATGAAAAAACCTTACAAGTCCCATTCCAAACAGACACTACAGAAGAATATGATGGACACACCAGCCTACTATTGATCACGCAAGGTAAAATACATGGGCAAAACATAAGAGAGAGAAAACGCTGGTTACTGAGCAGAAGTTAGAAATTGGTTTGGGTTCAGTTAAATCAGCATAGCCATGATGTTGTCCAGTTCTGGAATAAAGAGGCTCAGTAGAAACATCA